>NC_140591.1:174313893-175513893 GCF_964204655.1 Triturus cristatus | reverse complement strand
GTAGACTGAGGCTGGTGTTCCGGCCGGGAATGAAACCTTTTTGATTGAAGTGCACCAGCAGTTGTGTCACTTCCAGTAATCTCTTGGCCAGCACCCTGCCAAGGATTTTGTAATCTGTGTTCAGGGGGGACAGAGGGCGGTACAATACCATCTGTTGCAGGTCACTGCCGGGCTTTAGGAGTTCCACTAGTACAGCCTTGCAAAGTGAGGGCGGCAATATACCCCGATCATAAGCTTCCGCATACACCCGGTGTAGACGAGAGACCAATTGCATGCTAAACAACGCATACAATTCCAGGGGCAATCCATTGGTCCCTTGAGTTTTTCCTCTTGCCAGTTGCTGGATGTATTCCGTTATCTCGGTTTCTGAGATGGGGGATTCTAGGGCAGTATAATGGGTCTGCAGGATCCAGGAGAGTGTTATTTGTTCTAAGAAGAGCTACAGCTCTGTCGTATCATATGACAGAGGGGCGCTGTACAGGAAGGTGTAATATTGGCAGAAGGCCATGTTAATCTTGGCCCGCATGTTAACAAGATGGCCTTCTGAAATATAAATGGTGGGAATAGGTGTTTTAGAGATGAGTCGGTCTTCAGCAACCATGCCAACGTTCTGCCCGCCTTGTCCCCCTCCCCATGTCTCATGGCTAGGACTTTTTTGGAGTCTAGGGCACACAACCGATCCAATATCATTTTGTGTGTCAGCCTGGCTTGGGCCAGTGTGGGCATGATCCGTGGGTCAGTGGGTGCCAGGCACTTGCATCGCAGGTCCTCCGTCTCAAGGGCATAATTTTCTTGAAAGTGAGATGTGGTAGATTGTGACAGGGAGGTGCATAATGGGACATCATTGAGTACCTCTAGGGGCAAATGCCATGTGGGGATTCTGCATTTAGTTTCCCCCATGTCAGCTGTAGTTGTAGAGGGCTCTGATCTGATATTTTGCTACAGAGGTATTCAGTGCGGGACACCCTGAGGTCCATTCTCGTGTGTAAGTCGTGTAGTCTTGAATAATAGGAATAGGGTGTAAGCGGTCTATATCTAGGTCTAGGGTAGAGTTGAAATCCCCTCCCCAATAAGCTGGTGCTAAAGGGTCTTTAGCAGCGCTGGAGTAAGAGATTGTAGGAATAGGGAGTGGCCAGAATTGGGGATATAGAGCGAGATCAGCGATATCTGTAGGCCATCCAGTACTCCTTCCAGCATTGTGTAGTGCCCGTTTGGGTCAATGCGGGTATGAAGCACTTTCAGCGGAGTCCCTGGTGCCACCCATATCAAAGCCCCTCTTGCATATCCGGAATACTTGGTTCCCACTATCGCACCCTCCAGCGATTGCGCATTGAGTTGAGTGTCAAAGTGGTCAGGTGGGTTTCTTGGAGGAGTGCGACAGAAATCTTGCGCCTCCGCAAGTACTGGTAGACCCTGTGTCGCTTAGCATACCCCGCTAGGCCACTGACATTCCATGTCAATAGCAGCATTGGAGCTCTCTGTGTGCCCATCTACATTGTCTTGGTAAGAGAGGAAGGCCCAGATCCCAGTATGTCAATAGCGTGTCCCCTACCCACACATATGTTTGTACCCCGATTGATGTGTGGGCAATTATGTTTGTCCTGAATAATGGATACTGTTTTGTGGCACAGACAGCATAATATAAAGAATAACAAACCCCAACTCCCACACCTATATGCCAACAGGCAGATGGCCATCAGCACTTATCTGCAATACAACTGAAGTTTCAAATAAAGAGGAAAAGATAGGAGTGAAAAAGAAAGAATTAAGTGATTTTGTATCAGACACACAATGTCAGTGGGAAGCAAGGGCAGCGTGTGGAGCTCAAAGTGCCCACTTGTATAGATTATTGCTCGAAGCCCTTAATAGTCTTATATAAGAATTTTCGGGCGGGGACGCAGTGGCAGACCATGCTAGTACTCACACAGACTTAAGCTTATACAGCAAACCTGTGTAGGGTCATTCACTTTAGGTCGTTTGACATTTGTCTGGTGACAGCAGGGTCCCCTGCTCATCATTGCTGCATGCTGAGAGTCCATCAGCGATTGGGCATCCTCCGCCCCCAAAATTGATGAGGGCGGGCCTCTGTGTATTTTTCAGCATTCTTCACAGCTTGTGCTCCTTCCCTCGCCGCTTGATCCTTGGTGGGCCCCTGCTCTCGATGTCTGTTCCAGAGTCCACGGCGTCTTTATGTTTGCCATCGTTGTCAAGGTTCAGCTGCAGCTCCCCTGGTGGGAGCTAATCCATTCTGTTCCATCCAGACCCACGCATCCTCCGGGGTGGCGCAGAAATTGGTGCTGCCATTGTGTTGTACTCTTGGGGTGGCTGGGAATTGAAGGGCATACTTCACATTGTGCTCCATGAGGTGTTTCTTTGCATCGAGGAAAGAGAACCTGGGTCGTTGTACCGCCGGTGTGTAGTCCGGGTATATGTGCACAGTAGCGTTTTCGATCAGCCATGGGCCACTTGCTCTTGTTGCTTGTAATATATCATCTCTGTCACGGAGTTGTGCCACCACAGGCCTCGGTGGGGTTCCCAGATGGGGGGGCACTCGACACTCTGTGGGCCCTCTCCACAGAGAAGAATTTGGATTGTTTGCCATGGCTGGCCATGTCGACAAACCAGGTTTTGAGGTTGAGTTGGATGCTTAGCCCCTCAATGCGCTCAGGGAGGCCCACTATACGTACATTGCTCATGTGGGATCTTCCTTCCTGGTTCTCCACCCGGTCCCAAAGTTATTCCACTTCCTTTTGCAGAGTCTGAAGCTGTTTGTCCCCTGCCTTTACTGTGGACATCAGGGCTGCCAGCGCTGATTCAGAATTCTCGACGCTGTCTTTTAGTCATTTATGATCTTCGTGCATGAGGCTGATTTCGATGCATAGTGAATCTATCTTGGGCCCTAGAGTGGATTTGATGTCCAGGACCACTGCTAGCAGTTCATCAAAGCAGTGTGAGTGATTAGCTAGGGCTTCTGGCAATAGTTTCCTGGTTTGGGAATTATCCGGTGGTCGATAAGTGGGTTCTTGTGCGCCCCCTGTTTGTGTCTGGGGCCTATCCATTCTGTTCTTACCCATCCTTAGGGGAGCGGCTTGGGCTATGAGCCTGATGTCGAGCAATGGTTGTGCAGGCCACCGGGGGTGCAGTCTGTCATAGGGGCCACCTCCTGTCCACACCCCACAGTGTCCCGCTAGGTCTATTGCCTAATGCATCTGCCCTAGGGAGGGGAGTTGACTCTTGACCCCTTCCGTGCACGTGGGATGTGGGAGTTTAGACACCTGGGCTACACATTGCCTCTTGTACCCCCGGTGTCCGCCGGACCACCACTTGTCGCAGTTTCGTAGCTGGGGCCTGTTGTCCAGGGCTTGTTTGAGGCGCGGATGGTTCCTTGTTATCCGCAGCCCTTGTGTCCCACAGGGAAAAGGATAATAGGAGGGGGGAATTGAAGTGGATTTTTACATTCCCCCTTGGCTTAATTATTTGCTGAAATGGAGTCCCTCTTGGTGATACCGCAGCGAGCATAGGTCCCCGCACTCCTGCGCAGTCTTGAGCCTTGAGGCCACGCAGCACTACTTTCATATCCCACATCTATAATAATGGGACGGTAGAGTTACCCATTTATTCCCTGCAGCTAGTCTTGCACAGTCAAAAGGGGGGACTCTTCCCCCAGGCAAGTCAGCCCTTTGCACAGTACCTTATTGCTCCTGATGTGGGCTTTAGCCGGTGGAGTGGGCGTCCTGCTGAGTCCCTGTCACCCAGGCCTGGGCCGGAGGCGCGGCTCTCTCTCTGTGCCCTCCCCTTGTGTAGCCTGCGTGCTTTCAGTCTAATGGGCGGGGGAGGGTGTCAGTTGCCGGTAGGCAGCACAGTTGTTCTTGAGTCCGGAGCACCGGGCTTCCACCGGACCACGCCCGGTCTGACGCCACTGCCTCACTGCCGACATCAGCCCTCTGCAATGTTCAGGGTTAGGTAGACACCGGGAGCTCCTCCGCCAGTACCACCTGCTGCGGTCATTCCATCGGGTGCAGCATACTGCCGGGTCAGCATCTCAGGCCACAGCGCACTGGCAACTTCCAGTATAGGCACTGCAGAGGTGCCACTGCTCATCACGAAACTGCTCCGTGCAGGTCCAGGGAGCCCCGACCAATATTGCAGGGCAGCCAACAGGCCTCAGGGCCTTGTGAGATGTCGATTATGGCAGGATGTTGAGCAGGCCGTAGCAGAGCTTCTCAGTGTGCATCACTCCTGCTACCAAGTCGAACATGTTTAATTTCAAATTTGCCTGCTCCAGAAAATTAAAGAAAGATATTAACCAAAGAAAAATGTCTAATCATTTGTTTTCTAAGGAACTATTATGTTTAAAACCGGTTGGCCATTTGCTGGAAAGAAAATGGCTAAAGACTAGACATAAATCTGACAATGAAAATCATTATTGCATTTATATAAAACAATTGTGTGCGCTAAGTATCATCATTATATGAACCATATAGATCGAAATTATCATTTGAGCTCCTGATTATTTAGAATATATAAAGATTTAATTGGTCTGGTGATTGACTTTATTTATAGTTTCCCAAAACGTAGTGATTCCTTAAGTGAATTATTCATCCTACAGATTGCTAATATAAGAAGCAGGATTGAGGTTGATCTTTCTTATTCCATGGAAGATTCTCAACACCATATATTCGTATCTGTATTATTAAAAACACAATTTACCTGTTTTGACTTTCTCCCTAGCAGTTTGAGTAAAATGTAGCCAGGCCGCACCTCTCTGGTCATGTAGTTTTTGTTAAAACAATTACTTCTTTATTTTCATATGATATTTCTTGATAGATCAATGCTTTCCTTTATTGGGAGAATATATTTTGATCCACTTAAAATGCGGTTACCTTTCCAATAATAAAGTTGAGTTTAAATCCATCTTTACCAATTAACTCAAGACCTATTTCCAGTTTTTTGACAAAAATTACCAAGTCTAAAGTTTATGTAAAGTTGCAGATGAGTAAGAGAGAAACTACTGATCTTCCTAATTCCATTCTGGGAGAGAACAATGCTACAAGAAAATTGGATTATACTGTGGCATTGATGACATGGAATCAGCAAAAACAAGAATGTGGGGTGAGAGATAGATCCTAGGTTTGGCTCTGTTTTTTATAAACGTTCACTTCCGAAGTGTTTTATTCAGCCAGTTTAGATCTGTTTCCCAGAGGAAGTTAGGAAGTCCCCCAAGGCTTTGCCCTCTTGCCCAATGGTTTAAAACACACATGGTCCATCAGGCTAATATTGACATATACCAAGATAAATACTACTCACTTCAGGCAGGGTCCAGGTGCAGGGTTTCAATTGATGGGGCTTTTTGTGTTCCTGTAGCGCAGAAAAGGAGGCCAGCCAACAGGCCCTTGGAGCCACTCTGGTTGTCGTGGGATCATGCAGCAAGCCAGCCCTCAAGCAGCAGGGCAGCTCCTTAAGGTTACAGGTTGGGTAGCAGGCCAGTTCTTTAGTAGCAGCAGGGCAGTCCTCTGAGGTCTGAGGTACAATGCAGACCTCAAGCAGCAGGGCAGTCCTCTGAAGTATAAAGCAGCCCTTCTAAATGTCCCCCAAAGGTCCAGGAGTGTACTGAAGAGTTGGTCTGAGGTTTTAATATTTATACCTGGTGCCATCCTTGAAGTAGAAGAAAGGTCTCGACATCCACCCCACATCTGGTTCTGGAAATTTTCTTCCTCCCCTGTCCAGGCTCCAGTAGGTCTAGGGTGCCAAAGGACTGGTGTCAAGTTCTTTGTGAGTGTGCTGGGGGCAGCCCCTTTGAAATGTTAATGGGGCAGAAAACAGCTCTGCCCCTCCCTTCCTGGCAGGATGGTACATCCTGCCAACAGTTAGTTCCCTTTTGTATCGCTGTCTGGGAGGAATACAGATTAGCCAAATGCTACTCTATTCAGAGCCACGTGACCCAGGACACAGGCTGCAGGCGCCAAATGGTTAGGAGAAGAAAATGCAATTTTTTTAAAAGTGGTATTTTCAGAATTTTGACTTAAAATACGATTTTACAATTAAAGAAGATTTTAAATCACAGTTTTATTGAGAGCAAATATGACATTTCTACCAGTTCCTAATCAAAATTAGCGCTTATCAAATGTAATAAGGTAACCCAATGATAGCATATGGGAGAGGTAGAACACGCCGTAGTGAAAAGCAATTTTGGTTGTTTTTCACTACCGGGACATATAAAACTTAAAAGTAAATGTACAACTTTTTAAATATACTGCACCCTGCCCTGTGGGCTGTTTAGGGCCTGCCGTAACCTTAGGAGTGGCATATGTATTAAAAAGGGAAGTTTAAGCCTGGCAAGAGGTTTATTGTGCCAGGTCTAATTTCCAGTTTAAAACTGCTCGCAGGCTGAAATGGCAGGCCTTAGGCATGTTTTAAAGGGCAACATATTATCTTTTGGTAGGATAAAACGTATCTTTTAACCAATCGCAATTGAATTTGAGAATTTTCAGTAGACAGTGAAGTCTTGAAAAGTGAACAAGGATTACAAAATATAACTTTGGAGAAATCCTTGACCATATACAGAAGAAAAAGGAACAAAGGAAATATATTATTCGATGTGCAAAGACAAAAGAGACCCTATCTTCACTGACTGCCAAGCAAAACAGCATATGCTCATGCACAGGTGTCATCTACAACAATATCATTAAAGGAATAACATTCTACAATTGGACAGTATACTTGTTGAATATTTAATATCAAGCACAAAATATTGTGCTCCAAAAATATCATGGCCAGAATATCGACTACCAACATTTTATGAAGGTAATTATATGTAGGTAAGTATAGCTTTACTATTCCTGACTCCACAACTACCTACTTTGAAGATGTACACACTGTGAAGGTACACAAGAGTGAAGTTGAGTGAAGCACATCTTTGCTTACATATGTATACTTAGCATCACAATATTTTTGTACACACTAATATATTCATGTAGCACAAGATTTAAAACTTGATATTATTGTATTATTTCATTATTTCAAGTGCAACTGTAGAAATATTATATATGTCATAAAGTGTCCATGTTGGAAACATTATATCGGAGAAACGTCAAGAAAGATCAAGACATTCATTAATAAACACAAATGTTCTAAAAAAAATGAAGATATGAAATCAGAATTCTCCTATCACTTAATTGAAGATTGACACAATGTGGCACAACTAAGATTCCAAACATGTGAAATTTAGCTGGGAATATGACAGCAAAGGTGCTAAGAATAGAAAACTTGGGGAGATGGATTACTTAATAACTATTGCTGGACTTTCGAGTCCATGCCATCCAGGATACTTCTTGTGTGGTCCCCTTGCGACGCCTTTTTCAAAGGCACCGCAGTCTTAGAAAGAGGCACCACCGCAGGACCGCCTGCCAGACCACTTTAAAGTTGTAATCTGGTGGGAGGGCAGCAGCGACTCTCGGCGGTGCTGGGACGCAGTGATGGTGTACCACCCACTCCTGCACCATCAAAACTCATAATATGCCCTTAGTGTCCTTTTAGTTGGTGCCCACAAACCACCACCCTTTTCCATATCTGAAGGTGCATAATGTCAGCCACTTCAAAGTATCACACCTAAGTGCAGGATCAGTGTGATTGGAACTCTGGAGACAAGGAATATCATCAATAGGGTATCCCGGAGCTTTCATTTAAATACTTCTTCCACAGTATCAGTTAAGACCCAAATTTATCCAAGGTACAATGGGTCTATAATCAACACAAAAAAAGTCAGAGTTCAGAGGTAACTGCTTTGAACTCCAAGGAGAATAGAGGCAATGTTCACTTCCTATCTTCATTGCTGTATGGAATTCCACTGTACCTGATTCTGAGTTGTCTGGTGTTAGAGCACCAGTTTTCCTAGGCACAGGAACACCAGACCCAATTTTACCAGGCAGTAATTCCAACTGGTAAAATTCCATGAGCTTTTGGCTGCAGAAGCAGCTGAGCCTCATTCCTCATTGTTTTCATTATTTCAGGGGGAGAACACTATGCCACCCTGAGGTAGAATAATACATTTATTACATGCTCATATCAGGTAGTGAATATATGCATTAAACACAGTGAAATTGGGAATTCCATATGACTTAAGACTGGTAAATTTGTTCGCACACAGTAATTCCGATTGCATGAGGCTTAACATACAATTGCATGGTGCTGGTGCAGATTGCCCTGTGTGTGGGTTGATGAGGTAGGCTACTTCCGAACCCATGCATAGGAATCGGGGTAGGGTTATTGGCTGTCCACTACTGTTAGGGTGCACTGGAAATGTAGGACAGGGTAGAAGAATGGAATATGAGAACCCCTAGATGCCCATAGTTAAGCACACAGTAAAACCTTGGGCATCAAGTGAGGTTGGATATCACACTGGGGGTTGTCTACTTGTTTAGGACAGGGCTGAGATGTTTGAAGCACACAGTTTGAGGCAGCGGGCAATTTGATTGATATTGTCTTTCACTATATCATGATATGATGGACCTGCTCTTCTAGCACAGGATTAATTTAGATAAAAGGAGGCCACTGCTGTCTAATTTTGTATGACGTTTTATTCATTTATAATTTTTATGTAATGAACATGAATCCGTAACTGAGGGCGAGTGAAGCTGCATTTAGGAAATGTCAACCTTAAGACATCTCAAAATGGCGTATGGTTCTTACATAGATTTCACCTATCTTCCCTTGGCTCCACCCATGCTAGTGAAAGAATCAATGAGAAGTGCATAGGTACAAGGGTGGAGTAACTCAAAAGGGTATTTTGATCATACACACCCTTGGGTATGTGTCATCTTATTTCGGGTGAATTTAATATAAACATTTTTTCTTTATATTGCTTTTGGAATGAACATGAATTCCAGACTGAGAGCAAGATAAGCCATATTTACAAAACCGGGTCCAGGAAACAATATAATATGGTGCATGGTGCTTGCATAGTTTTTACTTATTTGCGTGTGGCTCCTCCCATGGTAAAGGAGAGTCAATGAGAAGGGAATAGGTATGAGGGTGGAGTTACTTAAACAGGCAATTTGATCATATTCACCTTTCTGGTTATCAGGTGATGAGTCCGGGACCCTGAAAATACAGCAAGGTAGGAGTGTGAGCATAGGACACCCTAGAGTAAACCATGGATGTGGGGTGTGATATCAAGGCACAGGGGTTAAAAGAAAAGGACCCCATATAAGCGGAGGTAAACTGTTAAAGAATTACACTACACTGACAGAGTTGAAGGCACCCGATCTGCTATGTAATGGGAGAGTGTGATAACGGCAGTTAAAAGTGGAGCTGCCGGCAAAAAAATAGTTAGAGTTGCTGTGATGGGACTGAGCTGCAATAAAATCAATGGGTGAATTTGATTCCACATAGGGCCATATTTCTGTGATGCTTATTCTCCTGGACACATTAAAGTACTGTGGGCTGGTTACTAGTAGCAAGAGTTGTTGGAATCTGAATGAGGCATAGAGAGGAGGGTTCTGATATGGTCCCTTTCTCTCTCATTCACAGACGGAAATATTATATACCACATACAGGAAGTATCTGTTGTATTTAGTATGCAGACACTACGAGACGCTCTATGAGACCACATGGCCATAGAGGTAAGCAACCGAGATCTGTGAAAGTCTGGAGGGGAGGAGGAGTTATCTTGGAGCTCCTTTCATTGTGATTAGTGCATATTATGTGATCATTGGGGAATGAGGCAAAAATCTCTAGACCAAGTCAGAACTGTCTAACTGTGAGAGCACTAACGGGAGTTCCAAATGACAAGGAACTCACATTGACCTATTTGTTTGCACCTGAAAGTGGGGTGAGTGAATTACTCCATGGGGGGAGGGTTCCAGGTGTATTTGGGTGGACCAGACCCTGGAAACATATAGCACCAGCCCCATTTCCAAGGTGGAAAGTTGACAGTGAATTTGTTCCCCACTTTGAATGGGCCCATTTGAAAACAATGGGTACATTAGTAGTTGGGTACCACTGAGCACTGGAATACAAGAAGCTTTGTTTTGATTCTGTCCACATTGTGGTATTTTATGGTGTTTTAATTAATTTCTATTATATGTGTCTTTTTTGTAGACATTGAATGAATTATCTTTGAATTATCATATTGCCCTGAAAAGGTGGTTGAAATCTTTTCCAATCTATCGAAGCGCATCGGTGCATTCTTTTTGCAGTATCTGTTCCTAACCAGGGACCATAGATGAAGAATATCTACTTCATCTGTACCTGTGCTTGATAGAGATAATGGATCCGCACATATAACATACATGAGTAGTGTTTTGTAGGGTTTTCCCAATGGTTGTGAAAACGCTTTTACTTTTTAAAGTGTTATCGTATCCCTGTGGGTTGTGTTGTGCCGTATTGCGGGGTGGTTACACAACATACTGTGTTTTATATTTATGTGATACATGATTGGTTTTAATCTATGAAGATATACAATTTGTACATGTCTTATGTTGATAAGCTGTAACTGTGCATTTACCTACAGCTTTAGCTTTGCGTAACTTTTAAATCTTGGTGGTACCTATTTGGGGAGTGGAGGTTTTACATTACATGTAGGAAGAATTTGATTGGGTGTGGTGAGTGGCCAATCTCTGCCTGGGTGTGTGAGATTATCTCTCCAAGGGCAGTTTCCTTCTACTGGCTGGTGCAGATTTATCACAAAGTAATGGTAAATTCCCGTGCAGCTCAACATCAGGGCGTTATTAGTCAAAGTCTGGCATTATATAGACATCTAAGGGGGGTTGTTTCCAAATCCTTTAAATCTGCAGTCTGGGCTGAGAACATAATCCTGTTTAGCTCTCGGGTAGATAAATATCTTCCTTTGGTTATGGAGGCAATATATACTGTTAGACCTGGCACCTTGGCGTGAGTTTCCCTTCCACTTTTTGATAGTGTGCCTCGATTGTTTTGCTGGTGTTGTCGGCTCAGGGCACTGCGCCACGGCTAATCCGTGCCGCAGTGCAAGTGCTCCCTAATTAAAGTGTACCTGTAATTGATGTCCCTGATTGGTTTCTTGGATTCACTGTCAGTCCCCAGTAAAGTGCACCAGGGGTGCCAGGGCTTGTGAATGCCAATGCTGCTGGTGGGCTTGCAGCGCTGGTTGCGCCACCCACAGAAAGCGGCTTTGTAAAATGTGTCTAGGGTCTGCCACCGCAGACCCTGCGTGCAGTCTGGGACTGTCGCGCTGACTGCGCAAGTGCCCCCACTTGCCAGTCCCTAAACCTTCCCTTACCTACATATTAGCCACCCCTCTGGTAGGCCCACGGGCAGGGTGCATTGTAGGCATAAGGTAGGACATGCCCTGATGTGTGGGGCATGTCTTAGTAGTGAATTACAGCCCTTTTCGTTTTTCACTATTGAAGGCTACCTGCTCTCCATAGGCCAGAATGGGCTGCTGGAGTCGCTACACGCTGTGACCCCAGTGGACTCATAGAGCATGGTAGAATGTCAAGTTTAGTATGCCTGAACTCAGAATAATAAAATACTTCTTGTAGCCAAGGTTATTTTAATATCCTGGGTTTGTAAATACTACTTTTAGAAAGTTAGTATTTACTGACCTGACCATCTCAGTCCGCCTCTGCTGTGTGTGTGTGTTCTGCCTAGCAACAGTGAGGAGCAGGGTTGGGGAATCCCCAGAGACAGGTTGGCTGCCAGGTGGTGGGTAGAGAGGTGACACCTGGATGGGTGGGAGGAGCACACCTTGACTCTTGAATAGACCTGTGCTCTGCCACCACAAAGCCGGCGCCGCCCCCTGTGGAGCGGCTGATGTCTCTGCCCTGCTGCTGAAAGGAAAGAGCAGAGTCACCATAACAAAGTGCTCCAGAACTGGACTGAGCCAGGCCTAGGCCCCCTGGCACTAAAGAACAAAAGAATCATGGTATAAAAGTAGGAGCCTGGCTCCTAAGAAATCAGAATCCTGTTTTACCACAAAGAACCTCTGCCCGACTAGAAGGAGAAGAAGACGCTGGAGGAGCTGGCCTGCTGCTTGCCTTGCTGAGAAAGGAGAGGAAGAGACTTACTGAAAAGACTTTGCTACTTTGTGCTTGAACATTCTCCAAGGGCTTGATCTGAGCTTGCCCCCTGAACTGAACCCCAGGACCAGTGGGTTCTCTGTGCTTTTGCTCGTCCTCCAATTCGAGCCGTGTGTGCATCCCGCTGGAAAGAGACTGCGCCCCTCATCGCCCCTCCTAGGGCCGTGACACTCAGAAGCTTGCCTGCCTCAAACCTGTGAGAGCCCCGCTCCGTCCAGAGCCGCTCTCTGTCCCCGGGCCAGGCCGCCTGCATCCCTGTCACCGCCTGCTACTGGAGCGCGCTGACCGCGCTATCACCCCTCCCGCCGGAAGCCGTCCGACGACTGTGATCTACGCCGGGTCATCCAGCTGCACTGACTGTGCCCTGCGACCCCGCTTCGCTATCCCCGGACATCTCAGGCCGCGCCGCCCCCGCTGTGGAGACCCTCCTGCACCGCCGTGCTAAAGGGTCGCTGGCCGCGCCTGCCTACGTGCCCACACCTGCTGATTGAGGACCCAAGAACACTTCCCAAGCTGAGAGTCGCATCGACCTGTGCCGACTCTCCACCTCACGAAAGAAGTTCCAGTATCGGGCTCGGGGCCCGCAACGCCTTATTTCCCCGTTCGCAGGAGCCGATCTCTGTGAGTACTGGAACCACAAGTAACATTTGCAAGAGACTACAAGGTCTCCATTTGAAGCTGCGAACAAAGAACATTTGCCTGCTTTACAACCTGGTGGCATAGCGAAAACGTTATTGGTCTTGTGATAAGTCTGCTGAGATATATATACCTATTTTTACATAAAGAAGCGTATTTTTATATATATCCAAGTCTGGTGTCCGTTTCTGGGGGGGATTGATGTATTTACTGTGTGTATGATTGTAAGTGCTTAACCAACAACGCCTGAGGAATCGCCTTGGCTGCTCACGCCACGCACCTAGAGGGTGAGCAAGGGTCATTCGCGAGGGGTTATCCTGCGCCCTGACGTGGAGGAGAGGGTTCCTGCTTGACACAAGGGCAACCTTGCGCCAACCAGAGATCCCCGACTCTAACATTGGTGGCAGCGGTGGGATTTCGGATTTGCACTTGTAATTTGCATACAGTGAATTATTAATCACCAGATAGTGAGAGCAGACCAAGTAACGCAGCCACAGGTTTTTATTTGTTGACCTTTGTTGAGACATCTGCCGTTACTGCAACCATGCCTAGCTCACTCTCCGCTGGGAGAGCACTCTCTGTGATTTCTGGAATAGATGAGGTGGATTGGGAGAGACTGGAAGGCTACTCGATGGAGCAATTGAAAGGCTACAGTGTAAAATTCCGAGTTCCCCATGCTGGATTCAAGAGGAGGACCCAGTACGCCAAGGCGCTGAGAGCCTGGAAGGAGTCACGAGACCCACGGAATGCGGGGGACATCGTTCCACCCGACAACCTTGAGGAGCCCAGCAGAGTCCGGTCGCCAGAGGAGCTGGCAGACAGGGCAGCAGACAGGGCGCATGCAATGGAGATGGCAAAGTTGGCAGGACAAATGGAAATGGAAAAGCAGAAGTTGGCCCTGGAGGCACAACAACGCCAAATGGATCATGATATCAGATTGAAGGAGTTGGAGCTGAAGGCGAAAAGTTTGGACACCGCTCCTTCTGGTGGCAGCACTCCACCGGTGCAGGTAGAGTCCAAGGTGTACATCCCCAAAGATGTAGTAAAGGAGTATTTTAGAAAGGATGACATAGGGCAGTGGTTTAGAGCCTACGAGGTGGCCATGTCTTCACACCGGGTCCCTGAGAAAGACTGGGGAGCGGGGTTGTGGGGAAGGTTCCTTGCTGAAGGGCGTGACACACTGTTAGATTTACCCTTAGATCTCCAAGCCTCATACCCCATATGAAGGAAGCTTTAATGACCAGGTATGGGTTAACTCCTGAGCTATATAGACAGAGGTTTAGGGAGACTAAGAAGATCCCAGAGAGTACGTATGTGGAGTATGTAACCTTTTTCTGCAGAGCACTGGATGGTTGGGTGAAGGGTAGCAAAGTGAATGATTATCAAGGGCTGCTTGATTTAATTGCATGGGAGCACTTGTCCAGTCAATGTTTTCCTGAGCTACGCCAGCACCTGATTGATAGCAAGCTGTCCAACCCGAGGAAGCTTGCTGAGGAGGCGGACCGCTGGCTCAGCACCAGGGTCCACAAGGGTCAAGTGGGAGACTCCGCCAAAGGTGGGCAGGGTCCCCAGCAGAAGAGTGGGGGGGACAGGGGTAAACAGAAAGGGTTCCAAAAAGGCCCCCAAAGTAATCCCCAAGGGAACCAGCAGAAGGGTTCTCAGCCTCCCCCACCCCCGCAGCAGAACGGGGCCCCGACAGGTAGACCTGTTCCAAAGGGGCCCTTCAATTGTTATAGGTGTGGTGACCCGGGTCACATTGCCTCTGATCCTAAGTGTCGCCTGTTTGGTAAGACCGCACCCACTGGTGCTCCACCCCGGCAAGTAGCTAACATTAATTTTGGGGAGGAGGTAGCAGTCCAGGAGGGTGGGGGTCCCGGGCAGATGACCCTAGTCTCGCTAGGAGACAGTGAGATGGTCCCTGAAACCTACTTGCCCTCTAACACTAAGAAATATGGGCAAGTAGTGACCATCAATGGAAAGAAGGTTGAGGCTCTTAGAGATACAGGAGCCAGCGTGACCTCGGTGAGGCAACACCTGGTGTCTCAAGAGCAGATTGTACCCAATGCCTACTGTAGGGTTGTCAATGCTGACAACATAGAGAGCCGTTGTCCAATGGCTCAAGTTCCCTTTGAGTGGGGGGAGGTCTCTGGTACTCTACAAGTCGCTGTGAGAACTGACATGCCTGTAGACTGTCTGCTAGGGAACGACCTGGAGAGCTCCCCTTGGGAAAAGGTGGAGAAGACCACGCATCTGAGGATGGTGGGTCTACCCGACTGGGCATGCGTGACCACCCGGTCCATGGCAGCCAGTAGGGGTGTTGAGAGGGTCCTGGAGCCTGAGGGAGAGGTCCAGGAACCGGCCTTAGGGAGAAGGCGCAGGAGGCGCGGGAAACCGGCCCCCGAAGTTCCCACAGCCCAGGAGGAAGCAGACCCTGAGGGGGATGCTCTGGAGCCTACCGGGGAACAGATTGCCGAACTGGGAGACCTGCCTGAGCTGACCCATTGGCAGCAAGAAGGAGGTCCCTCCAGGGAGGAATTCTGCAGGGAGCAGAAAGAATGCCCTTCTCTCGTGGGTATGCGGCAACAGGCTGCAGACCAGGCCAATGGTGTTCAGGCCAAAACACACTACGTGTACTGGGAGAGTGACCTCCTGTATTCCGAGCCTAAGGCTGCTGAACCTGGGTCAGCCCGTGTGCTGGTGGTACCCCAGAAGTTCAGAACCTTCCTACTGGGGCTGGCTCATGATGTGCCGTTAGCAGGACATTTGGGGATGGACAAGACCTATGACAGGCTTGTCACCCACTTATACTGGCCCCAAATGCACAAGAATTCAGATTCCTACTGCAGAACCTGTCAGACTTGCCAGGCAAGTGGTAAGAGCGGAGGGAAGCACAAGGCTCCTCTGCAACCTTTCCCTGTGGTCGGTACGCCATTCCAACGAGTGGGTATTGATATTGTGGGGCCTCTGGACCCCAAGACAGCCCTGGGCAACAGGTTCATCCTGGTCTTGGTGGACCATGCCACCCGGTACCCTGAAGCCATCCCTCTGAGGACAGTGACGGCCCCCGTGGTGGGACGGGCACTGATGGGAATTTTCTCCCGAGTGGGATTCCCTCTAGAGGTGGTGAGCGACAGGGGGACCAATTTCATATCCACATATATGAAATCCCTGTGGAAGGAGTGTGGGGTAACTTACAAGTTCACCACTCCTTACCACCCCCAAGGAAATGGGTTGGTTGAGAGATTCAACCGAACCCTCAAAGGCATGATCATGGGCCTGGACGGTCCGATGAGGCGTAAGTGGGACGTCCTCTTGCCATGCCTGCTCTTCGCTTACCGAGAGGTGCCACAGAAGTCTCTAGGATTCAGCCCCTTTGAGCTTCTGTATGGTCACCCGGTAAGAGGACCTCTGAGTTTGGTAAAGGAAGGCTGGGAGCAATCTCCCAGGAAACCTCCCCAGAATGTATATAGTTACATGCTGGCCTTCCGAAACCAGACTCGGCGTTTCAGGCAACTTGCTGAGGCAAATCTGGAAGCCAGCCAGGAGGAGATGAAGCGGTGGTACGACCGGAACGCCACTCTGGTAGAACTTCAACCTGGACAAAAGGTGTGGGTCTTGGCCCCAGTGGAGCCTTGTGCACTTCAGGATAAGTGGACAGGTCCATTTGAGGTTGTGGAGCGCAAAAGTCCTATCACCTACTTGGTGGACATGCAGTCTCCCAGGAACCCTTTGAGGGTCCTACATGTTAACCGCCTTAAGCCCCACTTAGAGAGGACCGAAGTGGGCATGCTGCTGGCCACTTATGATGGAATGGAAGAGGAGACCGAGCCTCTTCCTGACCTCTTAGTGGCCTCTGAGAAAGATGGGTCAGTGGATGGAGTTAACCTCTCACCCACCCTGACGCCCGAACAACAGGAAGATTGCCGCCACTTGCTGGGGCAGTTTCCCGATAGGTTCTCCCTGGTTCCTGGTGTCACAGATTGGTGCGTCCATGATGTGGACACAGGAGACAGCTTACCTGTGAAGCACAAGGCTTACAGGGTAACTGACAGGGTCAGAGCTTGCATCAAGGAGGAGGTCTCCAAAATGCTTGCGCTAGGGGTGGTTGAGTCCTCCAGCAGTCCTTGGTCCAGCCCCGTGGTCTTGGTCCCAAAGGCTGCTGCGCCGGGAGCCACACCTGAACTCCGGTTCTGTGTGGACTACAGAGGACTCAATTCAGTGACGAAGACTGACGCGCACCCCATCCCCAGAGCTGATGAGCTCATTGATCGGCTGGGGGCTGCCCGGTTCCTCAGCACGTTTGATTTAACGTCTGGGTACTGGCAGATCGCCTTGACCGATGGGGCCAAAGAGAGGTCAGCATTCTCTACACCAGATGGGCACTTCCAGTTCCGAGTCATGCCATTTGGAATGAAGAATGCCCCTGCCACCTTTCAGAGGTTGGTCAACCAGGTACTGGTTGGGCTGGATGCGTTCAGTGCCGCCTACCTGGATGACATCGCAGTGTTCAGTGCCACCTGGCCCGAACACCTGCGCCACCTCTGGGAAGTGTTGATGGCTCTGCGCCGAGCAGGCCTCACGATCAAGGCAAGCAAGTGCCAGATCGGGCAGGGTTCCGTGGTGTACTTGGGACACCAAGTGGGGAGTGGCAAGGTGGCACCCTTGCAACCCAAAATTGAGACCATCCTGGCTTGGGAACCCCCCAAGACGCAGACCGCAGTGAGGGCCTTCCTGGGGCTCACTGGGTACTACAGGAGGTTTGTCAAGGGATATGGAACGATTGTTGCCCCCTTGACAGAGCTGACTTCCAAGAAGCAGCCCAGGAACGTGATTTGGACTGACACCTGTCAGAAAGCTTTCGACACCCTGAAGACTGCCATGTGCACGGCGCCCGTGCTCTTGGCCCCTGACTTCTCCAGGGAATTCCTAGTGCAGACAGACGCTTCAGAGCATGGTGTAGGGGCTGTTCTCTCACAGATGACTGAGGAGGGCTGGGACCAACCAGTAGCCTTCATCAGTAGGAGGTTACTTCCACGGGAAAGTAGGTGGAGTGCAATTGAGCGAGAAGCATTTGCTGTGGTCTGGGCGCTGAAGAAGCTAAGACCCTACTTGTTTGGGTCTCACTTCCGGGTTCAGACAGACCACAGGCCCCTCAGATGGTTGATGCAAATGAGGGGTGAGAACCCGAAGATGTTGAGGTGGTCCATCTCCCTACAGGGTATGGACTTTACGGTGGAACACCGTCCTGGTACAGATCACGCCAACGCTGACGGTCTGTCCAAGTATTTCCGCCTTAGTGACGAGGAACCCCCTGGGCAAGGGTAGTTCTCCCCACATTTCAGCTGGAGGGGACACGTGTTAGACCTGGCACCTTGGCGTGAGTTTCCCTTCCACTTTTTGATAGTGTGCCTCGATTGTTTTGCTGGTGTTGTCCGCTCAGGGCACTGCGCCACGGCTAATCCGTGCCGCAGTGCAAGTGCTCCCTAAGTAAAGTGTACCTGTAATTGATGTCCCTGATTGGTTTCTTGGATTCACTGTCAGTCCCCAGTAAAGTGCACCAGGGGTGCCAGGGCTTGTGAATGCCAATGCTGCTGGTGGGCTTGCAGCGCTGGTTGCGCCACCCACAGAAAGCGGCTTTGTAAAATGTGTCTAGGGTCTGCCACCGCAGACCCTGCGTGCAGTCTGGGACTGTCGCGCTGACTGCGCAAGTGCCCCCACTTGCCAGTCCCTAAACCTTCCCTTACCTACATATTAGCCACCCCTCTGGTAGGCCCACGGGCAGGGTGCATTGTAGGCATAAGGTAGGACATGCCCTGATGTGTGGGGCATGTCTTAGTAGTGAATTACAGCCCTTTTCGTTTTTCACTATTGAAGGCTACCTGCTCTCCATAGGCCAGAATGGGCTGCTGGAGTCGCTACACGCTGTGACCCCAGTGGACTCATAGAGCATGGTAGAATGTCAAGTTTAGTATGCCTGAACTCAGAATAATAAAATACTTCTTGTAGCCAAGGTTATTTTAATATCCTGGGTTTGTAAATACTACTTTTAGAAAGTTAGTATTTACTGACCTGACCATCTCAGTCCGCCTCTGCTGTGTGTGTGTGTTCTGCCTAGCAACAGTGAGGAGCAGGGTTGGGGAATCCCCAGAGACAGGTTGGCTGCCAGGTGGTGGGTAGAGAGGTGACACCTGGATGGGTGGGAGGAGCACACCTTGACTCTTGAATAGACCTGTGCTCTGCCACCACAAAGCCGGCGCCGCCCCCTGTGGAGCGGCTGATGTCTCTGCCCTGCTGCTGAAAGGAAAGAGCAGAGTCACCATAACAAAGTGCTCCAGAACTGGACTGAGCCAGGCCTAGGCCCCCTGGCACTAAAGAACAAAAGAATCATGGTATAAAAGTAGGAGCCTGGCTCCTAAGAAATCAGAATCCTGTTTTACCACAAAGAACCTCTGCCCGACTAGAAGGAGAAGAAGACGCTGGAGGAGCTGGCCTGCTGCTTGCCTTGCTGAGAAAGGAGAGGAAGAGACTTACTGAAAAGACTTTGCTACTTTGTGCTTGAACATTCTCCAAGGGCTTGATCTGAGCTTGCCCCCTGAACTGAACCCCAGGACCAGTGGATTCTCTGTGCTTTTGCTCGTCCTCCAATTCGAGCCGTGTGTGCATCCCGCTGGAAAGAGACTGCGCCCCTCATCGCCCCTCCTAGGGCCGTGACACTCAGAAGCTTGCCTGCCTCAAACCCGTGAGAGCCCCGCTCCCTCCAGAGCCGCTCTCTGTCCCCGGGCCAGGCCGCCTGCATCCCTGTCACCGCCTGCTACTGGAGCGCGCTGACCGCGCTATCACCCCTCCCGCCGGAAGCCGTCCGACGACTGTGATCTACGCCGGGTCATCCAGCTGCACTGACTGTGCCCTGCGACCCCGCTTCGCTATCCCCGGACATCTCAGGCCGCGCCGCCCCCGCTGTGGAGACCCTCCTGCACCGCCGTGCTAAAGGGTCGCTGGCCGCGCCTGCCTACGTGCCCACACCTGCTGATTGAGGACCCAAGAACACTTCCCAAGCTGAGAGTCGCATCGACCTGTGCCGACTCTCCACCTCACGAAAGAAGTTCCAGTATCGGGCTCGGGGCCCGCAACGCCTTATTTCCCCGTTCGCAGGAGCCGATCTCTGTGAGTACTGGAACCACAAGTAACATTTGCAAGAGACTACAAGGTCTCCATTTGAAGCTGCGAACAAAGAACATTTGCCTGCTTTACAACCTGGTGGCATAGCGAAAACGTTATTGGTCTTGTGATAAGTCTGCTGAGATATATATACCTATTTTTACATAAAGAAGCGTATTTTTATATATATCCAAGTCTGGTGTCCGTTTCTGGGGGGGATTGATGTATTTACTGTGTGTATGATTGTAAGTGCTTAACCAACAACGCCTGAGGAATCGCCTTGGCTGCTCACGCCACGCACCTAGAGGGTGAGCAAGGGTCATTCGCGAGGGGTTATCCTGCGCCCTGACGTGGAGGAGAGGGTTCCTGCTTGACACAAGGGCAACCTTGCGCCAACCAGAGATCCCCGACTCTAACATATACCTGCTGAGAAACGCCTTTTCATATTTATAATAATCACACAATAAACATGCATAAATCTGAAATAAAACTGCTAAATGATCATTGCACAAAAGGAACAAAAATGGGTCAGAATGCAATGTCAAATGTACAACATAAAATATCGAGGTATCTGCTTCCAAATTACTATCAAAATGTAATAGGGCAATGCGTATATAATTAACTGGGTATGTGACACCTAGCATGATTTCAGATCATGATCTTGGTGGCTTCTGCCATCAAATTTTCAATTTTTTCTTTGCTGTGAAAGTCTCTTGGAACTTCAAGTAATTTAGGGGCAATTCAATCTTTCAAGGTTTGGAAAATATTAAAGAAAGCCCATTGGGGTGTGGAGCTTTGTTTCTCAAAGTTAACAGAATCACACTGATGCCTTGATGCAATTATGTAATCTAATTTGCTAATTTCAATCCATAATTTGTGTCGAAGGACAGTCGGTTGTTTTGTTTTAGGTATGGTATAATAGTTACAGATGAAGAATGGGGAGTCTTTGTAATATAATTGTTGGTAGAAGTTCTTTATTCTTTAGGATATTTCACTGTTGTTCAATACATGTTTGTCTGATGAACAAGAGAGATCATTAGAATTGGATTTAGATTTTTTTTATACTTTTAGGAGTGTGCCATTATTTTTCCAGTCTTGTTAAGAGCACAAAGCTTCTAAGCCAATGTTTTTCCTAGTTCTATCACCACCAATTTACTGATAATTGCATCGTATCTATTGTTATTACATTTATTATTTCTATTTCGCTTCTCTTTCTTTTATATTTATGTTTTATACTGAGTGTATCTCTTGGTTGGAGCCACTTTCATTTAATAGAGGCTGTTATAGCATTCTATTGATTTGATTGTAAAAAAGGGTCCTTTATTTTTATAATAATTGATTATCTCATCTAAAATTTGTTTGATATTGTCTTCTAGTCTCTGGTAATTTTGGTAACATCCTTCAGTTTTGTGTCATATTTAGAGACATATGCACACAAGTATGATCCAATTTACAAATTAGATTAATAGATGGACTACTGGTACATTGAATATTGGAGTTATTAGTTACAAAATAATGAATCAATCTTTGTATAGTTTTGGTGAGAATAAGGTAAGACAGTCAACTCATTTTGTGAGTGTGTATGCACCAGATATCCTTTAGAACTCTTGAACAGGACTTTTACACGTCTGATGGCTTACACTGACCTACGTTTGAGAGAGGATTGTCCTTCTGATATCAGGTTCAAACAGAAGGTTAGAGTCACCAACAACTATGGTTACTGTTTCCTCCAGCAATAAATGTCCTTACTTCTTTGATTTCTCTCCAGAATGCTGGGTCATCTTTGGTAAGTGTATAAATGTTAAATACACATGGGTTAGTGTAACTCTTTTGGATATTCGCTAGAACCTATCCACCTCAAAGGCATGGTACCAATACATTGGTTTCCTGCTCCGTTTATTTGAAAATATAATTCTGAGACCATTTCTTGTCAGATATTTCATCCCAAAAAGTATTTCATCAATGCATTTTGTATTTGACTTTTTGAAGTTTTTTTATAACCAAATTAGATCTCCTGTCTCCTGTAGTAACACATCCCCTCATTTTTAACAGGATATATATAATCTTGTTAATGTTAATTGGACTAGTAGAAAAATTAAATGGAAATGTTCTTCTATTCAGTGTCTTCACTCCTGCGATCACTAATAAAAAATACATAAAAGCTTCCCTAATGGTAATGAATGGAATGGTAACACTGAGCATTAATCTCTTAATGGTATTTCTACGATAGACTACATTCTTAGAACAGGTTCTTCTTCATAAGTCCATTTCATCTTCCTCCTGATTAAATATGTATTTCTCAAAGTCTAATAGATTTTGAAAAATATAGGTATCTATCTTCAAAGTATATTTTAAGATATGCCAGACTACAAATGAAGTTTTTCTATTTTAACCAGTACACATTGTATTAAGTCTGATGATGATGTTGATAGTATTCGATAAACTGAGGGGAAGAGGAAAATGGAAGATTCTGAAATGAAGGTTGTACCTAACCCAACCATGATCGTGGGGGAGAAAAGTATTTCTTTAAGTTACCCTCACACACCCTAGTGGTGTCATGCTTCATCATCGGGTCACCCAGACCCCTAAAAGTCCGGGTGGGCTCGACCACAGTGTTGGGAGTGCTTTTAGTGTGTTAAAGACAGAGGGGGTTAGCTAGATAAAATACCTCAGGCAGATCCCCAGTTTCCCTTTATTTTTGGGTCTGTCTGGGTCATTAAAACAAATAAAATGGGGTCTTTGTAGGAGTGTTATGGTCCTAGGACCCTAGTGCCGACATGTTTCAGTCCATAACAGGGCCAAAAATGGTCCAGGACTTTCTTCAGGGCAAAGATGTAACTCCCCTATGTGAGTGTAAATACTGGGATGGGAAGTCCCTATCCTGTCAGTATGGTGGGGGCAGAGTAGCTGCTCCTCGTGATATATCTTTAAGGTGGGTGTGTGTCAACTGCCAGGCTCCATCCAATTCGGGGAGGTTGACTGTATCTCACAGGACCAAAAAGACAAAGAGGGCGGTCTTAATTAAGATCGGTCACCCTGCCTGCTACCTATTTGGTTCTGGTCCTCGGCGAAAGCAGGATAGGGACTTCCCATCCCAGTATTTACACTCACATAGGGGAGTTACATCTTTGCCCTGAAGAAAGTCCTGGACCATTTTTGGCCCTGTTATGGACTGAAACATGTCGGCACTAGGGTCCTAGGACCATAACACTCCTACAAAGACCCCATTTTATTTGTTTTAATGACCCAGACAGACCCAAAAATAAAGGGAAACTGGGGATCTGCCTGAGGTATTTTATCTAGCTAACCCCCTCTGTCTTTAACATATTAAAAGCACTCCCAACACTGTGGTCGAGCCCACCCGGACTTTTAGGGGTCTGGGTGACCCGATGATGAAGCATGAGACCACTAGGGTGTGTGAGGGTAACTTAAAGAAATACTTTTCTCCCCCACGATCATGGTTGGGTTAGGTACAACCTTCATTTCAGAATCTTCCATTTTCCTCTTCCCCTCAGTTTATCAGATCCTTTTTTTATAGGTCCATTAGAGTATTTTTTGTGAATATAATTACTTGTAGGGAGGATATACTCTACACATTATCACCTCTCATACCCTTTAGGTCACTGGAACTTTCCAGCGCCTTGTTGTGTTATAGTTGATAGTATTCACCATTTCTTTAACACTGTCTTGGATAGTGGAGTTATTGCCTTTCTCTGACAGTTTTGGGTTCTGTATAACAGCCTGCAGAATTGTGATAGCTGATGGCTTAAAGATGAGAATACATGGGTGCCTTGTGCGTTTACCGTGATGAGTTCTTCTTAGAGGTCTCTGTCAAAAAGAAGACTGATTTGGCAATTATCTTTCCACAAATCGCTAACAATTAATTGCATCTTTCTTTCCTATGTAATCCAAATATCTGAAGATTGCCCTTTTGGTCCTGTTTTTTATTTCTGTTAGTTTGTTCTTCATGGACTGCAGGAGGGTGCTGTTGAACCTTTCTCTGTGACATGCCAGTTTCCTTCAGCTTGCTAATGTGATGTTCTTTCTCCCACAGCATTAGAGTCAATGTAATCATATCTATGCACATTCCGGCTATTTCATCATGAATTAAATCAATGCTCTGTCAGTTGCTTTGAGGTGAATTTTCTCAAACTCATTTCCATATTGAAACTGTAAGTTGGCTTGTGTTGTTCCTTCCTTAGAGACAACCACTCCAGTGGTTCATTTTTAGTTCTATTGATAGGTTTCTGCTATATTTGACATCTCTTTGACCTAAATTTGACACTTATTACTATAAAAACAGGAGACATGGAGAAGAGAGTGGGTTGTGAAAGGACGGAAGATTTCTCCAGTACACTGCTTTTACATTTGTATGCTGCTTATACTATTTTATATTTCTTACTCTGTTCTATGCTGTGTTTCACTGTTAGAATGTGAGTTGTAATCAGAGCTGTAGCTCAGGAGGGGGTCTTTGGAGTGTGACACCTCCCAAATCAATGAATTTGTGGCTTGGTAGCTGTTTATAGAGGTCCGGAGTCGGGTCTTTATGTCTGTGTTGGTTTGTCTCATCATCCTGATTTCACTAAGAGGGTTTAATTTGTTCATGTTGAATCAGGAGCTTAAATATATTTAGTGACCAATTACCAAAAAACTAAGGGGCATATCTACAAGGCGGCGATATAAAATTATCGGCCGTTTTCGGCCGAAAAGCGGCGATAATATTATCGCTATATCAGCGTGAAACCTTGTCTTAGCGCCTGAATTCTTAACGCCCATCTTTGCATCTCTAATGAGATGCAAAGTGGGCGTTCCTCCCCAGGATAACGGGAGAAATGTCGTTAAGCGACATTTCTCCTATTATCAAGCCTCATGCAAAGCAGCATAGCAACAAGAAAAGTAGCAATAACCTCTGTTATCGCTACTTTCTTAACGCCCGCTTTGAAACTGACTTAGCCATGATATCCTCTGTAAGGTGGATATCATGGCTAAGTATGTGAGGCCCTATCAGCAAGCTATCGTCAAACTTCGTGGGATTATCGCTGGGTTTCCTGCGATAATCTCACGTTTGGCAGTTAGCGCTAGGATTTTTATCGCTTTTGAGATAAGCGTTGCTAATAGCACACTATCTCAGCGATAAAAATCCACGCTAACAGGCGATAATTATCCTAGCGCTAAGTGCGCTTAGCGATAATTATCGCCGGTTGTTGCTGATATGCCCCATAGTATATCTACACCCATAGAAGTACTCCCTTAATGGATGCATATGTAGTACATTTTTGGAATTCGCAGACATTCGCAGTAGTAGGCTTGAAAGCTTCACCAGTCCCAGGTTTCCAGGCATACTACTGGCAATCAAACATCGAAAAGGTGATGGGACGTATGCTTACAAACAATCTACCCACTGGCAATTATGCGGAGCAGCATTCCAACTCATTGTTTTACGCCCACTGTAACACACTAGACAGAGTGCTTGATTTAGGGTTCACGGCTGGAGTAAATGCAGACAATTTGCGGAAAACTTTACATTCTCCACCCTACATTTACTACTCCTGTCGAATTGAGAGATCTCTGCCAGCCCGCAGACATTTCTATACATTGGCAGGACCCACTGCTATTGCGATTCTTGTCACTGTAGGAAATGTTTGATGGATAGCTCTGTCAAACATGATAGCCATCCGTAAAATATATTTTTATATTTCAGAAACAAACTTCCAAAGCAGAAGTTTTTTCGGAGAAATGAAAGACTAATGCCCCCTACACCATGAGTGTTTTCTCCAATGCTATGTGTGTCATTTGTTTCACTGCCCCTCACTGCCAGGAGATACCTGACAATGATGGATGGGAAAAAGATGGCTTACCTGCAATGGCCTTTACTTCATCGGGCCGACAGATGAAGGTTTACGCCATCAGCATAAACATTTGGGCAAGGGAACCGTGAAACTGGCGGGTAGAGAACTCTCATCATCAAACTAAGGGCTTGTTTTAGAAATGGTGGAAGTGTTACTACATCACAAACGTAACAGATTTTCCATCCTCCATATTATAAGTGTCATTGGACAAGTGCTGAACTCTAAATCAGACCCTATATCTGCCCCAAGGACCACCTAAGCAAATCAGTATTGACCCTGCTCCTGATGGGAACAATCCGTCAGCACATTAGTCATCTCACCCATTCACCCTGCAGCCACTGCTTTTTTAGTTGGGAAATTTGAAAGTCACACCCCCTGAATCTCCATGACTAAGCTACTCCCCTGCCTATAATCATAGATTTCTCTGAGCAGAGCTGAGTGTCTCAAAGTTACAGAGATGTCTTGGAGACTTGTGGTGGCAACAGTGAGCAGAAAATGACACAACTGTTATTGCATGTGTTTCTACTGAGCCACCGTTTGTACAGTGTGCCCAACTGTTCACATCTATACAAGTTAATGAGAGTTGTGGTCAACACAAATCAATGGCGAGCAGCCATGATGTTGGAGCCATATTTTCTTAGTTTTTGGCCAGTTTTGATGATTTCTTGTCATACTTATAATTTCTTTTGGGAGGTGGAGGTAGATTCCCTAGGCTAAGCTGCCATCTTTCCAGCAGCTGGCTGTATTTCTTTTCAACTATTTGTTAAATGGTGGGGGGTGTGGGGAGGGTGGAGGGGTGGCCAGACTGAGCACCAAGATGGTCACTCGATCGTGAAGCTCCTGAGCGGCCTTGTGAATTGTACTGCTATGTCACCCTCTATGTTGGAGATCTGAGCTCCGGAGAGCCGCTGTGCCGCCTGGGACTATGGGACAGTGATTGAGCGTGGCGACACTGGCTGCAACACTCCTACTGTCTGCATGAGGCTGCCCCACGTGGCTGGCCTGAAGCGGCCCTCGTAGGCCCTGTGGCGACAGGGGCTGGGGGCGAGCCTGAGAGCGGGGCCAACCACAGCGAAGAGCGTTGAGGAGTCCTGATCGATGCTGGGGCACTGCGGCCTGGTGCAGCGCCCTGCTGAAGCGACCGATGGCCGGGGAATTGAAGACCGAAGGACCTGGTGAGTCACTTACTCACTCATGAGCCCCCCCTCCCCCGGATGTTGGGAGACTCCCTCCCATCCAACTTTGCTGGCATGGGCGCCCCGTAGGACCCACGCTGAAGGGCGCCTATCACTGCGCAATAGCAGTAGCGGGGGCGGATGTCCGGTCCCCGGAGCCAACCAATGGCAGCAGCAATTTCAGATCAGCGCCCAGCCATGGAGTGAGTCTTCCTTCTCTTCCCCCAGTCTTATGCTCGGCACGGGGGTGGGAAACACACATCATGACCCCGTGAGCCAAGTGCATGCCATAGCTGCGGCGCGGAGCGGAGCTGGTTGGTCTCCTGTCCCGGCCTTACATTGTCGCATATCAAAGTCCCTTCTCTTTCTTCCTGGTGGAGGGGGGCTGTTTACCACTGATTCTTGGAGATTCTGCTTGCTCCTGCCTATCATGGGTCGCGGGGACCCAAAACAGTGCCAGCTCCCCTTCGAAACTACCAAGACCCCCAGACGAGAGGCCGAAGATGAAACGGCACGGGGGGACCATCTTGAGCGCGACGACCGCCTGGCCTCCCGGCCCCCTGCATTGGAGGGCACTGCCGCCATTATGGCTGAACTACGGGCCGGCTGCAAGGCCATCGACGTATGCTTTGACGACCTGGGAGCACATATGGATGCCATGCATAGTCGACTGCAGCAGAATGAGACCCGCATGGCCATGGCAGAACAGCGCGTCTCTGATGTGCAGGACACGCTGATGGCAATGTCAAAGAGCCTGGACCATAGAGAGCGCCTGTTGAAAACGACGGCAGTGAAGGTGGAGGATTTAGAGGAACGGTCACGCTGCAACAATCTTCGCATAGCTGGAGTGGCGAGACAACCAATACTGGCCCTATGGAGGCGTACATAGAACGATTGCTGATTGAGATGTTCGGCAGAGACAGTTTTTCCACCACATTTGCTGTGGAGCGAGCCCAGAGGACGTTGTCCCCTAGATCGGCCCCGGGGGCTCCTCTGCACCTTATCATAGCGCGAATGCTCAATTACCATGACAGAGATGTTGCCCTGCGCCATCCCAGAGAGGCAGGAAATCTGCAGTTGCAGGGAATGTCTCTGTCACTTTATTCAGATTTCACCCCAGTCGTGCAGGAAGCAAGGCTCAAATTCCAAGAAATCAAACATACCCTGAAGGATGCGAATGTTTGCTATGCCATGCTGTACTCAGGTCTCCTCCGTGTCCAGCTCAATGGGAAGACTTCTCTTCGATACACCTGCGGAGGCAGCTGATTTCTGGAAGCGCTTCGAGTCGGGCGGGGGCTCTTCCCCCGGGAAATGATAAACTGCTGTCTACAACTGTGCTTCCCCCGGGATGCTGGTGCTGTTGCAACAGAGGCGGACGCACTGAACTAAGCTCCATTAACATTGCCAGGATTTGGGGGCAAGGACTCTTTTTCTTAACCTTCTCTTTTCTCTCCCAGTTTGTGGAGCAATAATGACTGTCCCTGTCCTATTTGATTGTAGTTACACATTATCACATGCTTTATTATAGCTTCTTATGGGGCCTGCTCAGGGCGTTGCTGCCCCCCAGTAGATCTTCAATTTAGGGTAATCTTATTTCTCTTTTCCTTTCTTGTTTGATATGTATTGGGATTCACTGGATGCAGATTGGGTGGCTATCCGATGTGGGTGGGGGGATTCATATCTTGCAGGACATCTTTTTTTGTGCTGGTGAGCTACACAGGCTTGCACATAGTGACATACTGGGCTACACACTACTGAGACCACCGTAAGGGGTGCGTGCAGGGGGGCAGGGAGACTTGATCTACGATGCATGACGTGGAACATGAGAGGCCTATCGAATCCCCGCAAGGGGCACCAGGTGATGGCCTATCTGGCATGGCACAAGATCTATATCGCCCTCTTGCAGGAAACCCACTACGCTCCCAACTGTGATAACTGCTTCGCTGCTAGTTGGGGTAGTAATAGGTTCTTTGCTAGCTATAGCACCTACTCACTCGGAGTATGTATATTAATTCATAAAGTACTCCCCGTTGTACCCCAGACAGTGATAGGAGATTCTGAGGGACAGTATTTGCTGTTGGCGGGGAGAGCACAAAACGTATTCTTCTGATTAATATCTATGCCCCAGATGTCGATGCCAGGGGTTTCTTCGCCAAGATCTCCACACACATCACTGGTGTGCCGATTGACTCTATCCTATTCAGGGGGGATTTTAATCTCATGCTGCAGCCAGATGTGGACACCTCAGTAGCGAGCCACATCACAAATCCTTCCTCTGAAGCGGAACTTGCAGCCCTATTGCACAAGCACTTACTGACTGATGCATAGCGACATTGGCACCCAGCAGACAGGGGGTTCTCGTTCTACTCCGCACCTCATGGCACATGGTCCCGCTTAGATAGATTGTACACAACTCCTGACCTCTTAGTAAGGCTACAAGGAGTGGATCACTTGTCCAAACCCTTTCAGACCACTCCCCAGTGTTGCTGGCATTGACTCTCCCTGACAGGGCACGACCCTCCAGACCTTGGAGCTTCCCTACTGAGGCGCTGCTGGACACCATTTTTAAAAGTGAAGTACAGGAGGCAATCGTGGAATACTTTCAGACAAACACCGGCTCGGTCTCACGTTATGCCACCTTATGGGAGGCCTTTAAAGTCTATGTCAGGGGTATTTGCATAGCCAAGCAAGCTGGCGTCTAGAGTACACTTCGCCAAGAGCTTAACGTGACTGAGCGGGCGCTGTGTGCTTTGGATGCCCGGGCGTTGGTGGGGGTGGCCCCCTCCCCGATGCATCAGCGTGCGAAGCTGATGAGCGATTTTCAGGAACTTGTGTTATGCGAGGCTACATACCTGGGAAAATATGCACGACCCCTCGTGTATAGGGTGGGTGAAAGGCCAGGATGCACCCTGGCCCGACTGCTTACCCCTGGGCAACACATACATTATCCAACTCCAAACAGCGCACGGTACATGTGTTACACGTGGTGCAGACCTTCTTTCAACTTTTTTTACATATTACACTCGACTATACACTACACGCTCCCCCCGACTGGCACCGCCTTAACTGACTATTTGAAGGAAATAGCGATGGTCTGGATCAAGAAGGGACAACAGCAATTCCTGGCCTTGCCTATCGGGGCTGACGAGATCGAGGAAGTGATAGATAGCCTGGATGGCTCTCGTGCACCTGGCACGGACGGCATCACAGACATGTTCTACAAAACCTATAAAACGCTACTGGTTCCACTTCTACTAGAAGTATATGCGGAGGCGCTGGAGTCGGGCGAACTGCCCATTACCATGAAGGAGGCGATTATCATATTACTGCTCAAACTGGCCAAGCCGCCTGATAGTTGTGCATCATATAGACCCCTTTCTCTTTTAAATCAGGATTACAAAATCCTGGCTAAAGTGCTTGCAAAAAGGATATCACTAATTGTTGACCAGATCATTTTCCCCCTACAATCGAGATTTTTTTCTGAACCGCTCGACCTCGGTGAATCTGTGTACAATATTTGTGGTTAGCAATCAGATAAACCCCTCTCTACTGGCCGCAGCGATACTGCTGGACGCAGTGAAGGCATTTGACTCCCAAGAGTGGGAGTTCCTCCAGGCAGCCCTCAGTAAACTTGGCTTCCCACGGAACGTTTGCTCCTTGGTCTGCCTTCTCTATACTAACCCTGTCGATCGACTAAGAATTAACAAGGAGATCTCGGACACATTTTAACTTTTGCGCGGCACCAGGCAGAGGTGTCCACTCCCACCCCTGCTTTTCATCATAGCGATGGACCCATTGGAGCGACATTTGCAGGAACGACATCTGCATCGGGGGATCGGATTCCATTGAGACCCTCTTCTGGCCTCCTTATATGCAGAAAATATTCTTCTGTTTATCTGGGAGCCGGCTTCCAACCTCTCCCACATTATTCAAGAGGTTGTGCGGTTTGGTGATTTTTCCGGACTTGTAATCAATTGGGCCAAGTCAGAGGTCTTTCCCCTGATGGACGCCACCCTCCCGTTTGTGTTGGAATTTCCCCTGCTTTGATGTGAAGACCCCCCCAGATACCTGGGAGTTCTTTTGCATCATTTGGCCTCGGAGGTTATACGTCTCAATTACGGCCGGGCTGTTGACCGTCTTGAGGGGCAGATGGATCACTGGATAGCACTTCCTCTATCAAATGCTGGTTGAATCGTGATCATCAAGACCATGGTTTTTATTTTTGTTTTTAAATATCCCCATCCCGCTAAAGGTCACCTTGTCTGGGCTGGGGGTTGGGCACGAGTTGGCTGGCAAACGCTTACTCACCCATTTGTTTGTGGGGACTTTGGTGTACCCGACTTTTATTTATATTATTTGGTTGCGCAGGCACACTACTCTTATTTCTGGTACCATCCAGATGAGAGACTGCAATTTCTGAGGCCTGCCCACACGCAGGCCTGTCCTTATCCTCTCTCTTCTATTCTCCCACGGGGCCTTGCCAGGACCCCCGGTGGAGATCCATACCTTGCTGGGCCTGGGGACGCCTCACAGATACTTGAAGGCTGATCACCTGTATTCTCCGCATTTGCCACTCTGGGATAATCCATGGATACCTCCTACCACCGAAACTTTAACAAAACAAGCACTCACTTGCTGCCAGCTTCAGACCGTGGGTGACATGTTCAGGGATGGTCAGATGTGCATGATGGTGTGTTTGACGGAGGGCTGTGACACCTCTGTGCTGGATCACTTCTTGGTGCACAGGACACATATGTTGTTGGCTGCTGCAATCCACCCGTTGGCTACGGAGCCCCCTGAGTTCCCACCGCTCACCACAATAGTCACATCACCCGATGGCACACACCTGGTCTCCCAACTGTATCATCTCGCAAAAACACTACACCCGGTGACGGGTGGGGGGCGAAGGCAGCTTGGGAGGGTGACCTGGCGCACCCTCTCACTGAAAACATTTTGACTTTTGCTGCAAGCAAACGCACTACATATCCAATAACTACAAACATAAGCTTCTACATTTTAAATACATACATAGAGTGTACATCACCCCTGTGCTGCTTGCGAAGATGGACCACAGTAAGCCGGACACTTTTCAGCGACTTTATTCATTTGGCTTGGAATTGCCCGGCAGTTCTCATTTTTTGGGAAGCGGTGGTTGAACATCTAGGGCCCGATTCACAGAACTAACTTAAGAAAAAATCCTAAACTTACTACCATTTTCGTATTCACAGAAGGCACTTACTCATTTTGGTATTCACAGAAGACACTTACTCACTTCGGTATTCACAGAAGTTAGGAGTCCTAACTTTAGGACTCCTAAATGCCTTCTGTGAATATCGAAAGTCTTAAAATTAGGATTTTTCTCAGTTTAGGAGTCCTAAAGTTAGGACTCCTAACTTTGATACTACTAAACTGAGAACAATCCTAATTTTAAGGTTTTCGGTATTCACAGAAGGCATTTAGGAGTCCTAAAGTTAGGAGTCCTAAGTTTACTACTACTAAATTGAGAAAAATCCTAATTTTAAGACTTTCGGTATTCACAGAAGGCATTTAGGAGTCCTAAAGTTAGGACTCCTAACTTCTGTGAATACCGAAATGAGTAAGTGCCTTCTGTGAATACCAAAATGAGTAAGTGCCTTCTGTGAATACCAAAATGGTAGTAAGTTTAGGATTTTGTCTTAAGTTAGTTTTGTGAATCGGGCCCAGCAAGCTTATTGTTGAATCTGAACTCGTGCCCTCGCCACTGCTGGCCCTATTGGGTTATGTTCAGCCACTGGGGGCTGGAATCAGACGCTTTACTGCAATCACATTGCTGTTGGCTAAAAGGCAAGTCTTCTTGCACTGGGGGAACACTTTGCCGCCGCTGGTGAAGGCCTGGTTTTGGGGCATGAAGTACTGTGACACCACCAGTAATGTTCATGCTTCTCTGCTACCCCCTGTCTCCCGCCCTAAAAACATTTGGCAGCCACTCCGCTCTTATTTGCAACTCCACCCTGAGCTTACGGATTGATGGGTCTATTTTCTAAGCAGTAACCACTGTGGCAGTTAGCCGATTTTACTACATTCAGTGTTTCAGATTTTATTATTGTATGTCACTGCAGGGTTGTTTAAATGTTATTGTTTTTTTATACCATTTTTCCTCTCAGGCCCTGCCATAAGCAAATATGAACGTGCATTAAACAGTTTTAAAAAAATGTAAAAAACTGTACGTTAAATGAAACAGCTTGGCAGAGAAACCTTTGTGTCCTTTTGCTATTGAATTGTAAACCTCAAGAAACTATCAAGTAAGAAGTGTGCTGGCAATTTTAAACTGGATTATTACTTTTTTTTTACAAGCCATTTGTGTTTTCTTTGGAGGAAAATTAAAATGTTTATAAAGAGCAATGAGAGGCTGTTATACACATTTTAACAGTTTTGAAGGGATGTTGGGCCTGGTAATGAGTCTTTTTTGTAACCTGGATCATTTGTTAGGGTTCTGAATACAGTTCCACCACTGACTCTTGTAAATTACATATTGTCTTGCTTTCACAATAGGAAGCATCAATTACATCCATTTTTGTCTGTATCCCAAATTATTTGAGAATGTCTATCAGCCTGCAGCTTGCCAAACCAGTTCACTCATTCTTACTCTATAAACGTGAAATGAAACCAAATAAATCCTGATGCGATTATTGTGCATTATCCCCAGTTCCCTTATGTCCTCGTCCCATTCATTAACAAAGTGGAGATAACCTTCTCCCGACAGTAAAAAGACCAGAGGAATGCTGGGACCCTAATCCTGCCCCTTCCATCGGGAGTACATAAGAAGTACTTACTCAGCATTCCGTCTGTTCTTTTTTTCTGTCTGTCGACAGAATGGACGTGGTGTGCTGGTGCTACTCCTGCTTGGCTGGAGTGGTGTTCTCTTCCCCTTCCCCCCGCCCGGCTACCTGGCTGTGCGGGTGAGGGGTTTCCTGGTCTGTCTCCTGGCCTGCCGGGCTTGCGGGGAGACCGTTGCTGTTCACAACCGCTCCTGCCCTGCCGCCGGCCCTTTGCGGCTGGTACTGGCATCCCGGTTCGTTCCGGGTCGCGTGCTCGTCTTCCTGGAGCCTGGCCGGGTGGGTGACATGCCATGCTTGCGGTGTTCCTGCTGTTTCCTGGGCTGGCTGTTGGTGTGGGGGCCTTGTTCCTGGTGGTGGCCCCCACTCCGGGTGATTTCAGCTTTGCGGATTTTCCCTGCTCCCACTGTTGTGTTCTTTTTGTTGCAGGTGGGGTATGTGCGTGCCTCAGCTGCCGGCCACGGCGCTTGTGGTGGCCTGGGTCCGCACGAGGTTCCTGCCTGTGTGTGGACGTTCCCAGGTAGTGCCGCTGTGTCCGTGGCTCGTTTTGCACCTGCTTGGAGGGGTCCTGAAAGGCTCAGGCTTGCCGTTCCCTGTGCTGCATATCTCTGGATTTGAATTTCAGCCTACGTAGGTTGTGCTCCTCATTGGGCTCGCGGCCGAGTCCCTTAGCCTCCCCTGCTGCCATGGGTTCAGGTTGGGCCACAGATGGGGCCGTCTTCCCTCCAGAGAATGCGCCCACCAGCAGGCTGGGGTAGCAGAGTAAGTTCACTTCCTGTGTAGATGTGCGATGTGGGAACATGTTGCCTGACTTTGTGTATCATGATTTATTATCACATTGTTTTTTTCCTTCTACCCCACTCCTCTGTGGTGTGCCTGTGTGGTGCTTCTCCTCGGGGCATTGCGGGTGGGGGTCCTGTGGTCTGGCCTTGGGTGTGCAGGGTCCGTGTGTCTGCCCACCCATTCACGGGAGGCCTTGCCTGTGCTACGGGCTCTGGTCCCTCCTGGCTGACTGGTTTGGATGTGACGTGTGCCCCGCTTGGGTGTGCTGTGGATTCCCTGTGTGCAGTTTCGGCTCTCTTTGGGGTCGCCTCCGCTTCCTGTGCTTTTGGAGTCTCTTTGGGACAGCTCCTTTTTTTCGGGTGGGGTGAGGTATTCGCTTCCTCTCCTAGTTCCCTTGGGCTGCGCCGGTTCCCTCTCTGGTGCTTCCATGTGTCATGCATGGTGCTCTGGTCCCGCTGCCTTCGGGTCCAGTTCGCGCGCTTTGCCTGCCACCGTCCCGTTCTGTTGTTTCGGGGTTGGTGTGCGCTGGGCTGTGTCTTTCACTCGTGCTGCCTCCTTTTGCACTTCTTTCTGCACTCTTTCCGCCGGTCTGTTTTGGGGTCGGTGTGGTGTCCTGCTCCTCGCGCTGTCCCTGGCGGTTGGTTCTGTGACCTGTACGGTTCCGTTTCACGGCCTCTGTCGTGACACCTGCTGCATCCCGTTTGTGCTCCTGGTCTTGTGCTGCCTGGGGCTTTGTGTAGCATGGGGCTGTCAGTCTTTGTTCTGGGGCCTCCTGTGTGCTTGGGTTGCTTCGAGTGGGCTGGCTGGTTGGTGCCGTTTCCGGCCGCTTGCCTCTTCCATGCTGGGTGCTGCTGTCTTTGGTTGTTCCTGGCTCTGTCTCTTTCTTGGCGCTGTTCCTGGATTCTGTGGTTTCCTGGGTGTTGTCCTTGTGTTCCCCTGCTGCTGCGCCTCTCCCTGTTTTCCTCTGCTTGCCTTTGGCTAACTAAGGTGGGTCCTGGCTACCCCCTCCTGGTTCCGCCGGCGGTGCTGCTCAATTTTGGTTGGGTGTCTGTCGGGCCTGCCGGGTTCTGTGGCTTGCTTTGTTTTTTTCTTGCTGGAGTGGTTGGGCTCCTGCTCTTCCTTTGCAATTGCGGTACGCCTTGGGGTCTGCCCCTGGTTGTCCGTTGGGGGCCTTGTTGCTTCGGCCCTTTTGCGGCCTGGCTGTGGGCTGTGGTTTTTTTTTTCTGCCCCCGGTGTGCCTGGCACCCAGGCTGTTTTGTCCTCCTGCCCTAGCGTGGTGGCAGGCCTTGGGCTGGGGGTTGTTCTTTTCCCCATCCCCCCCGGGGGTGCGTTCACTGTGGCGGTTCGCCACTTTGGTTTCCTTTCCGGTGGTCCCGGTGTGTCCCGTGTTCGTGCCGCTGCTGTTTGGGCTTGGCTGTCTTTCGCTGCTGCTGTGTCCTGGTCGTTGGTGCCTGTTGTCCCCTCTCCTTTTCTGTGGTTCTCCCTGTTGGGGGTCCGTCTGGGCTCCGGGGGCGGTTGGGGGGCCCTGGTCTCGTCTGGTCCCCGTCATGGGCCGGGGTCTGGCCTGGCTAGTGTATGGCTCGGGGTCTGCTGCAGTTTTCCTGCTCCAGTGGGTTTTCGGTGCCTGTTGGCCGCCTTCTTCAGTCCTGCGTCCTTGCCTGTGTGCTCTCTGGGTTTCCTGGCGTGGCACTACGGTGGTTTCGGGCTGTGCCCTGGTGTGCCCTTCTGGGCCTGCTCCTGCTGGCAGTTCTCTTCCCGGGCTTAGTTCGCCTCTGGTTGGGTGTCTGTGTTTTCTCCCTGGTCCTGGGGCTTCTGTTGGGTGATGTTGGGCTTTGGGTTTTCCCCCCTTTGCCTCGGTGCTTCTTCTTCGTTGGTCCCTCTTGGGGCTGGCGGCCTTTTCCGCCCTGTTTGGCCCTGGGCTGGGGCTGCCTTGTTCGGGCCTGTTTGGGGTCCTGGTGTTTGGTGCTTCTGGGTGGGCCTGTCCGGGGTTGCCTCCTGTTGCTTCTAGTCTGCCAGCTTCCTGCTGGTTCGGCGTGGCCTCTGGCTGTGCCTCCTTGGTTTGCTGGCTGTGCTGTCGTTTCTCTGCCGGTTCTGGGGTGTGTTTTACCTGGCGTTCCCGGTTCTTCTTTCCTGGTTCCGGTGTCCTAGCTTGCTCTTGTCTTTGGTTGCTTCCCCGGGCTCTGCTTCCGGTGTGTGTCTGTTTGGGGTGCCCCCCTACTCTTGTTGGGGTGCGGTTCTGTTGTATTCGTCTTGCCTCTGTGGGGGTCTGCCCTCCTTGCTGCTGGTTGTCTGGGGTCTGGTGCACCTTGTGCCTCTGGCTTCTCTGCTTCCTCCGGTTTCCGCTTTGGCGGTTGCCTCCGTTTGTTTTCTTCCGGCCTTCTGTGTGGTCCAGCGCTTGTGTGCTGGGGGTCTCCATTGGCCTCTCTGCCCTTTCCTTTGACCTGTGCCCTGCGTGGGCTCCTTCCGGGGGCTGGTTGGGCCTGGGGGTCCTCCTGCATCGGCGGGTTGCTTTGCTTTGGTCCTGGCTTCCTGGTTCCTTTTGCGTTTGGTGCCCTGGTTGTGGCTGTTTTTTTGCCCTGCGGTCTTTCGTCCCTGTCGGCTCCTGTTCATGTCTCCTCTCCGGTGTTGGCTGGGGTCGAGCCTGGTTGGTCTTGGTCGGGGGTGCTGTGCGCCCTGGGGACTTCTCCGCTGCTCCTGCCATTGCTGCATGCTATGCCTGGGTGTTGTGTGCCTGTGCGGTCCTTTGGCTTCTGCCCTGGCTTTTGTTTTCTCTCTGGTCCTCCGCCCTGATGGCTCCTGTTCTTGTCTGCTCTCTGGGGTTTGGCGCGGTCGTGCCTGGTTGGTTCCTGGTTTTGGGTCTGCCTGAGGTTCCCGGTTGCCCAGGGCTTGTACCCTGCCTCTTTTCCCTCCCTTTGCCATTGGGGGTTTTGGGGTTCTGGCCATTGGCACTGTCCCCGCCCTTTCTTTGCCGGTGCGGTTCAGAGTTGTTGGTTTGCGGTCTTTGCTGGCCTCTCTGTTGTTTGGTCGGCTGTCTGCTGGGTCTTTCTGGGGGTGTCTCTGGCCTGTGGCCTTTGGGGTTGCCCTCCTCTGCCCCTGCTGCTCTGGAGTTTCGTGTCCAGTCCTGGTTCGGTTTGCGGGCTTCTTCCTTGTGGAGCTTTTTGCCTTCTAGGGTTTCTGGTCTCTGGCTCGTTCCCTATCCTTTTCTGTTTGGTTGGGGTCTGGCTCCTCACCTGCTTCTGGGCTCTGGCTGTGGCTCCTCCTTCTGGGCTGGGTGCTTGGTGGTTGTCGTTTTGCGGCCCTGGTGGTGCTGGCCGTTCTTTCCTGGGTCCTGGGCCTCCTCTGTGGGGTTTCGGGGGCTTTGTCCTCCTGGCTCTCTGGGGGCCAGATCATTCAGTTTGGGGGGGGGGGGGGCGCTGCCTGGCCTGTGCTTCCCTCCTTTCTTGTTGGTTCGGGGCTGGCGCCCTGTGGGCCGGCCTTGGGTTCTTTTCTTTTGCCTTCTCCGGGGTGGTTGGGGTGTGCTCGGTGTCTGTGTTGCTGCCGGGTCCTGTGGGCCTTCCTGGTGGTTCTGGGCTGGTTGGCCGTGTCCGGTGGGTTCCCTTGGCCGTGTCCTGTTGGGTTTTTGGCGTGGTTGCTCTGTTCCGGTTTCTTTGGTTGACGGACTCCTTGTTGTGGCTCTGCCCTTCTGTTTTTCTTGGCCTTCTGGTCCTTGTTTGTGTCCCCGCTGTCCTGTTCTTGGTTGCTGGGCGGTTGCTTCCTGTGGGTCTCTCCTCTTTGCTTCCCTTGGGTTGCTGCGTGTGGTGTGGTTTCCTGGGTGCGCTTGTAGGTTTGGAAGGCCGGGTCACTGCTTTGGTATTCTCCACTCTGTTACTGAACTGTAACTGCTTATGTACTCCCGGTGGGAGGGGCAGGATTAGGGTCCCAGCATTCCTTTGGTCTTTTTTCTGTCGGGAGATGGTTATCTCCACTTTGTTAATGAATGGGACGAGGGCAACGGGACCCGGAGTAATGAAGATTACCGGTAAGTAATAGAGCATTCCCCCATATTCTCTTTTCTGGTTCGGAATGTATGCCTTGAATTTAATGGCACTATTGTTATGAGGCAACTGCGTGACGATTGTAACCCCAGTCATCTCTCCTATAACAAATGAAACAAACGTAGGTGCTTGTATATTTTAGAAACAAGTTTAATTAGGCATCTTGGTGACTAAAATGCAGATGACAGTCTAAATCTCATTTGCCATGCCCGGCCAAGCATTTTTTTATTGCATACAATCTGCATTCTAAGTACTAATACTTCATATTGTAAACATTAAGCATACAGAGTTAAATTTCAAGGCCACAATTTTCCCTTTCTTGTGTCTCTGGTTGGCCGAGATCAACTCGTAGTGTATAAATGCATAAGTTATATATTTATATAAAAAAAGAAAAAAATACCATTGCCTTGTATACTTCGGTCTGACAAACGCACAGCGTTTGCGAATCAAAAAAACAAAATAAAGTATAAAACTGGCGCCTGCTTGACAACAGCTCCTTTGGAATGATTGAAAACTTTGGCACTATGGGGTGAGCTGCCCTTGACCTTGAACAGGTAAACACTGAACTCTCATTTTTACGGTGAGGTCTTTACTGTCTCCATTTTAAATATCAGACAATTCCAGTTTTACAAATATTTTCGAGATGCACTTTCTGCTCTGTTTCATATATTTCTCTTTCTCAGTTTTTCCGAATGCCATTTGCATTCATTTTTATATTGAGAATTGTGTTGCATAATACTGATCACATTCGTTTTAGCGTCCAGCAGACTCGCCTTTATAGTCCCACAATCAGCAAATCCTGAACATCTGCAGAATCCAAAGTTCTTGGTCCACCATATTACCTTCTTTCTTCCTTTGGTCCACTAAGGCCCTGGGGGGCCCCTTCATCATCCTCTTACCCTTCAGCACCTTCCAGGCTCCAATAATCTCTGTGGCTCGTGCTTCATGTAACATTATCAAGAAATGTGGGCAGTCTTCACAGCTTGAAATAGCTAACATCCCTCCACCAAATGGAATGCAAAGAGCACGAGACCAAAATAATGCCTTTTCATAATCCACGTCAGCTTCCATACGAAAGCAATATATCTGATATGTTCCTATGTTTAAATACAGGTAGCTTCTTTTAAGATAGTCATATGTTTTGTGCTAGAAAGGTCACCATTGTGTCACCCTAGGGTCTGTAAATTCTGTGATAAAGTCCCATGTTGCAGTGGTGGGATGCCTATAAGGACATACAAAAGCTTATCAACTTTATTAAGGCCACGTTAAACCCTCAGGTTTTCCTTTGGTTGCTTTGTGTGCATCCTTCATTCCATTGCTCCAGAGCTTCTCTGTTTTTTTTATACTGCACGTTTAACGTCTGTGCATATTGGTTACACTGCTCTTCTACCCCTACAAAGAGTCAATTTGACATCTCCTCATGGAGATAACATTACACATCCCTATAAGGCACTTTAAGGTTACATCCATCAGAATTGATCAGGGTCCATATTCCATAGAAAAGTGTCTTTTGATATTTAGTAGTAGGTGCCAAGGTGAGAGGGCATATGGCTAGCGGGCAGCCTGGTATTTGGGTAGATGCTTCCAGTTGGGGAATTCCAGTATGGATTGGGGGTTGCAAAGAAGCTGGAAGATGTCACAGGTAATGCTTGTGGATGAGATGCTACAAAGTTCATCTTCTGAGGGTGTGCATGGTAAGAACCCATGTAGGGTAGGTCTGAGGGGTATTTGTACATTGACGACTCTGGAGGATGAGGCTGCAGAGCCTGAGCAATTCCATGGAAATCAAATTTGTAAGCATACCGCTTCCCATGAACTTTCGTCATTATGTTTTTGTCATAATAGTAACGAAGGGCACGGCTGAGTTTGTCGTAGTTCATGTTGGGCTTGCTTTTCCGCTCTCCCCATCGTCGGGCCACTTCATCGGGATCTGTCATCTTGAACTCTCCATTGGTGCCTTCCCAGGTGATGCAATTTGCATTTGCGCTGTCGGAGAGCAATTCTAACAGGAATTGCCAGAGCTGAATCTGCCCGCTTCCTAAGGGATGAGACAGAAAACAGGATTAACTACAGAGCCTTTTGTGTACATTTTGTATTTCAACCAAACTAAATTACAAATTCTAATGATTGTCAATTATTGCTGGTTTCATTTTGGGTTCAATTTCTGAGATGTGCTCCAAATGAGGATTAAGATGGTAGATAACAGAGAAAACAATCACATTTACTTTATCCTATTGATGTGACACAGGGAATGCATACTAATTCTGAGGAAGACACTCCTAGCAAGAATTGTTTGCTATAGAGCCTGGATCAATTGCAATTTTCAATTGAGTCAGGGACATATTATGAAGGAAAAACTGCAAAAAGAAGAAAATATTTTAGGGAAACAAGATTCAAAACAGGGTTGGCTGTTGCGTACTAGAAATGTCTTTAAAAAAATGACAGTGACATATCAGTTATTCAACTTGTATATAATTAGTCAGTGGTCCGTATTAAAAAAAAGCACGGAAGGCCAATGTAGTCCCAAAGTTGCACACTTGGATTGCTCTTTCTAGGGACAAGCAATTATATATTTCCTGTTATTCTGAATGTAAAATTTGAAAATGCAGTTGCAAATCTGAAAAATTTGCTGAATTAGGATACTGCAAATCGAATTAGTTTGTCAAATCGAATTAGTAATTCTTTTAATTGTTAGCTTGGTTGATTTATATTGTTCAAGAACATTTATTTATCATGAATCGATTAGTTCTTGTATCAAATTGATTCTTTTTTATCATTCTTTGAGGGTACATTATTTCGGATAGCATAATTGAAGACCGGCATTTTCCTGTTGTAAGAAAGTGAGTCATTAGTTGCGAAGAATCTGAGTCGATAACCAGCAACAACGCCACAACTTTCGCTTTAGTGGCAACCAAGTATCCCTAACTCTTTTAGGATAGTGAAGCAGAGCCGTCCAAGACCTATTCTGGGAAATTGGTGTGGGCTAGTACACCCAGTACGCTGCTACACAACAATAACACTCAATAAATCATTGTCAAGGCAGTGCTTTTTCTTATACAAAAAAAGAAAAGTAGTTTACTACTTACACACTTATACTACACATTAATCTACATGTAGTCAGCTAGAAATAACTATGGTAACACCCACATAACATGTTACACCCCTAGCAAACCCTGAACCCTGTAACTGCAGGACCTCCCACATTTCGTAGATACAATTTAAGTAGGTGTGTTATCAAAAGGTAGGCCAAATGGCCTTGTCAAAGTGTCACCACACTAATAAAATACACAGATAGCTCACACAAAACATATTCAACACCATTGAAAGTACTATGGACGATAACATTTAGGACCGAAAATTGGTATCCCTACACTCTAGAGTTAATTAGCGCATGCAGATTTCCTACCAACCCCTTCCTTTCCCAGGAATTAGGCTAAGCATTGTCAAATGGATCTTTTGTGTGGGGAGGCCTTTGATCCTCCTGCTGGTCAGCACAGTAACTAACTCGGCCCAGATGGGAGGAAGGACAAAGGCTTGGAAGCTAATTAAGAGCAGAGCCAGGAAAATATGTAAATTCTCCAAGTGCCATAAGTAGTACAGTTATCACATAAGTGAATTTGGATCCGCACTTGGAGTACATTTTTCCCATAGGATTGACATCTGACCCATATCTCTAGGGCTACGTATGGTGAAACTGTGCTGTAGCACAAATTTCACCCATAAGGTGCAAATCGGTAAAGCACGCATATTTTTCAGCATTGATTACAGATATATACTATGAATACCCACTCACATTATAAGCTTACACCAGGTCAGCATCAAACTTTCAGTTTTAAGGTCCTCCAAAAAGGTTTGCGGGGTGAGTGTGCTCAGCTGCTTGGGTGTGTATATTTTATTAGTGGCTTCACGCTTTCCCAGTGCAGGAAGCTGCAGCCCCTTTCTTAAAACAATGCAGGCTTGCACTGCTTTATCCTTTTTTAAGTACCGGGTGCCTGTGCCCATTTGGATACCCAGTGCTGCCTTTCATTCGGGCAGCACAGGAAACCATCTCCTCTGCTGCCCTGCTGGCTCCCAGCCCAACTGACGCAGCTTCAGGAACCAATACAGGAGTCGCCAAGTTTTTGTACCTGCCCCCTTTAGGTACAGGCACAGAGGGGCGGGTGAGCACCCTTATTGTTCCTCGATCCAAGTGGTTAGAGTCCCCCAGGAGGAGATCTTAATGCCTTGAGCAATGGGGAATGGCTACTCCTGCCCAAAAGTGGATCTGGCGAGGGGCCTCCATGCACACACCCTCTGCATTAAAACTATTAAAAGGGAGGTTTTGCTGACCCCATGGGCTTGTCCCTTCTCAGGGGTACTTCTGGATTTGCAGCTAAGCACCATGCTCTTCTTTTCCCCCACATTCCACTATGGGGCCAGGCTTCTCATTAGGTTTTCTTCAGCCCTGAAGGGTGTATTAACATGAGAGAGGTGCTGCTTTGCTATTGGTGGCTAACTCTAGACCCCAGGAGTATTTTCCTCAGGCCTCCTGGTCTTTACATTGCACCTTTTGCCTGACCGGCTCTCTACTTAGGCCCCTCAAGCTCTCTCTTGCTCTGGGCACGTTTACAAGAACCTCTGCACACCAACAAGAAAAACACCCTATCTTCCACACCTCTCAGGCCCCATGGGTTTTACTGTCTTGCAGGGCAACTGTGTGTCAGCAGCAGAGGCAATAGTCAGTTCAGATAAGTTCCAGGTGAACCCTCAAGCGTTCCCTAGCCAGTCTATTGGTTGGATTGGATAAACATTATTCGATGTAAAAAAACATCATAAAAGTATAAAACAAGTTAAAAAATCTCTTCATTATTTACACACTTTTGTACAGTATAGTGAACTAATGACCACTTTCCCCAATGTAGCCATACTATGCATATGGTGAAAGGTGTAACATACATAATAAAAAGTAATGCAATGGGCAAAATACATTACATTAAAACCCAGCCGCGTCAGCTAGAATAAAAGGAGGCTAGCTCATGGCAGACTATTTATCGATTGTTCCATTTTGATAAGCTTTTGTCTTGTCCTCCATGCACTTCCAAGAAACTTTGCTGTACCACAGATTGCACTGGAGATTAGTGACTCATATGTTAAAATACGTAGAGCCACCCTATAGGATGTACAACCCAGATTAATACAGACTGGTTTTAACCACCTTAACCTCGCTTGGCTATATGCCCTACAGGCAAACATGAAGTGTGCAATGGATTCCATGGGAGAAGCACAGCCCGGGCAGCCCACATCATTTTCCTTCTGTTCGCTCCACCCTCTTTGAAAATCACGGAGAGGAAGTGTGCCATACCTAAATTTTAGGTATAGCACCCTGTCTCCTGGGGACTCAATGAAGTCCAGGAAAGATTCTAATCTGGGGACAGGTTTAACATCTAGGAATCTCTCAGTCAAAATACCATTCTGGTTCTTGCTAGCAGTAACAGAGACCCAGTCCCAGTACAGCTTTTTTACTAGATGTTTTGGCGGTGGCATCTGGCTCTCCCATGCCCAATCCAAACCGATTTCACCCACCAATTTTTTCAAATTGGATACCCAGCCAATTTTATATCCTGCACCCAGATGTAACAATTCACTTAGGCCAGAGGCATAGTGGCTCAGGTCAGGAGACCTCCTAAGCCGAGTCCAGTACAACAGGGGACGCAGCCTTGCCACTTCATTTATTGGGTGTCTCCCAAAGTCGTAGCGGAGCGGGACTAGAGGGGTCGACAGAGGAAGCGAGACTAGATCTCTATAAAATTTATTCTCGGATCTCACTAGCTCAGAAAGATTTTCGAAACCACACAGATCCGCCCCATACGCGGGCAGGGCCTTGCCCTCATATACTTTAATAGCTGGAGCTACGGGCCGGCTAAAGGAAAGTCTCTGATGCCTGGCTATGGCCCCTGAAATCCGTTTATGGTTTAAAAGCATTTTTGACAAATGAGGAGACCACTTCATTTTGTTATTCACCCTAACCCCTAGATAGTCAAATGCCTCCACAAGCTCCAGTGGACAGTCATTCAGCCTGATGTTATTCCTGAAGCTTTTTGATGGTGCCATAGCCATTAACTTGGTTTTGGATGTATTAATTACCAAGCCTCTGGCTTCACAGAACTTAGTAAAGCGATCAAGGAGTTTCTGCAAGCCCATAGGACTTTTTGAGATCAGGAGGGTGTCATCCGCAAAAAGTAAAGTCGGTGTTTTTTCCCCACACAGGGTTGGGGCATCGGCCATGTCCTCTCTCAAATGGTCCGCCACCCCATTTATATAAAGAGAGAACTGGGTCGGCGCCAATACACAACCCTGGCGGACCCCTCTCTGGACTGCTATTTTCTCGGTCAGCTGTCCCTGGCCGCCCACCTTACTCTGGCAAAATTATCTTCATGGAGGCGTTTAACAAGATTCAGGATCAGGGGAGGGATTCCAAGGTCTAGCAAAATCTGCCATAACTTGGAACGGTCTATTCCCTCGACTGGTATTCAATGGGCATATGGGAGCCAGAGCCACTGGCCCTGGAGAGATTCATTCTAGTCCTGGGTGCCAGTTAAAGTTACAGAGTCCCTAAGCCAATCCTTGCAGAGGTTCTGGGGTCTTTTTTCCTTCCAGCTGGGTATTCTTCTGCATTCCAGTGACTTCTCAAGTGTCTCTCCCCTGTACAGGGTTTTTACATGGAGGTGGAAAGTTCTGAACGGTGAGCTCCTCTTAACAAGCCTAAGGTGCCACATCATCACTCTACCCTCTGCCCCAATCCTCCTGCACAACATTGTGGGACATTTAAAGATGACGACTTCAAGTTGTCTATGGACAGAGCTTCCCTGAGAACTTCAGCCCCATCCCCATCCCCAACTGACACAGTTGCCTAATCCCTTTCCACCACATCTCCTGTGTTTTGCTGCAGAGGTCTGGCCTACCTCCTTTGTATCTGTGGCTGGGGCTAGCCCAGGGCTGGTGCAGTATGAAGAATTAATTAGCACATGCAGATTTCCTCCACACCCTTTCCCAGGAACTGGACCACATACAGCAAATAGCTCTATTGTGTGGAGAGACATTTGATCCTCCTGCTGGCCAGCAGAGTAAATACATTGGTCCAGTAGAGGGGACAAAGGTACAGAATCTCATCATGGCTATGGATAGTTCAGAAAGGTTATTATCCCACAATCTCTATATTCTGAAGAGGCCTCTTGATTGTAGCCGTAATTTTTTCTCAGGGGACTAGGGTTTAGAGCTACAATTTAGTCTAAGTGGCACACTAGATATCTGCCCAGTGCAGAAAGGCAGATACCCAGCACTCAGCATCACAAATACACTGCACAGACATGTGGCACAAGACCACGTTCCAGAAGTTAGTTTTGATAAATCACCTACTTTTTAAAACCAAAAATATTTCTTTAGCAAATGTATCATCTTCGTCATGTTTTGTTGGTGTTTAATGCATTGAATAAAATGGAGTGATAACTGCAGCATGAGGCAGTGACACTGAAGATCAGGGAGAGTAAGGGATGCAGTCACAATGCTGGAGACAAAATGGAGTCAGTGGGGTTTATAGCTGTATGTATGTGCTATACTAAACTAGAAATTTTGCAGCCTATGGATTTATAAACAATCCGGAAAGGACAAAGCACAAATTACTGACCAAATGCAAACCTGTCAACCTGTAAATAAATTTCTCATGTGGGGAGGGTGCAGAGCCCTGGAGGGGGCCTGGCCTCTTGCTGAGAGCTATCTAACAAGCATTCTGCCCTCCACCAAGCCCATAAAAACATTGCCAATGTCCTGGGGTGTTTTCACACCTCTTAATGAACATCAGCTGCTTGTGGCCGCAAACTTCATGCAGTGGTTTCCAGTATGCCTTGCCTGCCACTGTGTGATTTTGGCTCCTCACCAGGTGACTATGTGAAGGGAGCCAAAATCTTGTGACACATGGTGGCACCGTGTGAGTTGACAGGTCTGCAAAAGCTCTCACATATGCTTCAGCATCAACAACTTGCGTTCCAAACCCAATAATAATTGACATTAAAACAAATATCTGATTGCGATATTCATTTGAAGAAAAATCATTTTTAGAAGCCAATAAAATATACAAAATGTGAATAAATGGCAGCTGCACAAACTGCTAAAGTGCTACATCTCTGGAGTGTGTTTACAACTAAAAAACCAAGCATGCATTATGTTTTGTAAAACCATTAGCTTCCTAGGAAGTACGTGCCTGGCCAAAGGCTGTTGATTTTTAAGTTCATGACACTGGCCCAGTATTGTACCACGATATTATGGGTGAAATATGGACTTACACATATATTTTGTGGCCAAAATATTCACTCTTGTAATATCATCAAAGCAGAGTTAAAAAATAATAGATCTCTACCTACCCTTAGACAATATTAAGGCCCAGCTATCTATGTAGGGTGATGTGTCAGGGATCAATATTGTGACATACAACAGGTAGAACCTGTAAGTAATTGTCTAATTATCTCCTCTGGTCTAAAGGTCAGAAAACTTATAGCTCTCTTTCCTGACAAATGACTCCAATATTTGATGTTCCTGCTATAAAACCAACTTCCATTTGGCAGAATTCTGCTTCTCCTTTATGTCCTCTAAAAGATCCGTAGTGGAGGGAAACACTTTATACTAGATTATGTGGGAGCTAGGGATGATATTTCACAGGGCCTACTTTTCTTCAGTCGCTTCCGGTCAGTTAACACTTACTTTCGAGTCTTTGTGCCTGGTGATTAAAGCAGTTTTCTCCTCGAGATGTGCTGTTTTGAAGTGGTATCAGCCTTTCAGTTTGCTAAAATCTGCTTTTCAATATTTATTAGTGGTACCGCATTTTCATCACTGTTTGCTCAGGAGTTTGAGCCTTCTCATCACCAGCAACAGCAAGATGGAATAAACGTCCAGTTCACCTCAAGAGGGAGAGCAATCTTCTGAAGTTCAGGAAAGTCTTAAAAATCTGGCAGTATTAATTTTGTTGACTATGTCCCTTTGACTTTTCACTGTTAACACCAAGTCTACCAAATTTTGAGTGAGGTTTCTCACCCATGCCAGGATGATAGCTTGCTCTTTATAAGCTACATATAACATAATATTTTGTGTTGCAACTGGCCAACAAGTCAGTAATGCTGACTCAGTTATGTCAGGGCTAGTCTAAGAATCCAGCAAGTTGCTTGTTAATGAGCCAGCCTTATATTCAGTGCTTAATTTGAGCCGGTGGTTCCTGGTGCTCAGCACCAGCACTTAACCTGTGCTTATAGCACAAACTCGACCCAAAGGTACTGGAGGGCTTTTCATCAGCACCATTTAAGGGCACATTACATTTTTGAAGGCACAGGATCACAGGATGTTGACCCTACGCTGAGACTCAAATCTGGTTCCCCAGCTCGAAAGTCGCCAGCTATGGCCATTATGCCACATCCTCTCCCCATTTGTAGGGTTTAATGATTAGTAGTTTGTTCTGTTATAGGCGGTGCTAATAGGAGCAATAGGCTGTTGCAAGCTGCCTCATGACGAGAACCCCAGCACTTATTTTTTCACAAATTGACCACTGCTTAGATCTAAGGTTGCTTGCTGGCTATGAGGATAAACTGCCTAATTACATTTTTGGCAGTCGGACCATCTCTATGCCAGTCTCAATGGAGTAAATCAATCTGTTGCCCTGACGGAGATGCTACCCGCCAAGTTTAGAAATGCATGCCAAGCAGGAGATCATTTCTAAAGCCTTGGCAGGAACCGCTGTCTTGGTTTCTGTCAATGCTTTTTGCAGTCTGGCGCTAGGCTACGTCAACATTTCATGCATATAAATTGGGTGGGCGGACCACTATGTTGGAGGGGAGAGAACACCATCACCATTGCGATGGAGTTCTTTCTCCCCAAACACATAAATTAAGCCACCAGTCTCACTTGGTATGGTTTGCTTTCAGAGAAGTGCTTCACATATGTAGGCAATATGTGGGACAGTTAAAGTGTTTGCTTGTGGATTTGATGAGCTAGAGATGGATATGATGAGCACGTTGATCTGTCTTTATTGACAGATTCTGATGGTTGGGTATATGGATTGAAGATGAATGGGAAGAGGCTAGAGCCTTGGGCAAATATGCGGGTTTAATGTTTAATGGCACAGTTAGTACTCGGATGTGTCCATCCAGATGAACTGTACCCCTTCAGAGAGGAAGGAAAAGAACCACCAGAGTAAGTTTTAATACATTGAGAGGACATTGCTGGGTACCTACTGTTTAACAATGCAGATGGAAATTTGGGACAAATATTGCCCTGATAAGATGGAAGGTGAGTGTTATCTGTGACTTAGCTAGCAGAATTATCTGTGCTGTCACTGGGTTTAAAGCCTATTTGATTAATTGTTATCAAGATGCCCTTGTAGATGTAGGGCTTCTATATTTTTCACTATTTTACCAATGAAGGACAGCTTTGTGATTGCTAGTCATACTTGTTCATTGGATGTTGTTGTAATTGTGCTGTTTTCAATGTGTTGTGATTTCAAAAAGGCAGTAGTCCATGGCTTGCAACCTGGCTCTGCTTTTATTCTGGACTTGACAATTTTGGTTGTATGGAACATGGCTTTGCTGTTGAGATCAGATTGCATTGAGATGACCTAAGATATTCTGTTTTGTGAGGCCATCTTTAGAGGTTGTCTTGTGCGCCACTTGAACTGATGACTCATTTGCTGTCTAAGAGCTCTTAAGTATACCAGGGTTTGGAGGTTTTAGTCTTCATGGTGCACTGCATCAGGGAGCTGACTGCATCCAAACGGCATCATTTCTGAAATGATTTGCTCAGTTCAAATGTGTGAGTGGTGGCACGTGACAATCAGTAAGACAGTGATGATGGGGTCCTAGATATTGCCTCACATTTGTTTGGGTTTGTGGATATGGTGATTGTGGTTGACATTGGCTATGAGATATCAGTGAGTTTCTCCTGTTTGTTTTTGATGGTGTTGGATGGTAGGATAAAACTAGGCACTAACTGTTTCTGATGTTATTAATGGATGAAGTAAGACTGAGGTTTGTAAATTCATCTGTAAATGTGCTACTGTATTAGTGGATGAAACTGATTTGTGATGCAAACATGTGAAAGTGATAAGCGAATTATTACAAGGAGGTACTGTGGAGTAATGAACATATTAACTTGTTTAGTAGTAAGGCATTCACTTATCGGCTGTGTGCAGTTGATATATCATTAGGCTTGATGTGCATGAGTTGTATTTTAGAATATTTTAACAATGGTGAGGTGATCACTTGTACTCGAGGTACTTAGCACTATGCATGGATTTTAGCCATGCCAACGACAAGGACCCACAACTGAAGTAGGGTAGTCGACGCATGGCATGGCATTTGGACATGCTGAAGAATCCAGGGTGACATGGCATCTGGGCTTGAGGCACTGGCAAAGATGTAGAGTGTTGCCACATCAAATATCTTCCCGCTATTTTTCTCTAAATTATTTTTGTTTCCTGAAACTTAAACAGGGACTAAGGACTAAGAAGCATCCTAGACCATCCTAAATGTAAAACGTCTACTGGAGTTTGCATATCTAAGTCTAAAATCTCCACCCCAGCTATGGTATATGACATTTTAGGGTAGAATGGTATTTTCCAATTTGAAGAATAAATACTTAATGCAGAATGAGCATTACTGACATATGTGTGTTTGAATTATCCAATTGCATCAGATTTCCTTTGTAAATTCTCTAATTGCTTGTAATTCAATGCATTTCACAGATATGCAATCCTCACTGAAATAGGATAAGACATTGTGACACTTGCACTTTTGTTGGACTATTGGCACTGATGTCATCCATAGTGTGGTTATGCCTGACACAAGCTTCAAATGTGTCAGTGATGGACTCATCTAAGGTGTCATGTGTGAGGTAAACATAACTGGTAAATTTAAATGGTTATTAAATCGTGATTCCTAACCATAATTTCAGTTTCCCATCCACTGTGTAAGTTTCTTAGTAATTTAGGTAGGCAAGTGAGCATTATCATAAACCTTCAACAAAGTTTTTTCTGTGAAATTGCATTTATGTCTTGAGAGAGCTGGGCAGAAGGCATGCCCTTTACACATTCCCAACACAAGACACCAATGCCAGGCATAACCCCAAATGCATTACCTTTAGCCATTGGCTATTAATACTGGTACAATCATGGCCTATACCAACAATATCCATTAATGTGGCCATAGGCAGGAACCTATCCTTATGTAATGTCTTGTGGCTATTACCCATACCAAAGACCAAACGAAGATGACACATACTAGGAGCAGCTAGCATAGCCAAGTACTGGGAAAACGGTTTACATGAAAGTATCAATTTTCTAAACAACAAATATATGTGGATTCTTGTTTTCTAAAAGTAATGACATACAATAACAGACATATAAAAACACATTAAAAGACAGATTATATGTTATTACTTTTATTCAAAAGTTGCCTAGTAACTAAAGTCAAAACAATGAGTAAACATTGTCATGGATCATTTTTAAAAAGTCTTCTCACCTGGATTTGCAAGGCGACTGCTGGTCGGCCCAAGGATCTGATATGGATCTGCTCAAATACAAAATATAATATGTAAGAGCACAAATGTACTTTGCCATATACAAATAACCTCTGGATAAAAGATTTCCTACGTTAACCTGATGCAAGATATCTTCCTAAGTATACTTTTTTTGCACAAATATTGAACAATGTTAAAGATACGACCCTGGCTTTGCAAAATAAATCTAAGTCTTTAAGTTAACTATGGCACAGAGCAGCATTACATCCTAAATCCTAAATAAGATATGTCTTCATTGCAGGGTCCATGTAATTTCTTGTGTACTTTTTAGCTTCCAATAAATGACAGTGGAAAAAACAACTGATTTGAAATATAGATAAAAAGGTTGACTGCATCCTTTTTTTTCATAGGAATACTTGGCAGAATGGACTACTTCTGCTATTGTGTTTGTGTAACCAGATTTCTAAGCTTTCATAAGTTCTCGGAAATATGTTGACAATTGGATGATCATATAAATACTTCATATTTTTCGACAATATATTTGTTTTACATTGTCAGTCATACAAACAAGTAGTATTGCTTCAAGAAGGCAATGATCTCTTTACGAAGACCACATTTGTTAACATTTATAGGTTAAAACTGGGGTTTGGTATGCATGTTTATCTCTGGTTGTAAATGTGACAACTTGCTGTAAGAAAGCACAATTTCACCAGCTGCTTCTAACCTGAGATTTGATATTTAGAACATTTGACTATGAGGAGTTGTAATACATTGTGCATCATTTTGGTATCTTATGATTTTAAGGTAATTATCAGTGTTGATGGCAAAATAGCCTAGTTACTAGTGGTTGTGGTCTCAGGTCTGCAATTCTTTTGTTGAGGAGTGCTGTGCGATCCCCAGGAAATTATATCTTCATCTCATCTTTGACTTGTATAATCCCAGGATATGATTCATATCATCATGAGTTCTGCAATCCAGGGATATGAGATATGTATTGCATAAAGAGTTGTCATCTCATAATGAGCTGTATGATCCCAGTATATGATATGTACCCCTCATCATGAGTTGTGTGACTTCTATATCTGAAATACTAATCTCTTCATGAGTTGTGTGAACCTAGGATATGATACATCTCACAGAGATGAGTCATGTGCTTCCAGTATATGATCTATCAGCCTCTGTATGATCCCAGGACATGAATGGATCTAGCAATTTCGTCATTAATTATGCATTCCTGGGATACGATCTGTTCATCTGTTCTTAGTTGTGTGCTCCCTGGATACAAAATATCTATATTGTGCAGTCCAAGAATATCATATGTCCGTCTCATCATGAGTTGTGCGATCCCAGTACATTATATACTTATGTGATCATGAGTTGTACAATACAAGGATATGATATATCCATCTCCTCATGAGCTGTGCGACTCCAGGACATGATTTATCCATATTATTGTGAGATATACGATCCCTGTTTTTGACATTTCTGTCTCATTAAGCGCTGTGCAATCCAGAGATATGATAGATCCATCTCATCATGAGTTGTGCGATCACAGGTTATGATTCCGCCATCTCATCATAAATTGCCCATGTTACAAGGCAGAAGTGTGCACTGTGAGTATTTCTCAGCATTGATACAAGGTTTTTTTATGAATCAGATCCTAAGGCTACAATAAAATTTGTTAGATATTAGCAATTTTTTCTGAAGGAGAACCCCATCTTTTTTTTTTACTCTATGGATAGCAATTTACCATGATGCAGGATGTTTTACATTGAAAACTTTGACTACATTTCTCCAACATTTTATAGCCTTCAATGAATTCTACTGCAGGCCAGACGGAAGTTCAAAATCATCTTTCATGTTTTCAGATGATTTTCAAATGTGCAGAGAAATTACAAATGCCTAGTGCAGATCAAAGCTCTAGGGCAAATGACATGCAATGGATAGAAACTTATAAATTTAGGAAATGAAGAATGATTATTTGTTTCTTACTGGCCAGGCAACAATAGCCTTTATCAAGCTGACCATCTCATTAAGAAATTACAAAACTATATTTTTCATCAGTGATAACTAAATGGAAATATTGTTTTTCTCGGCCAAATATTATTTTTATTTTCCTTGTAACCTTCTATTCTGCTTTTCAGTGTTTTGGTTAAATTAATTGAAATGGTACCTGTATTTGGCTATCTGTTGCTGTTTTATAGTTTTCCCTTGATTTAATGATTTTGACTATGGTTTCACATATTCGTATGCATTTTTTTAACTTTTTGTATAAATAATTTAAATGATTGCAACACTATTTGGACTATGTAATGTTTTATATGTACTGCTTTTTACATAAATGAATTATATGCAAGCTTGAAAGGTTTTATTTTGACCACATTATAACAACAATAAAATTGCTAAAAAAAAAGTTTTGAAAGCCTGTAAGCTAAATATGTTAGTGCACAATTAAAGTTCTTCCACCAAAGGTTTGCAAGATGATTAATTTTTCTACTTCATGAAATCCTAAAGTTTGCACCCTTGCAAAAAGTTCTTCTTTGGGTGACATTTCAAGCAAAATCTTTTTTGCAGGGAATAGACCCACCATCACCCTCGTTGTCTTCGGCAAAAGAAAGTTAGAGGCATCCTTTGCTCCTACTAAGGAAAACTATCTTGCAGCATTTCTCAACAGATATGTTTTCAAGAAATCCCTTACTTTGTGAGGTTCCCCAAATAAAAAAGCGAAAAATAGAGCAAGAAGTTTAAATGTGACCCAAGCATAAATTGTATAGAATCTCTACCATATTAGTCTATTCATAAATAAATGTATATCTATAAGTATTTCATTGAACCAACTCCTGATAACAGCAATGGCCCACTGTAATATAGCATATAATAATAATTTCATATGAAATTACAGCTAAAAAATAAAAACCCAGCATAAATGGTGACATTACCTAACTGTGGGTGTTGATCCTCTGTTTTAGTCACTGTTGAAGGTGGTGGCTGGATTGCTGGATAAGGACAAAAATAAGGCACACTGAATTACAATGTTGCAAATGTTTCATATAGGCATTGACTACTTTTGCGTCATTTCATACTGTTTCACAACTTCTTTGCGAAATATTTGTGGTACACTTAGAACAAACAGTAGGCACACCACCAAAAGTTTGGAATGTAAACTGAAGTACAGCACAGGCTCACGTGCCTGAAAAGAACGTCTGGAACATTCTCTCATGCCGAAGGTTCAGAATGTGTACACAACAAAAACTAATTCATGTAGCTGCCTTGCAGTGTAAACATAAATGCAAATAAGAGGGCACCTAATTGCAACAAATGGCTTCAATGACAGCTTTGTTCCGACAGGAAAGAGACCTCCCACAGGGCAAAATTTAGTTTTTCTTGGGGATATGAAAATCTAGAGCTACTTAGGAACTTTGCTCCTAAGTAAAACAAGTTAAGAGCAAGCAATCAAATAAGGGTTTACTAAAAATGTTGAGGGTTATTTAATACGTTTTTGCGTGACTGCTTGTGTGACATAAAGCATTTAATCGATCCACTTGCCATTATAAAAGCCTGTTGGTGCAACACAAAATTGCGCTATGCAATTCAAGTGCCTGCACAACCCTTAGTAAATAATTCCCTACGTTTTCAAGACAAGAAAATGATTGCTTCTGCACTACACTGGGCAGTGTTGAATTAACATCTTATTCCGGAAATACTATTGATCAGTCAGCAAATCTTGAGTTATGCAAACTAAAGAATTCATCAGTGATGCAGTTTGGACTTAGAACAGGATGTTCAACCAAGAAAGGTGCAAACAGAAGAAAAGTATTTATTGCAGCCAAGAATAGGGATCTGGTGTTAAAAGTTTAATCATAAATCTATATGTATTAAATCACTTAGTCTTATGTTGATGGCCAAAATAGGTGAAAGTAACTAATATACCCATACATAGATGAGGCCCAATTACATATGTTTAGCAAGATGTCCACCCAAAAATGTAATACAAAAATGGTTAAAACGCATGAAACCTCTACTGGGATAATAGATGTTCTATTTGGGAGTCCCAATGGACTCAGCTGGCCACCAAATTGCTATACATATTTAAGAAACATATGAGCTATGGCCATTTTCAAAGATAGAAGTACAAGAAGAAAAGAATAATATTAAACACAAAAGATCAAACCTCTAATCAACAATTAGGAAAAATCATTCCATCCATCAGAGCACTTAACTTCTTGTAAAGATTCAGTTGCCACTAAGTTATAGACTAATGACTAGACCTCTAGAAATACAACTTTATTTAAATTATGAACATGTCCGTGAGCCATGCTAGAGGCAACCATAACACATTCTATCTTTGCATAACTTCAGTATCAAAGTGCTGTATTCCATTTGATGATATTTATTTCAAAAAGGCTTTAAAATGCATGCACAAAATCAGTAGCTTTCATGCATACTCACGTTTTTTAAATTTCACCTCAATTAACTTTAGTGAATCATCATCAGATTGAAATATGTCAAAGAAACCATTTCACCCACTGGTTTAAACACTCTGGAGTAATTTATAAAGTTCTAGCTCTGCATGCAAACTTTGCAATTCTTTTATACATGTGTATACTATTACAGAGGCATGCATATTCCTTTGGACAATTTACGCAGTTGGGAAGATTCACACATGCATATTCCTTTGCACATGATGCACAAACTGAGCAAGTTAGGAACGATTCGCGATTCACGAAGTTGGGACAGATTCATGGATTCAGATATTAGGTGCATACAATAAACTTGTTCTACATATAATTAAATATCTATATTAAAGAATGGCAGAATTGTTTGTGCACAAAATCTATTTTCCACTGTAGAAAATCTGTCTGTGTTGCCAAAGTTAGGTTTGAGGTGTGTTTGTAGTCATTCTTCTGATGCCAAACTACAAATACAGGCAAACTGTCATTTGTGGGTACGTTTTGTGAATTGGTTCTGTCTTAATTTAGTAAGGTACTCGAGCACAATGGTGATTTAAACCCATTTTAATAACTATGGGCCTCATTACAAAAACATGACATAGTGTGGCACGCAAGCCACTTTGGTGCACCAAGCGATGTAATTTTAACAGTACAGGGGTGGATTGTATTAACAACAATATGACGTATCTGTGTGCTTTCCCCTGTGCTGGCGCACAACTGGCTGCCATGCGCCAGCGTAGGCACTCTTGCGTCATGTTGCAAGGGTGCCTATGTTGCGGGGATGATTGTTTTTGTGCAGGAAGGGACCTCTTCCTCCACAAAAACAATCATCAGCATCATTTTCCTTTTTTAATGCTTGCTGCAGAATGCAGCTCGCATAGAAAGAGGAAAAAATTAGGAGAAATAAAAATATTTCTCCTCATTGCGCCACTCCTATGCCTCCCATAGGGAGACGCAGGATTCTGACGCATTCCCAGCTTTACAAAGCTTTGTATATCTGAGACTGTGTCAGGTTCCATGGATGTTGCATGAGAACACCCAGAGTAATTCCTGAAAGGGGCCCATATTTACAATGTCATGAAAAGTCATGGCATGTGTGGCACTGTAAATATGGGCAGGCAACCTGCGCTGCCAATGCATCAAAAAAAGTGATGCAAAGGTGGTGCAAGTAACATTTAAAAATGTTTTAGCTTTAACCTTTCTCCTGTATTGTATTCTTTTTTTTGTACTGCAGTTTCTTTTACAAATGTAATCTGAAAGCTTGACAGATTGGTCCACCGTTCCACACTTTCTGCATTATTCAGAATAATTCCCTTGTGTGTAAGTTTAGTAGTGAGAAAAGCATTCATACATTTCTGTGAAAACCCAAAAGGTCACTACTTGTGGATAAGGACCTAGTTTGTATTGCATTTCTTTGGCCATTACCATTATAGCTCTAAGTGCATCTACCAATCAGTTCTTAGTTGCAATGTACATACACATTATGTATGCCTGTACTGCTTACATGTCTTTTCACAGGCAGATAAACCATAATGTTACCTTGTGCTTTGTATCAAGAAAAACCTTGGAAATCAGCCCTATTGTGTTTTTGATATGAAACTATATTCTCAGAACAGGTCTTCATAAGCAAACTTTACATTACAAACAAGTGATGGAATGTGGTAATACCTTCTATTTAGAGCTCTCATTTTGGTATTGTAAACTTTTCTCAGGCTACCAACTCTTAGTTCATGATGCTTCTGGGCGGAGTTCACAGAGTTCCACCACGTGGAACTGTGTGGCGTACTGCAGTGCGAACTGCCGTTCATGCTAATCTTCCTGCTGCTCGAGTAGAAATTCTACCCGAGCAGCAGCTTGCGATCGCCAACTTGCTGTTGGCAAGCGGGAGCTGGGAAAATTCCTGCTGCACTACGTGGAGCGGAGTTTTATGCAGTCCGCGAGCTCCATTAAGTGCGGAGTGCAGAACACTCTGCAAATGGAGCAAAGTTTACCGCCCAGGCCTAATTACCACCATATTGAGCAGAAGGCACTCAAAAGCATCATGTTAACTCCAAAGGAACTATAAAGTATTTAATTTGGGGGCAATTAGAAAGCTACAAGAGTTATTAGTTCACTACTGAGAGCTATGTTCAGCCACATATCCTGACATTGTTGACTTCAGCTTTCATCCAACCAATATTTGTACATTTAATAGAATTAGTTTGGTGCTAACAACACCTATGAATAGCTCTTTGTAATGGAAAACCCATGGGAGAAGGTACTAAATAAAAAAAGGGGTTATTATTTGTTGTGACATGAAAGATGTTTCAAAATATATGAAACAACTATTTTTCTTATTACTTGAGTTGAGAAAGGCAACATTGGGAAGCAAATGTCTATCCGCACAAGTCATATTGTGGGGTTTTCTACAAACATAAAATAATATTTAACCATTCTGATTTGGGTAGATAAGTGGGATGAAGTAAAGGAATAGGACAGTCCCATGTCCAACTGTGAGTGGAGTTGTAATAACAATAAAACATATGAGACAAATAAAAATTTAACACATTTTCATGCACACAATATTTCCCCCAGGTAGAGGATGAGTCATCAATTGAGCATACAAGAATATGGGTATGACACAGAAAAACACATTTTCCTTAACATCCCGCATTAGCACAGACGGGAAACATTTTTTCTGACCATATGTATCTTGATTGTTAATGAATATACATTCTTATCCCAAAAATTATTTGCAGTTGAATACACTCAAATCATGGCATGCAATAAATACTACACCTTTAGACTGGGGTGCAGGGTGACTTGTCCAAGCGGATCTCCGTGGTGGTTCATAAGGCATTTCTGTGGAACAAAACAAATCCAGCTCAACCATCACCAACTGAAAAGAAGTGAGTATTTAACAAATCTTTTTGCAACTAGCCTTATTTCCCCAAAGAATTCTTAAATTCATTATTAATGCAGGTGACAAAATACGCATTGCTATAATAGAATTGATGTATCTTTTTCAGTGGTTATTGCAAGGAACCTGTACAATGTTAGTTAAGAAAGAAATGTTGGCCGGAGTCAATTCTACTAAGATTTATTGCTGAGGCTTACAATACAGAGCCTGGCATCCTTATAATGATGGCTCTCATGAAAGCATACAAACTGGTGCTGACCCTCTAATAAAAACTGCCCCATGTTTTAGGGAGTTACTGAGTCACATCTATATTTCATGTAACATACTAGAGAAGGGTTCTTACTGAAGCCTCAGCACACGCGGCAAATATAAGTGTTTAAGTAAATTTACACATGAAACATGAGTACATAAAGCATATCTTCTTTTTTGAAAAAACAGAATACAATCTCTTTCTTGTCTTCTTTAATGAGACGATTCCAGGTGAAGTGTCGAAATTACAGCCAACACGTGTTTCGTCGCATCGGGAATGTGAACCCGCGACTTCCTCAAGGCTTTCTTGGTATTCGTGAAATCTTTTGATTGTGGTTGTAATTCCGGCCCACAAGGGGTTCTGTATTCAGTGCGTGGAAACGAGGAATAACACGGCAACAACAAGGAGGTGTTCGAGTACAAACGCTTCTCTGTCGTTATCTCACATAACGTGCCCTCGTTTCTTCACGAATCTCTTTAGTGCGAGAAGTAGGTCCGCCGAGTGTGGCACCCGTCTTCCGTGCATCATTGATACACGGAAGACGGGTGCCACACTCGGCGGACCTACTTCTCGCACTAAAGAGATTCGTGAAGAAACGAGGGCACGTTATGTGAGATAACGACAGAGAAGCGTTTGTACTCGAACACCTCCTTGTTGTTGCCGTGTTATTCCTCGTTTCCACGCACTGAATACAGAACCCCTTGTGGGCCGGAATTACAACCACAATCAAAAGATTTCACGAATACCAAGAAAGCCTTGAGGAAGTCGCGGGTTCACATTCCCGATGCGACGAAACACGTGTTGGCTGTAATCTCGACACTTCACCTGGAATCGTCTCATTAAAGAAGACAAGAAAGAGATTGTATTCTGTTTTTTCAAAAAAGAAGATATGCTTTATGTACTCATGTTTCATGTGTAAATTTACTTAAACACTTATATTTGCCGCGTGTGCTGAGGCTTCAGTAAGAATTTTTGTTAAGCTCCGGCTTACATTTGTAGAGTGTGTGGTGTCTCTACGCCTTTCAGCACCGTCATATCAGAGAACGGATGATTTTTTGTGCACTTTTTCTGTAGCGCCGGATACCTATGACACATACCACGCACCTCTAAGCTCATACTAGAGAAGGGGGACGACATCACAATTAAACTCAAATGTTTAATGTGTGCTCCTGACAGAACTGTGCCCCTCACCCCACAGGCATGCCGCTGTTACTATTATACATGTGACATGTGGCCTTCCTGGACCTCTGTCCTGGACCTCTATGGAGTTACCCATGCACTTCCAAGGGCATCATTCTCATCAATATGCAGTTAGTCACTAAATAGGTCAGCACAGCCCGTGGATGTTCTTATCTACTAAATATTGAGATTCATAAGCAAAAAACAGTAACTATTCTCGAAGGGTATTAAATATTGAAACTGTGATTTATTTACTCTTACATCATCTAAATTTCACAGTATATTTTCAAAATCATAACAAGAAATGTTGCCCTCTAAAATCAAAGGCAAGAAATGTGCTCCATTGACCAATCACAACCAAGAAGAAGAAATGATTTGTTGCAAATCCTTAACAAAAACAGAAGAAATAAAATATAATTCTAAAGGAAATGAAATAAAATGAGATCTTAATTTGATTTTTTAACACCAACATATATGAAAAATAAGCATACATCCTCTGACAAATATGCTCTTCTTTGACTCTCAAAGTGCAAAGGGACATGTTAAAAACAAGGCTTAAGTGGACTAGTAAGCATACCAGAGTCTCCAGGTATTTTCTCCATTTTTTTGTTGAGCTATTGCACTCTCAGACTTAGACCATCAATGCATCCAGTCCATTGAAAACCATTCACTAATAATGTATGCCAATGGCTTTCTTGTTGTGCATTTCTTTGTACCAGCTGCTTGTTTAAATATTTGTTCTTTCTTAATTCAAGTTATTTGCCAAGCCTCACACTCTTTGGTGAACTTGGAATACCAGGATTCAAAACCAGAATTCCAGATGATTTAGCCTGCAATTTGAAATTTGTCAGAATGTCGTCAGATCAGCAAACAAAGGGGTCCATTAGTATGTCGGGCAGATCGCCACCGCCCGCATGGCGGTGGCGATCCGCCCGACATATTCCCCCGCCCGCCTCCCATTTCCCCCTGCCATATCAGAATGGTGGGGGTACCGCAGCGGATGGGAAGACCGTCCGCCGCTTTTCTGCCCAGTCGACGGGGCAGAAAAGGGTTTAATATGGTGGCGGTGTCTTCTAGACACCGCCATCCACATTTGTATGCAGGCAGGGAGCAGCCTTTCCGTGGTTGCAACGCAAGGTATGCAGGATTCACATTTGGGGGCCTGTTGCGGGCCCCCAGGAAGTTGGGGGGTTGGGGGAGTGCACATGGGGGGTACCTACCCCCCTGCATTTGCATGCACAATGCGGAAGGCACCGCTTGGTGCCTGCCACGTTGTGCATGCAAATGCACAACATGCATTTTTGGCATTGCGGCAGGTGATGCTGAAAGCACCACCCGCCGCAATGTTAAAAATGCAGGATGCGCTCGCCAGTGTGGCGGGCGCATCCTAATCACCCCCACGGGACCGCCGCACTTATGGCGGGCGGTCCCTTTTCCGCCCGCCAGCCTAATGATGCCCAAAGTCTGGTAATCAGTCAACAATTACCAGATTTGTTTAACATTTGGTAGAAAGAAATTAAGAGGATTTTCACAGCCAATAACTCAGGCTTCCTCATTATTGTTGCAAGTGTTTTCGGCTGACTTAAGGTTACACAGGGTATATGTGGTTTTGATGAGAGGTAACTATTTTAGAGATAGTTATGCCACAGTTTTCCCAGTCGTACCCTAAGCAGGGCACACATGTCTGCTGGTAATGGTAATACTGTCACAGCCATGTCTGTTTTTTATAAATTGACTGCAAAATATTTTATATGTCCATTAGAGCACATCTCTACAAACATTTATCACATTACTCAGTCAGGCAAGTTATTTTGAGGAGCTCTACCCACCCTACCATAATGTGTTTGTTGGCAAGGGTTTGTTTTGAATGTATTCTATATGTTTTTGACATATTAACTACGACTTTTCAAATTCTATAACTGGATTGTCCACATGATTAATTATTATGCAGTAGAAATATTAAGGCATGTAAAGAAATCATGAGTCCCATTTGTCACCAATTTTTTCTTTTACCACTCTTCAAAAAATTATTTAGAGGCAAAAGCATCTGAGATACCCTCAAATGGGTTGATATTAAACACTCAACTTGCTCGCTCAATGAGATACAAATGAGTTTGTCCCTAGATTTGCCTGATAAAAATATGGTATGTTCACACCCGTGCCATTACTGAATTCACAGCCATGGTGCACTTACTGTTAATCATTCTAAAGGTCCACTGTTTAATACCATGAGCCCCAATTACAAGTAATGTGGATTGTGGTGCAGGGATTTCATGTGGCAAAAATTATTCCAGCCAATATCCTCACACATAATTCTGACTCTTATGAATGAATCCCCACAAAATGGGGAACAGCTGAGCTGACTGGGCTAGTCAAGGGGAGGTTCTGCACAGAATTCTCAATTCTTTGTGAATTAACACTGCCATTTACCACCTACATTCAGCATGTTTAATTGCAGTGGTGAGTGATGTGGGAGGGTAAGGGGCAGAGATGGTGGGAGATGGAAAAGGAGGATGTGATTGGGTGGGGGGAATTAAATGCTTCCCCAAGTATTAAAACGATGGTTGGATGAGGGAAAAGGGCCTGGCTAGACTTGCATTCTAGTTTTAAAGTAATTTTACAGGCTGGATTTTTTCACTGGTAAAATATGGCCTGGTGTTCGCATAACAAGAAAATCCAGGAGCTCCAGACTAGTTGTAATTGAATAGAGTGTTATTTCACCCGGGGTGACTGTTCTGCCCAACCAGTAAGCACCCCATATTGTCCAAAAATCATTAAACCATCTTGCAGGCATTCTGAGATCTTGTCAGTCGATGCTTCCCTAGTAACCTCTGTCACAGTGAGTTGATACTACTTGTGAAAGAAGCTTCATTGTTCTAACATTTGTAATGAAAACTGGGGATGTGGGAAATTACTACTCTTCTAGCTTTAGGGGGCAAAATGTATTATTCTTTAGTTTCATGAAACTGCCCAGATATTAAATTTTTAATAATAAAAATATCTTCAAAATGTATCTTAATTATTTTGCTGAAAAAACCCAAAGGGGCCTATTACGATGTCAGGCGGACTTTGTCCACCCGCCACTGCAACGGAGCACGGGACTGACCGCCGATGTTGCGGCGGTACCGCCATGCAAATTAGGATGTGCCCACCACACTGGTGGGTGCAAACTGGGCCTTTTACATTGCGGGTGGATCTGTTGGCTGCAGCCCCGCTCGCAATGTAAAAGGATTGTGCACAGCATTGCCATGCACTACATGGCAGGCACCATGAGGGGGGTACCATAGGTACCCACATGTGCACCCCCCACACCCCCAACACCCTGGGGGCCCGCAATGGGCCCCCAATGTAAAGGACCGCATACCTTTCCATGGCGCCATCGCCATCATGTATTTTCTCTGTACCGTATTTTGACTATTTTGTATTAACATTTATATTTTTGCCCCATTTTTGGCCTAGAACTCAGTCGTTTACGCTTCCAATATTTATTTCTGTATAACTCTGCTAAATTGTGTTATTCTGATGCAGAGTGTTGTCTCTAGCTGCTAGATTAACTGGAGACATTGGAGCCGAATTACTTTGGTAAATTTTGGGGTGTTCAAATATTGGGGTTCAGATGATTATTGGGGTTCAGATAACACACATATGAGAATGACAGTAAACCTCTGGAGGTCAGCAAGCCCATTAATATCACCTGTGACAAGATTTTTCAGCTGCTAAAGAATTTCAGATTAGGCAATGTTATGGCCCCCCTGGGAGGAGAGACCCCTGAAAGGTCACAGTCTTTCCAGTATGAGCATCCACATTCCAAAGTTCGAAGTCTGCAGAAGATGCTAAAAGTAACAGTGAAATAAACATTTTCTAAAATATTTGCAAATTGGTTCACAATGATCAGTAAAGCTACCAAGCCGCCATCAGGATTGGCTACATTGGAAATAAGCCCTCACCATACAAATGACTGCCCTTCCCCTCTCTCAGGCATACCTGTTCTGCTTGCAATTCTTTGCGTTGCCTCAGGATAAACTGGAGCATTTGGGAAAATGAAAGTTGCACCCCCTGAAAGTGAGCAAGACACATACATATGAGCTTCCCACTGATGTAATCTACTACAGCATGTCATAGAATATTCAAGATGCAATATTGGCGATAAATCAACTCATTCACAATATTATTACCCTAAGTAAACAATACTCTAGTTACTAAGAACTTTAATAGATGATGGGGACTTATACATTTCAGAAACACAGAGCTCAGGAGAGGATAGTTTGCTGAAGAGACATTGTGGATCTGCACATGGAATAGCAGGTGTATCTCGTAGATAGATGTCAGCGGTATGCATGGGATTGTTTGCGCAAGACAGAGCAGGACTATGATCAAAACTGTTTAGAACACTAGGGGTAGGCAAGGTGCAAAGACCTCAGCCTGGTGTTTGAACATTGTTCCTGTGGCAAAATAAAGAGCTTTCTCACGGTATGAAGGAGTAGTGTGGGAAGTCTATGACAAGGCTGGTATTGTAGAGCTGCCACCAGGGGACTACACTGTTGTTCAGGATTTTAGCACAGCAAAATATGAGGTGAAGAGGAATCTATAGGAAGTAAAGTTGTTGGAATTGCAGGACTGTGGCTGTTAAGGGAATGAAGGCGGATAGACACATGACAGTGTCCCTAGGTTTTTAGTTAAAAGGAGTGGAAGTTATTATCAGGAGCAATCCAGTATGCAAAAAAGGGGCATTATTGTGAAGAGGATACAACAATAAACACAGTACATCATATCTGTTTTGTCCGCTACTGCCAAACAGTGCTGAACAGGACTTATATGGTCAGACATTTGCTATAGGAAATTTGTGGTGTGGGAAAAAGATCATGATGACTTGGGTGTCATAGATGAATACATGGAAGCAAAAATAGAATCAAAAGATGATGTTGCCATGAATGATAGTGTAAGGTGAGAAGACTAAGGTTATTAACAAGGTTAGAGATGCTGATGGCTTAATGATGGAATGTGGATGGAGGGTGGAGGGTGGAGCAGGAATGAACATGCAGGTATTTGTTTTCTTATTTGTCCTATTATCTTTTGTTTATTTATTGTATGTCGGCCTCATGGGCCATGCTCATCATTCAAAACATGAAATCAATAACATTTGTTTTAAAAAAAGAGAGCTGCTGCTAGCATGGGTTTGTGGGGAACTGTTTCCAAGGCAGCAGGAGGATCAGAATGAAGGTGGAGATACATTGGTAGGCTAATGTGCAAATGTTCAAGACTGTCTCCATGGAGAACATGTGGTGAAAATGTGTCTAGAAGTAGTTCTAAAACTTGTTGATGTTTTATTAGTAAAATGTAACTTGCCTCCAAATGACTGTGGGTTAAAAAGGGGTGCAGTAAAATATGAGGCCAGTTGGCAAGAATGGCAAAAGTTAATCTGATTGGGTTTTACCAGGGGGTCTCTATGGTTGCCTTCATCTTGGGGAATAGGTTCCAGGGAGTAGTGAGTGGTTGAAGAGCCAGATGATGGTGTGTCGCGTAATGGTGATTTGCAAATTGTACGTCAGTTGCCTAGCGAACCCAGAAAAATTAATCAGAAAGGAGTGTAAGATGCTAATTTTGAGGCTAAAATTGGATAGAGAATGAGTGAGAAGGGTAGGAAAAGAAGGCTGTAGGAGTCAGGCGCAGAAGGATTGAGTGGAAAAGTGGTGAAAAGCCAGGTGCTGCATATTACAAACACCCCTCCGTTTTTAAGTCTGGCTTTCCAGCACAGTTTTCTACTGACCTACTGTTCCTAATACTTTAAAACATACGCAGGCTGAACATTAGCTACACCCAGAGTAGAAGCTCTCTCTCTCTCTCTCTCATTGCATGTTATTGGCTGTTTCCTTCAATTTTCCACCTCCTATGGAGGGCTTGCATTGTAATGCATGAAAGAATATCATCACATATTAAATAATTAATTTCAGTCATATATTGTATACACAAAGTAATTTTTAATTTTGTTTTTTACCTACAACAGGCTTTCTTTAAATGTTTTTGGGAACTCAAAAGCATATCAAATCTATTGGCTCTGACAGTGCTTGTTTAATAGATGCCAGCATGCAAGAACATATGGTACGAAAGACAGGGGTGAGTGTCAACGTGCAAAAAGATGCAAAAGGTAAAACATTTTTAGGAGAAGTGGAAGATTATTGTTAAAATAGGTGAAGGAGCCAGTAAGCACATAGGAACTGAACTGTGACTTTAACATGGCGTACTGTGTCTAACGGAGGCTCAGGATAAACTATTATATGCAAAACACATACAACCCAACCAGGCATTTATAGCATTGTGACTTCACATTGGCAGGTGTGCAGAGGGGAGTCGCACACTACCCCACCACAAAAACACACCAGTCGCACACTCCCCTATCACAAAAACACACCAGTCGCACACTCCCCTATCACAAAAACACACCAGTCGCACACACCCCCACCACAAAAACACACCAGTCGCACTCTCCCCTATCACAAAAACACACCAGTCGCATTCTCCCCATCACAAAAACACACCAGTCGCACACTCCCCTATCACAAAAACACACCAGTCGCACACTCCCCCATCACAAAAACACACCAGTCGCACACTCCCCCACCACAAAAACACACGGTATAAGAGCTCTTAAAGCAGCCCAGAGAGCCGACAGTAATATGTGGGCAATCACTGATGTCACCAAAACTCAGGAAGAATTTTCCCTTTCGATAAACATCACAAGCATTGCTGGCGAGCAAAGGCCTTGTGGAGCTCAGTCTGCACAATGTTATCTCTGTCTGCGGCTGAAAGAAAGTGCAGTCAAGTCAACTCTACAAAGTGATCCCATAATTAGCTAAAAGCACACAACGTAAACCTGTTAACTGCCTGATAAAGTTACTGTTGACAAATTAATTTCCCACACAAACTTTAGTCATTAGCCTTTGCGTTAGCATGTGTGTATTTCCTGCTATTTTTCTTTGGAGGTACCAAGATATTGTGCGAGATGCTATGAAGTTTGTGGGTTTATGTTTATATGTATGGGTGTTTACCACACTACACAACAGTGCAATACTTTACAAAGGTGGAAGTAAAGAAAAAGGAAGGGGTTAGCTTGGAAAGCATAAGCATAGACTGCCTTCTGATATTTGAGGTTTTCTTTTTCTCATTACAAATGCAGGAATACAAGTACAAAAATGCAAAGTAACACAAGCTATACATTCAGCAATGCCTCAACATGCTACACACGAGGTGGGAGAAGGTAAAATTGCTGCCACAGTTAACTGACAGATGGTCCACCCACCTAATGCTACAGTGCTACACTGAGGTGAAACCTTTATTATAGACAATGACTGGATTGTACCTTTCTACTATTAAATCAGCATTGCCTCATCCCAGGAAGGGCATATAGCAAGCAAACTCTATGTCACATCATCCCACCTCTAGGATTACCTCACTGGGTCCAGGTCACTATCCCTTTGCTCCTATCACACCGATATACTGCCAAGGGACTGTGAACCTTGTGTCTCTTCTCATCATGCTCAGACTGCAGTCAATCCAGAATTTGGATGCTAGATAACTCAGGGAATGATGTATGCACAACCACATCTCTGCTGCCCTGTGAGCACTCCACTGACTGCCTGTGCCCAGATGCATGTCATTCAAAGCTCTTTCTGGCACACACCGGGTCATCCATGAATTCATGCCAGATTAGCCTTGTTTCTTTAGGAATGCTGGTTTTGGTGACAACTCTCTCTCTCCCTCCCTCCCCCCCTCTCTCTATCTCATAGTGTCTCTCTCTGTGTGGCCTCTCTCTCTCTCCCTCTAGTTCTCTCTAGTACAAGAACTATTTACCATAAAAAAAGGATCCGATACAGCCACTTCAATTCCAGAAGGTGGTAAAGTACTGACTATTCCCAAGCAAATGACTTGATCATGCACATCAGATTAGAGGATGATTATATGTATCAGCAGGCCCCACTGTTTGCTATACCCCTGTGTCACTCTTCACAAGCAAGCACAATTTCAAGAACATTGCAATACAATTGAACCACTCCTTTAAATTCATGCATGACAGGCAGATCTCATATAAGCCAGACTAAAACCCCCTACTTTACTAGCCAGGCCAACAAATAGGGTTTCCAGAAGGACTCTTTAGCCTCACTAGGGTTATGAAACTCTATGTAAACACTACATTTCTGTACACTACAACACCCTCTAAGTCCAACAAACACTTTGAAGAACACTGAGGAAATATACCTTGTGACATATAAGGGGGCTCATGGTCTCTTTTGCCTGACAGGGCAAGTTGTTTCATGGTTTGTCTGTATGTACTGAGAAGCCTTGGACACCCATGTTTGACTTTGGGAACCACCAAAGAATGGAATAAGGAGGATCTTATTAGAAGTAGTCTGGTATAATATGAAAACCCCGTAATATATGTATGTCTTGCGGCAGAAGTCAATGCAGGGTTCTCAGAGCCAGAGTTACAATATGCAGTCAGACATTTCAGCAGAAGTCTTGCAGCAGCATTTGCCTTTGAAGTCCATCAATCAGGCACATTAACTCAACTTTCCCACTTCAAAGATGATGACACAAAAGCAATTCTTCTTTGAATTTTACAGGGAAAATAATAGCATCGTAACGAAATACATTTTAGGCCTACAATAGAAGGAGGCTTGTACAATAAATGCTGCAACCTGCCATTTTAAAGATAGATCACTGTCGCACCCAAGCAAAGCCCGGACCAAGGGTGAGCCCATCTGCGCCCATCCACGGCTGACCGTGGCTGGGCTGGACCTACTATCGTGGCCCCTCGTTAGCCGGATGTTAACTGTTGGAGTTGTCTTTTTTTTAATATCTGCACGGAGTTCAAGGAATTGGTTTGCGACCGGCCGCAAGTTATTGCCAACCGAACCCCCACATGTGAGTACCTGCTCGGCATTTTGAGACATTGTTATGACTCTACCCCTCGGCCGAGAGGTGCATTTACCAGATAAGGGTAATATGGGGAAGAGAAAAGCAGCACCCATGAGCTCCCCGCAGGGTTCAAACCATAGAAATATTGACTCTTTCTTGGTAAATGCGGTGTGTGCAATCACAAAAGAAATAGATAGGTCGGAGAGGAGACTTTCTCTGGACAAGGCAAATGTAGTGCCTCCTATGCTGGGTGAAACTTTGCAATCAGCTATTTTCAATAGCTCCATTGGTTGGAGCAATGAGACAAGTACAGGAGGGTTCGGGGGCCTCTAGTCCCAGTCAGAGCAATATAACTTGTGGACACAATACACGTAACAGGGCCTCGATTGCCCCCATTCATACTGCAGAATTGAGTGACCTACCTGCACCCAAGAAACTGCGGAGAGTGAACAGGAAAACTGATCCTGCAAAGAAAGGGGTGGGCACCGCTAACATGGACACTAAGGACATTGATGAATTATGGGAGTGAGGAGCGAAAACGATGAACATTTTGAAGAAATCAGGATGTTCTTTACCTCGTATAACTCATATTGTTCATAAGATCTTGTAAAGTTCTCCTTTCATCCCAAACATATTTTAAAGTAACCACTTAGACTATTAGGCAGGAAAGCATCTCAGTGTTACTAATTATTTAAATGGACCTGGGTTTTACTTTACAAAGAACATTGCAAGCTACCTGTTTACATGTGCATTTGAAGTAACATGACCTTTATATAAAGTATTAGGAAGTAATTGCATTCACATGTTATCATTATAAAGAGCCTGTCTCTGGCTGTCCAATAGTCTCAAAATGAAGGGTCGACATGTATGACAGTAAAAGAGTTCAGCTGGAAATAATCTGAGGTCTCTCTTCCTTTGCATCTCCTGCAATGTTGCATGCATTCTGACAAGGTTTTAAGTCTCAATATAAGATCACTTGCAAGAAGTGAATAATCAAAATCCAAATATTGCAAATGTCCTGCCATATAGGCTTTTGCCAGTCATATTACCTAGGGGCATCCGTGGTACTAGAAGGATCTTAATCCGTTTTCTGTGGTCATTGATGTAGTATTCATCATACCTTTTAAAGTGCATGCAATAATCTATACAATTAAAACCTGCTGTATCAGTTTTAATACACATCATGATAGACAGCATGGGAATAATAATGTAAAACAGGTTTCAGTGTTGCTAGTTGATATATGCTTTGTAAACTGAATATTTCTATAATTTACATGCGTAGATGCTATTCTTATTTGTGACTTTGTTTGATAAGGCTTCTCCAAGATAGAGCAGCCATTGTTAACATGTTGTATGCTGTGAAACACACTGTGTGCTATTTTGTGCAGCGTTGTATTACAAATAACATAAGATTCTTGCCTTGTATGCAGCGTTCTCATAGAGGGATGAGTGGCATCATTACCTGTGTTTCTAGCATGCATTAACCGTGGAGAGTTTTGTAAGGCCTTATCAACATCATCTGAAGTCAAATGTGGAAGAGGAGCTACAAAACAAAACAAAAGCAAGACCTTAATGAAAAGTAAATTTAAACCTTTCTCTTAAAATCAATTTATGTTCCAATAAGGGCCTATTTAGAATTGATCATATGCTAAAATATATACTTTTTCAGATTAGAAAAGGTACTTAATGATAAAACATATGCTGGCACTACTTTCAAACACACACTGTTTTCTGACAGCTCAGTTGTCAGAGCATATACATGCAGTTATCCAGTGATAGGAGATTAAGACACGAAAGACAAGCTTTTTTATATTTTTAACCAGAGTAGCACTTTAAATAGATGCACTTCTGCAAATGTTGCTTTTCCTTCATACTTCAAATCATTTATTTGGATTTTTTAAATATCTTACAGTACACTATAAACAAATTATTGGAATGGCACATAATAGAAGGTGGGGATCAAACAAGATAGAGCCTGCCCAGGAATGGTTAGTGCTATAAACACATTATGTAAGTTTTTTTTACTCACTTATTCATTCATACTCTTAGTTCTGTATTTTTAGGATAACCTTTTAACTAAATGTGATCGCATGGCTTAGGAATATCCTTTGCCGTTAACTGATGCTTTAAAAAATATTCTGCTCAAACAGGGGCAAATTTGTGGCATTTTATCCAGAACTTTCATTCGCTGCAACATGAATGATCAGGGTTGGAATGCCTACTCAGGATAAGCAGTCGCAGCTCCTAGTGGGAGTGTTGCGGGGCGGTGGGGCGGGGCAGGGTGAGGCATAGTAAACACCAGCATACCGCTAAACCGAGTTAAGTACATAAATAAATAAATAAACCGATTTACATTGCGCGCGCTGCAACGCCATTTGCGTTGCAGCGCGCGCAATGTAATGCATTTTATTTATTTATTTATGTACTTAACTCCGGTCGGCCGTATGCCGGAGTTTACTACCCCCCACCCTGCCCTTACCCCGCCCTGCCCCACCGCCCCGCAGCACTCCCACTAGGAGCCGTACTGATGATAAGGCAAGATATTGATGGATCTTTCACTACCATTTAGAAACGTGCTTACAGCAAGAAAGAGGTAAGAAAGAAGTACAGAGACAGGTGCACATGCTGAGGATGATCTAGAGTGACCATTACCTACTGACATATACAAATACCCAAAAGACGCATGCAGTTTCCTATTTTGAGCAGATAAGAGGAAAGGGGGGTGTAAAATCTACAAACAAGCATGGTCTTGGAGATATATGGGAAAACTTCAATTGTCACAAAGTGGAAGTCGTAGACTATATCTGGAATCTAGCATATCATGACCTATCAATAAGTGTATTATTCACTGTCTAGTTCAACTCATTGCATTTGTAAATCTGTTTTTTACTAGCCTTATTAAAGAAAGTTTATTTGGGCACAAGCAACTAAGTGCAATGTGGCTGAGACATTCAATTATGAAAATAAGGCAACCCTAAATATGTGTAAGATGATAGCATTAATTATTAGATATAAACAAGTTGAATCTGACCAAATTAACATTTTATTTATTATGTATGATGTATTAATATTTGTGCTGAGCAGGCACTTTTTACATAATATATGCAAGCAAATAAAAGTTTGGCTTAAAATGTGCAACCGCAAAAATGTCTGGGAATGTCTGGAAAGGATCACATTTTCTGCAAATTATATGTCTTGACGTGATTTACTTTGGATGTTAAGACAGCAAAAGCTTGCACAGGTACATACAATGTGGCCCTGTTTCTCAAGAGAAAGGTAACATACTGCTTGGCTATTTACAGTAGAATTGGTAGTAAAACTAAGGGCCTTATTTAGATCATGGCGGATGAAATACTCCATCACAAACGTGTCTGATATCCCGTCCACAGTAATACGATCTCCATAGGATAAAATGGGATCGTAATACGGCAGACAGGATCTCCATCACGTTTGTAATGGAGTGTTCTCCTCTGCCAAGATCTAAATTAGGCCCTATGTTTGTGAATGAATTTACCTTTTTATGCCTGCCAGGAATCCACTAAGGGAGTCTTGGGGGTGCAAATACATATACGGGTGCAAATGTCTTTACTATGAGTGTGGAGAAATCAACAGTAGTAAATCCCAAAGCGTGGTTTGCCTTGGAAGTTTGTGAATGCCTACAAACTGTACATTTGTCAGCATTCACAAACACCTCTCTGAACCCTTTCCCACCTAAAATTGCTCTGAGACTTTGTTGCTCCCCTTTCAGTGTGTGAGAGAGAATGGATCACTCCTAAATGTCGTGCAGGTGTAGGGGAAGGGCTTCCTCGCGACAGAAAAAAAAAATCCTTGTGGAACAAAATGTGCATTTGCCCAGGAGGCTTTCATGCCACTCCAGTAGGAACTCTTATAAAAAGTCATATAATATTCCAATAAGTATGCATTTAAGCCTGCGCCTGGCTTCGCTTTCCAGACATAATTCTGCGAATGTTTGTGAATAGAAAAAGATGGAAAAGGAATGTTTAGATGGGGATGTAGATCTCCACTGGTGCCTTTATGAATATTTGTTATTAATAGGGCCCAGTGTATGCATGTAACATCCAGATATCATATGTCCAACCTGTCTGAATTACCTGGTGCCAACCACTCAACCTGTCATGTGTCTGGTTTCAGTATTGTGGTCACAGCCAATCCCACATTTCAGATTATTCAGCACTGAACCCATGTTTCCAAGATGTTATTAACATGATAAACAGTTGTATTAACATGATAAACAGTTACTCTGCAAAGTGCTCAACTGCCTCCAAGAGCTTGGCACAGCCTGTGTCAAAGACCTAAAAATACAGTTTCCTTATAGCTACTTCATTTACATTGCAAAGTTTAATAATGGCTTTCAACATGTTTAAAATGTTGTAGCTAAAATATTTAAGAGCTCATTGAAACAAACTTAGACTACCTCCCAAATACATTTTAATTATTTATGTAACACATCTGTTTAAAAGAAAAATGAAAAAATAAGATTCATTACACAAACCTGTGCTAGAATTTCTTACCTGTGTCTTGCAGCTGTTAACATAATAAAAAGCTCCTACTGTAATTAATTTACACTGTTGGAGAAATTCTTAACAAACCTTTTAAAGTATTTAAACACTTTCAAGAATAAAAAAGATAATAAGTACTCTTTTAATACAGTTTTAAACATTGTATCTTGAAATGTTTTTGACTTTTCTAATTAGCAATTCAAGTCATTTAAAACTGCTGGTGTACTTTTTAAATGTCTCTTTTCTTTCCAAAATGAAATATCCTAAGCTGGTAGAATTGTTAGTTAATAATTTCAACTGAAACTAAATAAATGTTGTATATAATTTTAAAATGGTACAATATATTGTAATCTGATAACTTGAAATGCAATGCATAATGTTTCTAAACTAATTTAAAATGTATACTAATGTAAACACTTTGAAAAAAAGTTTGTCCAACAAATGGTACTTTTAAAATCATTCAATAGCATCATACAATGATTTAGACACTGTAATTAAGAATTTGCTACAATAACATTTTAATTAATTGTAACTGCAAAATATATTTTAAAATGTATAGAATTGTTTAACTATTTCTTCAAACTCAATATTGTTATTACAATTATTTTTAAGTAAACACCAATTTAACACTACATACTGGAACTATTTTAAAAAAAATTTCATGAGCATGCCCAGCTTTTTAAAATTCACGAAAGACTGGATTATTTACTTATATAAAGGGAAGACAAGTAATTTTCCTTTTTAAACATCCTAACAAAGTTGGAATTAAGTTAAAATAATTAACAGCTCTTATCGTTCTTCTACCCCAGTTCCTTTTAATTTCACTGGCAATATGTGCATCCAGTTTTAACCATTTCTTTACCAGACCAGGTTGGAGGGTTTTGTAAACCAGCTGTTGCATCATAATGTGTGTCTGGGAGTAGGCATGAATGCATGTTAGCATTTATAACTTCTTTTCTAAATCAAGACTATCATGTTTGTGTTTTCTATTTCAAATGTTACGTATAGGAGAGAGAGATTGTATAGATGTTTATAAACATTAACTTAGATTTTCAATCACAAAATTATAATAGTTTATGCAAAATTATTTACCTACTCTAATAGCATTTTATATATACGCTCATCACTATATATTTCTTCTATATAGGTGGAAGCCTTAATTCTTGGTGCCTGAAGGTCTGCAAGCCAAAAGATGAATCCCTGTTAGGTTGCATGGTTCAAGTACAATTAGCAGAGCATTCCTACAATGTGATGAGATGAAGGATGATTTACTTCTAGTTACCTACAATATGGTGCTGCGCTTTTTGTTAGTAAGACATAATGTTATTCTTTGCACACACTTACTGAACTAGTTTCACCACGTGTACATTTAAAAAACACAGATTTATAAGATGATAATGGTGAACTTGAATAGTTCATACTGAACAACTGCAGTAGAAACGTTCTGAGAACTGGGAGAAAATCCTCACATCTGCTCTGTACAGTGGTTTAAACTGTTTATTCTTCTGAAATTATTTATAGTTTGGGAGGGCTAAAGAGAACGACAAAAATATATTCACATCTTCCTAATTTCAGACTCAGAGGTAATAATAGATAGATAGATAGATAGATAGATAGATAGATAGATAGATAGATAGATAGATAGATAGATAGATAGATAGATAGATAGATAGATAGATAGATAGATAGATAGATAGATAGATAGACAGACAGACAGATAGATAGATAGATAGATAGATAGATAGATAGATAGATAGATAGATAGATAGATAGAAGATAGATAGATAAATAGATAGATAGATAGATAGATAGATAGATAGATAGATAGATAGATAGATAGATAGACAAATGTCACATGACAAGCTACATATACATCTTACTGCATATCCTTTTCAGTTCATGCAATAAACAATGCTTTTAACTGCTGCTGTGTGAGCCCCAATATGAGGAAGGCAGTAAATAGGCTGCATGCACAGAACTGTGTATGTCTTTGGTTTGATGTTACTGGGCTTCTTTCTTTGGCCATGCCTAGTAGGTGCCTAGTACACAGAATGGCATGTGGCCAACCCCTATGCCTACACCCCCAGCCAAAGTGTCCAAAATGCCTCACACAATGTGCAAGCTATCCATCCTTATTTACTCAGTATGGGCATCGCATTGGGCTTTGCATTCTCACTTAACAACCATTTCCAAAATAAATTTACCTGACAAATGCTATATTTGAGACACTATTAGAACTGACCCTTTTGCTCAATCTGCACCCAATATTTTTATGAGCAAACCCAAATTGATAATGTCCACTATTGAAAGTTTCATGCAAATTCATATACAAATAAAACAACTCACAAAAGCATGCTGTGCCAGTGTATCTCAGTATTAAACTGGTTCTGAGAAAAGGCCATGGCACTCTTCTAAGCCATTCACACACTGCATACTGGTACCAGTGCAGAGATAATATAAGTGTCAGGAGCAGAGTAAGGGTTAGGATTAGTGTTGAAGCAATGGTTATGTCTGCAGTAATTACATTGGGGAGAGCAATGTTAATGCTATCTCACCCTATCTGCCAAGTATGTCAAAGGATGTTTAGGACTTTTAACAGACGTCAAATTACTCACCTTTAAATTCATTAGAAAGAGGGATACAAACATAATTGTTCATACTTATAGAGTATAGATTGGGGGTATATCCTAAGTTAGCACAGTAAACATTCTTACATAGAATAACATATGGCAGGAATTAGAATAATAGCAGTGGAACTCAGGCAAAGGAAGCAATATGCCATTGGCAGAAAGAACAAGCTGAGTCACAAAAATAACCTTTTGAAGGTACAGATAAGCAACGCCTCTCAAACAGAATTATTTTCAGATCATTTTTGAATGAAGAAGTGAAAGTTACATTTAAAGATAAAGGAATAGTTGAGTTTGCACACCTGTCATGCTATACTATGACTTTTCTGGCAGTAAATTGTATTTTATTTGCCCCTCCTGCTCTACCATGTCCAGTGATCTCTGGAAGAAGGGCCCAATATGCTCTGCATCCCTACCCTACAACCTACTGTACTTGTTCTTTGGCTAAGTCAATAACACTCTGGACACCAGGCCTAGCTTTTTCTCAGATATGTGCAGAGTGCTGCAGCCCCCATAACAACTTGAAATTATGAATAATGTAAAGCATTTTGTAGTCAATGACGTCATGTCTAAGGTCATGAACAGTGCATGGGGTGGTTATAGTAGCATTGCTTACCCTAACTGAATGTATGTGTTTCATGAAACTAGCATCCTGTAGCTGAACTGTGAGAAAAGTGATGAAGAAATAAAATCCTATGTTGTCAATAGGCATTTGGCATGGGTCCACATGGTGACTGGGCGCACCCAACATATGCTTTACATGGCTAAAGGCTATCAACAGCAGGTAGTCATACTGGGGATATGTGAAGGGCTTGGCTATTGGAAAGCTTTCTTTTCACACAACCCCTACTGCTCATAGCTAATGGTTGTGCTCTGTAGAATATATACATAAAATGGCTCAGCATAGGGTGTGGCCTTCTCTGGGCGTCGCACACATTGTGCACAGCTGAAAGCGATGTGCAATGCATTTAGTACACATGGGAGATGGCCATAAGGTGGCCTGGCATTCTGCAAGGCTCTTCACCAAATACAGCTGTGCATGGAAATAGGCTGTGAGCTGTGAGGCTTCTCCAAATGAGGCAGTGCAATTTATCTTCACTATGCATGGCCAAAGAATGTGCACAATATGTTAAGTGTACACAGGCTTGAAGATAGTGTTTGGCTTTTGGCCAGACTATGCCTAATACCCCACTGTGCATGGTCAAAGACATGTATATTTAGTTATGTCCACAGTGCGGTGGGGCCAGTGCTTGACCAAAGGTAATGCAGTGTTTCAAAACAATAAATAATAGTTACAACACAGCTTCAGTAAATAACAACACACTGTTTTACCATTTCTTTGATCGTTTAGGGAACAGGGGCCCTATCACCTCCCCTGAGGCCTCTGCTGTCTCTTCTAAGAATGATAAATGTGGGAGGGATGAGTCTTGTTTGTTGCTGAAAGCCTTCAATCCAAATTCGGCTGCTGCCTGAGCTCCCTCACATGCTAAGACAGACCCTTTAGAGGGGAGGGGGTAACTTTAACACTACTCACCTCTGCCTCAAGTTCACTCTGTTTGGAATCGCTCCACTGCTGTGGCCTACCTCTTCAGTTCCCTAGACACTTAGGGGCCAATTTATATGTTGGCGGTGTGTATACTCTGTCACACTGGTGATGGAGTATACACACCGCCAATATGATGGTCTTCCATCCCGATTTAATTGCAGGTAAACCATAGGTTTGGCTACGGTGGTTACTACTTCATCACCGCCATAGCAAAACCTCTCCGATGGCCTGACAGAGTAAAGGCCATCTGAGAAATGGCTACATATCCACCCAATAAGGATAAGTAGACATTTAGCCATTTCTTTACTGTCAATCCCAGCCAGGGATACTTGGTGATGAGGGATAGTGAAATGTAAATAATGCTGCCCCGCTGTGGGAGATAATTTCAATGGTGAGGGTAGCACTATTATTTTTTATTTTGAAAAAGAAAATTCCATTTTGGGACGTCATGCTAACTTAACGCTGCACCAAACAGCAATAAGCATTGCCAGGAACCTTAGTGATGGGGGTTCCTGACAATGCTTTATCAAGGACCACCAGCTTGGCAGTCATTTCTTAATTTGGTGGGCAGTGCCTCGACAAGGGGGACAGAGTAATTTACTCCATCCCCCTGGGGGAACAACCGGCCATCTGCTATTATTGACCCCTTAAATCTGTCTTTACTGGGGCAGCATCAGTGGGGCACTATATCTGCCACTGTTCATCCCAGTGGTCACTACGTGTTGCTCCTCTACTCTCACAGCAGGTTTACTTCTCCCTGCAGACTTAATAGACACCCTCCGTAAACAGGTATTGTTCCATAACTAGTATGGTCTCAGAGTTCTAAGCCTTACTCTTGGCCTGCATTCACCCACTGGCGGTGTCAAGTTCCTACTAATGTCTTTGACTCCCACCCAACCACTTCAGCCATGGGAGTGGACACTTTTGTACTTTGCCTCCACCTTGCTGTAGTTCCTTTCCCCTTATGGTGCAGAGAGATCTTCTCTCCTAATCCCTCTGCCTTCATCCTTTGATGCATTAATTTCAGCTGCCATCTTGTATGCTTAACGGTGTCTTTTCTGTGCCATGTCCCTGCGCCCTACGTCAGCCCTCGATGTGTCTCCTCAGGGCATGGTGGTATTGGCCCCTTTCAGGGGTCTGTGCCTCTTACCTCCAGGTTCAGACAACACTGCTTGCTGCATAATTTGCTGGCCTGGTAGTTTTCTTCCAAAACCACACCTCTACGTTCTGCCGCTGAGAGCATAAGCAGCCGAGCTAGGGTCCTTTAACAGGTTTTTTGATATTTGTATACCTCAACTAATGACCATTCAGGCATAGAACTTCGAGTACCTGGTAGACTAAAGAATGCTTTAAAAGGTTATGGCAGCAAGCCAAACCACTGTTCAGACAAGTCTGCCATGTTAGCTACCCAGGCATCAAGAAATCTATTTTCTCAAGCAAAAATATATACCCACATATTTCATGTGAGAAAAAAGAATGCATGCAAATGCACTAGACAACATTTTGCCCTTTTTACTTTTCTTTGGGGATAAATCTTCCCCTTCACCCCCACCAATACTGGGGGTTTTCCCATTGCTTTCTCTTCGTGCAAAGGGATTTGCTCCTCCCTTTATACAAAAAGCAAAAATAGGTGGCATCAGAAGATCCAAAAACAGATCTTTCTTTATTTCTCAATTAAAAATTATTTGGTGTATTTTGCTTCATCAGAGCAAAAAATTAATTCCTGCAGCTTTATCAGTACTTCAATAATAGCAGCTTCTATAAAAACAAACAGCTGAGAGAGAAGAAATATTTACATTTAAGTCAAAATATAAAACTAAATGGCTAATGCCACCCAGATGAGTAGGTCATCCTGAATCCAACGCACAGATAAAGTAATAACGATAGCAAGAAACGTTTGACCTTATTTTCATAATATGGTATAATATCCTCATGTAGCATTTACACTAGTCACGGGCATTTTTCCATGATCATGGAGAGGGGGAGGTAATAGGTAAAACATTTGTTGCAACAAACTGAGGGTGAGGTAGCATGGAAGCACCTCTTGGCGCTGAAGCCCTAACAAAATTCTCTCACATCGCAGCCAAGACCTGAAACGAGCTACCGGCACACATCAGATGCGCCCCCTCCCTGAACACCTTCAGGATGGCACTCAAGAACTGGCTCTTCAGCGTAACGGAGCGGCATACCCTCCCCCACCCCTCCAGTGCCTGAGACCCTCACGGGTGAGTAGCGTGCTTACAAAACCCCGATTGATAGATTGATTGAATAACCTGTGCCCTACTTCTACCCTCACCTGTTCTCTGCCTTGGGACACTTATAGATTGCACACAGGATTGTGCATTATGTCTTGTATACATGGTACTGGCACATACGGGTGGTGATTGCAACCAAAGAAAAAACCCTTATGATTTTGGCTTTGCATGATGACTCGGCACAAGACGCGGACTGAACCTTCCACAACACAATAGTTCCAATCAAGTTTGATATTGGAAAGTTGTGTGAAAAGTTTTCTAGTGGGGGAACTTAAAGAAGGACAAAAAGTTACATTTTACATTGAGGTTCCTACGGCAAATAATTTGTGAATGAGAATGCAAAAATTGTTGTCTGAAGGTCCAGCCAGTAAAAGAGATATGGGAATGGAGAGAGATTGTAGCTAAAGGTCGTGTCATGTGCACAATGCCTGCTGGGCATGGCCAAAGACCTTTGCAATTGGGCACAGGAAGACATTGGGTGAGTGTATGGCTGAAGGCCCTTCCCTCTGCGCCGTATCTTTAAGACACAGTTAAAGCCTACAGAGTAGGCACTGGGGGCAGGATTCTGGAACTAGGGGCCTGCTTACGATCTTGGTGGACAGGGTTACTTCATTACAAATGTGACGGCTATCCTGTCTGCTGTATTAGAATTCCATTCTATCATATGGAACTTGTAATATGGTGGACGGGATATCCGTAGCATTTGTGGTGGAGTATCCCATCCGCCAAGATCATAATTAGGCCTAGTTCGTGGCTGAAGGCCACACACTGTGCCTAGCAGGTAATTGCAGTAGGGAGATTTATAACTTATTGTGGCCAAATAGTATGTTGTGCTTCTACTACCCAATAGTGGGAAGGCATTGGGCAAAGTAAGTGGCTGAAGCCCACATTTATCCCTAGCACCAGTAAGCCATAGCCAACTGGCATGCTCATCAGGTACTAGGGTGAAGAGAATGGAGCCAAGAAATGGCCAATGGCCTCACCCCAAACTCGACAGTTACAGCTAGTGCATTGTATAACTGAAAGTTCTCCTTTCTGCGCAGGGCCTAATAGGAAAGGCCAAATGTTATTCCCATCAGGCACTGGGGGTGCAGGCAGTGTTGAGGGACTGGGTACGGGGTCTGACTTATGGCTACACCCTGTGGGCATGTCTTTAAACCATACCTTTCAGACTTTAAGGACAGGTAACCTGGCCATAGGATGTTTTCACAGTGCTCATTGGCACTGGTTGCAGGAAGACCTGCTACACAATGCAGTGAAAGGCAGCAGTGCACCCATTCATTGGGGTTATAGGTCATGTCCTGAAGGCATTAGGTGATGCATAGTTGACTCAGTGCATAGTCTAAGGACTCGTTCTGAACCCTGAAGCGACAGTGTATGGCTGCAGCACATGACCAGCCTTAGTGCCTAGGCATCCCTTTGAAAGTGCATGTAGGTGCAATGCTTAGAAACCAAACAAAACCTATAAAACAGTACAATAAGATACAAATAACTTAAATATCCAATTCACATTCATGTAAAAATATCAACTGAATTAGGAAAAGAGACACAACCTGTAAAAAATGGATCAACAATTTATATGAAAAGAAACAATGAGCAAAGCATTGGGGGGAGTTCTAGAGTTCTAGCGTGCCAATCACTCAAGTGGCAAATTTCAGAGGCATTTACATTGTTCATTATAACCATAACACCCATTCACCTGATGTTTTCAAGGAGAATTGTAATATTTTTGTAGCATGTTACTGCTCTTTTTAATAATATGTTCAGCAATATAATAAACTTGCCACAAACCTGCAATACCGCTTGACAACATAATATATTTATTTATGTGACTATCACTGACACTTCTAAACCTTTTATATTATAAACAATCTGTACATTTTTTGTTTTCTATCCTGACTAATTTGAAGTTATCCTGACTTCAATGTAGTGTGACATTGGAAGTGCATGATTTATAGACCAAGCCTACAGAATGGGTTATCTATTTTTACAATGTGAACTTTGATACTTACTTTCTCTGAGGTAGTGAAGGTGTGAGAGCAGGATTTCTGCATTGTAGCTTGGGGTGAGTCTGTGGAAGTCATCTTTGGTCATTTTACACAATTCTTTTCCATCAATGTTCTGGAACAGCATGATGTCGACATCTGGAAGACCATATTCTTTTACTGCCCATTCAAGCCACTGTCGCACATGGTCCGTGCTCCACAATGTTGGATCTAAATGCATGTTAGAAAGTGAGTTAGTTACTTATTTAACATATATTGTACAGGGTGATTTTATTTAAAGAGGTATAAGTCATGTACACCATAACCCAGTCGTCTCTAGGCTTATCTCTGTGCAAATAATATGTTTTTCTTGGCAAATTGTATTTACACAAGGGTACTTTTAAGGGAGTCTAAAGACAGTCCGGACTGCCAACAACATAGTGAGAATTATGTTGGTTGTAACTCCTGTGCTAAACATTTTGGGCTATGAAATAGAGTGGTTAGTCCTGTTTAAGAAGGAGGAATCTTTGATTTTCAGTTGAGGTGCTGGGGGATGTTAGCAAGGCTGATTTTGATGTATGAGTTGGGATATGGATAGTTCAACATTGAAAGAGTACATCTTGGTTTTACTGATGAGATTGAAGTTGGAAAAGTGAAAGATTTTTTTGCCAAATGATTTGTTTATTTTTGAAAATGGAAAAGGTAACAATAAAATGGCGAAAGCACATATAAAATGTTGTTACTAATAACAATACAGTGACAAATATGATAACAGTGTTTTTGTGTCATATATCAAACAGCCAATTCAGAATATTCCACTTGTTAAGATCTAAACAATTAACATAGAAGTTCTAAATTCAGTGACAACATGTCAGTGTGCATCAAACAAACCTCTCAGCTAGGGAAGGAACAATCAGGAAAAAGGAGTAAGAGGATTGGGGGGTGTAGAGGGATTCTGTATGTCCATTATTCACCAATATTAGCCATGATCTGTGTCTATACCATATCTAATGCTCTTTCAGGGTTCTGTCCAGGGTGCATGCCTAGTATCACGTTTTTGCCATGGTCTCCTGAGCATTTAAGATTTCTTCATTGTGTGTGTCAGTATCACAATATGAGCTACTTTCCAGGAGAGGGAACCCTACTTTTTCCAAAATATCCATTGTGTCTTATACTTTGTATATTATCCTCTTCTACAAAGCTTGTAAGAAAACCTCTGCTAATCATTCTTGTGAGTTGGTAAGATCCTAGATTTACAGTGGTGATGCATACATATCTTGTCAACTACCAATGAGGTTAATATCTTTTGAAGATGAAGACAGGTCAGAAGACTCAGTCATAGTATGAGTGCCACTTACATGGATGAGTGGAAAGGTGGTGTCACAGTGTGTAGCTAGGGTATTTGAAACCTCTGTCCAGTAATTGGTAATGTGCATGCAGGACCATAGTATATGACATAGGGTACCTCTCATTTGTCTTCAGCACCAGCTTGTGTACCACCAACTCCAACGAGACAGGTTGTTGTCCAGCATCACATGTGTAAAGTTTTATAAAATGTAAACTTACGTTTGGATTCACACAACCCATCGTCATGCATTTAAAGAACTGAGGACGATTGCTCATCTGTATAGTCGATTGTTAGTTCTGTTTGGAATTTGTCTCGCAGGGTGTGGTGCATTGGATCAGAATGTAGTGAAGTGACCAGATGCTTCTCCCTTGTGTTTGGAATCAACTATGTATGTAGTCATATATTGGGGAAGGCTGTACTGAGGGTAATGTCACCCTCTGGAGGCATGATATACAATATTGTTTTTGTTGGCAGACAGTGTGCCATCAAAGATCATCTGGTGTATGTGTGCCTTACTCCTTTTGAGATCCATTGTATCCAGGTGATAGGACATACTCCAATTTTGATTTTTTAATTGTTCCATATAGGGGCATCTGAATGTAATATTCGGGGTCTTTCTGTATGTTTTTCAAAACTTTTCATAGGGAAGTTTTTTTAAAAAGCAAGTGTAATAGCCCATAAAAAGTAGTTTTTCAGGGAAAAACAGCAAGAAAAAGATAGCAAATCCTAATTTTTATTTTCTTATTTATTCATTACAAAAAAAGTACATAAACGCCATTAGGCTCCAGTGTACCACATAGTAACAAAGTTTCACATAAAGGAAAGTCGAGGTATGTGGAAGAAAATAGTCATTTTACTTCAGAGCACCTTTCAAAGTAATACAGTGCGTTAAATTGGCTCCTTCCCACGTGCACAGAAGTCATTTTTCTATGTGCACTTTTAATTGAAAAAATGTAAACATCAGTTGGCTAGAAATGCGTTCACCCGCATGTATTTTCCTCATTTTACCGATACAAGGTAGGAGGTTCAAATGTTGTGGGGGAGGACCTGTGATTGAAGTATTGCTGCAAAACTCAATCATCAAAGCACCAGATATTGCTCCAAACTCTTCATTGCCAAGATCTCTCACTACACTTGAAAATAATTGTAAAATGACTTTATGTCTTAAGCGTTTGTCTCTATAATCTGCTGTGTTCCGCGGATCAAGAGTTGGAGTTAATAAAATGCGTGCCATTTAATAGCAAGGTTATGTAAAAAAAATATACTCACTAATTTCTTAAATATAACTAGTACCTGGTCTTGGCACTGGGCTCTTAATTTGGGTTACCTGTTGAAAATACACTTCTGATGTTTTATCAAAGGGTTAGAATTGCAGCTGAATTTACGTCTGTGGTGCACTTTTTAACTTATAATGTAGCTAAACATTAAAAAAGAACTAATACCCACCCCCCCACTCCCCCACCAGGAGCAGATTTCAGTCTCTCATTTTTTACTCACGTACTGTGTTGGATCGAGCATGGTTAGTTTCATTTTTTTAATGCATCCCATTTTCCTTTAAGAAATAAAAGATGCATTTAAACAAAAATGATTGCGGCATTTAAAGGCAACCACAGACATGGTGGTCTGCTGCCCTCAGCAGCCCACTATCCCTGCGATGGCAGAGAATCATAGAGGGTTGCAATTTGTGAGCTACCTCTAATATTCATGAGATATGTCGATTTGCGAACCACTACAATTTGGAATTTTGTAACGCAAGCCATCAGTACAATGGTCAGGTCGCAAAATACCAATGCATTCAGTAAAAGTCGGTGCACAAAATTGTGACCACTATTTAATGAATGCATTGTTTGCTCAGTGCTGCATTCAGCGCTCCCTATAATAAGAACAGCTTCAGAAAATGTGTTCAATGTATGATTTATATATCTATTTCACAAATGAGATAACACTTCATAAAATATGCTATATATACTTTCCAAGTTGACTTGGAGCTCTGATGCATCTCATCTACAAAATATGGGTTTGATTTGTGTCTTGTTTTTTCCCGGAATCTTTGCCACATCATCATGTACACAACATTTGAGCGGGGAACTAGAAACATCTGGGAATCAGAAAACTCAATTTCAACTAAATATTTTTGGTGCCGCTGTAAAATTATAAACTGAAGGCACTTCAAGGGAGATACAGAATTAAAAGCAATAGCCAATTAGTATTTTTTTGTACCTCATTAGGAGGTAATTTATAGGGTAATGACCACACCTGTTAAATACCGATTCCTCAGTGTGTGATATATATCGGTGCTGTCATTGCCCACTCATAAAATGCCTTATCGGTGTTTTGTACACAGATTTCTGAGTTTTGCATTGTATCCATTATTTTCACCCAGATCATTTTCCCACCAACGTTCGCCTACAGAAATTTGGTTTGAACACTGGTGTTGCTCACCTTCTTTTTTTTTGGTATAGGTTTATTGAGAAGTACATGTCAGTTTATAAACAATACATAAAAAAAGGAGTATAAACAAATCAAATTATGGCCACACAATAAATTACTATGAAATGTTACCTTCTCAGATTTTTAAATATAAAAAAGATAATACAGATATCAAAAGATACAATAGTTGAGGTAATCATAAAACCTGGAAAGGAAGAAATAGGAAAGGTGGACTAGGGAGGAGATGATAAAGATAGTATACAATATGTAGTAAACCATGTATTATGGAAGATAGTAGCGATAATATCATACAAATATAATATTTCAAGTGAAGATATTCCCACTAACTCAACAATTTCAAATAGGTGAACAGTAAGTCCTAATTCAAATAACAGTGTTACTGGCTAAAGCATCGACAGTCCTAATGATAACATCAACAGCATGAATATAAATAATGATGGTAATGAATTAATAAGGAAATGAAAAAAGAAGTGATTCCCTTTTTGTATTTCCTAATTAGAAGAAAAATCTGAAATATTACCAGAAATAGAACATTTATTAGCTAGAAAGGGGTTCCAAATTTGGATGAAAGTTCCAACATTGTCCTGTAATCTATAAATGAGTTTTTCATATGATGCTATTTTATACATTTCAATAAGCCATTCATCATGTGTAGGGCATTGTGGTGTTCTCCATTGTCTTAATATACAAATGTTTCTTACAGTGAGTGCTATAGATATCAATCATCTTGTACGGTTTGTGAGATTTGGGAGATCAGTTGCTCATCTTCTTGTGATTCTGAACAAATGACTTGTGTCCAAAATATGTGGCGCGTGTTCTCGTGCTTATGTAAAATGCCCCTAAGCCCGATTTGTGCAATAAAAAAATATTTTCTGCCTTTTCAGTACTTAAAACTATAATAAACCATTCTGGCTTAAGCTATCAGCTATTGCATTGAAGCCCTTTATTTTCTGAATTGCTTACTTCCACTGCTTTAAACAAAACAGGAACAACTATATTTGGCAATCCTTGTATGCCTTGCAAAATAACTGAAACGCATTGCAGTGTAACAAGAAATATGTTCTCAATTTCCCAGTATCATAACATTTTACCGTATCACCGAAAAAAGCAGTCTAACAAGCAGAGCCTAGCAGCATGTGCTGGCCAATAAAAATAAAGACCTGGAGGTGGATGGATGGCTGCGATGATTGGCAGAGGGCTTATGATTGTCTCTAGAACCACTGTCATGCATGGCACCCTTGGTGAGCAGTTCATGATATTCTGTCTGACCATGATTTGTCCATATATTCATCCCCATAGGATTATTGTCCATGGTGGGATCTGATGGCTGCTATAAGAGCCCAGACACCATGTGCTTATTTTAATCAACATGACTATTTGCACTGTAAGTTGGCTGCCTGTGTGTAAGATTACTCCCTCTATAGTTACATGTGTTAGACCTGCCAACTCACACGGTGCCATCGTGTGTCACACAGTATTGGCTCCTTTCACAGAGTCACCAGGTGAGAAGCCGATATCACACGATGGGCACATAATTAGCTGGAAACCCCTGCAGGGAGCAGGTTTCCAGCTAACTGGTTGGAGGTCTAATGTTCATTATGAAGTATGAAACCTCCACAGGACATCGGCAGCTACCTCAAAAGCTTTCATTTTGCTTTTTCGTAGGGGGTGGGGAGAAGGGGAGGCATTGTGAGAGGGGGTGCTGTAGATTCAGAAGTGTCTCTGGCTGTGCTTGTTACTAAACCCCACCCCTTCATGACCACGCCCCCTCCTCATACAGTCAGAAAAAATCATAAGTTGGCAGGTCTGACGTGTATCTGTGTTATAAAACGGGGAACATTGTGCCTTTTACTCTCCACTGCAAAGCATTGCCTCACATACCCTTTTTCCAAACGCCATTGGTCAACATGAAGCATTATGCAAACAAGCAGCTGTAGGACTTACACAGTCCCACCCATGATATCCTGTATTAAATGTCCTGTAAATCAGATTGGTGGCAACCTTCTGTTGTCATATTTAGGCGCGTTATATAACAGTTAGACCTCATTTGTAAAAGAAAAAAAGAGCATAGCAGAGGTATTGATTTTCATTCAATTGCTGGATAACTGAGACTTATTCAAAATGTCTTTGAGAAGTGGGCCTTGCAGAGTTGGTTGTAAGAATTTTCCAACAGACCATGTGGATCATATTAATGTGAGTCTTAAATACAATTTGTAAAACAAATGTTTGTGCATTATTGTTACACCTGGCACCATTGGTGTGGGTCTCACTTTTGCTGTTGAATCCTGTGTTTTTGCTGCTCTAGATGCTTTGAGAACTTTGCCACTGCTGTTCAGGGCCAAAGAGCAAGTGCTCCCGTTGTAAATTGTTGTTATGGATTAGCAATTCCATGATTGGATATTTGATTTACTTGTCAGGCCCTAGTACAGTGCACCATGTGCGCTCAGGGCCTGTAAACCAAATACTGCTGGTGGACTTGCAGCACTGATTGTGCCACCCACAAAAGCAGCTTGTAAAATGTGGCTCAGGCTTGCCACTCCGGAGCCTGTGTGCAGTCTGAGACGGCCATGTCGACTTGGCAAGTGCACACACTTCCCAGTCCCCAAACCTTTCCTTTTCTGCATGTGAGTCACCCCTAAGGTAGGCCCAAGGTACCCCTGTGGGCAGGGTGCATTGTATGTGAAAGGTAGGACATGCCCTGATGTGTGTGCATGTCCTGATAGTGAAATACTGCCAATTTCGTTTTTCACTATTGCAAGGCTATCTGTTCCCATAGGACAGAATGGGTAGTTTGTTTACAACATCTCATAAACATAACTGACCCCGGAAAAAAGATAGAAAAGAAAAGTTTATAATGCCTGAACTCAGAATGTATCTTTCAGTGAGGGTGATTTTTACATTCTGTGTTTGAAAATACCACTTTTAGAAAGTGGGTATTTTCTTGCCTAACCATCAAGTGTGCCTCAGCTAGGTTTGTGTATTGCATGTCTGGCTTTTGAATGACAAGCGCTGGAGAAGGGCTGTGGCTCCAGAAGTCTGATGAGTCAGGGCTGGGTTGATTAGACCTGGTCTGCATTTGGAGTAGGGGGAGGTGATTCCCTTTTCACTTGAATGGGCCTGGTTTGCCTTCAACAATGCTGTCTCCACCTCCTGCCAAGAAGCTGCACCAGTGAAGACAGAACTGGTTTTATCTGGGTACAGACACTCTCTGCCTTCAGAGAACAAAGGATTTTGTGGTATAAATATTGGGGCCCAGACACAAGAACATTAGGATCACTTATGGGAAATCAAAAGGAAACCTTTGCCAAGGAGAAGAGCCGGAGAAGCTGAGGAGGAATACTGCCCCTGTGCTGTTTGCTGTCTGGGGTTGGCCTACAGTGGCTGCTTGCTGCCAAGGAAAGGAGAAGAAGGACTTTGCTGTTTTGCTTTGTCACCTGCTTGAAGAAAAGATCTCTAAGGGCTTGAAACTTATTTTGCCTCCTGTTCGGAAGTTTCAGGAACACAAAGACTTCACCCCTTCTGTCTCTCTGCATCTGGAACTGCTGTTTCAGCTGCTACTGAAGGAAATTGCAACACCGACGCCAGCGAGCAACGCCGTAACCTGCACCGAAGCCGTGGGCACTGCTCGTGAAGAGCACGACGCATCGCCCCGACTTGCACCTTAGGCCCGACGCCTGCTGACACCGTGCTGCATCGACTCCAAAGCCATCATCGAGGCGGCTGCCTGCACTGGAGCAGGGGACACCGCTTGGGACATCCACATTGCACCGTCCCAACTCGCACCGCGACCCCGACTTCCTCAACACCAGTGCTTCATCAATGCGGAGCCGATTCTCGACGTGGGTGACTCCTGAATCCATCGACATCGCACCTTCGTAAAGAACTGACGTCTCGCCGCCATCCGTGACGTCACCTCCCAGACACAGTAAGGAACCGACGCCGCAGGCGTCAACAAAGCATCACCTCCCCGACGCCGTACACCATCTTTGCTTTCATCAATTCCAAGGTACTGATCTTTGTGGGTCTGCTTGACTCCAGGCCCGACACCGCGCACCTCGCGGTCAGCGCAGTTCTTTAGAATTTTGCATTGTGGATTTTTGTCGTTTGGTTTTCTTTTGGTTTAGATAAAGATTACTTATTTTTCGAAACTGGAATGGTGTCCATTTGTAGTGTTTTTACTGTATTACTGAATGTGTTCACAAATGCTTAACACATTACTCCAGCAGATTTCTGTTTCATCACAAGCCCCTGCTCAGTGCATTTGGAATGGTGGCAGCTTCTTTAGATACAGCATTCACCCCTGTCTGGCTGTATCGTTTTTTTGCTCCATAACTAAGACTATCTCAGAAGGCAAATTATGTGACGAGTCACACTTCTAAAGTCAATCTGACCGTGCTGACAACTAACTGTTTTGGAATTGCAGATGCAGTCGGCAGTCACCCTGCCTTGATGTACCGGGATTGGATTGGGACTGCATTTTTTTTAGCTAAAACTGAGATTAAGAACATTTAGGGACATCATGGCTAGAAAAGACTCGGCAAGCGAAGGATACACAAATGTTGGAGGTGCTGTGCCAGACAGCAGGTATATGCCCTGAAGAGACCCACACAAACTTGGGGGTGGGTCAAAACATTAACACTGTAATAGGGATTGGCCAGTGTCCATTGGACTTAATATAGCATTTATGGTACATACTGAATTATGGATTTGCATACATTTGTAACATTCCAATTGTATATATGTATCCTTTTTTATATTTCACACCACGGCAGCTATGAGCACTGCGTCATCTGCACTGCAAAAAATTATATGTGATATCAAACCCCTTTTTGGATAACGAATACACAAAGTTATTGATGATTTTAAGAGAGAGTTTATTTTAGGATAACTGCATGGTGGTATGCGGAAAGAGGACCATAGAACCATTGTGTTGTTTCTACAGAATGAACCTAAGCAGTATGTCATGCGGGAAATTATCCAAGTACATTTTATAAATTATTCCAAGATTATGCATCTTTCCATTGTCTTACATTAAGCGGTATTTACTATTGGTTTGAATGGGACCTTTTGACCAGATGATATGATTTTCTTAATGTTTGTGGTAAAACGTTCCCATTTATTGTACAAGTTTGCATGCTTTATCAGTATTGTATTTTAATATACTTTTATAACACATACTTTTGGCATGCCTCTAAGGAGTAGTCATTGTGACTGACCCTACTACCAAATATTAGCCAAAGGAGTACGCTTAGGGCTGAGAAAAAGGTTTAAACTTCTTGTCCTTCTCTGGTCCGGTGGAGTGAGAGCTTCTTCTCAGCTGATATCAAGACTATGAACTCAGTACTGTAGTCTACCAGGTGCATTTTCTGCAAACCACCTCAGTAGAAATGTAATCATTGAAAGGGAAATGAATATGCACTCATCTAAGACTCAAATGTGTTTTAAATGTTCTAGTTAGACTATTGACTACCAAAATATGATGAAAATAAATATGCATAAGTATAGATTTACTATTCTTAACTTCACATATATGTGCCTTTACAATACACATATCATCAAGGTACAGAGAGGTGGAATTAGGAGCAGAAAACCTAAACTTGTATGTTTATATATACTTACATTCATAATATTTTGGTAGTTGATATTCTGGCTCGGACGGTTTTGTAAAATTTAAGTTTTGTACACGGTATCCGTATATAGAACCTTCAACTCAACTGATTATGTCAGAAATTATAGCTTCTAATGTTCCTCATGACCGTTACATCGAACATTCTTATTTTTATATCTCAGAGGTTCTCTACTGCAGAAAAACATTTTTCAAAATAAAACTATTTACAATTCCTCCAATGTGCACACTTACATCTTTAAGAATGTATAACTAGCAGTTTGCATAATGTTTCACTTTCGTGGTCTATCTTTGACCCATCCAGTTCACCACATTCGAATGGGGACGATGCTCTACATGTGGCATCAACAGTAAGTAATATTTGACTTGTTTCTCCCATATATTTGGTATGTTACTTTACCTCCTCTAAGTCATCCAATATAATAACCTCATGGTCCCTTCCCTGTTTGTGACACAAGCATAGTTCTTAAAAGTGCACTGGGGAAGGGGCTATGGTATCTACACAAACTACTCATAACTGTGCTCAGACCCCAAATTGGTTTCCAAACAATCTTTTCTGGTCTGATGTACATTGTCCACCAAGAAGAAACAGAGAGGATGCACCCTTTGCATGTGGGGCCGACACTCAGAAACAACCTAGGCATGTCTCTGAAGTCTCAAAAGAGCCACCGGCATTCACTGTGGGAGACTGCCAGCGTAACCATATAGGTTGGATATACTAGGGTATTTTTATGTGGGTTCTGGATATCTACCCTTGTTCTGGAGGTGTATTTACAAGACTCGCATTCCCAGTACTCCCTTGGTACATTGGACCATTAGGAAGAATGACAGTGTCATAAGGAAGGGTCAAGGGTGAAAGAGCTGAAATGGAGCCAGAGTCATGGGGAAGTGGTGGAGCCAAAGGGACGGAGACAGAGCAGTCTAGCCAGGTCATGGTGAAGATGCTATGGAGTTTTATCATGAGTAGCAGTTCCCTCCTCCTCTACACCGGTAGCTTGGTGGAGATGAATGTCACAATATCAAGTGAGAAAACTATCATCTGCAAAAATATAGAGCGTAGTATATCGATGGTCAATATTTGAACAAGGTACGTATATATAGGTAAATGTATTTTTACTATTCTTAACTCTTCATACATGTGCCTTACACTTACCTTGACCATATTGTGGTGGTCGATATCATGCATGCAAATACATTTAAGTCACTATTTTGCACTGAGTATTGTGGTGCAACACATTTGGGGCTTGGACTGCTGAATGCTAAATCAGACCATTAGAAGTGGGCAATTTCAAACCTGATGACATTCCACAATATACAACCAAAGTGAGAACCTATTTTTCAGTTGTGCATGTTATTTTAGCTGGGTTTCTTGTGTATACTGTGAAACAATTTCAACAGTCAAATGTCATTTTGCAAAGTCCCTTATTTTCCTATCTATTAATGTAAATGAGTGTTGTATCTGTCTTGACGTGTTACCAGCAAGCAGAAGCAGCTTTATACTTTCTTGTTGTTTTTGAAACATGGTGTCTGTTATCAACTAACCTGCTGGTACGATGACTCTTCGTTCATTGGTTGTCATGTTTGGTGGTGGGATGTGCTTCTCCTCTATGTAGCTGCTGTAGTTCATGCCTACATTGTCTGATCCACTGGCCATCTTCCCTCCTTTTACCACATTGCAGTCATCAGGAGAGTTCCTTGTAAAAAACAAATTCACAATATCATCAGCACCAAATGTAATTAGACATGGTCTGGTTTGACGTGGTATTAGAACTGATTTCCATGGAGCTTACAGTCACTCGGGTGTTGTTCTGCATTAAGGTGTCTCCCTATCAGAGCAGAACAAACACAACATAAACAAATAAAAACACATCCATATACAACTCACAGCGCCAATTCTACTTTGTTACAATGAACTAAACCAAATTCTTCCAATTATGTATATGCCTGAACCCTCCTGATGACTTTTGGTGTCCAGGGGTATCATTGACGAGAGATCAGCACACAACCAATGTTCATTTGTATTTATTATTACTACTTACACCCACAGCCATTATTAAAATACTTCACATGAAGTTTTGCTAATTACACTAGGAAAGTGAGTGAATTAGGGAATAGTCTAATAAAGCTACCATGATACAAGAATTCAGACCCATTTGTAATATCCTCCTATTCAGCAGAAACATGAAAGCTTAGTGACCAGCCCAGAATCTGTAGCTCTAAGAGTCTGGAATGCACTTTTAGGCCTTGGTTTAAAGTTTGATGGGAAAGGTAAATTCTCCAGTGCCTGAAGGAATTGATAACTCCAAAGGAGAATTTGCTCTCAGAGTGGAGAAAATTCACATTTGCGATTTTTACCTGAAATACAATGATTTTCCACTACACCGTACTCTAATTAGGAACTGTTGAGGACAAAGGTATGGGTAAAGAATCTAAAAGGACAATACTATAAAAAAGGCTTGTCACCACGAGTTTACCGTTTTGCTATTTTGATTCATATCAAATTCCTGCTCTGCCTCACAACTGCTCTCAAACCCGAACTAAACTCCATCACATGAATAAAGCAACGCTTCAGTAGAACCCAGTTCTAGTGGTAAGTATATTATCTAAAGAGTTATGTATTGTTTTTCTATGGTTTAGCACCAGTAGCGGCTCCTAGTGAGAGCGCTATGGGGCGGTGAGGCGGGCGGGGAGGTGCAGTAAACCACGGAATACGGCCGAACAAAGGTAAGTATATAAATAAATAAACAAAACGAATTACATTGCACACGCTGCATCGCCATTTGGGGTTGCAGTGTGCGCAATGTAATTCTTTTTATTTATTTATTTATTTATTTATGTACTTTCCTCAGTTCAGCCATATTCCGTGGTTTACTACCCCCCACCCTCTCACTCCTCCACCCAGGCTCACCGCCCGTAGCACTGCCACCAGGAGCCACTACTGTTTAGCACTGATAAATGATTTCCACATGTAAATGTTACAGCTCATGCCCATCATAGGCCATGATCATGATTGTTGTCATCCAAGTCTTGGACATTTGTTGCTGTGATTCTCATGCTAATTGTGGCTTGTGAGGCCCAAAACCCACGTTGGATCAGAGACCATAGCACCCACTTACTCTAATTGCCCCTCCATATCTTATAACAAACAGAGGAAAGGCGGACAATCTTTATTGTGGTGAAATGTCATGAATGTGGGTGTCACAAGGTCAACCATTTAGACATAGTTAAATGTTCACAAGCTAGCACTATGGAGGCATGTAATCGAACTTGATTTTCAGCAGACTGGAGAGCAGTACTGGATCATGGAGTTTTCTGGGGCGCATTGCAAACTACACCTTCTACAAAATAAATACTCACTACTTTAAGCAGGTGGCAGGGAATTGCATGATTTATTAGAAACTCTTTAATTGGATCTACACATATGGTTATTGTAGCAAATCCATGTTTTATGCATGGTCCCCGCAGACTTTTTTCTGGGCCCAATTTTGTTCTGGCTGTAGGATTCTGTGTACCTTGCCAGAGGTAAACAGTAATAAAGTGTTTGTGCTTCCCCTCTAAAGCATGTGCTCTACACTGGAACTCCCTAGTAGGCCTATTTAACATCCCTATAAATCCATTATAAATGGAGCCTAAAGAGTTTATATGTTCACCACCAACATAGGTGACAAACATATTTCTGTCAGGAACATTAGTGTTCCCTGGCTAAGCTGCAGTTTGATTGCACTGTAGTTAAAACGGCAGAAAATAAATGGCTTTCAAATTTTTGAAAAGCATATTTGAATATAGTCATACCTATAATGTGTTTATAAGCCCAATGGCAGAGTGCTAATACATACAATAGGATACACTACATATGGGATTTGTGTGGTCTCACAGTAAAATAGACCCAAAAAGCTTTTTCACTGTGTAGGCCTGGCCAAAATGCTTTAGAGTTATTTTTAAAATCTGACGTAATTATGAAATCAGATTTATGATAAAGTAAGCAGAAAAGTAACTTCGTAAACATTTACTTTAGTCTGCCTGTGGCAGAACCGACTTAAAACCAGTTCAGCCATGCCTCACACCTCCAGAGCTGGAATACACATTTTTGGCTCAGAAAGGTAATGACTCTGGCACAGCGGCCAATGGCTTGCCTACAGGCCCAGAAAAGATCAATAGGTTTTAACTGATGACCACTAGGGATTAGCTAATTAGGAGTGGATCGTACCTTTAGCAGAACAAATGGGCAGCTTTAGCGTTACCTCTTTTGATTTTGAGATGCCATGAAAGGGATTCTCCTATACAACCCCAGAGCCTTCCCTTACAATCAGACTAGAGCCACAGTAGCAAGGAAAACCTTTGATGCTGTCAGGTAGGGGAGGTGGCAACAAGCTCAAGATAGGCCTCACTGATACTGAATAATTTCACAGTAAGGCAAAGAGGAGGGTCTGCAGGGTTATAGTTAGGAATTAGTAGTTAATGTTCTACAATTGCTGGCTAGCGCACGGTATAAATCTGCTACCTCAACTACCACATCCTTAGTACATTCCTGGACCTTAGAAGTTGCCAGTGAAGAAAAGGACTGCTTGAAGAGCAACCCTGACTTCTGACTCTTGACGCCTGACTCCTGCTGGCAGAAGAAGACTCACACAAAGACGCCTGAATCCTGCTGGTACCTAGGCATGGGAACTGCTCTCTCCATGGGTCAAGTGATTAGCCTTCTGTTTTCCTGCTTCGCAAAAAGCTGAAGAATTGCGGACTCCGAGAGGGACCAGCTGACTAAAGAGGCCAAGACCCTCCAGAAGACCTGGCTGGAGGGAAACCTGGTGCCAAAAAGCCAGCCCTGAAGAGCTAGAGGCTGCAGGACTGGCCAGAAGAAGCTTTCTGACCAGTCGAAGGCTAAGTCTGAAGGTAAAACCTTAGACTGAGAAACCCAGCTTGGTGTATCTGACCTTCAGTCCACCACAGTAAGCCTGAAATTGTACTTAGGTCCGCCACCAGCTGTTGCTTTTCCACAGAGCTTGCCTTTATCCAGGCACTTTTTTGCCTTTAGAACTGAAAAAATTATATTTTCTGCCACCCTTAACCCACCTTGATGATCTTGGTGTCGTTTTACTCACTACATTTTCCTCTCTTGGTTTGGGAATGTTATTGTGCAGTTCATAGTTGTGTAGTTTACACTTTTCTGGGGATTGCCTGTTGCTTGTGCTATAGCTACAAGGGGATGAACAGTGATTCTGCCAGAACTGTGCTGTGACCTAACCAGTTAAGCTGGTAGGTGTGCCCTCCTCCCAAATTGCTAACCCAATTTCGGACAGGTACGATAAAGATGTGTTCTCCACTTCACAGGACACAAAGTTAGAAAAATAAATATTTCAGATAGTTTGCACACGTGCTAAAACATTAAAAAGGTCCTGACACCTCAAATGAGTTGGCAAGCTGTTCCCGTTCACCAAATTGAGTAGGGTAACCTTGGGGGGGGGGGGGGTTAGGCAGCAGTCCAGAGGACCACTCGTGGTCCCCCTGATGTCTTCCAAGTTCCCACACTACAAACTTTTTTAAAGCAGTACCTGTTCCTTTAAGGAACACAGGCTGCTGTAAACAAACAAACCCCTTGGGAAGTTCGAACACATGGATGGAGGTCTGCAGTCCCCTTCACAATCACAAACGGGTCACAAATAGTGCTCCACCTATTTAACACTCTCTATATAGGTCATTCTCTGACCCCCTGAAAGTGTGTATTTTACAATGCAACCACTTAGTCCATAGGTTGCAACATAAAATTACAGACAGTTGCAAAAAATAAGAACGAAATTTGCACCACCAATCATGACCTGCCTGTATGGTAATCTTGCCCGCTATTATATGTCCTTCATGCAACGAATGATAATCCCAATCAATCCCTATCTATATGAAGATGATAACTGTTTCATGAATATTTCCCCCGCCAAATGTAATTTCAATTGTTTGCTATATTTCTTTCCCTCTATTTTATGATTTGTTTTACACCAACAATTATCTGTTGATACAAATATCTTACTTTTTGAAATCATGTTATTAGCATTTGTACAGGGGGCCTATACTATTTGTATGGACATAGTGGGTTTTAGAGTCTGTGAGCACTTTTTATGCAGTTTGGCCATGCTCTTGGAACATAAGTAATCTTGTGTCACTGTGTTTGGTTAAAGAAAAGCTGCCTCTCCAGTTAGTTGTAGGCTGAATATTCATATTGATTCTCTGCAAGAATAGGTCTAGTCTAAAAGGGCTGTATTTAATTCCTACTGGGGCAAGCAGTCACTTGCCTTGCCTGATGAACTTGTTGTATTTAGCGACCTGGTGAGTCAATTGCATAATTTGATGTGATGTTGTGCACGTGTGGTATATTAAGCTAACTTTGTCTGAAAGGTTCTGAGATGTATTTTGATGTCAGACTAGTGATTTGCTGTTGATGTGGCGATATCTACAACTATCTTGGCAAGACTGAGTATGAAAATCATATTTGTTCCAAAAGTTGTATTTCCACAGCATCTCAAATGCTGGCTTGTCTCTGAAGCTAAACAAGACAATTAAAAGCGACAAAGGTCTGCACCATTTTTTGTTTTGCTGAGAACGTTGGCATTGTTTGGTGAATCTGCACAAAACCTTTAAAAAAGTAGTTCCTTTGGTTTAGGTTCCGGCATGGTAACTTTCGTGTAGATGCACATGAGGGGACAGAAAATAAACTGGTGGGACAACAAATCAGAATTTCTAATTGTATCTCCAATATTAATGTTTGCTGTCTATTGCAGAAAGATTCAGTGAACATATTTACACCAAACTTGGTTTGCAACAAGGCATGTAATTTCGGTAATTTCATATTACTGTTTTAATGGATAACTTTGTGTAATTATGTGTAATATAGCACAAACCTCCTACCACAGGAGCACAGGGACAACAAACAGCGAACAGCTGCTGGCTGCTGTCTGCTGCTGTTCATGTTCTATTTTAATTATTTCATGGGTGCATCTTGCTCTCAGAAATAGCTCTAAAGGATGGGTTCTGCCCCTCGCAAAATTCTGTGTAATTTTGCATAATTTTGCTGTAATTTTGCATGCCAATGCTACAGCAAATTAAGTGAGTTACACCCACCACTACTTGGAACTAGGATTTTTCTCAGAAGAGTGACTTTGCTTGGTTTGGTGTGAATCTAATCAGCAGTTTTTGAGATTTCAGCATTTGAAAAAGCTATTGAGTGGGCATTGAAGGATTAAAAAGTAGAGCTAACTTTACAGTTGGAATGTTTTTGTTTTTTAATTGCCTTTGAAATTAGTGATGCTGGACAAATTTGATGCTTTGCATATTTAGCTTACTTCTTGTTATTGTTGCATGTGTGCTTATCTGTCAAGAAGGGCAATCATTTGAGAAATCCACTTAAATGTGCATGTGTAGTGTTCTCTGGATGGAACATTTTTCATGCAGATCCAACAAGGGGGGGCGGCAAAGTTAAAAGGGGGCAAATAATTGTCAGGTGCTAATAATTTTGGTGCTGTTTAATGAATCTGCAATTAATTTAGCATTTAACAGGCTCTAAGCAGGTTAAGCCCAATACAAGTATAAATATTGGACCCAAGACCCACTCTTCAGAATCACTTCTGACCTGTGGATTACTCAGAAGAAGGACATCCCTGCTGACCTGCTGCTTGAAGGACTCTCCTGCTGCCCTGCTGACTGAAGAAGGAAAATTGGACCTGCTCCTTAAACCCGTGACCATCAGAGTTACTCCAAAGCTAGCCGTCTGGCTTCCTGTGTGAGCTACAGGGACACAACAAGCTTTAGAGACACTCAAATGTGTCTGCCTGCTGCTGCTGATCCCTTCTAAAGTGAGTCCTAGCCCCCAGGTTGTGTCCCCACAGTTCCTGGACCCTTGGTGTGGAGCTATAGTGACCTTCTCCTAAAAACAAACAAAAAACTGGGACTTAAAGAAAATATCTCCAAAGACCATGGCCGACCTACCAGCTGATCTGATGCAAGTGCATGGCCAGTGGGATTGACTTCACCACAGCTTCCGCAACATTCATTTCTGCAGCAGCAAAACCCTTTTCAGCTGAACCTCTCACTCTCTTTGGTTATAATCTGCCGGCTCGTCCTACTGGACGAATCCGACTTCCCAAAAATCGTCTATGTCCAAAGGTAGAAATATTCACCGCAACCTCGTCCAGTGGCTCCCCAATGATAATAGTCTCTCCTCTGATACAGCCTGCTGCCATGCCCCTCTGAAATGTCTACCTTCTCCAGGAAATCTTCAAGAATTTTGCCAAGTCTGAAGGTAAGTCGAGACTGGGACTAATCAACCCCTTGTATCCGACCTATGCTCCACCAGGGTCAGCCTTAAAGTTTGACTTTGACCCAATCTTCTGCTTTGATCTTCTAGGCACTATTTTTCAATAAAAAAAAATGTAATTCATTACTCCAGTTCTACTGGTTGGATTTAATTAGTTTTGGTGTCATTTTATTTATTACAATTTACTCCATTTTTCAAAATTGGTGCATTTATTTTCTTGAGTAATTTTGTCACTTTATTACTGTTTGTGTGCTGCATAAATATTTTAGCATTTCCTCTAAATTATGCTTGATTACTTTTGTGCCAAGAAATAAGAGGGTTAACTTCATGTTAATTTAGGGACTTTTTGTAGTTCACACTGGCAAATATTGTGTTTATTATTTGAGTGGGGCTTCCAACACTCTCATATAAAAACCCAATTTCATACATTGTACTATGCTGAGTTTCATGCATATCCATCTCAGGGAGCATAATTAAAGGGAGGGAGCAAAACTTTTTTATTTGATAATTTTTTTGACACCCTTAAACAAATCTCCATAAAACTGGTGAGAACTATATACATGTTTAGTTTTCTGTTGGTATGTCCCCAGTACATGGAGCCCAGTTTTATGCAGATCTGACATGGAAGTGTAAAACTAAAGGGGGGAAGGGGGCAAAAGAGCTTTGATTATAGCCTTATAGCCCGCTGTAGCGGGCTATACCGGCTGTTAAAGGCCCGCTGCAGCGTTAAAGGCCCGAGCCGAAGGCGAGGGACTTTAACAAAGCAGAGGGACTTTAAAAGCCGGTATAGCCCTGCTACGAAGGGCTATAAGTCTATTAGAACATTCTGCCACTAGAGGGCAGAATGTTCTAACAAAACAAAGCCTTCAGGGAGCGCGAGGGGATTGAAATCCCCTCAGGCTCCCTGAAGTCTTTGTTCACAGACAGAGCAAAGACACATTGGAATGTTGGAGCTCCGGGCTTCTACCGCCATTATAAGCACGGAGCACTCCATTGTTTTCAATGGAGCTCCCAACATTCCGATGTTCTAATTGCTATTAACGATGGCACAGATTGATGGATTTCCACAAATGATGAGACACTGGAATTGGGCTTGATTTGCAAATTGCTGGCCTGATTCACAAAGGGCCTCGGAATTAGTGGTGGGAGCCCGGCAGTCATGCGGGAGTCTCTGCACTCAAACTGGAATCTCCGCAATGATAGTTCTCATTGAGGAGATTCCACCCTGTGTGCGGAGACTCACCAAAATTGCCGGGCCTCCGCCACGAGTTCCGAGGCCCTTTGTTAACCAGGTCCTGCATCTGCACGTGGCCGCATGGAAGGTTGGTTGACTGCAGCAATCCATGTTCACACACACATCTGAAGTCCAACCCACACAGCTGCCAGGATTCTTTTTTTATAGATGCTAGATGTAGCATATCATAAAAAAAGAAGAAAACAAAGCTGTAAAACCACAGTTAAAGTGAAGTTATGGGTAGCTGGGTTGTACAGCCTTAATATATCTTGTAAATAAAACTCTGAAACTAACTTAAAAACACAGTTAAAGTACAGTTATGATTAGAGACATATCAAGCACACCTGCCATGCAAACCATAACTTGAAAACCAAATGCAATGCAAATGACTCCACAATATGTATAACCATAAATTAAGAGGACTTATCACTCCATCTTGAAATAACAACACATACACACACGATGAAATGATACTGTCTCCATGGTCATCTCATGATAATGTTAAAGATAAGATATTATATCACTCATGAGATCATTTGTGAAGTCATCTGTTACATCTAGTGTGAGTTCATGAGCATTTCATTCAGGGCCGGAATCGGAACCAAAACTGGCCCTGGCAAATTGCTCGGTGGCCCCCGGGGGAGTAGGGGAGCTTGCGGGCGAGTTATTTGCTAGTGTTAGTCCGATTTTGTTACGGGGGGCAATATTGCAGGCCCCCGTTAACGCAAATGACCCTCCAGGGGCCACAAACTGGCAGGGAAACGGCCGGTGCCCGCTATGGTCAGGCCGGCCCTGATTGCATTTGGTGAGCAAGTTTACAAGAGTGAAGGAAGGAGCCTGCTAATCCACTATTCCGCCCTTCCTGCTCCGTTGATAGCATACCGTGCATGGGCCAACTCTGAAGTGCCCGACTTCCAGATGCTTTGCCATATTTAAATTGATTTATGTGTTGCAGTTGGAAAATCACTACAGGGTCTATCGATCCATTTCCCAGTCTATTGTGAAACCTACAAGTTGTAGTCGAGCTAGGACTGTCTTATCATGTTAACAGGACAATTCTACAAGAACTGGAAGAAAAAGGCGAGTGTGGACTGGTTTTCATTTTAAATATCAGCTGACTTTGTGGTCATGATAGACTGGTTTCACTCAATTTACCACTAGCTGACCCCAAAATTCCTTTTGAAAGATAACCATAGCCTTAAACTCATATAAGTTTTGCTAAACTGCATCCCTTGATCCCACCAAAGCATATTTTGAAATGGCTTAATTTGCAATTTGTGAATGCAGACCACATTTATTTTTGCGACCCGGCCATGGTAATTTTCCAAATCAGACCCTTGCCCTTCCAAATCTTAATATTGCTCCTCAGCTCTTAAAGCCCTTTGGGAATTTACTTTGGTTATAGCATTTGCTGTGCTCCACATTTATGTATCTGCATTCTAACATAACAAGTCTATTGTAAAGCACACATTCACCTCTTGGGGCTGGTTAATATACATTTATTTTCACCCAACTCAGTTGTGCTTATTTTGTCGACCTTGGAAAGATGAATGGCCGAGTGGACCCATTAGGTTTTTCGGTTTTGAACCTATGACCATAAAGTCAAAAACAGATTCCTAATGTGGATTCATTTGTACACTGAGCCACCGGACCTAATTCAACCATTTCGGGTACCACTCGTGAGCAGCGGTGCACACTCATCTTCACTCCCACAAGCTCTTTAACGCGGACACATCAGGGAGCGGAAAATTAGCAATATTAAAGATCGAAATTGGCACCTGAACTACATACAAATTTGCTGGTTCAAAACACATTTGACACTTTGCATGGAAATGCAAGACTGTTTATTTTAGTAGAAAAGCACAAAGAAAGATAATAGCTATTTATCATTTGCAATATGTGTTTATTACAAGCTCATCAATAACATGTGCACATGCCTTGAAGCAAATATCATAACAGAAGAGATCATACAAGAGCTTGTCTGTTAGAAGGTTTATTATCAAATACCAGTCGTTATTAAAATGTGGTGATTGGTTGCAGGGTGGTTTTCAGAAAGACAGAAATATTTCACTCTCCTTATACTAGCATGCACAGTCATATCAATCCACGCTGATGCTACAGGCATGCCAGGTGGCACTGTCCAGTCCTGTCTCTTTGGTCTTCTTTTCATTACTTTCACTATTGAGAAAGAGATTGTCAGGAGACTAGCTTACATATCAAGCCCTGTCAAATTTCTTTTCATTTTAATAAAACCTTTCAGCTAGCAAGCTTTTTGTGGATAACTTATAAAGAACATCCAATCCAGATGATTTAGAATAAAATAAAGCAATGTCATATAGTGCAAAAACAAGAAAGAAAATAGTGAAAAAAGGAAAAAAAATATAGTCAAAGCAAATAGGTCTTGCCTGTGAAGCTTTTAAAAAGTACTCCAAGATGTTTGTCAGGTATGCACTTGTATGTGGGCGCACACACTGCAGCCATCTTGAAATGTATTTAATTAAGCTTTGTAAAAAGGTATTCCAAGATGGCTGCCGGTGCATGAGGACACACAGCAGCCATCTTGGAATGATTTTTCATATATCATAATAAAAAGCATTGTAGGATGGACACCTTCCATGAACACATACTGGCGCCATCTTCGAAACATTATTAAAATATTGAAAGCTGGCTGTTCGCAGCTGTATTAGCTGCAAGCGCTAGATAGAGTGCTGTGGGGGCATGCAGGTGCTATGCGGGCTATATTTTAAATAAAAAGGGCCGGAAGAAAATTAGAAGGGAGACTAAGGAGAAAGAGGTGGAAAACTGTTTCCTCATGCATTGTGATTGAAGGTCCTGAGAGCAGCAGTGAAACAGCTCACTTACAACTCGACCTGTCAAAGCACAGTGAATCCAAAATAAACCATGATTGGACAAACACAATAATAGGTACAAAAAGCCAGTAAATCAGGAGCAGGGAACTGCAGTAAAAAAGAAAGCCTCTGAATCATAATCTAGTTTAAGACCCAAAGTTCACCCTAAGTCTATAGTGGAGGCGATAGGTATACTGCCAACAGATAGCTACACCCTGTCCTAAAAACAGAAAAGAGAAACAGACAAAGTGTGAAAGCTGGCAGTGATAGGTGGTGGGCATGGCCACTGTGATTTTTGGAGACCGGGACTTATTTTTTATTGTCCAACGTTGATGCAGTACAAGAAAGAGAAAAAACAGAAAGTGGGTATTGAGTAGGAAGAGAAATATAGGAAAAAGGTCCATATTACAGAAGAGGAACTGCAAACCTCTGCTGTAAGGAGAAGTTATGTTCTTTGCAGTACATAAGGCCTAGAGAACTGTTTGAACATTAGGGTTACACATTTGTCAATGTTGCCTCTCAAATAAATCACAAATAAACCTTCTGCTTCAACCACAAGTACATTCACTCAACAGCTATTCCTAAATTTCTCAGAAAAAATATGACGTTATCTCCGTATTTCTAATGAGCGCAACCAAGCACCATATGTTTCCCATGTACCAAAACATGCGCTAGTTGAAAAGGCAGATTAAATCAGAGTTTGGGCACCTTTGCTTCAAAAACGCATCATTGTCAACTTCTGCGCAATGGCAAAACACAAACTTCCACATTATGATTTTAAATGTTAGATGAATGTCCTGAACAACCTGGTTCTCTATATCACGAAAGATTTTGGGCTCATAGTGAAATATTGTTACAAGGCAAAGGGGTTATTGTTACAAGGCCAAGGTGTTATCCCAAACACATCACTAGGACATTGGTAAGGTATGGTACAAGAACAAAATGGCCCAAGTGAACACAAGTTTGAGAAATAAAATATAAACTACAAAAACACCTGTTAAGTCAATTACAAACAATATTCATCATGTAGAACATATTAATTCATGTAGAACACGGAATCTCATGTTCACAAACGTCACATTCGTTAAATATAATTATAAAGAGGTGCCCAAACGGAGAGGGAAGGGTAAGTGCAGCAATGTGCAGATGTGAGGGTAGGTGAGTGAAGTAAGGCAGTGAACAATATATACATCCAAATCATGAAAAAGCCAGTCCAGCCTATATCCAAGGCTAACCTATTTACAACTCCATAATGTTGGAACACAGGGGGACACGGTGAATCTATCACTCTTGTCCACAAAGGTAAACACAAAATAAAGTTGTTGACGTTTCAACCCTGGGATTGTGTGTAGGCAATTGAAGTCCTTACAGTAGGGTCTTCATCAGGACCATGTGGGGGACACTCTTAGGCCACTGGTGCGGGTGGTGGAGAAATGGGTGTAGATGGGCCTTCAGGCTCCAAAGTCAGAAAGGGACGTAATTTGTAGGTTATTGCATTGACATCCTGTGTCTATTTTCTATATTTCTTGTGCTTGAAAAATCTAATGCTCCAAAGATCTATCTAAGCTCAGAGCTCACATCTGCACATTGCTGCACTTACCCTTCCCTCCCCATTGGGGCACCTCTTTATAATTGTATCTAACGAATGTGACGTTTGTAAACTTGAGATTCCATGTTCTAAATGAATAAATATGTTCTACATGATGAATATTGTTTGTAATTGACTTAACAGGTGTTGTTGTAGTTCATGTTTTATTTCTCAAACTTGTGTCCACTGGGGCCATTTCTTTCTTCTAATAGTGAAATATTGTCACCAGTAAGAACTTAAAGTAGATGAATGTATTTGGATTTGTACCCTGTTCTAGATCACCAAAAGCATATACTCAATTATGAGTCTCAATTATGATGGCCTCACCGTTAATCCCATAGTTCTGCCTTCTCATTTAAAGTCGGGGGACCTGCTAAGCTTCTGACACCACAACCCTCTAGTTCAACACCTCTGACAAGGCAGCCACCAGGCACAGGGTCACAGGACCAAGGCATTAGAAGGCCTGCTCTATTTAGGGCCTTTCAATGCATATCTATCCTGCCCGAGACCGCCTGACCCTTCTCCACTCCCACAAGCAGAGAAAAAACTCCCTCTGCACCAGGTCCATTCATATTTTCAGTTTCTGAAACAAACCTCACTATTTTGGGGTTTGTCACTGAAACAGAGAAAATGCCAACTGGCCACCATGATATGGTGGCCATCCAGGAATTCCATTTTGACAAAGCGTTCCCAGCAAGTCAGCAGACACACATTCTCAAAAACAGACCCCTACCAGCCCTCCACTGTGTAGGTTGCCACACCCGCAGACCGGCACGGCAGGTGCCAATGCAATGACTCTGTTAGTGCCAACATAAATCAGACCAGGTCAGACCTATACAAATCAGACCACCAGGAGAACAACAAAATCTATGGAAAGTAAATTCTCTAGATTAATGAGACACTCAATAATCCACTATGATGTGCATTCTAAAAATACACCATTTTAAATGTAAAAAAAATGTTGCAATATTACTCAGAAATAGCCACGTCGAAGAATTGCTTGTGAGGATTTATGGTAGAGTGTAGAAATGATTAGGATGGTGGTTGTCCATCTATATGTAGGTTAATGTCTTTGACATGGAGTTCAGAAAGAGATCGAGGATTAAGGGCATAGCTAGGCTGGGAGTAATTTTCAATATGTCCTGTCGAATACAAGCAATAATTGCTAAAAGAGAAATAAAAGAATAAAGGAGTGGCCCTAAGATGAAAGGCAGTGTGTATGTGCAAATTGTTCAATATTAGTATTTCAAGTTTAGAGCGAGGAATGCAAACACAGAGCAAATAACAACACACAACGATATTGTGATCCAGGTGACCCACATCTCCCTTTCATGAACATTGCTCTGACTGTGTGTAAACACACTTAATGCATGGTTACAGTTCCAAATTCGTATTGCAATATCACTACACATCTGAATAACAAGTACACCATACACTTCAAAGAGTTACATAAATGATGAAAACATGCACAAAGCATAGGTAGTGAATAACAGTAGTAAGAATATGCTAAGAGGAAGCATCTCAAACACGAATATGGAAAATAAGAATAGGCAAATCACATGCAAAACTGTACATCTCCACAAAAGAGTGCACAATTAGCAATTATGACCACAATAAGTAACTATACACATCTTGGGCAAACTACCATGCTTGCACACAGAATAATATCAGTCTTTCTTAGACCCTGCACGTTTACTAGCCTAGACTGCATAATGCACAGATCACAAGCCTGAAGGCAGAGATTAACCTTCTCAGCTTTCAGAAAAGCTTGATAACAAAACCCTTAAGGCTGATCTACAGCTAGTGAGCCAAATAGCAGGACAGTGACAGCAGTACTGAGCAGGCCATCTCCCCCACATCATATGCAGCTCAAAGTATCTCTAATCATTTTTTGCTTTTATTCTATTGCACAACCAGTGGCTTGAAGTAACTACCTGGGGTTTTATGAAGTTTACACGTGTAAAATTAACTTTATACACAAGTAACTATATAAACAATAAACGATGAATCACTACACTAGACTTGTCTTTTAACAAACAAGTTTTCCAAGAGCGTCATCACAAATCAACCATAGATAATCAAGGACTGCATGAGGTCAGCAAAGAGAACTACTGAAGCAGAACTGAAACTCTAGGACCCTCTGCCCCAACTGTAGAATGCAAGGCAATTTGGCAGGTCAAGGAGACACCCTAACCCCATGTGGCTCAGCGTATTATTGTTTTCTGCAACCCACAAGAAATGCAAGTGCTAAACAGATGTTTCTGCAAAAGCAGGGGCTTAAGCCTGCACCCTAGTTGCATCAGATTGTTCACACATTTCTAATAAACGAAACGAGGCCATCATTTCCATTCTATGAAGAAAATGCTACACAAATGTTTATATACGTCTTTTGTGTGATGACCCTTGAGATTACACAGACTATTTAAAGCATTTCCAGGGGTAGACAAGTGATTGTAGTGAAGTATTGTGATTGTGTGGTGTGAATCTATAAAAATAGTGCACCATTCTACGGTGGGAATGATGATAATACATACAGGGGCAGATCTACAAGAAACTAACGCAGCGTGGTGCCGCAAGTCATTTTGCTGCGCCACGCTGCGTTCGTTTTGAAGCACAGGGATCTGACATATTTATATTTAAAACAATATGTTGCATCTCTGTGCTTCCCCCTGCGCTGGCGCACAATCTGCTGCCATGCGCCGGCGCAGGCACCCTTGCACCCTGGTGCAAGGATGCTGCGTCGTGGGAAGATTGTTTTTGTGCAGGAGGGGGCACCGTCCTGCACAAAAAACAATCAATTGAGGTGATTTCCTCTTCCAATGTGTGCTGTAGAATGCAGCACGCATTGAAAGAGGAAACAAACGAGGAGAAATGAAAACATTTCTCCTCGTTGCACCTCGCTAAGCTACCCCAGAGGGTGGCGTAGGATTATGACTCATTTCCAGATTTATGATTTCTTGTAAATCTGAAAATGCATGAGTGGACATGAGTGTTGTGTGTGAACGCCCATAGCAACACCCATGTCACGCCCCTAACACGCAAAGGGTTGCGTGAACAGGGGCGATATTTACAAGCACAGGTTAAGTCACGCAGGGTGACTTACCTGTTCTTGTAAATATCACTTAGCAGGCTGCGCCACCGGTGCGTCACGCAACGTGATGCACCAGCTGCGCAAGGGGCTTGTAATTCTGCCCCACAATTTAAAGGAGAATGGGCGAGGAACAGTGCATTACTGTGTTGGAGAATAAATGTTGAGTAGTTTGAAAGAGAGAGTAGGAGGCAGCTACATCTGAGTTCACGGGGAACACCTCAAGTTGCAAGGGTGTGCAGGTTATGTGCCTGCAGTAAGGATTCAGTAAAATGAAGCTCCATGTATGGCAGTACTGATAGGACTGAGATAACTCATGATGTACAACATGGCAACAGACACACAACAGTCCCTTGAAGATAAACTCATACAAACGCTGATGGAAAAAAGCCTGGTCATACCAAGAGAAGGCGCTGTGGAACAACACCACACCACAGGGGGGCAGGAATGCCGGGTAAGGTATTTCATGGGACAAGATTTCAAATTTTTTAAGAATAAGGGCGACATCACATTTCTAAGTGTTATCTTACCTCAACACTCCTTGTGAGTGGAGTCAATTTCTTTCTAAAGTGTGCAAGCCAACATGACAGTGGTAACCCTGTACAATTATCGATGGTGAAGTGATCCAGAATCAGTGGCGTCACTAGTGGGGTGCGGGGGGTGCGGACCGCACCGGGTGACACCCTCACATGGGGTGACACCAAAGGGCCGGTGTGTGTGCACTGCAGAGCAACGCAACCGCGGCGCAACGCAACCTAACCTAACGAGACCTATTACATTGCAGATGCTTGTTTAAATAGTTGGGATGGCTGTTTTGGGGTAATGTTAGACAACGTTGTAGTAGATTCTATTTTCTTTACTTTCCCTCTAATGATTTACAGAATGTTCTCCCGTGACGTCACGCTCAAGAGTTCTGGGAAGCCACGTGACCAGATTTGCTGGACGGAATGACAGCGCTTGCCAGGGCACGCTGTGGACGTGGCCTGGTGCTGCCCGCGGGGGAGGAGCTGGGAGCGTGGGACGGGCAGAGTTAGAGATTAACTTTGGGTTTCACCACGTTACACAGAGTTAAGGAGCGGAGGCAGGTCTTAAATCCTTCGGCTCCAAGGTGTGGGTCAAAGACTTCATTTGCTGTTGGAAGAGGAACTTGATGAACTCGGACCTGGACAAGCTGGTGTCTGATGCAGGTAGGACGGGGACCTGTCCAACGAGGGGTCACTTTGCTGTTAATCGTATGTCTGGGAACTGCGGAGAGGAACGTACTGATTTAGTTCCCAGATGAGCTTCTTTTGGACGTAAGTGACATGTTCTAGATTTTGTGACCTGTTTACATTTGTAATTATTCGTTTTAGTGGAGTTTAAGGAAAGAGTTACCTGCTTTCAGGAGGAGGAGGTGCCTGTGCACAGTGCGCACTGTCTCCTCCTCCACCGCGTCTGCGCGCCTCGGCATCGTCACTAGAGGGGTGCAGTGATCGTAATTTTGAATCCGGCCCGGGCCGGGAATCCCGCATGCACATTGGGCCCTAAGTGCGCCGCGTGACTCGGCATCACGAGGGTCGAGGAGGAGGTCTCAGCAGGTTTGACCACCCGCCATAATTAAATTTTATTCTAAGGAGCCAGGCTTAAGGCTAGCCACCGACCGACCGACGTAGTCCCCCCCCCCCCCGTCTGCCACCATTGCCAACTCAGCAGGTGAGTGTATTTCAGTTTCTCCGGTCGGGCGGCACCAATTGATTAAGCCATGTGGGTCAGGTGGCGGTGGGTGGTGGTCAAGCCGAGGTTATGCGGATCTCCGCTCGTGTCTGTACCTCGAAGGGTGTTATACTACTGTGTGTATCTCTTCTTGTAAATAACTTCAGGCCTCAGTCTCGCCTGCTAGCGCGGCAGTTCTTCTGTAGTCTGACTCTTACTGAAAACAGTGGCTGCCTGCAAGACAGGGTTCTCACTCTCTTTCCTCTCCTTTCTTTTATTTGCACCCCTGTGAAATGGATCCAAAAAAGAAAATCACTATTGCTGGAAATCAATGACGTATTTTTCTGACATTTAATTCCAAAGGGCAGCATCATGAATACAAGTTTAAAAATATGAAAAATGAATAACTAAATAATGTAAGACAGAGTGGTAGCAAACTGGCCAGATTTATTGTATTCACACCCAAACACATTAGCGCCACTTTTACAGAGTTTGCCAGTGAAGCGCTATTTTTGTTGTCTTGGCTTTGTTTTCCCTGGGCTTGGAACTAGTGCACCAATCCTGGAGGTACTGCAATGGGAGGATTGAAAAACAAAATTTGTACTGCTGCTCTGCATCTAGGGATGTTGTCTTTTTTTACCATACTGCTTACGTTTTGTAAGGATATAAGCAATGGCCATTGAAATAGGTCCCTTCAGGGCCCTGTAGTCATGTCCTTAACTTTTCAGACAAAAGCACTCACTGATTTCTGAACAGTGAGTGTAAAAGCGTTAAGGTAACCATGTTGTTCCTGCTTACATTTCACATGGTTTGTGAAATTTTGCATCCCCTATGATTGTTTGCCTTTTCCAGGATGCTGTCACTTTTTTGTTGTTGTAAATGTAGGCCACATATTGCTCTTGCCCAGTGTGTAATTTCAATTGAGCCGAATCCAGGTGTTTAGAGCTGGCAACAATTGGGTTGTAGTTGAAGGCAGTGTGAGTTTTTCTCAGTGGGGCAGAATGGTGTTCAGTGTGGGGGAGAGGATGTGGCACTATGGCCAGAGCTGCTGAATTTGGAACTGGGGAACCAGGTTCAGCCTTCATGACCAGTCCATCAGACCCCTCTACTGAGAGAGCACTATCTCATGCTAGACCTTATATTAGAAGCCCCGGTGTTGTAGCACCAGCAGGGAGACCGTAGCATGACAAGTGTAGGTTAACTTTCAAGGCTTGTCCACCACTATTCATACTGAAGTTCACCTCCAGTCTTGAGGGCAGGCCTATGAAGCAGCACACCCTAGAACAACAGTGACCCTGTCACTGAGATCACAGGACCCTTGAGAAGGGCCAGCTCTAGGGTGGCGCAACCACTGTGACCGCAGCAGGTGCTGACTTTAGGTGGAGGCATCATTTTTGCAAGTATATTATGGTTTTAAAAGTGCTTGCTGCCTCCTTCCTGGCCTCCAGTAATTTTCGGTAACAATAAAAATGTCATGATGACTCTGGTGATTAATGTTCTACATAGAGAGAGATCGGAATTTTGTCTAATGGAAAATTTGACTCATGGAAAGGTAGCTCAGAGGGTTAATGTATCTGCTGCAAAGAACATGTACCATGCAGATCACAAGGTGCACATAATGTAAATAGGCCAGTGGGCTACTGCTTTTGTCAGAGAGATTCTTTTGTTACTTGCAGTTTATAAGTTAAAATCCTAACATAGAACAGTGAGCTATTAACTGTCATCTACTCCGCAGCAACACAAGTCACATTTTTAATTAACTTTTGATACGTTTGAGCTACAAACAATTTATTCATTTAAATGGTCAGATCATGCTGCAGATCTTGCATTATGAGGCAAATATGGCAGAGCCATTATTATTTAGAAAACATTTGCAAACTAGGATTTTTAGCCATTCATGTTTGAACTGCTGTTGTGGAAAAGGGAGAAGTGCTGATGACAGAAACTCCATGGCTCGGAGACAAATGGCTTGTGCTTTTTATCGTATTTGGGGACATTCTGCGATTAGAAGTATATCCCACTTTGTGAATACATTTTACTGTCAATAACTCATTATAACCTTAAATAATCATGTGTATCCATTGGTTGATTAAACTGGGCAGTCAAACCAAATACAAAAAATAGGGATGTTTGCGCATTCTGACCACACCTCTGGCTCTGCCCACTGATCCAATCCTTGGGTTATTCCCGCCCTCTGATTCTCCACCCACAGTTCCCCTACTTTTTTCCCCCCACTTCGACTACTGATATATCATGTTGCCGGATAGTGGGAACACCACACCAGTATAAAGTACCATACCTATGATATTATAAATTCCAATAAACTGTTGACTAGCAGGTAGCCCACTGTACAACCTGATTAATGAGTCATTATCACACTGTTGTTAACAGGCATAGGGGTCTCTGTCTGCTGAGGCACGGCTGGGCGCTCACTGTCTACACAGATTTGGGTGGTAGAAGAATAAATTGGTTATATTTAAATTCATGTTTCATGCTCGACATTTCATTTTTTAGTGTTCTCTGTAGGAATGTCTGTGATTTATGACTGGATATCCTGGTGCTCTATAAGGTAATCATTTACTATGCTTTAAAGTTAATACAATCTAATATGTAATGATCAATGTGTTGAAAATTGCTTTGTTTTGCCCTTTCTGTCTCCCAAATTTTCTTGGGGTGGAGAAGTTCAACCCCCCAAACTCCCCCTAGTAGTGGTTGCTCACTGCGCTTGCTCGCAACACACCATGTGGGGGCTGGTCTCACTTTTACTTTGTTACCTCTGATTCACTACTTGTGTCTATTTTTGGTGCTCTCTGATAGAATGTCTATGGGTACATATGACTGGGTGGGTAACCTGATGTTCTTTAAGGTCATCATCTACTATTTATTGTGCTTTGAAAGTTGATACAATTTGAATATGTAATGAAAAATGTGCTTTAAAATTCACTATCATGTGACCTGGTGTCCTGGCAGCCATCTGTAATTTGAAATGTGAAGACGACACAAGGGGTGAATCTGTGGCGCTATCATTTTTCAGACCGACCATTTACTTCTGTCACTCCCATAAGAGTACAGGAAGGGGGGCGGGGGCTATATTTGGCTGCCCTTTATTGGGCATTTATGTGCTATTGAACTGAGACCTTTATTTGGAATAGCTTGTAGGAGCACCTCCCCCCGATGTCCATGCCTGGGTGGGCGGCTCAACTACGGTGTTATTGTCACACGACTCCACCATGGTGGAGAGCTGCCTGGCAGAAACGCATCCACCTGTTAAATCTGGTTAAACCGCCAGGCACGCCCTGAAATGAGGGGGAAGCCGGACTCGGAGCGGAGGAGGTCCATGCGGTAAGTCGTGATGGGGTGACACCATGAGTTACCCGCACCGGGTGACACCAACCCTAGTGACGCCACTGTCCAGAATATCACTAATGATCTCATTGGTTGCTTCACTTGTGACATCATGAGCCGCGTAATGGCAGAGTTCGAGTTACACAGAACTTGCGAACGTCAGTGCTGATAAGGATCTTTATTATAATCTTATTTTTACTTGAACTGAAACAACTATTATTCCAGCAATGCAACATTCATATTCACATACATGACACTGAGGAGATCACTTGTTATCATTGATGACATCATACACGCAGATCAGAGGGCAGACAGAAATAACAATTCCTGAAACAAAAAAATGAACTATGCATCACTAAACTGAAGGGATTTTCCATTCTCACAACTTGAAGAAATACGTCTTCGAACAACAGAGTAAAGCGTGTGAAAGGGTTATACTTTCAAGACCATCTTACCACATTGTTGCTAATGGCCACAAAAAAGAGGCTAGTGAATGTAATAAAATCCATTTATCATCCACTAATCTGAAGAAAATCAAAATGTGTAGTAGAGTTGAGCTCTGTCTGCCAAAAGAAAATAGTTTGAATCTGATAGTTAACGCGACCACAAACAACAACAGTGTTCCCAAATAAAAAAGAATTGGCAAGATTCTTGAAATAGTATATTTTGTATACAGAGTAAGATGGAACATTTCAAGACATAACTGATGACACACACAGCCACAAGAAATTTTAGTTTTCCAAAAATAGTTTTATAATGAAACAGGTTTACTGTGAAAATTGAAATGATATATAGTGACACATTACTAGCCACTGTGAAATGGGAGCAGCCACATAATTGTTTCTCTATAAAGAGTTGGAACTGAGTCTGCTCTGCAGTAGGCAGACACTAAGACAGATTTAAGCATTGTGTATGCAGACGCCAAAAGCAATCCTGTCTTACCCATATGGGAAAAGTGAGTTGTGAAGACACCCAGCACTCTTGGAATTGGCAGAATGTGCATGTCTACAGTGTTTCCCAGAGTTGAATATCAAGGGAGTTGGAACACACTAACATTAAATTGAAGTAAATTAAACATTGAGAATAAAAAGGGTTACAGGGCTACAGAACAGAATGTTTTATATATTATTTGCCCCCCAAAAATATTTCTTCTCCCAGACGATGAAGGTAGTTTAAAAATGTACATAAACATTTTATTTCTTTATTGCTCTTTATAGCGAGGGAGTTAACCATGGCATTCTACCACAAAGTTGACTGCAGAATAATGAACTGCAGAAACAGAATTTCAGTTAACACTATTAGGTCAAGGTAATTTTATATGGGTATGTTTAGATTTACAATTGTATTGAAGATATCTGTATCTCCAAGATATAACAGTCTGATTGATGGGCCACGAAATCAGAGAAAATGTTGCATATGCCATTACAGGACTCCGAGACATTGTCCCTGAGTCCTGAAAAAACATTTGAAAAGGGCATTTAAATGGCCAGGGTAAGCACACCATGACTCCCAGGTCCATGATGGGCATGGGGAAGGGGGACATAGGGGCTTCTAGTATATACATTGTTTTTAAACTGTTGTTGGTTTTTATCAGTATTATGGTACCCTTGAGGGACCTCGGTGCACCTGCAGCCCTCTTCTAGAGTCCCAAAAATATTAATATAAAAATAAGAGAGGAGCAACTTTCTGGTGAGCTGGATGTAGCAGTGGTGGCCATCCCCTACTATGCACAGTAGGGATTATACGCTACCTTGGTCAGCCTGGCCAGTTTGTTTATCTTACAGCAGGTTGAGCATAGGTCCTGCGGCCCTTCCCCGTTGGCCTGGATCAAAGGCCAGGCACAGCAGAGTTTGACGGCCCATAGTGGGTGGGTGCAGGGATTGGTCACAAACGCAGTGGGGTTGGCCAAAGGCTGTATGCTTTGTGTGTTGGCCCCCCTATGGGATGAGGGGTTGGCACAGGATATTGTCTTGGGTCAGGGCCTGTGGCTAGCCTCCATTGTGCACACCCACCAGTTATGGACAGACATGACAAACAAGATAAAACATTTTATAATTTTTGTAACCAAGAAAATGGGTTCTAACAACATCCTTTTTTTTTAAAATGATTTTTTAATTTATTCTGGAATATTTCAGTTTTTAAGGAGTACAACTAAAAATAAGAGAAATACAGGGCATGCCAACTTGAGTTTAAAAAAAAAGAAAATAATATTTCTTGCACTTGTCAGGATGTGCACCCACCTGCCTGTCTCAGGTGCACCACTTTGATCCCTAACAGATATAATTTTACAGCACTTAGTGTTGGGAACACAATGTAAGATAGCGCGAGCTGTCACGAGCGTGGATCTTTATCTAAGCTCGTGGTTAGCTTGTGTCATGTGAAGAATGTGTAGTTTCAAAAAGGGTGGAAGGTTGGGCATGCGACTGGTGGAAGGGTGGTTGACATTCTTGACCTGTAACTTGCTGAGTATAGACGTGTTATTAAACTCACGCTCTATCTTCATTTACCGATTAAAGTGGGAGATTGGATTCGCATAAAGAAAAAAGAAGGTGTTGGTAAAGGGTGTCCTGTATGGTCAAGTCCGAGAAAAGTGATTGAGACATTCAAGAATGCCATCAGAATTGATGGTGGTTCGGTGTGGAATCTAAACAGAGTTTCTTTGTTTAAAGGAGTTGTTAGTGGTCAAGAAGATTATAGCAGCAATGTTTTTCTTGATTTTGAGTGTGATGACAGCCGTAAGGAAGCGTTTGTTCCTACTTGTAGTTCTGGTAATTCTAGGGTGGTACGCTCACATCGTCTTCCTGAAAAGTACAAGGATTTTGTCATGGGATAATTTAGTAATTTTCTTCGGATATTATGTTTAAGTTCATGTGTTTTTTTTTTGTTTTTTTTTTGTTTTCTTTTAAGGGGGGAAGGTGTGTTGGGAACACAATGTAAGATAGCGCGAGCTGTCACGAGCGTGGATCTTTATCTAAGCTCGTGGTTAGCTCGTGTCATGTGAAGAATGTGTAGTTTCAAAAAGGGTGGAAGGTTGGGCATGCGACTGGTGGAAGGGTGGTTGACATTCTTGACCTGTAACTTGCTGAGTATAGACGTGTTATTAAACTCACGCTCTATCTTCATTTACCGACTCCTGTCTTCCTTGGATGGATTATGCCTTTCTAACACTTAGTACAGTGCAGCCTTAGGTTGCAGAATAAAGTCTTGATGCCTTTTGACAGAAGAGGAGAAATATGTTGTTCCTTGTCATCCTCTGTTAGTCTCCTCTTCACAGCATTTAAGTGCCTGTTGAATGACTGTTGTGACTTGAATCATTGCAATGCATCCTCTCCTTAGTTACCAGTTCGCTGCTGCTCAGCAAGTGTGAGTGTGATGTAATGGAATGCTGATGAGTGCCTGGTGTGGATGAATGTCCAAGAGTGGACTGAGCAGCAAGGATGCTTCTCCTGGTGAGACTATTTACCAATTTACTACCTGAAACTAAGACTTATCTTAAACCATAAACCTTCTTCTTATAACTTATAATTACTGGCTACCTGAATACCTACTTACAAGTGCCCATCTTCGATTACTACACTGACGACGTTTTAGGAAATTGAATCACGCATAAGGAACAAGGTTTAAAGGTATGGATTCAAGAAACTACTTAAGAACCTTAGAGGAAAACGAGGAGTTAAAGAAACTGGAGCCTGAAGGAAAGAAAAACACCCTGGAAGCCCCAAAAATGTATTTTACATCGGACAGCCCACAGTCAACAGAAGTGCTGGGCATTTAATCGGTTTATTTTGTTCAACTGGCAGCATTTAAATGAACTGGGTGCATTTAATTGGAGTGAATTTAAAGTGAACTTGCTGTATTTGAGTTGATATGAACCGGCAGCGGGGAAATTGGTACTGGTGAAATTGACTCTTGCAGAGATCTGCACGAAGAGTGGCGGATGGGTCCATTGTGGCCTGAGTCAACCTGGATTTAGCAGTGGTAACTGTGGGGCACAAAACTGGCAAGCCGCAGCATTATATGAGTTAATGGGGCCCGATCGACACACTGTCATGTTGAAGCTTTAACGAGCCTCTGAAGGGTGGGGAGCGTGAGTTTCTATTCTTTGGTGAAGCGCGTGTCCCCTTACCCTTGTAAAAATTTGGCTTTTGCGAGAGATCCGACAGTGAGGATGACAAGGATTGGCGGAGTCTCCTTTTCCTTCTTAGGGCCATCTGCATGGAATTCTCTTCCGTTGAATCTGAGGCAGGAAAGTTCTGAACTGGCTTTTAGGAAAGGGTAAAAAACTTGGCTATTCTCTCTGTAATCTTCTACTTGCTGTTGGGTAAGCGCGGGGACACTCCCAGGAGCATCTGCACTCTTTATAAATCTGTCTGCATCATTCTCATTTGATGCAGCATTAGAATTCACCGCGAGGCTGCCATGCATGGCTGTTGGGAATGCTGACATGTTTGTAGTCCAGCAAGTCTGCGGCACGAGAGCAGGAATATAAACTTTAGCGTATGTGTGGAATGCCTGTTCAGGCTACGAGGTGACGTCACAGGTGGGAAGTCTAGAACATCGACTGCATTACATTGTTGTGGTGGCTGGGTAAAAACCATGCGTTCTGTCTAGGAAGTGCTTCTATAGCTGAACGCGTGTTGGAGCGCTCACCCAGTGACTTTGTGGAAAAACACACGGAACCGCATTTTAAGAGGAGTTGGCGTCTCATAGCGGACTAATTAAGGGATGCGTTCACCCTATTTGATCTAGTTTTCTTTTCGCATGCTGCTACTACTAAGGATGTACATAGAGCTGTAGATCATCACGGCGGTACGCTTGTCTGTGAAGAAATTATTTAAAAAAAAACTGACCTTCTTTACATTAAAATTGTGCTGCGCAACAATGGCAACTATTCGACTGGACTTCTCACTGTGCTTTGCTAAATACTGTGAAGCGTCTCCCGATATCTGGGATTTGATAGGAGTTCTGGGTGGGAGGTTGCTCACAGGGGACCTTGAGTGTTATTGGTGACTACTTTCCTATGTCATGCAAGTACATCTCTGAGTGCTAATATTAATTTGCTACCCCTGTATTTATTTGTTTTTTTATTTATACCATGCTGAATTTGCTGCCTAAATGTATTTTCATGTATGCCATGCTTAATTTGTTGCCCAAGTGATGTTCATAGCTAGTCTGGATATGGTGCATGTGAATGCTTTTCTTATTTTGCTGCTTGTGTAGGTGTATTATGCCATGCGAGATTTGGGGTCTATAGTCCTTTATTCCTGGTCATATAAGGTGCGTGGCATGTGTGATGCAGAATGGGGTTGAGTATTAAGGGTAGTGTACCCTAGTGTTGAGTTGTGGGGTTGTGTACCCTAATGTTGCACTGTAGAGTCTTGTGCTCCAGCGTAGTGAAGTGTTGCTGTAAAGGGTCATGGTGAGTTTTAGAGGTAGAGTACCCTAGTGTTATGGTGAATTTTCATGTACCCTAGTGCTGAATTGGGAACCTTAGTGTTGAGTTGTGGGGTTGTGTAACCTACTGTTGCCCGGTAGGCTTGTGTACTCTACATTGGGGTTGTGTACCCATATGTTACATTGTAGAGTCATGTACTCTAGTGTGGGGTCGTGTTTCCTGGTGTTACGTTGTAGAGTCGTGTAGTCTGGCATTGAGTTATGTACCCTGGTGTTATGTTGTAGAGTTGTGTACTCCGGCATGGGTTCGGGTACCTTAGTGCTACATTGTAGAGTTGTGTACTCTGGGGTGGTGTTGTGTACCTTGGTGTTACGTTGTAAGGTCATCTAACCTAGTGTTGTGAAGTGTCTGTCTTAAGTTGTTGGGAAGAAGAGTAGGGGTTGTGTGTTGCATCCTAGTGTGTTACACCTCAATGTTCTAATGTGTTGCATAAGGAGGTGAATGTGGCTGTTGCACCCCAGTGATGCAAATGTTGCACCTCAGTGTTCTAGTGTGTTCCAGAAGGGGGGTGAGTGTGGGTGTTGCACCCCAGTAATGTGAATGTCTTTGGGGGCATTATTATTTCTCTTAGTGCTGCAGAGGATTACATGATGAGATTATTAAAGTATCTAATGTTATAGGACTGTTTGATCATTTATTTCCATCTTTAGTCCTTTCTAATTATTAACTTGTAAATTTGAATTTTTACTTCCATCTGCTGTCCTTATGTTAAAGGATGATGTTATTTCCTTTGTACCTGGTTTGATATTTTCAATTGTTTCTCTAAGGAGAGGAGATGTGTTGTGACTTGAATTGTTGCTATGCACCCTCTCCTTAGTTACCAGTTCCCTGCTGCTCAGCTAGTGTGAGTGTGTTGTAATGGAATGCTGATGAGTGCCTGGTGTGGATGTATGTTAGTTGGGGAGAGAGGGTAAAGCAGCAAGGATGCTGCTACTGGTGGGGCTATTTACCATCTTAGTTACTACCTGTAACAAAGACTTATCTTAAACAATAAACCTTAATCTTATAACCTAAATTACTCCCCACCTGAATACCTCCTTACCTGCTTACAAGTGCCCATCTTTGATTACTACAGGCACCCATGGAGCGTGGGTCCCGTGAGTTACTGCAGTACTTTTGTGGGCTTCCTAGTACCATGGGTGTGGAACGGTATAGAAAATAGCAATAATAACACCCTCCTGGTGGGTTGGGAGCAGGGTCTGTCATATAGCCAGGCCAGCTTGGTTGCCACACAGCGGGTAGGACACAGGGCTTGTTCGTAACCTCTGTAGCACACAGCTGACGGCCATCAGCAGCAGAGGTTGGCTGCCTCATGGTGTGTTCGGTGTAGAGTCTGGCTGCAGGCTAGCCCCTGCTAACAACCCCTGTTGTGTATTTCCAAAGGCCATGAGCAATTGAGGTTGGCCACTCCATTGAGGAACTGACTGCCCGGGGTGGGTTGAGGGTAGGATATGGCATTTGAAATGCCATTAGTGATGTCATCAATGTTATAATTTAACATGCCAAGAGTGTAGTAATATGTGAGATTATAAGTGGTGGAGCACGAGGCACAAGTTATAGTCAGCACAAGTTATAGTTATTTGACTAAACTATTACTGTCAAATTTCAATGTTTTTTTAGTTTTTTTAAAGGTTAGTCCTTGTCTAATTCATTCATTCATTAGCACATTCCAATAGTTCTCAAATGCTTTAACATTTAATGTGTATGATTATATGTGTGTAATCTTCACTATATGATGATTTCAGTTCCTCTTTATTAACTTTTCTCACCGCCTAATGATCTGCCACTGATCTAATGCATTGCATGAATCATTCTTAGTAAACTTTATATTTTATGAAATAAATACATTGGTAGAAAAAGAAAAACATATAGGAATACTGCACTTTTAGTATTGCTTTCACTAAACAGGCTTTTAAAATCACAATTTAATACAGCATTGCAAAGTATCTTACATAAAAATATAATCATTTATCTAAAATATATTAAGAAAGCAAAAATAGATTGATAAAGAAAGGTGCATTTCTTTTTTACTATGAATAGTAAGTTTTTAATTCCACAAATTAATAAAAACGAAAAAAAGCATCTTCCATGACAATGAAATCAATAAATGCATATTTGACAGAAAATAATCACTTCTAGAATTATCAATAACTTATCAAATAAAGCTGCTTTTATACATTTTTTAAATCTCGATTAAATTGAAACAAATGGTGCCCTAAGAAAAAAATATTTTACATGATGGCAAACTTAATGAAAGAATTACAGAAAATCCCATCACCAGGATACACTATTTCATAACAATTGGAAGAGGGATGCACAATACAAGGGAGAGAAAAATGAACATTTAAGTAATTCAACCCACAAACTACATAGGGCACCCCAGTCCCTGCTCGCTTCCCCATCCTCGGGTTGCACAACCCACTCCCAGCCAGAGTATCTCGCGGCCTGCATCTGTTTGAGGCCTACGACCACCACTGCAGATGGAGACAGTCACAGTTGGGCCCAGACCAGGCTGGGCAACCGAAGCAGTAACGACAGCCAACGCTGGCTTCTGTGGGAAACTGTAGGGAAACAGCTGCTTGTGTCTGGCTGCACACTGCCACTCTGCAGCATCCCTCGTGCACTGGCTTGGAGAGTTGAAAGGTCTGCAGCAGACACTGCCACGTAGAAACGATGTTCAACGAATACACATAATAACGACATTGCTTCACGCAAGAATTCCTGCGATCTGGTGATAGCCAGACCAAAAACCACAAGACCCCCCACTTAACAAACAGGTGCCAACACTGGTTTTGCTTAGTTTGCATTATATGAGGCTGTGGAACTGTGATCACCACAGTAAAGGGACCCATTCCTGATTCTAAATTGCTTTCAAGGACTGGTCAAACTCTGAGTTGTTGTTCAAACAGTGGTTTCCTTATCGAATCATATCCAACACAAACCTCTCCTACAACATATACGCGTCTTCTAAGGCTGATAAAGGCATATTGAGTCATATCTCTGCAGTGCGATTCGTCAGCAAGATCGGACCAAATGGCAAGGGCTAGCCAGAGGCATTGTGGCCAGCCGTAATGTGGTACGGGGTCATTCGAAACGGCTCAGCCTACTTTCCTCTTTTAATGCTGAGGCAGACAGATTGCAGGTCATTTCTTCACAAAGGGAAGGGTCGGCAGGACAGGCCTAATTCCCTAGGAAAGGCTAGCCCAAGTCATTGCGATTCATCTTTTCCTTTTTTATGCAGCGCGAACTAGACCCGAAGGCACCAGAGCGCTTTACATGAGCACCAGGGGACGTATTACAGATGGTGCCCCGGGGGCGCAACGGGCATTTGCACCCGATTTCCGCCCCCCCAGGCATTTTGGTATTACTGAAGGGGACGCAGATGCTTGTGCGTCCCCTTCTATAATACCGATAGCGCTGGCGCACTTAAAGCTCCAGCGCTATCAACAGAGGGTGTTCCCTCATTTGCATAGGAGTGCCTTCGCCCACGCCATATTACAGACCTGGTCGCAGAGTCAAAGAGGCCCTCAGGACGTGCACTGACAGTGCACCATTCAAAAGGTGGCGCACTGTCAGTGCACCCCCTGACAGCAACCCTCTGCATGGGGTACTATGGACCCCCCAGACAACCCGCCGGCAAGGGGATTTCTAGTCCCCTTTGAAAGTGCAGGCGGCACCCGCCTGCACTGTGAAAACACGGAGCAGTTGCTTCGTATTTTCACATGAATGCGCTGCACCCAGGGCAGCTTGAGTTTGCGATATCCATAAGGGCAGCACATACACCATAGTAGGGCGCAAACCGTGATAATGTGTAATACGGCCCCAGTTGCGTTACAGATTGACACATTCATTTTTTTTGTTAGGCACAGGGAGATTTATTGATTTGCCCAGAATCACAGGATGTTGAGCGTCCCTGCCGAGACTCGAACCTGGTTCCGCAGCCTCGAGGCTGAAAGCTCTAGCCGTTAGGACTCATCCTCTCCCCTTATTGCATGCTGGCAGAGCTCTGCATACTTGCATCTTCTAATGTTGAGAAACGCAGATTGAGGGTCATACCGCCACCATAAAAGGATCAGCAGGATGTGTCTGCTTTTCCTCCCAAGTATCACCCTCAATATAAGGAGCCTATAGGAGGGGTGCAATAAATAGCACCTATAGCAAGTGCTCCTCTTACAACTGCGAAAACTTTGTGTTTTGCTGCTTGCATTATTAAAATCTGTATTTTCTGGTAATTACCAGGAATTGTACTTTATTGAATTCCAGCAAGTTTGACCTGTTGACCTGTTGAAATTTAACCTGATGCTCAATCTTTATTATAACTGGTAAGATGTGATAATATATGATGAACATGTATTTCTGACCTCTGCTCAAACAGGGGTTTCGGCAAGGATCGGATCAATTGACTCAACTTGTCAAATTTTTGTATGCAGGTGCATACCCTTGCTCGCCTTTTTCAAGAGTATAAACCAGGGGTCTCCAACCTTTTCTGTAATAAGAACTACATATGTTCAATAAAAATAATCCTGAGCTACCATAATTATTAGTGTGATAATAGTGACCACGTCAGACAAGATCACATTATTTATCTCTAAACTATCACCTTTAAATGTATTTATTTATTTTGCAACTCTCCAATATATGCTTTTCAATTCTGGTATAGCTATATCAATTCAACCACGCAAAAGCTAGTAAAGAAACAATACAGCAACAAAATTCCCATATATATGAATACAGCGATTTGGCACCAGATAATGCAATAATGGTCAGGTACATACAAGAACATTCGGAATGACAACAAGTATATAACAAAGAAGGTTGATGCTTTATTATAATAAAGCATCAACCTTCTTTGTTTCAACGCTTCATTACAAACTTTTAATTCGCTTCAGCGAAGATTTAACGGCGCGCCCAGAGGGACGTTGTCTGTTGACAGCCAACGCATGAGCATTGGCAAAGGAGCATCCTACTAAATTAGGGAGGAGTATTCACAATGAGGTTGGAAAAGGGGCAGGGGACTAGTAAGGAGCTTTTAGGATTCAGGGAATGGTAGTGTTAATGGAAATGAATGTGTTTTAAGGGTCAGGGATAGGTAGCATTAAGGTGTAATTACAGACATTTGGGGTTCAGAGAAGGGTAATATTAATGGGTAGTAAGGGCATTTAGGGTTCAGGGAAGAATAGAGTTAAGGGGTACTTTGGCGCTTTTTTAGGGGTGATGGCTAGGTAATATAAAAGAGAAGTAAATATTTTTTTAGGGCTCAGGAAAGTAGGATTTTTAAGGTTCAGGGAAGGGTACTAATGAAAGAAACTAAGGAGTTTTTAGGATCAGGTAGGGTAGCGTTAGGGGATTGTTAGGCATTTTTAGGAAATGGCAGCATTAAACGATAGTTGGAGGGTTTTCGGGTTCAAGGATGGATTGTGTAAAACAGTAGTAAGGCATTTTAAGGCTAAGGTCAATGTGTGGTAAAGGGTTTTTAGGGGTCGGTGAATGGGTAGCAATATGGGGAATTCGATATTTTTTAGATTGAGGGAAAGGTGGCATTAAGGGGTACTGAGGAGTTTTGGGTTCACAAAAGGATAGCATTAATGGGTAGTAAGGATCTTTTAGGCTTCAGGGATAGATAGCATTAAAGAGTAGGAAGGGGTTTTTAGGGTACAGGGAAGTAAGTCATTGTTAGATTCAGGTTAGGGTAGCATTAAGGGATAATAAGGGGGTTTTAGGGTTCAGAGAAGGGCAGCTTTACAGGGTAGGGAAGTTTTTTAGGGTTCAGGGGCAGGTAGTGTTAAGGGGTAGCAAGTTTTTTTTAAGCATTCAGGGAAGGGCATGTAAAGGGGGACTAGGGCTTCTTTAGGGTTCAGGGAAGGGTAGCATTAGAGGGTTCATGGGTGGAAGGAATACTAAAGGATTATTAGGGTACAGATAGTTAAATGAAAGAATACATTTAATAAAATTCACTTTTAAAATCCAACATTTTTGCAAATTTCATAGATAATAATGAAGGACACAACAGTATGACCTCTCAATTCGACTTCAATGTAGTCAACATGTTAAAAGTCTACTTTATTCCATACAACCATTTTCTACATGGAAAATTGTCTCACAAAATCTAGTGCACTTTCATGTATTGATGCATTTACCATTGCTCTTAAACCTATTTCATTTAACCAAGGGAAATGTTTGACTTGAAAAGCTAATGCAAAATGCAATCTATGTATATTTCGGTCTGAAACCTGCACCACATAGAATAATTCTTCACATAACTGGTGAACCACCATATGAACAAATACACACCTAAGAGTAAATGTTTCCATTAATTCCTTTTGAGTGTAACTTTCTGCTGTCCTTTCATGTGTTGCACTTTGTCTAAGTCTCTTTACTTGCTTCAGATAACAACGCCCTACTTCATGTACAGATATACTACTCCTTGTATCATATTAACTTAAGCTTTCCTGGCTAGCGTTTGTTTGCATTGGAAGGTATTTCTTGCTGACCTAGTAGGCACCACCTCAAAGCTGCCCCAGGGCTATGGGTGGTGCTATAATTCATTTAAGCCAAACCCAAATAAGAACTCAGTAAAAAGACAAGCACGGATAAAGAAAATGGCCACCTTTACAGAACATGTTGTATGTGCCAACTCAGCAGTCTAGGCAGCTCGGGTTCTGTACTGGTAGTCATTAGTGCCAAACAGTTCCTCACAGAACTCAACAGTGCCAAGGGCAATTATTAAAATGTGGAAAATTAAGAGTATTTTGCATTGCTAGTAAATAGTCACAGCAACCAGTCATTGCCAGTTAGCCTATGCTTTGTGCCAGGAAAGCCAACAGCAATTTTGCAACCACATACTGAACAGCACAGTTCTAGATCAATGTGAAAGGTGCTCGGCTAGGAAGATATTAGAATATGTGCAAAGTCAAATACACTCTTCTCAAATCTACAGATGTTAAAAGTGTCAAGGTAAACAATCGAGAAATGAGAGCAATGCTATGTAAAGACCTGGGGTAATACCCTAGAAGATGGTTTAGAGAGCTGAAACAAAATACCTGCCAACTACAGGGCTATTTTTCTAGTCAAAAAAGATCTCTATAAAGCCGAGTGCGTTAAGCTGTCAATAGCCCTTATGAGCTCTTCAAAGTAGTCAAAAAATGAGCTGCCCTTCCTGCTTCCCAACGCTGATGACCCAATCTTAAGATCTTTATGATGCTATGGGCTCCTTTTTCATCGTACTTGTGCTAAGCATCAGAACCTACACTGGCCTACACTTCCCCATCCCTACTGATGTTTCTATTATAATGCTTAGTAAAACACCACCTCAGGCATTCAACATCTTAAAAGTACCCATGACCAAGATCTCAAAGGGCTTCAAGGCCTCACGCCAAGCAAGGACTGAGAGGATCACCACGCAGATGACACTGCCTCTAACCATGATGCAGCTCTGGCCCCATTCATCACAGCATCCATTACACAATGCTGCAAAGTAGGGAAACCCCACCTCCACTTAAACACTCTAAATTCACTCCCTCCTGAAAAAAAACTGTACAGGGCTAAAATGGTACAACCAACTACTGCCCCAGCGCAGGACTTTGTTCGATTTCTACAATCAGGGAAAAATAGTACCTTTCAACCACTTAGAATAATGCAGCTGTTAGACTGAAGACAATTAGACATCCACCCAAAGCACAGGATGGAATCCACACCCACTAACGTGTTCAATGACATTCTAGAGATAGTTGGCCTGGGACTATGCAGTATCCATGTCCAGGCCCTTATCAGCTAGACTGCCATTTTCAGCACGGCAGACCAAACCATCCTCCTGCGATGATGCAATGACCAGTCTCTAAAAATGTTCAATTTTTTTCTGAAAACAAATTAAAAGAGATCACCTTCGGTGCACTTGCATCCTCTCCATGCCCATTCGCATTCCAGGTAATGCAGGCATCACCTTGTACTTCCCTGTTCATCAACATATACGTTAAACAACTCAAGGACTGCCTAAGATCTCACAACCTGCTGTTCCAAGCCTACATCGATGGTAATCAAGTATATCTGTGAGTCATAGGCGAAGAGAACACATTTACTGCTATTTAAATTACCTTAATGCAGGAACCTTCTGAGTCAGAATTTAACAGCTCCAAGACTGAAATCCCAGTTCTCAGATCACCAGACTGCTTACATAAAAATGACTCCCATCTTTTCATTTACAACTTTCTTTGAGCCCAATCAAAACTTAGGTCAGGATCTTTGGCATCATCCAGTATAGCACTTCAGCCTTTAGTCACAAATTCACAAATTGGGGCAGTGGTTATGTCCTCTTTACACCAACTAAAATGGCTCAATAAAATCTCTTTCCTTCATCCCTCCAAACAGAGCATATATGAGATCATGTTTTCAAATCTCACATTCGCGTCCTCTATTGTGCACTACCATACTACCAAAACAGAAGACTCCAGGAAGCACACACAATGCAGTGTGCCTCATATATGGGCTAAGCCCACAATGCCACCCCTCGCCACAGACTTTACACTGGTTTACAAGGAAAGACAGTCACCTTCAGTATTTCCTGCCTTACTTTTACATGCCTATATATGAAACAAATTAAAAAATACTGCCACTTTAGGACCCTCTGCTCAAGCAGCCTGGAGAGCCACTGACTCCCTCAAACAAAATAAATAAGTCAAACATAAATATTTGTTCTTTGTTTATCTCTCATTTTTTGCGAGTTTAGAATGTAATTTTTAAAGTTATTTTGAGAACTTTGACGTATTACGTATTGTTTTTTCTGCAAATGGGAGGGATGACCTGTTTGACACATTTTGCTCCACATGCAATTGAAAAGTTGGCTTAGAGGATACAAATTTTACATGAGTCTCTGTGGTCCATACCTCATCATTAAAGATGACGAAAGCATTTGTGCTGTGGAGTTTGAAGGCAGGAGTCAAGAAGGGACTCCCCACCATTCACTTCCCTTAAGAAGCCAATGGGACCAAACTAAACCCCAAATTGGGATTCTGCATCACAGTCACTTTTTAAAAGAAGAATGCACAAAGATGTTCTAACAACAACCATCAGCATGCTAAAACCTGCAACATCCATGCAGCCACTGATTCCAAAGGACTGGAGCGATGGGCAGGGTTGAAAGAAACTTACCACTTTTCTCCTCAAATAGAAGCTGAAGCTAATTTGTTTTGAACCCATGAACAAGTAGTGAAAAATTAAGTTTAGTGATGCTTTGCCTCAATTGTGAGGGGCTCAGTAGGAACTATTGTACCAGAACTACCGCTCACGAGGGGTGCAGTAATTTTTGGGTGCAGACTAATCACACCATTACGGGTTTCGAATAAGGGATCATCATTGAAATAAGGAATTTGTGCACAGATTTATATAGATTTCCTATTCTTTAAAACACTTTGTACTGAATCAATTTTGCATGCTTTTCACCGCTGAAATCTGACCAGGGAAAATCTTGGAGTTGCAAATCTTTCGGCACCTCTCTTAATCCCATCATGGCCACAACGTCCACTAATGGCCGAATCGAGATTCCCCAATCAGTCTGAAAGTAATATGTGTACATTTCTTAATGGGAATACTCAATCAATTTGTGAATTTTCTAACTTTTTTTGTTATGGAGAAACTCTTTCCTGATACCACCAACAATATGGGGATGGTCCCTCCCTTTACCCATCCTGATGGGCATGATTCCATTTGAGTATTTTATGCTCCCTTCCGAAGAAGTTGATCTCACAATAATGCACTTTATCATGTTTCACTGTTTTGATTATAATCATGTTTTTATAAGTTTTATATGCTCATTTATTTGTTAGATATTATGTGTAATATGCTCATCTGAGGCATTAGCAGCCAGGCTTAAACACAGCGCTATAAAACATTGTTTGTATAGTTTTATTGCTGGACAATGGCGGAATTGTTTTAGGTAACGATTACTTTATCTTTTTAATATGTATTTGAGGTCCTTTTTAAGCTTTTAGTGATGTAAAATGATCATTGATAAGACAATGTACTCTTATCTCATGGACCTGGATGTAATGTGTTTTTTTAAATTACTTTTTTTATTGATTAATGTATGTATTCATGTTTTATGTACCTTTATGGTCTAATTTAGACCAAATAAAGTTATTTACTTGCTCATCCTGGTAACAGATTACTTCTGCCCATAAAAATAGTAAATCCCAAACTGTTCTCAGGATGGGGTATTACCTGCACACCTTTCAGGGATGTAGTGAGGGGCCACTGAATGTAAAGTTTGTGAACAATCGACAACAAAATGTGCTGTGCTAGATGTATTCAGCTTATTCAGCATTTATGTTGAATCCTTTGAGCACTATCTGCAAAAAATCTTAGCATAGTGGCATGTTGCCTTGTCAAATGTAAGGCTAGCTGTTGACTGATGGAGGGGTGTGGCAGATTGGATGGAACATCTTTGACTCACACGGTGGTAAGCAATTAGAGAGAACTACTGTGGCTGCCAGGGAACTGAAATGTAAACTTTAATCCAGCTAAGTTTAGGTCTGCTTTATAGACAACTTTAGTAGTCTTGCCAGCCTCATGCTTACTAAAAAATGAAATAATAAAAATACAAACATATATGTATGAAGCTTTTGGGCAACCCTCTTCATCACTTTACCTGTTAAAGTGACACTCACATTTTGATTCCCCCCACCACAGCCTGCAGCCTGGGTCTATGGGTCAGCCTACTTCAACCAGTGAGCCCTCTTCCCTGTGAGCATGGCATTTAGCTCTTGCACATGTGCACATCTGCCTAAAATTAGTGCACTTCAATCCCAGGGCTGATAAGTCAAATCTCTGTTTTTTATTTCATGTACTTAATTTTTATTTTTCAATCACACTTAGACAACAGCATTGTTTGCTTTTTATAACGTTTACTCTTTTAATGTCTATTGCATATGCTTGCAAGAAAATTGAAATAAAAATATTGCTGGCTTGCCAAGGTCTCAGCTATTGGCTTTGCCAACGGTTGTTGACATTAAGACCAACCTCCTTTATCCCATGTCATGTTTTTCATTCATTAGCACGCTGACTTATGGATACCAGCAGTCGTCACTCCTGGTTTCAGGAGGCGGGCAGCCTGCTTGTGAAAACAAATCATGGATTTCATTCGGGTTATATGATCTCCGACGTATATACAAAAATAGACTACAGTGGAGCCCTTGGGTGCTTACATTTTCCACATCTATTAGAGTCAGTAATCTATCCCTCATCTAGTCTTTCTAAATCGCCCACAGAGTACATGCAATACATTTTCTAACTTGCATACAGCGACAAAATTCAAACCTTAAGAAACAGGACTTGCTGTAAAGTTAACGCTGTATGAAAAGACCTTGAAAGGTGGGAGCACCCTCCTCAACAGTGTGGACACTTCAAAGCTGGGGGTTCTGGTCTAATAATAATCCATCTGTAAATAAATAGCAAGCACTCTCACACCAAAACGTGAGTGAGGTATGATACACTATGGAGTCAAGACTCAGGGGCTCATTACGATGGCGGAACGATCATGGCGGCAATCGTTCCGCCATCGTAATGAGAATTACCCACCGCCATATTAGGATGGCCGTGGGAATTGAGGCGGATGCAGAGTCTGTCTGCCGCTTTTTCGCCGGTGGCGATCATTACGATTGCCTGCTGGGTGGAGCTGGGCCACTAATATGGTGGCGGTGCCACTGTCCGCCATATTAGGATATGGGTGTTGTGGAGGCCTTTCCATGGCGGCGATGCTGCCATGGAAAGGCTGGTGGGGATTGGCTTTGGGGGCCTGTTGCGGGCCCCCTCTTTGGGATGGTTGTGGAGGGGTGCACTGCCACCAAGTGGCAGGCACTGCATGGTGCTGTGCATGCTCTTTTACCATTGCAGAAAGCAGCACCGTCCGCAATGGTAAAATGTCAGACTGTGCCCGCCAGTATGGCGGGTGCTTCCAAGTTGCGCTGGTGGGACCGCCGCGTGTGGCGGGCGGTTCCATCACCATTATGATGGCTCATAATGAGCCCCTCAGTTTGAAATAGTTATGTCTTTAAAAGGATGGAGGAATTCAGGGGCTCATTAGGTTGGCGGGCAGACCTGAGTCCCCCCGCCATCTCCGCGGTGTTGGGACCGGCCGCCAGACATGCGGCGGTCCTGCACCACAAATTAGGATGCGACCACCACCATGGCAGTCGCATTCTGCAATTTAACATTGCGGCGGGTGCTGCTGACAGCAGCCCCTGCCGCGATGTTAAAATCACATGTCCAGCATTTTACGGCACCATATGGCAGGCACCACACGGTGCCTGCCACTTGGTGCTGCGAAGTTATGGTACCCCCCAAGTGCACCCCACCTCCCCCAGACACAAGGGGGGCCAGCAACGGGCCCCTAGTCCCAATCCCCGCCAGCCCGATGCCGCCATGGAAAGGTCTGTCTTTTCCCACATCCTAATATGGCAGACGGTGTCTGCCATGTACCTCCACCTTAATTAGTGGCCCCTCTCAGCCCGCCAGGCAATTGTAATGATTGCCACTGGCGGAAAAGCGACAGACGGACTTTGCAACTGCCGCGATACCCACCGCCGGGTAAATCCCATTGTGATGGCGGAACGATCGCCACTGCCGGCCCGGCGGTGGCGATCGTTCCGCCATCGTAATGAGCCCCTAAGTACAATAAATGAATTGCCGATGCCAGAAAACCCTGCCTCACATTAAGCACTGTCAGTATCAGTGGCGTAGCTAGACCTTTGGGCACTTGTGGCGGTCCTTGCGTTTGCCACCCTGTGGCGGTGCATGTAAGAGCGGAGGTGTTGGGGGTGGAGGGGGTGTGTCGGGTGGCAGGGGGTGGTACTGGCAATTCCTGTTTGCAGCTTCACGACAGCCGCAGGTAAGAGCAAGGGAGGCCGCCGCCCCCAAAACTTGTGCCGCCCAGGGTGGACCGCTCCCCCTTACCATGCCACTGGTCAGTATGTAAACTAATTTGAGGCCCACATTCAAAGGATTGTACTATGAAACATGGATAAGGTATGAGAGAAACAATTTAGCACATTTTTACGGACTTAATTTCTTGTAAATTAGGGTTTGCAAAATGTTGAATATTTACAGAATGTCCTTATGTTAGCTAATTTGGGAGCCATATGGACCGTTTCCAAAATGCAGCGATCATCTACTCCTAGATCACGCTAATTTCTACCTCTCAATATTCACATAACGCTTGGCGGGTGTCAGTAGGTTTCTAATGCAAAAATAAGTTACAAGCTCACCCCTGATAGCATTTGTGTCAGATCTTTTCCATGTGTTGTGCCCTATTAGTAAATTAACACAAAAATAAGAAAAATAGTTCAATAACCAATCTCTGTGTGCATTTGTATGTGCTGTTTCTATTTTTTTCCAGATTTGCACTTGTAGTATCTTCTAGCGGGTCAATGGATCCATAAGGTGCAAATACCATGTATGCTGGTCTTAGCCCTGCTGCCAGTGTCTAAAAGAGGTCAGTCTCAAGGAGGAAAGAGCATTAAGTGAGGCAGGCTTCCAAGCAAGAGTTCAGAAACGAGATAAAGCTCTGCCGTGACCTCAGAAGGTCACACTAGGCACATGTTACAACTAGCCCCCCACCTTTTGCTGAAACACATACAGGACAACAAAGCAAAATGACTCACAGTGAGGGTATCCCAGAAACACTCCATCTATTACCCTCACCTGTCATCCATGAAACATAGCTGGGCTTGGATCATTACATGGGATGTGAAAGCAACAAGTAAAAGGGTCTTGAAACTGAATCTTGTAGCGCTGGGACAGTCTTTTTGAGTAGCTGTTTGCACTACACAAGTAATGTCATTCCTTCATTCCTTCATCATCAGTCTTATTACAAGACAGTAAGTTCTTCTTAGCTTGACATTTTAAACTCTGCAGGAACACGCGTCATTTCAGCTTGAACTTTGTAACTGGAAGTGTTCTGGTGCACAGGTTTATTGGTAATCTCTCATGGTGCTCATGAAGAAAAATGCAATGTTGAAATGGTGTCACGTGCAGTGGCGGGTGACACAAATAAAAGTGGTAAGGCATGTGGCAGGGGCTCGGGAGAGTGCGGGGGAGAGCAGGGGATTAATAGTAAATAAATGAACTGAAGCTGCCAACTGCCTTGTGCCTCAGTGCTCCTCTGCTTCCGGCTCCCAGCAGTCCCTGGTACAGCATCAGAGACTCCCCATCGAATGACCATGCTGCTCTCATGCTATGACCGCACTGCTCTCATGCTATGACCGCGCTGCTCTCATGCTATGACTGCTCTGCTCTCATGCTATTACCAAGCATGATGAGAGCACTGCGGGGCTTGGCCTGAGTGTGCTACTTTATCGCTCACTCAGGCAGTGGGTGTCTGTGCTGTTTCTCCAATACGACTGTGCGATACAACTGGGTTGGAAAAACCAAACAGCAAGATTAGACAGTTAGGGAAAACACCAGGTGCACCACCCTCCTATACACACAAATATAAATGGAATTAGTAAATTCAGTTTGCCCACCTCTATGGTCTACCACCTCAAGACCATACACATCTAAAACATATCAATAGCACAAAGAGAGGCAAACACTCAAAAATGTGTAGAAACTATACAATAGACACTCGAGTCCAAATTCTTCATTAGTACAAAAATATGTTCTTTAATGTTGCACGATGATCATATATAGCAGCAGCAAAACAGCCAACGCTTTTCGCCCCACAACGGGCTTCCTCAGGGCACAATTCGTAACTAGTCCACTCTTAGGTCAGTCATTGGAGACAGATGTTCCCAGCTTGATTAGCTTTGATAATCATACGAAAAATCCTCTTAAAGTTCCAGAATATACAAAAAATGAATTCTTCCAATCATCTCAATCTGTTAGATGGATGAACAGCAATTATGTCCACAGTTCACAGAAATATCATTCAAGCGTATTGAAATGCACACACAAATTCACTACGATAGGTGAATATCCCAAGCACTGGACAGGGCTGCACACTCCTGCTCCTCCGCCTTCAGCCTCCTTTCTTCCAATATTTTTGTACTAATGAAGAATTTGGACTAGAGTGTCTATTGTATAGTTTCTACACATTTTTGAGTGTTTGCCTCTCTTTGTGCTATTGGCATGTATGTTTGGCCAGCCTAAAACAGCCGGACAAACCAACATGAGCACTTAGCAGAGCACATCACTCCGCCCGATCTGCCATGGCCCAGCTCGGCCCCTCCCTGACTTAGCCAGCAACTGAAAAATAAAAACGATAATAAAATATTGTTTTGTTTTTCAACTGCTGGCTGTGAGCCAGTAGGGCGACGCTCCTCCGCCATTGAGGAGGAGCCGCCGCTGGTCATGTGCCTGTGAAATGTGCATGTAGCCTAATGGAGGAATACCACGTAATGTAATGAGCCCTTGTTTCTGTGGTTCTCAGAGACGAATCTTCACATTCCCAGATATCTAGATGTCTGATGCCTTACTTGTCCTTCCACTGACCTGAGAGTGAACCTAGGAAACAGGACTTTCTGATTGACAGATACATTTCTGGCAGGGGCAGTTTGAGGATTCCTAAAAGCTCCCACCAAAGACCAGACTACCCATGATGTGTACAACTGAACGTCTTTACCAACTGTTGATCAAGACCATTAGCATGGGTGGGTGGGAGACATCGCCTCTGTTTAGTGTGGTCTGTAGATTTTTTTCTTTCATATTTTACCTCTATTGTAGGCTGGGGTCTGAAAACCCATTTTACAATAGGACTAGTCTGCAATTTTTTTCTGGCCACTCAAGGATTTCAAACATTTACAACTGCTTCACTCCAGGGCAAACAATGGGCAGTTATTTACGAGCCATTTACAGGGGTGACAAGTAGGATCATTTTTCTGCTTTTTCTGGGGCGAGGACCAGTTGCCACGTGGCCCCCGCACCGGGATCTGGATATGAGCTGGATTGGGAGTGGGTGCAACAGGACATAGTTAACTGAAGTTACATGGTGTTATTTCTACTTCATTTTTTACTGCACCCAAATTTAGGCTTTTATTATGCAGCAATTTCAGCAACAGGCTTCTATGCCACCACAAAACAAAATTAAAAGTGGAAAAGAAAAAAAAAAGATATGAAATGATATTTGAAAAAGAATATAAAACAGAGAAAAGGTAGATAAAACGATTTAGAAAAGGAATAAAGTCAGAGAGCTATGTAAATTTAAGAACATGAGCACTGTTCAGCTATTATGTTGTTTTAGTTAATTATTTCTGCATTGCCAACTGATTTAATAGCGCATAAAAAGTAATGCAACCACTATTACCATTCTGGACCTTGAACAGCCTGTTTACATTAAGCCCATCTTTCTATTTCCCCAATGAAGCTTCAACTTCATGTGTACACAGTTGGCTCTCAAATTCTCATTCAATCCGAAAGCAACCAAGCCCATCATACTCATTTCTCCAAAAGCATTAGTTATTTATTTTTGGCTGTCAGAAAACGTTTAAAACGAGATTATGGTCATAGGAAATCCAGCTAGTTTTCGCCTACTGTTGGACTGGCTGCAAAATCTGTATAATCAGGAAAACACCCGGATTATGAAAAAGATGTCAGAAAATCAAAGGAAATGAAAAAAACTCTAGCTCCCAGTTTATGGTGCTGTGAACGTTCGACATTTTTTACATTCAAAGCACAAAGCTGAACTCAGAAGAGCCCAGGTCCTGCCTCGGCTGGACTTTTACATCTTAGTCTACATCAGAACCCAAAGGAAGGACATAGCCAAGCGACAAGACCATGATTCATTCTGAGGAACCACAACCACATTACTCCAGCCCACAAATAGCGTCATTAGTTCCTCGTAAAACAGATTCAAAATTCTCGGTGCAATATTCAAATACTTTTTTGGGAGATGGTACCTCTTTTATTACACCCAATCCCATCCAGCAATGCTTGTTTCTGCCTTTCTAGGACTGCGAAGAAAGACTTGGTGACCTGCTTAGCACCATACACATCAATTAAATAGAAAATATATGGAGTTCATTGCTTGGAAAAAACAGATTTTTGGAAAAAGCTTCCTTAAATTACCTTGACCCGTTCACCTGGTGTGGGTTACATTCCATCTTTATGGTCACTCTTGCTGGGGGTTGAGATAACCAATCCTGCTGAGGGACACGTGGACTCATCTTGGAAGATTGTCCATATTCACTGGAGCAGGATGCAGTCATCTCCGTCTTAGCAAGGTGTGGAGTCCCGTAGGTGCACTCAAATAGTGACTGGTCTTCACTCACCACTGATAAGGCTTCCTACAAGGCCAAATAGAACAGAAGGAATGTTGTAGTCATTAAAATTGACAATCTTACACTAATTACATTGGATATCCGCAATACAATATACTTTGATAATTTCCATCTGTTTAACACGTTTTTTTTGGATTTTACATATTAGAGATTTTCTGGTCCAAAGATGTATGTTCTGCCTTCTAGCTAAATAAATATATCGAATGCAGAAACCTAAAATCTTCCATTTCTCTAGCTACATCACAGATACATTTAAGAGTACAATGCATATCTTGCTTTTGTATTCCAGAGTTTGACAGCATCATTTTCCTTATATTCACAGGATCTAATGCAAAGGGCCTGATTTAGATCTCGGCGGATGGGATACTCGGTCCCAAACGTGACGGAGATCCTGTCCACAGTATTACAAGTACCATAGGATATAATGCCCTTGTAATACAGCAGACAGGATCTCCGTCATATCTGTGACTGAAAATCCCATCCACCGAGATCTAAATCAGGCCCGAAGACTTTTCAAACATTTGCTCCCCTTGCTCCACAATTTCCAGTGAGCAGTCAGATGCCTCTGTGGGACAATCTGTCAAAGACAGGATACGGTCTGATATCCTTTTCTGGTGCATGAGGTTCCACTGCTGTCAAGTATCTGTTCTATTGACGTAGGACATATTAAAGTGTTGCAATCAGTTGCGCAATGGAAGCACCATATACAATGGAATATTCAGCTGTCGATATTTTTGTAAGTCACTATATGTGATCTCGACATCCTGTCACACAGCCACTGAGCTCCGTAACTGTGGATAACGTGTGGGAATTTGTCTTCACAAAACTATTGTGAGGCCCAGCTCCCCTCTCTGTTGGGTAGGAGCGGAGAGGGGAACCGAACCAATCCCAGAAATATATCCTGGGATCTTCTATAATAGGGCGGTATTAACTGATCATCATGAAAATGTAAATATTGTTGCTGCTAAAGGGCGAAATGGGCTTTCTGATGGCTGGTCATGTGTTTTTAGCATTCTGGTCATGCCTAGCCTGTATGTGTATCCAGAGCTAAAAGAGGAGTACCTACCGAAGAGGAATGAATTGTTATTGGGGAGAGTCGTGAAAGATACAAGGGTGGTACACAGTGCAAACATTAAACGATTACTAGCATCACACCTTACAATAATGGAAATAGAGTATTTAGATCAGAAAAGGGAAATATGCACAACCTTTATTTACGATAAAATGCTCCAAATTACTAATCTGAAACATTGCTACTGTGAAAGAAAAGCTCTTATACCCAAGAACCAAAGAGGTTTTTTGCCTGTTGTCCAAGCTTTTTTAATATCTATGATTATTTATAGCTAGTCTAACCAGAAATGAGAAAGGAGCTGTATTTCCAGTAAGGGGGTATTAGTTGTCATTAGAGACAGGGTGGAATATCAGGGCTCAAAGTGCAAGCATAAGGTAGCGGCTGAGACTCAGAATGGGTTGGCCTGCTCCATCATTAGAGATTGTTCACAAGAGCATGTCCTGTGAAAGAGGGTTGGATGTACATTATCCAGGTCGTAACTGGTAAACAAGCACAACTCCCTTTCAAAACAAGTCCAGTGTCTCTATCCAAAGTTAGAGAAAATTAACTGGTCCTCCACCAAGCACAATTAAGGTGTCGGTGATCTGGGCTCAGTATGGGCATACATCCTTATTAAGAGCAGCAGTTTCAGCAGACCTTCTCCACAATAACTTTCCACCTGAAGAAAGGCAGGATGCAGATTATCCAAGTTATTCCTATTCATTATAAATCCCAAAGGAGCCTAGCCCCCAATCACAAAAGAAATCTTAGAATTAAAGAATAATTCTTGCAGTAACTTAAAAGAATGCACCCAGATTATCTTTACTGTAGGTGCAATTCATGCATGCAATTCATATATGAGACAAAGAATGTAATGTGTGATGATTGAGTTTTATCTCAGCTGTAAAATAGCCCCAGTGCACCCTTATGGAGATGGAAGGAGACATTCAAACAGCCAATAGAAAGAAGATGAGACTAAAATAATCCTGTAGGCTGATGCAAGATTGGCTGATACAAAGATGTTTAAAGCATGAACTGTCAGCTACAACTGTATCCTGGTGCTCTGGGGACCAGGAGGGCGCAAAACTACCTAGAAAAGATAGTAGCAAATAATGGACACAGTGAGAGTTAGAGATGTATCATTTTAATTAGGAGAAAACCTGGCTTTGAGCACTTTGTAAAAAGCAAGATGATGATCCAAACTGCTCATTTCTACAAAATTAATAGTTTCTAGAAGGGGAGGGGAGTGAGTGTGACTGGTGTGTTGAAGAATAGATGAACATCAGCATTTTTTAACTGTTGACGTCAGAAAAGGAAAGTGGCAACGAGGCCAAGGTGGAGGGAATTGCAGTAGTCAGTGAATAATAAAGTTACCAATAGGACAACAATTCTACTAAAATACAATGGAAAGAAAGGACAACATTTGCATAAGGTTCTCAATAGGAAGAAGAAAGAAGTGCACACATTGTAGATCTGACAAGAGAGGGAGAGTAATTTATCAAAGAGAAAGCAAGATTGGCATAGATGAGTCACCGGTGGTGGAACACTACCATCTCTGTAGCCAAGTTGATGGGTTTTCTCCATTGATGAGTACATCAGTTTTATCTGTATTCAATTTGAGAGAGTTAGACTCCATCCATTTAATGTTTTACAGCATGAAAACCTAGAAGCTTTAGTTCTGGACGAATTCTCGCTGAGGTGGATGATAGGTTGAGTATCTTCCACATACATCATGATACAAAATGCTATTAAAATACAAGTTTGGCTAGAGGCTAAACATAGATGTTAAAAAGTATGGGCCTGGTTGAAGAGCCCTGAAGAATGCCTTGTGAAAGATCTTTAAATTAAGAGTAAAATGAAGGAAGATGGACCCCCTGTTGCATGTTGTCCAGATAAAAAGTTATCCACCTAAAAGCCTTTTTGCAGACGCTGATGCCCTGAAAATGTTTTTTAAGTAGTATTAAACACCATTTATTTTATGTTGCAAATAGGTTCAGTAAAACAAGGGCAGCAGGGTTGTGTGATGGAACCATGCATGCATTTACCATGCATGCTGTTTCCACGCAGTCTGTACAACGCAAGTCTTAACCACGAATATGCCTTTACCACGCATGCCTTTACAACAATTTAAGCGTTGTCAAAGCATGTATGGTAAACACATTTCCATGGTTAAGACGTGACCCCCCGACCCCTGCCCCCACCCTGAGACCTAAAACTACTTCCCTCCCTCCTAAAAACCAACACCCTCCCCAACCCCGAGCCCTAAAAACTTCCCCGCCTCCAGTCCAAATACTACCTCACCCTTCCCTAAGCCCTAAAAATGTACCCAACCTCCCCGAGCCCTAAAAATTACCCCGCCCTACACATATCCCTGAAAACTACCTGACCCCCTGAGCCCTAAAAACTACCCCTGAAAACTACTCCGACCCCCCTGAAAACTACCACATACCCACACCCCTGAAAACTACCACTAACCCCCACCCCTGAAAACTACCCCGAACACCAACCCCTGAAAACTACCCCGAACACCCACCACAAGTCAAAACTCTCACAAACCTCCCACCTCTAAAATCGACCCAGAACCCCTACCACCCCTGAAAACTACCCCGAACCTCCACCACTCCTGAAAACCACCACAACCCTCCCAGACCCGGCCCCAGCCCCACTTACCTCTCTGTGTCCGCTTTCCAACGCTCCTCTTTCAAGTCCCCACCCATGCCAAACACTAGAGCACATTTGCCTTAACCACGCACATGCGTGGTTAAGGCAAATTTGTTATGCGGGCAAGCATGTTTACGCTTGCGGGATTCCATAACTCGTGGCTCTGGCCGGATGTTTGCCGGGCAGCAGAGTCACCCCGATCGGTTTTCAGCCTGAGTTCATCCACAATAGCAAGAAGAGGCACCTCTGTGCTAAGGAAGGGACAGAAACCTGATTGTACTGGATTAAGAATATTGTTGTATCCAACTATGCCAAAAGTTATCAATCGCATATTTTATTAGAATATGCAGGAGGAAGTTGGCCTTAAACTGCTGAGACCTGCCTGGCTGGCATTTGGGTTCTTAAAAGGGGGTCCCACTAGGGACTTAATCCAGCAACAATAAACTGAACCATTTGTAAGTGAGCAGTTAAAAATCTCTGTGAGATGAGAGACTGACCTAAGTGGATGATGGAGGCAGGGAATGGCTCGAGTGGGGGTTCTGATACTAAAGGTTTCCTTTATGGACAATCCATGACAAACATATTGTATTCCTGACATCCTCTCTACAGCCGACTTCTGCCATTGGCTCCTTTGGCTTATGACCCAATAGACTCAAGCTTCGATCATTGTCCATAGTATGCTTTTGCTATCCAGGACTTTAAAAGTTAAGTCTCTAATGAATCCTACCTGCTGTTCTGCCCAAATTCCCCCATTCAGAGTCATTATGTGATTGATTATGTTAATTATTTGATACCAGGATGATGGATATCTAGAGCACATTATCGGAATTTTGAGGCAATGAATCCTCCTTGATTGTTTCAAGTGGTCTCTATAAGTCTTCGGACCAAAGTTGGCAAACTTTGAACTATACAGCATGCCTAGAAAGATGATACAATAAGAGCTAAGCATCACGTTCTTGCAGCAGGGCAGTGCTTAATTTGTGTAGGTGTTTTCCAGTTCTCAGCACTGGCACTTATTTTCTCAACACCATGACTTATTTCTGACAATCCACCACATGGTGGTGATGTCAGTCTACTTTTGAGCGATGCTCAACCACGGATCGTTAATAAATTCAATATACATGTACATAAATATAACAATACCTCGTCCAGGCTATTCTTATAGCTTTAGTGACGTGGAATCATTTAAATGGTCACATTTATTGGAGTTTTTTGGCTATAAGTTTGGCAGCGCTGGCAGGTTCAACAAGCTGCCGTGGCCTTCCGTGCAGTACCTTGGGCCCTGGAACTTATGTATGTTACATATTAAGCACTGCAGCAGGGGTTACTTTTATTTAGTTCCTTTAGGAAATGACCATGCCAATAATTAATAATAAATAATTCCACATTTGTAAAGCACAAACATATCACCCCTAAACGTATCCAGACGCTGGGGGGCCATCTGGGAGATGTTGCCCAGAGTCACATGATGCTGAGCTGAGCTGCCGCCGGCGATCGAACTGTGAGCCCGCGCTCCAGAGTTAGCCACTCTGGCTTCTGCGCCACATCTCTCCTGCCTAGAAGAGCTTAGCACACACCCTACAAAAGCCATTAGGATGTAACTGACATTACAGGGAGCAGATTGCTATACATGAAAGGCAGTTAGCTTGCTTTTCTGACCTCACACGTGACAAAACAATGGAGAAAAAACTATACACAGTTTGGAAAATGCATTTAAGAGCTGGCTTGCCTCGGATTGTTTACCCAAACAAAGCACATTTCCCACAAATCATCGCCATATCTTTACTGCCATGCCTGGCTTCCCAGAAGAACAACAGGAAGTTGAAGTGTGAACTCTGAGCAGACCCTTTTACCACAGAACAATGCGCTGTAGCAAGAAGACGAAAACACACCGCCCAGGCACTGCCAAGGGACTTGAAGAATAAAGGAAGGAGAACTCGAGAAGCTACACGGATGAAGGCTTGAGTGACTGTAAATACCGCCTGGCAGCTGGCCAGCTGTTTCAAAGGCTGGAGGTAGCACACACGGCCAGCAGTCCTAACTGATGTGTCTCTTGGGGTTTGTGGCATTTAAAAAGGATGTGCGCGGAAAAATAGTCCCAAAATATGCACGTGTGGAATCCTTTTGGCAAAGACAATTATAATTAAGTCGAATACATATTTTGTCAAATAAATGAGGGCATTTCTTTCAATGGGCAATCATTATAAATATCACAATGCATGTGCCCTGGTCGTGATCAAGCTGCTAATCGCGCCGCAGCTGCAAATTCCAGTTTGCATCCAAAACGGCGTTTACAAATGTGGCACAAATTGCACCTGCTATTGGGGTTTGCACCTGCAATTGATACCTGCAAGTTGCGGGTGCAAAGTGTATGCAACTCCTGTTTGTGCACTTTGGAATGGATGCAAGTGCATGTAATTCCCATTCAGAGATGCCATACTCAGACATGGGCGAAATTCAGTAGCAGCCCGTCCACTGCCGAAGTGGGGGGAGGGGGGGGGGGGGGGGGGCAGAGGAGGGAGGTGGGGAGGGTTGGGGGGGCAAAGAAATAATAAAGAATAAAGAAAATACTTGCTGCCGCCTCCCGCGCATCACATTGGCTCAGCCTGCCCTGTGGCCAATCCTGAAGCTGCTCTCACATGAGAGCAGCTTCAGGATTGGCGGGAGTGCCAGCAACTTGCGCTCCCAAGCAGACAAGGAGCCTGTGCCTGCTCTCCAGCCCCAGCAACGCATCCTGAAGCTGGAGAGAGCTTCACTGCGCATTAGGGGTTTGGCTGGCTTGCGACGGCTGGACACACACCTCATGCGCAGTAAAGGGAGTGCCACCAGGGCGTGGGTCCAGGGGATTAAAATAAAACGATAATAAAACGGGTCTAAAACTCATTTCATTATTGTTTTATTTTCTGCTGGTGGCGGGGGGCGGTGCTCCTCCGCTCCAATGGAGCAGCCGCCACTGGTGTAAATTGCACACCCGCTAATTTCTGCAATTTTAATTGTCTGCTGTGAAATTGTTGCCCACAATTTCAGGTCATTTACGTAACATTTATGGACTTGATGACTTCACAATCCGACAAACGGAGCCATTCATGTCACATAATACAGTATGTCAGAACAGGGTCATAAAAACAGTCAGAGGAATTTTACATATTTACTAGTCAAATGGCCACCTGCAGATGGCATCATCTTATGCAGTCCGTGCACGCAAGAGTAAAACTAAATATGGCATTCTGCAGCACACATAGAGAAAGTCTCCATGAATGATTTTTTATGTGCAGGAAGGTGTCCCTTCTAGGGGAAACAGGGATGCACTGTATTCTTGTGACGGAGCACGGCATTGCCAAATTTGGCGTAGCACAGATCTCATATATTCTTTTGCAAATATGTCCACCTAATTCCAGTCCTAATATCAACGTGTGCCACAGGCACTGGGAGAGCTCCTTCCCAGCAGCCATCTCAACAGCATAATTTTCCTGTAACTCCCATTGTATACGAATGAGGATTTCCTTTTGGAAGCCTGTTCTCTTTATAGTAACCTTCAGCTCATAGTCCGTGAATGAAAGAAGCATGATTTCAGCAGAAATTCATATGCCTACGTCTCATTCATTTGCTTTTATTGTTTTCTTTCCTAACAGTCTGAAAAGGGGGGCGAACTAGTAACAACTTTGGCAAAACCAGTTGGTCTCATCAGTGAAACCTATTGGCTGTGTCAATGCTTTATTTCTTGTTATACAGCCTCCATTGATGCACGTGCATTTGCAGTGACCATCTTTTAATGGTTTTGGAGTTACAAATGAATTCAAAGATGACCACCATGGATGTGCTTGGTTGTCCATCTTTGAGTGGGTTTGAACAAATAATACACACTCGTTGCTTGGTGGCTACAGTGTATATATGTGAACTTGTGAGCAGCCATCTTGAAATAGTTAAAAGCCCATTTTAAGATAGATGCCCACCAACAACACACAGAACAGAGAAAGTTTTTAAAAAATTAAGTGAGGGCAGGGTGAGGGAAGGAGGTGATTAATGGAGAGGAACAGGGAGCACTGAAGGAGCAGGTGTGGGAGGGGTGATAATTTAAAAAAAGTGAGTTGGATGGGGGGGGCTGGGAAACCAGTGAAAGTGTTGGGAGTGAAGCTACATCACGAGCAAGGAGGGCAGGGACAAACTGAAGTGCAAAGCAGCACACTAGGGGAGAGAGCAAGAAAGTACATGCACTTAGATGGAATGCTTTAATTTAAGGAAAAGAAGAAGTAGTTCCCTGAATGCAGGCAACATCAGCGATGGAAGGATACAAGTCACCAAATTACCAAGTCACCAAATAAGAACACTGTGAGACCAAAATGCTACGGGTGGGGCTAATACAAGAATAAGTGGGAATGCTGACAAATTTAGTGGAAACAACTGAGATAAACAAAGTCATTTATTTATGACTAATAGGCAGACCCAAAACCCACTCTATATATACTGGAAACAATAGGTCCTGTCAACAGAGAGCTAACATTTTCGGTAGCCAAGACCTAAAAAGTGGGGTAGCGCCCTGGTCCTGAATTTGTGATGTCGTTCATGTAGTTGTAGATTGTTACTTTCTACCACCATGAAAAACCACCTTTTCAGTGGCAAGACCATAAGCACACCATTTTATTTACTGAGGAAAATCGAAAAGTGCTTATTGTTAATGTGCTAATCAAAGCAAATTGCACTTTGTTAAAAGGTTTTTTGAGTGAGTTCTAAAGACAGTTAGGTATTATAGTATTAAAGTGGTAAATGTCACTTGCAGTAGGTGAAACTATTGATTGATTATGTTTGTTGTCAGTGTGCTGGGGACTGTCCATGCATACAGAAAAGGGGAAGATGTCACCAGGGTACTAATGCGTTTACTAATGCCACTCAATAGCAGACATTGGATTGGCGCAATTTCTCCTTGTGTTTGCTCTTTCTATGTGTGCTGCATTAGAAAGAGCAAATCGCCTTGAAAGATTGTCATGAGCATGGAAAGTGTTCCTTCCCACACATAAACCATCACTCCCTGCAGCACAGACACCCTTGAGCAATAGTGCAAGGCTGGCTACATTGCAGAGATGATTCCTTGCAACACAGACACCCTTGCACTATGGCGCAAGGGTGTGTGTTGGCAATAGACAGTTTTTTTAGTGCGGTGCAAGGGAAAACAGAGTGGTGCGCATATTCTTGTAAATAAGGCGTATCCCTGCATTTTTTAAATGACGCAGCGCGGCGCTGCTAAATGGCATTTAGCAATGCGCCATTTCCTTGTAAATATCCTCCAGGAGTGAGATTTCAGGTCTTGCAGAGGTACTGAAAATATTGAGGGAAGGACAATCATATTTATGATTCTTGATATATCACCCACTTTTCATTTCCTCAACAATCCCATCCTTCTCAAAAGAACAGGAAAGGTGGAATGCTTGATATATTTAGCCACAAAGTCATTTACTCCTTTTATCCACAACAGAATCACACAACAGAATCACAAGCATGAAAATTAATTTTTGTTTGTCCATTTTGCTTCTCATAAATACACCATTGGTTACGCTTGACCCATTTGTTATTCAACATTTACTTTCATCCACTAAATGTTCGTCTCTGTGAATTTATTGTTAAATTATGTAACTAAACTCTCCAACGAATTTAAAAAATGCTAGGGTCATATGCAGGCTATTTTATAAGTGGTACATATAAAGAGGGTAAATTGTTAAATTGTAATAAATGAAGCTTAAATCAATTTTTAACTGTAAGATTCTGCTAACCACCTACTCCCAGTGAGTAAGAATGTTCTTGAAGAAGGTAGTTTGATCCCAATAGAGGAAAAAGTTAAAACAATGAAGGTTTTTGGGATTAGCCATTTTGCATGGACCTGAAACACTGACATGGATTCTTAAGTGCCTTAATAAATTGTAGTTACTGAGTGACATTCCTGTTTATAGTTAAAGCTTTTCCTAGATCGTCACATTACTTGGATAGATAAATCAGTGTCCACCACAACTCTTACTAAGAATGATTAATGTTTACCACATCTGCAGGTTCCAAGCTTCAAAGGGGGACTCATAAAAAAAGGCCCAAAAATGGAAGCAGAAGTAGTTTATCTGAGTCCACTGCCTTGACATTTGTGACATGAGTTGCTTAGGGTTGGTTACTTTCAAGATATGTTTTTTTACAACATCCAATGCTCTGCATTACATCATTAGATAGTCCTAAAAGAAAGTGCTAGAATCCCCTTAAAGCAGAATTCGGTAAAACTGAATTAAGGGGAGTGAAGTTTACATAACACAGATATACTCTTCATCTCATTGTAAAACCTGCATGTTTCAAATTATACAAACCCCTTTTTATTTAGACAAGAGGTACATCATATTGAAACTCTGTCAACAACTTGCATATAGACGCATCAACTAACTTATTGTAATAATACACACTCAAGCAAATGTGTCAAGCCATATTGCTGGACCTAGAAATCGTATTGCCTGGATTTTTTTTTTATTTCTATATGTATAGATAATTAACTTATAGTACACTGATTTGTATTTTTTTTAACTTAAGAAAAGTGATGTGGGAGGAGGCTTACTGGTTCAGTGCTAAAGAAAAATAAAGGACTGTCATTTATCTATGAACATAATGGGAAATATTTCAAGCACATATGAAACATAGAACTAATGGATTAAAATGTTCATTGTGTTACTTATAACAAATCAGATGACAATTATTGTAATAATTTAATGTGGTTACTTCAATAAACTGCATTTTAATATGTTTAAATTAATCCATATGCAATGGAACTTTTTCGATTAAATCAAGACAATTTTTCCAAAATACCAATCAATCAACAAATCAACCTCAATATAGTAATAACTGTGCTATAGATTTACAGCCACCAAGTTGGCACATGCATTTAAAATTCATGGGAATATCCAACAATGTAGAGGTTCTGAAATTAAATTAGGAGCATTATTTTGGTACAAATGCAGATCATTTTTACTGTTGATGTAGAATGCTGTAGTCTCCAAATTTCCCAAATGTAAACAAAAGAGAAAGCCTTTAATTAGGTTCCACTGATAGGTGTACTTGGACATCTCATGTTCCAAGAACAATCAATCCAAAAATCACAAAATGGAAATCATCTCGTAAACACTCTGCATTTGCAGTATGGGATTAGCACTTTTGGGCATCTGGGAGATTCTGTTGAGCAGATTATAGGTAAGGTTCAGGGTCAAAAGCAGTCCAACAGGGCCTGTCTACCCCTTTGAAACCGTGCCAAGCAGACTGTTCAATCATAGTCTAAAATATTAGATTTTGGTTTCCTTCCGGGCATAGAAATGGATCTCCTATTTTCAAGGTGATTGAGTTCAGAATGTTACCTTCCCAAGAAATCTCTTAAGAGATGTGCAAGGATGATTGTAAACTGGTGATATATTTGAAATTTGGTTTCTTCTGGTTTGTACCAATGTTCAAATATGTTGGTTCTTTTCAGAAATAACCGTACTAAGAGATGACAAGAGGCTGAATTTATGAGATAATCCTTCTCTGTGGTAATGCACAAAAAGTGACATGGATGATCATTTTAGACCTTAATAAATGGCAATGGAAGAATATGTTTGTTATAATCAGTGACATACTACGTCACTGATTTGGGGCACTGATTCACAAAATAATTTTTGCACACGTAGATGGAATTTACAGATAAAGGATCACTCTTCATTTTGGCTGGTAGATTATATTTACTCCTGAGGATAACACATCAGTGAACCTCCACAAACTTTTAAGGTCTGTGATTTGGGCTTGAACTTTTTAAAATGATGGTTAGAATATACACTTGGGAGTAATCATTGCTGATGCAGTACAATTATTCATGTTAAACTGTACATTTGACTGTACAGATACTGCTCGCTCCCTGCAGTGTGTTTGTTATTGTTAATGACTGTCGTGTTTGACTCAAATCTACTGATACTGAAGCTTCTTATTCTAGTCTATTTGATGTATGTCAGCAGTTCCTGTTGATATTCTGTTTAGGATTCTTTGGGACATATTCTAAGGAGAAATGTCCACATGACATATTTCATTGTTTTGACATTGGGCTCTGTCAGGCCCCACATCTGTGTTGGCAAGGAAGCAAAAAGAGAAGATATACAACAAAGGACAAACACTGACATACTGCTCCAAAGTAATATATTAGAAAATACATTTTATGTTTGGTGAGGTAGAACAGTAATACCATATATATACATATATATCCCCAAATGATGTTTTGCTGGTTGACACCCTACCTGACCATACTACGATTAAAGAGCAAAAGGTTTAAAACAAAATGTTCACCCTACAACTGTCTCATATTGTATATATTTTAGATATATTTGTTGTTGTTTTGGGGTTGGTAACTTCGGAAAATAAACTACAATCTACCGCTTACCTAGCCCCTTGATGCACAAACAGCTTAGGGATGTGATGTGTCTGGTGGAGTGGGTTGTTTGTGGTGATGACAGTGATGGGCATATTTATATTACTACTATTAAATCTCACATTGATACATGACAGTGTCCAGACCGATGTTGGAGAACCAGTAACAAGGAAGGACTTTAATGACTGGTATTCGTGAGTTAGAAGGGATATGAAGTTATTCTTGCCTTTTCCTGATAAGACCAGATCTCTGCATATCTCTTCTTCCCAGTTCCTCGTGGCTTGTAGTTCGACTGTTTTGTAGTTTCTTTTTGTCAATTACAGTACTCCTACAGCTATTTTAATGGCGCCCATCAACTATTCCCTAGTCGAGTTACAAAGCTCATTATACCATTCTACTTTAGTATTGCTTATTGTCTTACTCTTCCCTTCCTTATAAAATAACTTTTTGATCTCAACTAATAATCCAATAAATATACCTAATGATAGCTGCAGTTCTAGCTCATATTTGTAAAAAACATATAACCCAAGCATTATGACTGTGTATATTTGAGATAAAATGTCAATATTCCTTTCAATTACTAGCCACTTTACCCGCCTCCTAAATAGGGTTTAAAAATGTATCATCGTTTGCTTATGGGAAAATATGGGTACGTGACCTAAATTTAGTATCAAGGCATTATAAGCACTATCTGGCCTTTCAAATACTAATATATCAATCAAGTGAGGCCATAGAGACACATCCAATAAGATATAATCAGTTCTGGATCTTTTGGATGTATAGCTAGATTCCTTGTTTGATGTTGTACGCGCTTTGCAGGCTCAGGGAATATACTTAAGAGTGAGGGAGGGGGCCCGGAACACTACCTTGGTATTCCTGGTGATGTCAATATTATTCAGCTTAGAGATTCCCCATTCCTCATCCTCCTCCTCAGTAAGATTTGACATCACTTCAAGAGGCTCGTAAGTATATTAGATCATTCCACCCACTGAACATAGAATGGGCTATATTATTATTATTATTTCTTTTTAGAGTTTTATATAGCACAAACTAGACCCGAGACATCGGGTATCACAGCGCTTTACATGAGTGCCAGTTTCGTTACAGAAGGACACATTCATTTTTGTTAGGCATTAAACATGAAGAAACAGAGAGACAACCACTGGAATGCTGGACAAGAACACTTATAATGTTGATTATTGGCCCTCGGCCATGCCATTGTCTTCAACAGAGCTTATCATATCCTGGCTTCCAGGAATATCAAAGATTCATAAGTAACCATTAATTATAATTACATTTAAACCAAAGCCATGTTATGTGCATTCTTTTTCAAGATACACTTCCGATTCCTAAATGCCTTCATGACTCGCTACCATTTGAATAATTGAGTGCATGCATAATACTCAGACAACTTTTTTTCTCTTAATGACCTCCATATGTGACCAATAGTCTGTCATGGCAGGGTGCGATATCATATACCCACATCCATGGGTTTCGCTTTTGAAGCAAATTGTTTATGGTCTTCTTTCGTAATGAGATAACGACATCTGATGGGCTGTTATCGGATTATCAAAGCGGAAGGAGTCCCCTATGAACCCCTTCCCCGTTGTGAATCTTGGAAAATGTTTCAGGGAGAATTGGCAGAGAAACGTTTTATTTAAAAAAACTTTTATTTTTAAACAAACGCAGTCCTATTTTCTTAAAAGGAAAATGAGATGCATATAAAGAAATGTTTTCTTAATTCACATTATCACAGATGTGCTGGTCTGCTGACCCTTGCAGGCCACCATCCCTTTGAACATGGCCAATCACATAGTGCCACAAATTGTTACCTATCTAATGAGCATTGACCCTCTGTGACTTGGCATTTTAAGAACCGATGCATCTGTACATATGGCGGTTCACAAAATCAGAATAGATTTGCAAAAAGGTTGGTGCACAATTGGCCACCACTTTTTGCAAATCCATTCTTAGTACATGAGGTCTGAAATCTGGTGACAGTAGAAGACTATTTTGGAATAAGTAAATTGCACAGCGTAAATCCTCAAAGGCTAAATACACTCAGAGGAAAATGTAGGTTCAGTTTCTGACCACATCTAGGGCAAAGTTGATGGTGTAACAAAAGAACTACTGGCACTGATACCAGAAGAGCGAACAGTGGCAAAAGCTCGGGTAGCTGGAGAAGAAGAACATAAAAAGTTCCAGCGACCTGCTTAGTGAGGAGAACATGTCCGTTCAGTATTCATTTGTATTTGAAATGTGAAAATGTATTGATTTTTGAATAATTAGAATCATTCCATCTCTGCACACTAGCAAATTAAAAAGCATTGTTAAAAAAAATACTACTTTAAAACCATTGGAAGTAGGCGTATATAGGTGTTCATCTCACCTCAATACACTAGCCTAGACTTAACATGACTAAGTGCCCCATACCCTGCCCCCTAATGTCTTTTTCACCAGATTTGCCTCCCCGACATCGTAAAACAATATTATAAATAGGAAAAGATACATTAAAAAAGTGGAAAGGTAGCTAGCTTATAGTGCCATCATTTTCTACATCAAACAACCCCATCCACAGTCTACCATTCACAGTGAGCCATCATGACCCTACGGTACAAAGTGCTCCGTGCATGTAACGTGCAGCCCCAAGGATCAAAATGCTCCATGCGGGTAAAGTGCTAACCCAAGGATCAAAATGCTCCATGCAGCTGAAAAGTAGCCTTTTAAAATCAATCATGATCATTTTGGATTGAGGGATGCTTCTTTCATCAAATTTACAACCTGCCCAGATAGCTGGCATGATTCACCTTTTACACAATATATAACGGCTGCCAAGCAAGACCTCACATTTCGGGTTTAGAATATTGGCCGAAGCCATCGGTGCCTTAAAGGGGTTTAGGGCTTCGCATGTGCAGATCACATGTATTAAAGACTCCTCTGCTTAGTCGCGCCATCTGCATCGCGTAGTACATTCACCATCCTTACAGTCGTACCAGTGGCACTTTAGAGGGATAAGGCCGAAACGCATTCCCATAACTGTACAATTTACATTTACAGTAATGACATTAATAATAACAACCAAAATGGAGATAATATCTAAAATTATGATTGCTATTATTATTTTTATTATCATTAATATTATTGTTAATTATTATGGTGGTTAGATTCCTGCCATTTGTTGTTTTTTTTGGTTGTTCTGCAAAACAATTAATGAGTTTATATTGTTGTGATCTTAATTGGTTACAGTTATACCTTTGCAAACATTTTGCTTACACTATATATGAAATATGATGGTGTCCGCCTGTGGTTAACTTTTAGGACCAGCAGGGTGATGCAATTTGTTTTGTAATCAATTATGCAATAAAAAATAAATGAAATAATAATACCCGTATTATCTGCCATTTTATTATGTGACACGAGATTAACATACCATTTACTTATACAATATCTTGTCAATGAATTCGTTGTAACTAAATAACATCTATTTGAATGCAAACAACATAAAGGGGTGTGGCCCATTAAGAACCGCTGAGGTTGGGGCCTAAAAACATAACATGAAAGTAATTAATCCTAGTACAACACTTTGGAATTTCAAATTTAAATACTTGAGTGATGGATAAGGTTGTGTTACGTTAAAAAATCATTAAATCAATTATGTAAAGCAAAAAACCAAAGCACCCATAGAAGCACTAGAATAGGTCTGTTTGCTTCTGATTGTATCAATTAATGTGTATTTATGGCCGAATGGGATACGTCCATTACATGTTGTTCTATTTGAATGCATGCATCTATAAGTGTAAAGTTAGCATTGGTTCTCCATTTGCTATCCACCACCGGAGATCCCTACCGCGCACAAGATGTTTGCAATCAGAACGTTCCACTACATCCAACAGTGCATTGCATTGCTTGCTATACGTTGCTTCTTTCCCACTGGATAACCAAAGTATCGTAAAGTCATACTTGACATAACATCCCACTTGCATGGAACGTGACTTACGTTTCATGGTCAGGTGTAAAACACACCGCACTACCAACCAATCAATGCACGGTATGGAGAACTTGCCATAACACCCAACACACCCCAATATGCCATACCTGACTACCATTAAACATCCACAATCACCTCTCTCAAGCCATACACACTTCATAACACCTTTTCAGTTCCAACCATAATTCATCTTTCTCAAACAGAACACATGACACAAAACTCCTACACTATTGTGCACACAACATGGCTAAACAAAATGGCAAGACTTCCCCTGATTGGCTTTACAAGCTAAATTCTTCAGAGACTGCTTCAAAGATAGTTATTTCTAGGGGTGGGCGTAACTGGTGTAATTCTCTCTAGCGTAATGAATTGTATTAACAGCAAAATGACTTGTAATTATGTGAGACGCGTAATCCAGCATTTGGCAGCATTTTCCTCGTGCAACATGCACCCTTGCATCCAAAATGGCCCAAACGATGCATTTTACACTCAGGAAATAGCACTGAATGCTACAGGACACAAACAGCAATAGACGGCTGCCTCTTTCTCTCTCTTAGTTCATTGTTCCTGTGCTCCTGCAGTAGGATTTATGCCCCAAATTGCTCTGAATTACTGAAGCTGGCATAATCATGTAATTTGGTAATTTCACATTACAAGAGTAACGTGTAATTACTGAAATTACTCTGATTACTCTGGAGCACTTAAAATTTCGCTCGGGGCCTAGTTATTACTTCAAAATCCCTTCGTTTTTTACTCTTGCCTTCTCCATACTCAACTGCAACACACATGCCAGCTCAATAGCCGAGGGCACCTTGTAGCAATTCAAGAAAATACAGAACGTTTCCTCTTTACGTCTGACTTAAGTTGGGTTGTACAAGTTATGATTACTTCTAGAATTGACTGTGCAAATAATCTACTCATGAGTCTGTCCTTCACTCTGCTGCTTGATATGTCTCCATTACCAATAGATTTGAATAAGTAACTCTGGCTCTTGCCTTCCTAAGGTGGCTACCCTTTAGAGATTAGATTCAAAACATCATGCACAACTTTAAAACTCTCCCCTTGGACAACAACAGACATGTGGTATAAAAATTACAATCCCCACTGGCATTATGGAACACACACTGAAACGCCTAGCTTCAGGAATATTAATTCTCTCAACCCTCCTCCTCTGGTGACACCCCACATATTTTTAATGTATACAGTGTGAATGTAGCTTGTTTCCTTGTACTGTATATTAATTGCTCCTATGCATTGTACAGTGCTCAGATGTCCCTCTTATAAGTATGGATTACACTAAATCACAAACTACTATAAATAAGTAAATGAACAAAAATAAATAGCTCAAAAGTCAAATAGTCGGCATAGTACTGCCAAGCAAACAAGACTTTGCCCACATCATGCCAAAATGCATTGAGGAGCAATTCAGATAAGGTTATCTTGAAAACGCCACCATGTTACTTGCAGAACATCACATTATAGTTTAGCTTTATACCTTATCTTCTAAACAAGCTGCAAGACCAGGTACCGGACAACAAACCATCCACCTCAACAGTGGCATAGTAACTTAATTGTTAAGTCACTTTTTCTATTAATGTTTTCGAAAAGATACTTTTAGAACATTGTCATTTCTCTGCCTACGCCAAAATGGCCTTAATGCCACGGTCCAGTGTCACCTGACTGCTGAATGGCTCCCATGTGGTGGGATGTGAACTGCTCCCATTTAGCTGACAAAAGGCTTGGGGACGGAGAGGTGTTTTTCCCCTTTCAGCAGGATGGCTTGGAGGGATGTGCCCGGCCTCTTTCTGAGCTTCAAAGGATGTCTACCCTGTCACTGGCAGATGTAGCTTAAACCTAGGTCTTCCTCCCTTTGTCTTCCTAGTCAGCATTGCTCCAAACCCAGTGGGACGGGGAAGTTGCCCCAGAACTGTTGTACCCCACCTTTGGGTAGGCACAGGGAGAAGGGAGAGGAATGGTTCTGTAATGGTGGGTTTAGGGAAAGAGGGTCATTGTGGGGTCGCCTATAGTAAAACACACAGGAAGTGCTGAAGAAGTGGGGAAGGTCACCCCTGAGAAAGTTTATTCCATTGGCTAGGGAGTATCAAGTAGTTACCCCCACTCACAGGTTGGCACTGGGCATAAATGTGGCAATCCCAGAACCCTTATGAAAACACTCCTGGATATGTAGAGAATCAGAAAAGGACTGCCCTGCTGTCTGAAAAAACAGAAGGGAACCTGTACCTGTTTGCTTTGAACCGAGAAGTAAATTAAGGATCAGTTGGCTGATCTCCTGTTTGACTTACACGTACACTGCAAGCTTCCAGAGGCCCAACCTGACCTGCCCCACACCCTACTGCTGGCCTCTGTTGGAGTGAGTCCTAACTCCCAAGTGCTGCCTTCAAGGACCTGGACCATTGGCTGGTGTGAGAGTGCTACTCCTCTGTCCCTTAACTAAAATATATTTTTGCCAACTTTCTGCCTGGAAAACAATCGGAAACCAGGACCGCCGTCGAAGCTGTAGCTGTTGATGTTAAATCGCCGGTTGGCTGAACTTGTTGGTTTGCCCTGCTGAAGGTGATCTGACTTCCATAACATTTTCTAAGTCTGAACACAGAGGGCTTCCTCGGTACTTATGCTGAGCAGCAATCCACCTTCGTTGAAGCCTTGTCAGGCACAGACATCAGACTTTGTTTGCTCTAAGCCTTTCCTCCTTCAGGGATGACTGCGCCGGGACCCCGCTCTATAGCAACAGACTGTCATCAAGCCCTGGTTTGAATCCAGCTGGCAGCTTGCCTCGTCGATAACCACTTTCCTCTATATATGTTTCTAAGTCAGAAGGTAAGCTTCCCTCCGGAATCAACTTCGTCCCTGTATCTGACCCACGTACCAATGCGATAAGCCTGAACTTTTGACTTTGTCCCAGTCTAGCATGATCTGATAACCGCAGTTGGTGCTTTTCGATTTTTACTGCTATTTTTGAATTCAAAATTTAAAAGTTCATATCTCCAGTTCTGGATTTTTTTCGTTTTGGTGTAAAATGCATAAATACTTTACACATTGCTTCTAAGTTAAACCTGAATTTTTTGTGTCAAACTACCAGAGGGTTAAGCTCAAGCTTATTTAATGACTTTTGTGGCTCACCCCGACAAGGATGGTAAATATAATTTGAGGTGGGTTCTCACCCCTCATGTAATACTCCAGTTTCTTACACCCCACACTTCACAGTCATCCCTCCAAAAACAGAATGGAAAGTGTTTGGGAAACTGTGCTCTTTAAGTTCTGCTGTTGCTATCCAAGCATTAAGAGGGATATATTCATCATAGCTCTGCATTGCCCTTGCAACATGCAAGGGGGCTCAAGGGTAATGCAAACCCTAGAATGACAAATTCACCAAGCCACACAAGGCCTCCGTGCATGGCCCTGCATGGCTTAGCAAATGTGGAGTAAAGCCATGCAGCACAAGTCACTGCCTTGGTTACGCTTCCACAGGGAGGCGTTCCATGGGTGGTGCATGGGAGTTCACATGCATACACCCATTGATTTTGCGTCTTTCCCAGATTTACCATTAGTGGTAGACCTAGGAATGCATCAAAATGTGGCATAGTGAGCAGAAATATGCTTATTTCTCCTCATTTTTTCTCTTTCTACGTGTGCTGCATTCTGCAGCACACATAGAGAAATAGGGCGCAGAAGATTGTTTTTGGGCAACAATGTGTTATTTCCTGCACAAAAACAATTCTAGCTCCAACACAGGTACCCTTGCACTAGCTTTGGCGTTAGACAGCAGTTTGTGCACCAGCGCAGGCACAGAGCAGGAATGTGCTGTATAATGTTAAATATGGCACGTTCCTGCCCCCTCCCTTTCACACAGCGCATCAAGGTGGCTTGCTGTGTTGCGCTGTGCTGCAGGAATATTTGATAAATATGCCCCTTTGTCTGGACCTCATATAACCAAACTCATGTGTTACGGCCTTGGCAATGATTAGGTGGAGTTAGACAGTAATTTACACCACACGGCATTTAAAGGTTGGTTTATTTGCAGGGAAGGGAACATGCAATTCCCCCTTAAAAATATTTCCTATGCTGTGGATACCTATAGCACATCTCAGATGGGGTTTTCAGTTTGGTTACCAAATCAGTTAAAACTTGCCTTAAAAGATGCAGTGCCTAGAGTGAGTTTCAAAAGACACACATATGAGTTTCAATCATGACAGAGATCATTTTGAATGGGTAAAAGGTATGAGATGATACTAGAGCCAGCACTGTCTAAACAGGTAGATCATTATCTGGAAGTCTCATTACAGCACAGAGTTCAGAGCGCATAGAACAATTATTGTAGGAAGATTGAACAGCTTATCATAATAGGACAGATGTATGAACATTAATGGGCCAATTATGATGTTGGGCAAAAAGTATCTGCCTGACACCAACTCAGAATCGGGACTGACCAACTCTTGGTCGGTGGTTCCACCCGCCCAATTATGAGGCGACCAAAAACTGTTCGGTCGGAGTGCCATTGTTCCCTATTGGAGCTTGTGTTCTGCCCGACAACCGGTCGTAACACCGACTCCTATGGGGAAATGAGGTGTGTGTGTAAAACCCTGCCCCCTGTCGCAGGCATCCCATTGTGCCAGCCACACAGGGTGGCGTTTTACAGTGGGGTCCCTTAAGTAACCTCTCGTCCCCTAACCGGATGCTGCAGGTTAAGGGGGACATGCTAGGGGCCCCCAAAATCACTTTCCGACAGCCTTTTTATGTCGGAAGGGTGGACACGGAAAGGCTGTTGGAAATCGGCATCGTAATCCCGAGGACGGAAACACTGTCCGTAGGGGTGTGCAATGGGGTTCCAACTGACACGGATACTCCGAGAGCCAGTCAGAACCGATTCAGAAGGACTGCGCGGTTTACGTTCCGACCTCGTATATCGTAATCAGTCGGTCAGAATGTAAACCGACCAAGTCGGTCGGAAGGGTTCCGACGTGGTCGAGGAAATTCCAACTGTTGGAGGAGACTTTCCGCTCAACATCGTAATCTGCCCCTAAGACTAGCGATTTCCACATTTCTTTCTGAATGAATACCATGAATGTGTTAATAATAAATATTAATGAGGTAGGTCACTAAGAATGACCATCATCAGATTTGATGGCATGCTAAGATTAGCAGACCACGATGTCTGTCATTGCTTTTGACATCGTGAAAAAAGCAATCAATTTTTATTTAAATGCAACAAATTTCCTTAAAAAATGTGTTTTAAAAAAATGAAAATTGTTACTTTCATTTTTTAAGAGTAGGCAGTGTTCAGTTGGAAAAATATATTTTTTTTCATTCAAATAGGGGAGGGAATCCCTCGGGGGCCCCTTCCTGTTTGTGAATGGCTTCCCAACTCCTTTGAGAAGGTGGTAAAGTATTACTGTTTTTCAACCGGATTTAGGTCGCCAAACATTAATATATACAAAAAGGAATTGCTGTTTGGAAGGGATTCCATGAGCCCACCTCTTCCAAATAGCAATTCCTTATGGGTTCCTAAACCAATTCAGCGATTCGGTAACATTTTAAATGGGTTGACTGCATTTGTACAAGCCATTTAGCTGTCACAAATTCTTTGCTTCGTACATCTGGCCCTAAGAATGTTAACTGAAACCTGGGGGAGTTTTCAAAGCAGAAGTGTACCTGCCCCCTTTGCCCAAAAGGTGTTCAGCATTCTAACAATGCAGCATTCATTTATCAAGCTTTGAGAGTGTTTTTATTTATACTCTTTTTAAATGTAATACCAAGTCTTAAAAAGTGCCTTTAAAAGTCTCCATCCAATGAGCAAGTCTATTATAAAGGCGTTTTGAATTTGAGCTAATATATTGTATTGGTTTTAGCAGGGTATGAATTTCTGGGTGTGGCTTTACTGCTCTCAATTCATGTGAAAATCCCCATTTGTACTCGGGGACACCAATCAGTGGAAACCAAAAAACATTTGAAAGGGGCACGCAGCTTAAGACGAGCTACAATATCATACAATAGCACATGGGGCTATCACAATACTGTAAGATTAAAGTGTGTTGTAGTTTAAAGCTTCATGTCACTGAGAAGGAAATATAGCAATGAATGCCACCTTGTTGTTTTGAAAGTGTCTTGCAACAACAGTGTTCAGTTTCCAGTAGAGACGTTTGTATGCACAAGAACAGCCCACGTTCTCTGTTTATTGCACAACAACAGTGGCGGTGCGTCCATTGGGGCGCAGGGGCGGAGCCCCACTTACCGCGAACGAACGCACGCAGAGTCGCAGACTGAGACCAGCAATGCAATAATATATTATTATTGCAAGGCAATGAATGCGAGCGTCGGACAATGAAGGGGGTGGGGCCAGGGGGCGAGGCGAGCACTGACAGTGACACAGTGAGTTGATTGACAGCGGCAGCGGGCGGCTCGCAATTTATCTGCGCATGCTCGAGTTTGTCTCACGACAAGCACGAGCATGCGCATTCGCCGCACTGTAGCCATGTGTACTACTAAGTGAGAGGAGGGGGTCGAGAGGCTGAGGGTTGCCTCTGCAGCAGCCCCTCCGGGCGAGCCCTATCCGTGCTCTTTCGCCAATCCAGGGCAGGCGCTGCTAATGCAGCGTCTCTGGATTGGCTGAGAGAGCCTGAGACTGTCTCGGCAGCCTAGGAGTAACTGGATTGGGTGCCGCGCAACTATGGCCAATCACTGTGGCTTAGTCTGAACACAGTGACAGTGATTGGCCATGAGGTGCGCTGCGCACTCAATGCATCAATCTGTCACGTCATCATGCACGCGGTGGTGCCACTGCCTCTGCGTACACACCTCGTGGGTTGACTCCGACCGACCGACTCGTCGTGGTGGTGGTGGTGACAATTTTTTCTGTTGTGTAGTACTACACTGCAGTGCTGAGTCTCTACTGTTGTCCCCCTGGGCCCTGACTTGGTGAGTACTGTCGTTTTCGATGTGGTTTCCCCAGCATTTGTAATGCGATGGTGTTTTACTTTACTTCAGCTACCAATGGGACTTTTCTGGTCAATGTAAGGCCCCAGGGGCGCTGCACAGGGACCCTGTCTTTTGGGGGAGGCTGTGATCGGTGTCCAAGGAGTCTGAGGAGTGCCTACACTGTCTGCATCCTCTCCGGATCAGACTAGTACTAGTGTCTCTACTGTTCCCCCAGAAGCAGAGGTGTAAACTGTAACCAGACCTCAGCCAGCGGCTCGCGCCTTCCACGTACTGAATAATTAATGCGCGGTTAATTGAGGCTTTTAGCGGCTGTGAAACCGGATGAGAGCCGGCCGCATGCCTGGATGTGACGATCCTGGGGCGACAAGCGAGCCGTGCCTCTTCTACGGGAAAGGAGGGTGGGGGCAGCGGTAGACGTAGGATAAGGTCAGAGCGTGTACTTGGGGCGGGGAAGGCTGCGGTCAGGAGTGGGTGACTGACTGCAGGACTGCCACAGAGGGAGGGAGTCCTAGGGGATGTATTCAGAGTGCGCTGGAATCTGCCGCCACCTGGGATATGCAGTACCTACTGACACCCTCAAATACAGAATACTATTACCAAGAAATATTGTCACACTTTGTAAATGTTCTTCGCCATCATCCCTTGTGTTCTGGGCTGCGCGAGCCCACCTCCACGAGCCCCCGTCTCACCAGCCCTCTACACTCCTGCTGCTCACGCGTGGTTCACCCCACGCTCCCCAAAAGTCAGTTACAACAACTGTGATTGAGAGTCTCTTGATTTTCAAATATTGCCTCGCGTAGGACCACCAGCCCTGGCTGACTTTCAAGTCATGTCTTGAAATATTAACGGCCTCTTTGACCACATCAAACTCATGGCAGTCCCTAGCTTTGCCAAATGATTCACACCAGAAGTACTGCTAATGTAGGGCACCCACCTACTAGTCTCCAACTGCCACTTCCTACATAGATTTGGCTATGACCAGGTCTTTCACACTGGTTTCACTAGGGGATCTAGGGGGGTTGTACATACCCCTTCACAAACATGTCCGGCTCGTGGGGATGTGAACCTTCCAGGAGTCACATGGTGACTATGTGGGAATTGAGGGATCGGTAGAGGGGAAACATGATAATATCCTATGCATCTACATACCACCCCAACTGGACACAGAAGCACTCACTGTATTACCACCACGATCCTAGGGTGTTATGTTTTCCTGTGCAGGACTTAAAAGGTGGCACTTTCTTCAGTTGGGAGAGGATGTGGTCCGTCAACTAGACTGCCGACTTTGGTGCTGGAAACCTCGGGGTCGCGTCCTGTGATTCTGGGCAAATCACTTAATCTCCCCATGCCTGAATGTGCAATGTAAATAGGTGCTAATTATGTAAAGCGCTCCAATACCTTCGGGTCGAGTTTGCGCTATATAAATATGCAAAAAATAAAATTAACGTGAGCCTTTAGAACTGCAGAAAATGATGCATTAAGTGTTTGAGAGTGTGTCAAGTCTGTTAAAAGCGACAGAGTCGCATCATTTCTGTGGTCCAATCTAGAAATAACTTTAGCCAAGGCCCAGTGTGAAGCGCCCAAGTAAGTATCAGCAGCGCAGGCTTCAGTGCTCAATGGATGGGGGTGGCTCGGCTGTGGTGTTGGATGTGGTGGAGTTTTATTCTGTATTGTGCTTTGCTGAGTTTATGAAACTTTTTTGTCCTTTTCTGCTGACTGTAAGATTTTTACTCTGCTGTTTGTCATAAAACCTGCTGCAGGATCGGACATTTGATTGAAACGTACATGCCACCATTTCAGAAGAGCAAAGTGGGAGATTGTAAAAAAAAAAAATCGGGAGAATGGGGCCTTGAATCGAGTTACTGTCATGTGTGGGCTTTGTAAGTGTGCTGCAGCAGGATCGGACATTTGAAACGCAAATTCACGTGTTTTTTTATCACCTTTCAGTGCCTTGTCTTTGCTGGCTTTAATTCATAAACTTAATATGGAAAAGTCACTTGGAGAGACAGTGGCTTTACTTAAAATTGTCATAACCACTCCTATGACAACAGTCGAGGCAGAACGATGTTTTTCAGCCTTAAAGAGGATTAAGACATTCCTGAGAAACACCATGCTTGAGGAAAGACTCAATGCTTTGGCAATGCTCTCTGTAGAGAGCAAGCTAGTTCAGAAAATCCCGGACTTTAACACAAAAGTTATTGAAAAGTTTGCTGCTCTTAGAGAGAGACGTGCTGATTTCATTTACAAAAAGTAAACAATTTTGAATGCTGCTACTTTGCAACCAGTTTATTTGTTAAATAAAAAACATCTGTGAGTGAGGTACTCAGAAATGCATTGTATCTCGAAGTCTGTTATGAAGCTCTGTGGTTGTACACTGAATAAGCAGCTACCTATGTTATATGACATCTCTTTATTAATGTTATACCTGCACTTTCACAATTGCTTTATTAACCTTCCTGCTTTCTCAAATTTGCTTGAAAATGCACCATTTTTCTTCTCTTTTTTCAAAATTTTCTCGGGGGGAGAACCCCCCCGAACCCTCCTTATAGGGGTTCGGGCTCGCTCGCTGCGCTCGCTCGCAACAGTGAAGTATACCAATCATCTTACGCCCTACCACTTTAAAATGTCACCAGCCGCCCCTGCACAACAAATGTTGCGTCTGCATATTTTATAGCAACTGAAAAGCCCTGTTTTGAGCTACAAAAAGAGCTATTCACACAGTTGTAAACTCGTTTATGAGTTTGGATTGGCATCCGGTTGGTATGCTTGCCAACATCTGGCTATCCCATTGTACAATGTATTGTCATTTAACGTGATCTGCATGAGACACAGGTTTCAAGGTGTTGGAAAATTAACAAGCAGTTCCTCCATATAAAACCTGGAAACCTCCACTCCTTGGAATCGGATTACTTCAAATAGCCAGATTGTAAAATGTTTGCAGCTTCGTGTAATCTTACAGCAAGTACTAAAATGTGAGCAATTGCATTAAAAAAAAGTACACAGAGGGCCAGATCAGTTTTGTGCCGCGGTCTTTTTAATTTGTTTGAGGTAAAATGTGTTTACATTATTTTGATCTGTCATGCAAATGTTATTATTTAAGTAGCATGAGCAGCAATGAAAAAATACAATACATAGTGCAATATAGTGCTAACAATGAACATTAAGCACATTTACAACCAACATATTCAAATTCCCTCTATTAAAAATATGTGAAAGTGTTTCATGGATTTGCCTGCAGTATTGATTATGTTGCATAAACAGATGATGTTTGAATTTATTGGTGGGGAAAACTGTAAATGGTATCATAAAGTGTTCTGCACTTCCCATTATGGAGTGGGTGGAGATGAGTTATTTACTGTGCATGGTACACTCCTACTGTATGGGGTGAACTATATACAAGGTATGGTAAATACCGCACAATCCAACTTTTTCCTCAGAAAATGGGGCATGGCGTGGCATTCGGTGCTTATGGTCCCAAAGTCTGCATCCATTGATATTTACTGGGCTTATCCTACATTTTGGCAGGTTGGGCCTGACAACATAATCTGGGGAAATGTGCTGGGCGTACAATAATGATCTCAATACCCTGAATTTTGACTAGTGCAGTAACAAGTTATCAAACATATTGAAATCATTCACAATCAGGGCTATTGGAAGGGAAAGGGCACATTATGTTCCGCTTGTCTTTATGCCACAATCTTTGATGTGCATATATATCCCTCTCTTAGGTAAGTCCACTGGTATGAATGTAAACAATGTGTGTAAATAGCATGGATGGAACACTAACACCACTGAAAAATGGAAATTATCACATTAACAAACTGTGAGTAGGCAGGTTTATAACACTACCGAATTGCAATTTTGCAAGGAAACAAAGACCTTAATGGTCTATCATAGAAGTAGCACAGATGTGAATTGAACCTGCAGCATTACCAATAAAGTTATTAGTGACAATCAAAGGTGTCATAATTGTCAAATGTTGTGTCTGTCCCCAATACCTCAACCGAAATGTTCCCACTCTTTCTAAGGTTTCAATGAAAACATATTCTTTGTATGGACTGCAATTGTTAGAGTTGGCTTTTAACAATGCTGTGAAGTTTTTTTTACTTTGGCAACTTCACAAAGATGGGAGTTTTCAAATAGTTAGAAGTCGAAAACCCCATAAGAAGTAGATTTTTGGGGTTAGAAAACAATCTTAAAAACCTACTCTTTTGCACCAGAATGAAAACATCTTGCGTCTTGTTTTGTGGAATATTTTACTCTCAGTCGTGTTTTGTAAAAGGTGGCAAACGTAGTGAGTTTGACAAATTTGTCATTGTTCCATTGTATATTTCCTATACCTATTCATGCAGCCACTTTATAGGAGGCGAGTGGGGTTTCCAATGATACGGACTTGGGCTACACTGAAGAGAAGATAAAAAGACTGAACACTCTTTAAACAAGAAAGAAAAAGGCTGAAAATGCCACTATATAATATTATAAATGTTCATGTATCTAGTAAACATGATTTATGTAAATACACCATATAGGTTGTGTACCTAGGGTCGTGGACCAGGGCCAGCGGACTCGATAATTCTCGCTTCGGTACCTACTCTAACCAGGGATCACACTCGGCAACTCTGGGCATTAGCTTGCCTCATCTCCACAACAGCCCCCCACATTCGCTGGGGATGCCTGGTTTCACCTTGGAGATACCCTGCAGGGACCATCTCACAGGGATAACCAGGACGGGTTCCCCAGCGGTCTACAGCGCCAGGACGCCTCAGGGCAGCAGTGCGCTTTACAAGACACATACATTTACCTCTTCTTCAGCTCACATATCAAGTGCTGTTTAATACATTTATAGCACTCTTAAGGCCTTCTTACTATAAACAGCAGAGCAGGCATAGACACCCCAAGTACAAAAAGACTGTGCCTCTTGTTAGTAGCCCCGAAAGTGTAACTTTATGCTGGATGAACACCAAACACACAGTTCAAACCGTGCAAGAAAGACAAGTATATACAGGCACATGCATCAACCACAAAACCAGTCGCAAACGGGCAGATTCTCAGAATCTGCCCCTTTGCGACCGGTATTTTTGCATTTGGGATGCATCAACCCAAATGCAAAAATCGCAATTTAAGGAATCTCAAAATAGCGATTCCTTAAATAGCGATTGCATTTAAGGAATCTCTAATTGAGATTCCTTAAATGCAATGCATTAAAGTTTAAAAAATAGCGATTTCGCTACTAGCGGGAGCAAATTACCATGAAGCTGGACTTCATGGTAATTTGCTAAAACTTAGAAAAATGCACTTATTTGCATTTTTCTAAGTTTCATGTTGCGCACACACATGCCCTTAGAGCATGTGTGTATGCAACATGTGTGCAGAGTTCAAATACATGGGTGCAATAGGGTGTCACTTTGACACCCTTGCACCCTAAAAATTGCGGGAGCAATTTGCGAGTACCTACTGGTACTCTCAAATTGCTCCCGCAATCTCCAATGCATTCCTATGGGCCTGGAGGCCAGGCCCGGACTGGCAATGTCGGGCACCGGGCAATCCCCCGGTAGGCTGCCAGGGGTGGGGGCCGGTTTTTTGGTAGGGGGCCGGTTTCATTCCTGGGGCCGATTTTTTGGTCCGACCGTCCGACGCGCGGACGTGACAACAGCGTTTGTAGAAAATTATTTGGATAACATAAGAGTCAGACACTCACTGACACTCACTACTCTCTCGTGCGGGACAGAAAAAGTACAATCATATCGCACTGTGTTCACACTTAGTCTCAGGCTCTCTACAATGCCTGCCTGGGCAGCGCCGCCGCATTCGCCTGAAAATTCAGTTATTATTATAATCACCTGCATTGGGGGGTGGGTCGTCGGGTCGCGCACGCGCGCTTTGCGTAGTCGTAGAAACCTCCGCCGGCGCCAGCCCCCGCGTGTGCGCGGTCTCAGTTCACCCACCTTGTGGTGACATGCGCATTGGGGTTTAGGTGCGCGTGACTCGTGACCCCGACCGAGGAGACGGAGCATTAGAACAGCCAGAAGACAGGGAACGCACGGCACGGGCGCCGCACCCCATAATTTATTTCTACCATCCGTCGTCGACTCGTCGTACGCAGAGGTGAGTCAGTGTGTCACTCTTTACTATTAGGCAATTGAATTATTTATTATCGGACAGCAAACGTTCAAAATTGGCACTTCTGTGGGCCGGGCCGAGGGGCTGGCTGGGCCGAGGGGCCGGGAATCGCTGCGCAGAACCGGCCGGGCCGGGGGAAAGGCCTATACACCCTTTGTTAATCCCACCGGTTCTTGTCTTGACGATCCTGCTGGCTGCTGCAGAGCAACCATTTGTCTGTTGTGGCAATTGAATTATTTATTATCGGACAGCAAACGTTCAAAATTGGCACTTCTGTGGGCCGGGCCGAGGGGCTGGGCCGAGGGGCCGGGAATCGCTGCGCAGAACCGGCCGGGCCGGGGGAAAGGCCTATACACCCTTTGTTAATCCCACCGGTTCTTGTCTTGACGATCCTGCTGGCTGCTGCAGAGCAACCATTTGTCTGTTGTGGCAATTGAATTATTTATTATCGGACAGCAAACGTTCAAAATTGGCACTTCTGTGGGCCGGGCCGAGGGGCTGGGCCGAGGGGCCGGGAATCGCTGCGCAGAACCGGCCGGGCCGGGGGAAAGGCCTATACCCTTTGTTAATCCCACCGGTTCTTGTCTTGACGATCCTGCTGGCTGCTGCAGAGCAACCATTTGTCTGTTGTTGGTAGTTTATAAATGCAGATAAACTGAATTGTGTGGGAATAGCTCAGTAGGTTACGCCTTTGTCACAGCGATCCTTGTGTTACTTGCAGTTCAGAAGTTGCTATCTTAACATAAGACAGTGACCTATGAACGGTCATCAAAGAACTGCATGCAAATTTCGCTTTTTTGTGTTGTGATGTAGTTAGAACTTCTCCATTCTTTCATTATTCTAATGTTACTAAAAAGAGTTTGGGCAGTTATACATTTTTATTAGTAAAGCCGACCCTGACCACTGGAGTACTCTTTAAATCCTGATTTTGTGCTTTTCCCGACCAAACCCCCATAAAATATATTACCCACCAGAATGGATTAATTGATTTCTACACCTTGTAATCCTCATTAGTTTATGTGACATTTTGTGTAAACCAATTTATTGTCTCTGTATAATGTGTGCTATGTAATAAAGTACTGTGACACCCTACCCTACACTCATATGAGTAGCGCAATACAACGAATGGAATGGATATGAGAGAGGGGCAACGGAGACATGAGGGGCACTAGTGGAGGGTGGCAGTGAGGGAATACCAGGAAGAGGTCATGGGGTGGGAAGGAGCTACAGGGAGATGAAGGGTGCGGATGGCAGTGAGGGAGTCAGAGGAGGAGGTCACGGGTGGGGGGAACTACAGACAGCTGAGGGGCACTAGTGGAGAGTGGCAGCGAGGGAAGCCGAGGAGGAGGTCATGAGGTGGGGGAACTACAGAGAGATGAGGGGCACTAATGGAGGGTGGCAGTGAGGGAAGCCGAGGAGGATGTCATGGGGCAGGGGGAACTACAGAGAGATGAGGGGCACTAGTGGAGGGTGCCAGTGAGGGAATCTGAGGAGGAGGTGGGTCACAGGCTGGAGGGAAACTACAGAGAGATGAGGGGCACTGGTGGAGGGTGGCAGTGAGGGAATCCGAGGAGGTGGTCACGGGGTGGGGTGGAAAATACAGAGAGATGAGGGGCGCTGGTAGAGGGAGCAGTGAGGGAATCCGAGGAGGAGGTCACGGGGTGGAGGGGAAACTACGGAGAGATGAGGGGCACTGGTGGAGGGTGTCAGTGAGGTAATCCGAGGAGGAGGTCATCTGGTCATGGGGTGGGGCATGGGGGGAACTACAGACAGATGAGGGGCGCTGGTAAAGGGAGCAGTGAGGGAATCTGAGGAGGAGGTCATGGGGTGTGGGAGCTACAGAGAGATGAGAGGTACTGGTGGAGGGTGGTAGTTAGGGTGTGAGGAAGAGGCCATGAGAGGGAGTGGCTACGGAGAGATGAAGAGCACTGTTGGAGGGTGGTTGGTAAGTTATCTACAGAGAAAGAGGTCAAAAAAGAGGTTAAAAAGACTTTTGTACCAGCACTAAAGCCGGCCCTGTCATGGCCTTTCTGTTTGTGTTCATTTAATTAAGTCAGGTGATTAGTACAACTGTTGAGCATACTTTAACATGCATGCTGATTACATTTACTGCTATATTCAATGTTTCAAGTTTGAAGGTGATTTTACTTTTGTTTTTTACTGGGAATAATGAAAGTGCAGCCCGATGGTGCCTGATATGGGGCTGGGTCCCAAGGTCAGCTGTGAGATAAGGTGCAATGGAGAGGGGTGGTAGAAAAGTCGATAATCAAGTCTGTAAGGGAGTGCGCTGCACAGTCATGGGTCAGGTGGAGGTAGTAATGAAGAGGGTTTCTCCCTGAAGGCTCGCACAGAGGGAGCCCGAGTAGAGTCACTTGCTAGATACTCCCACCGTAGAAACCTCCTCTTCCCATCAAAGGGACATTACTTGGAAGAAAAGCACTTTTTGAGACTGATAACATTTAGAAAGAGACTTGGAAAAGAGTGTGTTTTACTGTACCTTGTAAGACCAAGGAGAGATAAAAGGAGGGCCCTGAAGCAGGCCTGGCTAGATATATAAGCGATAAATCAGGCCAGCAGTGGCCCACCCGAATGTACCTTTGGCCCACCCAAACAAAAATTCCTGGAGCCGGGCCTGCTACCTACACCTCCCTTTTGCAGGCAACCCTTTGGTTTCTCCTTCCACCGGCAGAGTCCACTGCTGCCGGAGCGAGGTGGTGGTGGGTGGGTGGCTGCCTGCCCTGCCTGCAAGAGTCTGGCTATGCTAGTGCAGCACTGTGGATACGTGTGACTGTGCTCCCTTTGGTGGCACTGTTGTGCTGCTTGCCTCTTGGGGGGCTGTAACTGGGGCGAAGGTTGGGGTCAGCAAGTCTGCTTAAAATATATTTTTCAGCACAAGCCCCAACTTGGGGCTTGTGCGGAAAAATATATTTTAAGCAGACAACGGGGCTTTCTAGTGTTTTTTTTTTTTATTTCTTTAACACGACTGAGTCTTTTTTGTTTTGTTTTCAACTGGCCACTGCCTGGTGTTGCCACTGGGCTCTGGCACTTGCCCCGCTTAGCCTAACGTGAGGGGCCTTTTTTAGCTCATGTTCAGGACAAAGGCTCTTGGTGCTCCTTAAGGTAATCATTTACTATGCTTTAAAAGTTAATACAATCCAATATGTAATGAAAAATGTGTTGAAAAATACTTTTTTTTTTGGCCTTTCTGTCTCCTAAATTTCTTGTGTGGGGGGGACAAGTTCAACCCCCCCAAACTCCCCCTAATAGTGGTTGCTCACTGCGCTTGCTCGCTACACACCATGTGGGGGCTGGTCTCACTTTTATTTCTCTCTGATTTACTACTCGTGCCTATTTTTGGTGCTCTCTGAAAGAATGTCTATGGGTACATATGACTGGGTGGGTAACCTGGTGCTCTTGAAGGTCATCATCTACTATTTACTGTGGTTTGAAAGTTGATACAATTGAATATGTAATGAAAAATGTGCTGTAAAATTCACCATTTTGGTCGGTTGTTTTCCAAAATTTTCTTGGGGGGAGAACCCCCCTAGTAGCGGTCGGGCACGCTCGCTGCGCTCGCTCGCTACGCGCTGGACGGAGGCTGGTCTGCCAAATTTCACGGGGGCTGGTCTGCCAAATTTTGCCAGGGCTGATTTCAGTTCCCAGTCCGGCCCTGCTGGAGGCCCATAGGAATGAATGGGAAGCCATTCATTAATTGCGACTCGCAATTTGTGAGTCGCAATTAATGAATGTTAAGGAATCGCTATTTTAATAGCGATTCCTACATGCATAGGCTTTTGCGAGTCCTTAATTGTGATTCCTTAATATTCGCAATTAAGGACTCGCAAAAGCTTTTCTTGATGCATGTGCCTAATAGTTTCCTTTGGATGACAACATATTGCTAAAACCATTCATTACATAGAGCCTCACTGCATTCTAATAAATGATTACCAGAAATTCTCCTTGGCTAATTATGAAGCATGACTGAATGAAACATGTTGTCGACAAACTGAAGTGAACACTGAAGATACCATAGGAGACTGTCCATATGAAGATCTTGAAGGCAAATTGTGATGCATTAAATGGAATTTACTAAACCAATTTTATTTTAAGGTTATGTCTTGTTGCTACTTGGTAATACTTCCTAGTATTAATGTAGCAGCAGTGTAAGAACACTTAACAATAAGAGAGTACAGGGCAAGGTGTTGAGAGTAATTTTTGTATTACAGTGTCACAATTGCTGCACAGAAGCAAAGATTATGCTTAGGCAGGTGGCATTCAATAACTCTTAAGGTGAAGGATTCTTAGAGCTTCATTTAGAGTTTAGTAGGATAGGAGCATGCCATACATTTGCTATGCCATTATACCATCAGATTCACAGCTCCTCGCATCATTTGGAGCGAGAGGAACTACATTTGATTTATACATTCAAATGTGCATTTTTCATAGATTTACTCCTTTGTTTGGACTCATTAAGGTTTCAATGAGTATAGTTGCAGAACTAAGAAAATCATAGATTTTTGGGACTACGTCTTTTTACCTAATTGTACAAGATTGGATAAACAGGAGGCAATCTGATGGTTTAGGGAGGAGCCTATTGAACTGTTGCTCTGAGGGACACTTTTGCACCCTAAATGTATGCACACCTGCAGCCAAGACATCCAGGAGCGGCCCATGCAGGTAAGAGCAGTGGGATGGTGGGACGGGGGTCGGGGGGAGCAAGAGACGACGATGAGGGAAAATGAAATAAATAATTAATGGTACCTCGTCATCGTCTGTCGAGTCCCACCCCACCCCGCCCTACCACTCTTACCTACCAGCCGCTCCTGAGGACACCATCAGACTGCAGGCTCAGAAGTGTGAAAAAGAAGAGCCAAGGCAGCAGGCCTTTTCCATGTATGCACCCAGGATCAGGAACAACGTATTTGTATCCACCCGGGTTGCACCAATGCTGCTCCAATTAGGAAACATAACACCACATAACAATGCATTAAACGTCCACACCCAGCTACCTCTCCTATCCCTCATTAAATGTTTGCTTGTCTTTGACCCTGAGCAGCACTCCTCTGCCTTTTGACTCGGTTTGCGCTATAGAAATACCATATTCATTGGTACATCCAGATGCCTACTCCACCTTTATCAGATTTCGCCTGGCAACAGCATTATCTGTCTCACCAGCCTGAGGTGATAACAAAATGCATAAACATGACATGCATTTATACAGAAAAAGAGGGGCTTTGGGTCAGCAATCTTCACCCATTTGTCTGTTCAACGGTCATTCACATTTTGCTTCTGCTCACTACAGCATATAGCATAGGGAATTGGGTCATCCCACTTAAGCCATTGGCTGATGACATGTGCACATGTGCCTAAAAAATAGTGCTCTTCGGTGCCATGGCTGTTGGGTTTATACTTTAATTAGACGATGCTCTTTTTTTCCATTCTTTATCTTATCCTTTTTTTAATTACTCTCTTTTAGTCATCCTTGTGTGTTTAAACTATGTTTTCGGGTTACAGCCCCATATGTGGTGTACATGACTTCCTTGACTCTCACCAGGAAGCCCCGATTTCCTCATTTTACTTAGGATATCAGAAAATAACATTTTATACCGTTTTAAGAGGAATTTATGGTCAGAAAATTGTACCAATCCTGATTCTGGTTATCAGGAATTGAAATCTCCATCCTAAATTCAACTTTTTCCAAGCTAACACCTATTGCTGGAAACATTTGTGTGACTCGGCTAAAAAGTAGTGTGCAATTTATTTAATTTTTTGATTTAACAATTTACTAAACACCCACTGACTTACAAGGTACTATAAGAGCACTGAAGCAGTTGGGAAAGAGGGGGAGGGTTACAAGCACCAGATCTCTCTGCACCCTAAAACATTGTGTTTATCAAATCAGATGCAGCACATTTACATCGAAGCTACAAAACAGAGGATGTCTGATGATAGGATACACAAGTTACAACTGTAGCACTTCATGTCCCAAGCACATTGCATTTTGTAACATCCTGATGAGCAATGGCTGACCCCAAGCTGCTGTACTCATCTGGGTTGGGACATTGCTGTCTGTCTGTACATACTATTGCAAGAAAATCTGCTTCTTGGGAGGAGAATGAAGACATTGAAGCTGGGCGGTCCTTTCATTTCCTTTACGAGAACCATTCAATAAGGAAATATTTCCATTAATGAAATCAATGTTAATTGCTTTGCTTTATTAGGAAATATTTTTTCAGTAAGATGATAAGTAACATCATAGCAATGACATTCTAAACAATATAGGGGCTTATTTACAAGCCCCTTGCACAGTTGGGGCGTCGCTTTTAATATAGAAAAAATTGGTTCACTGGTGGCGCAAGGGGCTTGTAAATAAGGCCCATAGTGTTCTAGTCTGGAATGAAAAATACTTTTAATAAGCTGGGTCTGTCAGAATAATTGAATACATTTGATTCTAAGACTTTGCAAGTCTTAGGGTTAAATGTGTGCTAAGGTGTATTATGAGTGTAGGAAAAGAGATATTGCAATGACAGCGGTAACACTGGGGTTGTTTCACAACAAAAAATAACAACACATATGAATTGTAGGCTAACATCTGCAATTTGTATACAGTTACTATTTTTGCTGAATTGCATGCTGGATGGAAATGTCATCATATTCATTTTATTCCGTGGTTCTTGTTGAATGTAAGTTGCCCTTGGTACTTATATAGTAATCAATGAACTTTTGTTCTTAAAAGAAAGAATAATGGAGTTTCGATACCACTACTATGGCCTCTGCTTTTATTTGTGTTTGCCCCTTGTGTTCCCCCATGTATGTTAGAAACACACCAGAGCACTGTATGTTTTGCCAAAGGCATTATTCGCCAAATTGTGTCACCAGTAAAGGAATTTTGCCCCACAGTCTGGGAATACGTGCTTGTTTCTTCATGATTGTTCTTGGAAATTTGGAAACGTATATATGTGCATCTGTGTAAATTAAAACGTAACATTAATTAATTGTTTATTCTTTTCAAATTTAATAATATATTACATTTTTATTTTATGTAGTAAATCATTAAAACTGACATAAATACAGCTATAACTTTTAACAAACTTTACTACATACTAAATTAAAATAAAAATGTTAGTGAGCGTGAGATATTTTAGTTATTGGTTGAAATGACTTATAAATTAAATCAATATATTTAAATAAAATACTTAATGCACATTTTATTTTACTAGCTCTGGGATAATAATACATATTTTAAATTAGATGACATTTATTTTACACATTAAAATATATCTTATTAGGTTTTTTTGTTTTTTAATAGTAAACTTTAATAATTTTTCCTAAGTGTTCCCATGGGGAGATGGAGGCCAAGGTGTGCAAAGTTACTAGCAGTAGTACATGTGGAAATGGCGAATAGTAAAAAAAATGTTGAGTTTCTACTTAGTGTAGTAGTAATTATAGTGTAGAAGTAAATATATATATCCATATTTACCTTCGTAAATAGGCCTCCACATCTGCAGTGTAAATGTAAACAATACTGCAAAACTGGTAGTTGAGTTAGATTTGTAGTTCCTTCGACTCTCCTACCAGTTTACAAATGTGAAATATAATCTTCATGAGCTTGCTGGGCTTAGTGCATTCTAAAGCCTTCCACACTGGTGTCTGGGGTAACATATATTCCTCATTCTGGGAAGCCAGGATGCCATCTGCTACTTCAAAGGCCTGGCCACATAATAACCAGGAAAAGACAAACTGTATTGTCAGAAAAGGAAATGCTTCATATTGCTGTAAAATGGGAGTGGTCAGCCTGGGAACATTATCTGGATTGGCTATTTCTAATATCTGGCTAGCATACCCTTTAAAATAGTCTGTTGTTGGTCCCCTCCACACTTCTTATGTTTTTGATTTATTTATCTGTCCAAACAAGTACCAGAAAAGTTGTTTCTAGGGGCCAAGACCCAATGTGAACTACAGAGGCAGTAAGACTTCTCTGTATGCTATGCAGCTATAGAAGTTCTGTGTGGGAAGGGGCCCGAAGTGTCTCCCGCTCTCTCTTCAAGATCTGCTACAGCTTTTGCAAGATCGCACTATTCAAGCCTCCTTCTGACCAATAGGACTAAAGGGCTCCAGGTCCTGCCACAGGAGCCCACTTGCTCCTCTGTAAGTCCCCTTCTGTGGACCAGTTGGCACAGACTGGATATGTCTACTGATTGACCCTCTATTACTTTGTTCGTGAGGCTGAAGGGTGCAGAAGGTACTGATAAGACAGGGGAGAATCGGCGGCTCTTATCCTTCTGGATTTAAGTGCCGCGTTCGACACTGTTTTAAAAGAAACAGTGGTCCTTGGAAAGAGAGAAAATACACTTAGGATAAATATAGTGCAGAATCGAAACTATATTGTATTTTGGGATGTCCAGCCGGACAACCCTATTTATTTCTTGAATGAAAAAATAACAATTACAATGACATACTAATGGTGGGACACAATCCTGTATCCTTTGGGGAAAAAAAGGGAGAGACAATACATGTAAAACAATTACATACAAAGGGGCATTTTCAGGCAAGACGTAATGAGCTTTGTTACAGATCCAATGTAAAAGCTTTTTGAGTAACAACAATTGCACTCTTTTAACACACTGGCTTAATGTGCAAGTTGTTAACTTGGGTCGACGACGTTTCGATCCTGTCTAAAATACTAGGATCATCATCAGGACAAGAATAATTGGCTGGCCTGAGCATAAGAAATTGCCATGGGGATCTCAGCAACTGGTCGCGGGAGCAGGGCCAGGTGGCCGGCTGAATGAGACAGGGCTCAAACGGGAGCAAGGTCAGGTGTAGCTGACCTGTGTGGTGACAGGTCGGGAGTTCCTGACCGAGGGTAGAGAGACCAAGGGTTCGGAAAAAGGCACACTGGTAGTGCCGAACAGCTAAGCCAAGACACGGAACCAAAGCCGTAATGGGTAATCCAGTCGAGGTAAGGAGGCGAGGCAACCGGGCTGTAAATGGCCGGGAGTTCCGGTCCGAGGGTAGGGGAATCCACCGATTGATTGTGGCAGGGTGACAATGCACTCAGAGCTGCCTGGGACCTCCGGAGAAGAGATATGGAGTGACACTGTGTCGCATTCCATCCTATTGAACGCCCTCAGGTCTGCAGGGGTAGCGGGTTCAGCCTTGGCCTGGTTGGCCTCCTTTATACAGAATCGCTCCTTTCAGATCTTTTCACAAACTGCCTCATCTTCTATCCGCCCATCTGCATATGGAGTTCCCCAGGGGTCCTCACTTAGCCCTCTGCTTTTCAATATCTATATACGTCCTTTGGCGGATATTGTGGAGACCTCTGGCTTAGCTCTTTACTCATATGCAGATGATACCCAGATTATATTTTCACTATCAGCGGGAGAGAAAAGTTCTCCCTCCTCGCTTCAGCTTGGTCTGGGTAAGGTGGCGGAGTGGATGCAGACTAATCTTCTAAAACTAAATGGTGAGAAAACGGAGGTGCTGATACTAGGTAATAACAAACACCTTTGGGGCCCCCAACATTGGCCTACTACAATGGGTCCTCTTCCCCAGCCAGTGAAGCAGGTGCGGAACCTCGGCTTTATTATGGACGATCTACTCTTGATGCGGCAACAGGTGGTCAGTGTTGCAGCTACCTGTTTTACCATTTTGAGATGGTTACGGAAGATCCTCTGGATGCTCCCGGACTCCACCAAGCGCACAGTAGTTCAGGCCTTAATTGCATCTCACCTAGACTACGGGAATGTACTATACTTGGGGGGCAGCCAGGAGATTCTGCGGAAACTGCAGTTAGTCCAGAATTCAGCTGCCCGCCTTCTGTGTAATATTCCCAGGAGGACCTGCGTCTCTCCTTTTCTTCAAGATCTACACTGGCTGCGTATAGAAAATTGCATCAAATACAAGACACTGTGCATAATGTTTAAAATTAAACATCAGACGGCCCCTGCGTACCTGCAATCTCTCATTCGTCCTTACGTTCCTGTCCATTCTCTCAGATCCTCTTCTCAGGGCAACTTTCATATCCCCCGTTTTAGGCTGTCCAGAATGGGCGGCCGCTCATTCTCGTGCATGGCACCTAAACTTTTGAATTCACTACCTCTGTCATTAAAACTGGAACCTTGCTTCCATAACTTCCGAAAGAACTTGAAGACCTGGCTCTTTCCTCGCCAATAAATCTTAACCACAGTGATCCCTTTTTCGCCATGTCATCGGCGGCGCCGGGAGACCCCATTGTGGGTAGCTGCGCGCCTTAGAAATTAATATAATAATAATAATAATAATAATAAGAGAGTAATCTGCTGCCTACATGGATGAATTCAAGTTAGAACTGGACATTTTCTGGTGGACCATATTGCAGAGTTGTCGGAAGCCTCCTGCAATTGCGAAAAGTGGACTGCAATGTGAAGATATGGCCATGAAGATTTGCACATTTTTCTTTAACTGCATGAAGGAACATATCAACATTTATTTTACCTTTTTTCCAATTCAATTGGACAACATTGAAAACCTTTCTCACAGCTTTCCTATGAGTGTTCATAATACCTGTTGATTCCTGTGTTTGAATTTAGTCATTTAGGTTACATTATATTTTTGGCTTCTTAACAAGCACAGGTTGGGGTTGGATGTTTTAGATAATTTAAGTTTTTTTTTAATGGAGTTTTATATTGCGCGAACTTGACCCGTTATCGGGTATCAGAGCGCTTTACATAGCACCAGTTGTGTTACATGAGGACACATTCATCATTTTTGTTAGGCACGGGGAGATTAAGTGATTTGCCCTGAATCACAGGATGTTCAGCGTCATTGTCGAGACTCGAACCCGGTTCCCCAGATTCGAGGTCGACTGCCCTAGCCGTTAGGGCAACTCCTCTACCCAAATTATTAACAGTATTATTGACCTTGCTAGCTCATATCGCATGGATTGTTCTGTTTGAGCCATACTATCAAAGGTGAGTCAAAAAGTGCATACAGAAAAAAGTTAACCTTTTTAAGACTGAGGGCCTCATTATGATGTTGGGCGGACGTTGCGGTTTAGAACCGCTTCACCTTGCGTCGCTGAGTTCCGACCGCAGGATCAGGATATGGGCGGTTGCACACATCCATTTTTCAATGGAAGCTTGTGCAGCATGCAGAAAAGGCCTGCAGTACAAGCTTCCATTGAAAAATGGATGTTTGTAAACATCCCTGCACCGTGTGGCAGGCACCATTAGGTGCCTGCCACACGGTGCAGGGATGTTTGTGGTGCCCCCCAGATCCCATAGCAGTGGGCCAGGGGAAATGGGGGCCATGCAAGGTGCCCCCAAAGTCACTTTCCGACAGCCTTTCCATGTCAGAAAGGCTGACTTGGAAAGTCTGTCGTAAACCAACATCGTAATCCCAAAGGCGGAGTTGAGGCTGGCTCTGCCATTATTCAAGGGATTACAATTCCACTCCTCTTCTGGCAGGTTCTATGATAAGAAGAGTCAGAGTCAGAAGAGGATTGGAATCCCCCTGCGGATTTCCCGCTGACTGCAGTCATCATAATATAGAGGTCTGAGGGAAACCCTGGATGTCAGGTAGAAAGCCTCGGACAGACCGTGAGATGGCTTTCGATATGAAATCCAAATCTGGCCCAGAATGTCAGTTCCTTTTGAGATCTCAGTCACTTCTCCAATTAATACTTTGGATAAACTTCCTGTAGCTAACACTTCAATTCCCAACAAGCTTACCATCCAGAGTGGCATTCTCTGTTACAATTGCAAATATAGTGCATAGCTTAGCATTTTCTTCATCACAATTGGCCATACTGTGCACCATCATGGGTTGACTAATAGGATGGACGTGAGAGCCAGGAGAGAGGACCCGATGACGAGATATAAGTAAAGGCAAGTAAGGATTTTGTATGATGTTATCTTTTTGCTGCTGCTTTCCTTTGCAGCACATGCAATACATGAGCCACAAGAGGGTGGGTGCAAGTGGCAAGTGAAAGAAGGATGGTGAGGGGAAGCAGAATGATGGCACACATATCGCAGACAGGTAATTTAAAAATAACAGCTGTAATAATAATTAGAGTTTAGTCATACTATATTCTGCTATAACATTGTTTATCAAGACTTGTAAGAATATTTTTTTTTTTTTTTTTTTTGAAACCGTTTATTACAAGACTCAAAAAATTATACAAATATGGGCCTACAACCTTCCGGCCGGCCGCTAGCAATAAAAGGAGCATACGATATACATTTATAAAACACATGGTGCTGCGGCCGAGCATTTACAGGAGGTAACATCGTTGCGCGCCACAATATCCAGACCCCATTATACGGTTCCATTTTAAATTTAAAGAACAACAAACACAAACAAACCCACAAGGCAATCCTCAATCGGAATAGCAACACGTGCTCCCCTAGAGGGGGGATTCTAGCCATCCATAGGAATCTCAGGAGGGGGGGGAGAGATCAGAACTAGGGTTGGGGACACCTAATGCCCAGGTACCGGGGGGATGAGTTGGCTAAGGGGACGGGGACGGCGACGGATCGGGCAATAACGGTGGAGCACAGATTCCCCCGCGGTAGGCGTTCCAGGGGCCCCACACTTTCACCCATGTCGCAGGCTTACCTCTCGCCACATATACCACCTTTTCCCGAAACATGCACCAATCCATATGTTCCTTCCAGGCCAAGACAGTCGGGGGCCTCTGGGATCCCCACAGCTGGGCAATATCACGCTTGGCAATCATATACCCCAGAGTCACCCACCACGTCTGCGGCACCGAATAATCGGTAGGCTCCCACACATTCAACAGGCATCTCCTCGCTTCGGGCAACAGCGCCACATGCGTGACCACTCGCAGCACCTCATGCACACCTCGCCAGAACCCCTCCACTTCCGGGCACTCCCACAGGATATGCAGAAAAGTCCCCAGCGCACCACACCCACGCTTACACAAACCGTCCTCAGCATAGCCCATACGCAGGAGCTTTGGCCCCGTCATGTAGACCCTGTGGAGTATCTTGAGCTGGACGAAACGAAGGCGAGCCGGTATGGCCACCTCTTTCGGGGAGGCCACCGCGGAGATCCAGTCCTCGTCGTCCAGCTCCAGCCCATCGGCTACCCAAGCCTCACGAAGGGCAGTCAGCAAGTCTGAGCGATCGTTGATCAGTTTTTTGTAGATCAGTGAGATCGTGCTGTCAGGGACGTGTCCATCCAGCACTCTATCCTCCAGGGGGGAGCACTCCGGGATGGAGGCAACGTCCGGAAAGACGGAGCCCAGCGCATGCCGGACCTGCAAGTACCGAAAGTACTCGCTGCCCTGCAACTGAAATTCCGTCTGCAGCATCTCGAACGTTTTAAATCCTCCCCTCGTCCAGAGATCCCCCACTTTGCTGATGCCTATTAAATCCCACTTCTCAAAGCCCTTCGAGGTCCACAAGGAGCCCAACCGCTCAGATGCGTATAGTGGTGACGCCCGGGTCAAACGGTCCTTCCACCCCATTGCAGCATTGGCCGCGTGCCACACTCGCACCATGACACGCGTGGGGCCCGTTAGGCGAGCGTCGGGCGCGCTAGAGTAGAGCGCTCGATTATAGTCACCACCTGGAAGTAGCATCCTATCCATTTCAAACGCCGGGTTTAAGGCTGGCCCATATAGGCCCTGATTAATTGCAGCTAGCTGGGAGGCCCAATAATACCGTTTAATATCCGGGAGGGCAATCCCCCCATCATACCAGGGGAGCGTCAGCTTAGCCAGGGCAATACGTGGCCTCCCGTCCCAGAACAGGCGGCGCTGCAAACTCTCCACTTCGCGGAAGTAGCGCGCTGGGACGAGGTCCATCGTGTTCTGCAACGCGTATAGGAAACGCGGCAACAACATCATTTTAAACAATGCCGCCCGGCCGAGCGGCGAAAGCGGCAAACGCCGCCAGCGCGACATCCTCTTTCAGACGCTGGAGGGGGAGAAGCAAGTTCCGATCATACCGAGCCTCCGGGTCCAGAGTAATGAAGACACCCAGGTACCTAAATCCCTGCGGGGCGACCTGGATCGGACAGCCCCGCGGGAGGATAGGAGCCTCCCCAGAGAGAACATACACACACGATTTAGCCCAGTTGATGACCAGACCGGAGTTACGACCGAATGAATGCAGAACATCAACCAGTACTATGAGTGATTTACGTGGGGAAGCTAGGTACAAGAGGATGTCATCGGCGTATAGGGATACGCGGTCCTCATACTCGGGGGTCCAGCGGAGACCACGGATGGAAGGCTCCCACCGCAGCCACTCCACCAGGGGCTCCAAGGCAAGTGCAAAGAGGAGCGGCGATAAGGGGCAGCCCTGTCGAGTGCCCCGGCCCAGCTCAAACGGAGCCGATACTCTTCCGTTCACCACCACCTGCGCCAATGGGCCCGAATATAGCAATTTGACCCAACTGATGAACCCTGGGCCAAATCCAAACTTCGCAAGCATCGCCCAGATATATGGCCATTCAAGCGTGTCAAACGCCATGGTGGCGTCTAAGGACGCCAAAATGGCCGACTCCCGTATGAACGGGGCACGTGCGAGCACACCGTGCAAACGCCGCAGATTAAGGGCTGTGTTGCGATGAGGAATAAAGCCAGACTGGTCCTGATGAACCAAATCGCCCACCACGCCGACCAGCCGATTGGCCAGTACCTTAGCGAGAATCTTGGGCTCCGAATTCAGCAGCGAAATGGGCCGATAGGATGTAACCCGGTCCCGAGGTCTCCCCTCCTTGTGGATGACCACGATTGTAGCCAGACGCTGGTCCGGCGGGAGGGAGCCCACCGAGTGTGCCGCCAGGAACATAGCCCGGAGGTGGGGTGCCAGCGTATCCTGTCGTAACTTGTACAACTCGATAGGGAGACCATTCGGACCCATGGCCTTACCGGAAGCGACCGAGCGTATGGCGAGGGCGATCTCGTCGGAGGTGGGAGCGGCGTCCAACGACACCCTGTCCTCCCCGGAAAGGGACGGCAGCGCAATATCACTGAGCAGGGCAAGGGAATCCTCTTCCGAGCAGGGAGACACCGGGGAATACACCCCATGGAAATAATCCGCGAAGCAGGAGACAATTTCTTCTGGCTCAGTTACACACACACCATCCGTTTTCTCAATCAGCGGGACCACACGATTCGCTCTCTCTTTTTTGTCCAACCACGCTATAAGTTTACCAGCCTTATCACCCACATCATACAGACGCCCCTGTTGCTCTCTACTGAGGCCCCTGGCCGCCTCAGTGACGAGGGCCCTGTAGGCCGCCTGCTTGAGTTGGAGGACATGTAATGCAGCATCCGTCACCCCACCTTCTAAATTCCCCTCCAACTCGGCTATTTCAGCCTCCATCCGGGTCACCTCCTCCCGCTCGCGCCTCGGGGCATGGGAAATAAGGGATAGGGCCTCCCCTCGGAGTACTGTCTTGAAGGCCTCCCATAGCGGTATGGCCGAAGGCACAGACCCCACATTCTCATCAAAATATCGCTGAAGGGATTTAATCAATGCAGCGCGAATGGAGGGGTCGCGCAGGTACCAAGGATTGATTGGGACCACCCTACCTCACCCCTCGGAAAGACATCAAAGTGCAGTAGGAGCGGGGAGTGGTCCGAAATACCCCGTGGCAAATGGCGTACCTCTCCCACCCTCCCAACATAGGCCGCCGGGACAAGGACATAACCTAGTCGTGAGAGACTACCATGGGCTCCCGAGTGGAAAGTATACTGCAGCTGCGCGGGGTGTTTTAAACACCAGCAGTCCACTAATCCAAATGTGTCCAAGAGGCCGGGTAGCCACGCCTGTGCCCGGGGGAGGTCCCTAGGGGGGTGACGATCCAAAGATCCAGATACCACCGCATTAAAATCCCCCCCCACAACTAAAAGCCCCCCCGGAAGGCCAAGGAGAAGGCGCCCAAGGTCCGCAAAGGTGGTCGACTGCAGCCCCGGTGGGGTGTATACTGACACAAAGATAACCACTTTGCCCTCCAGTCTTCCCACCAAGACCGTATAACGTCCCCTATCATCGTGGAACACCTCATCAATCTCCAACGGGAGCGAGTTCTTCACCATGATGCCCACACCCCGTGAGCCGGACGTAAAGCCCGAATGAGCCACTAGGCGATAACCACGCCGATTCATGGCGCAGAAGGAGTTACCAATGAGGTGTGTCTCCTGCAGAAAGACTACATCGGGCGAGATTCGCTTCAGAAACTGCAGGACCACACCCCGTTTGATCCTGTCCCCCAGTCCATTCACATTCCAGGACAACAAAGTTAGTTCCCTACCCCCCATCATATACAAAAGCCATCATTCGTACCCCGGAGAGCACTTTAGAACCAACACAATAATACGTTTGCCTTGTGATAAAAACGAACAACACCCCATCCCCACCCACCCACCCCAACAGAACTCCCCCCTCCCTGCACCCCTGCATGAGCCCAAACAGCCCCCCCAACGTGCAGTGTGCCTGTCGCCCCATATGTAGTTAGACTAACTAAACCCCCTAGAGGAGGAGGGAGAACCCCCAATAGACCCAACACAACCTCCATAGGAGGGGAACTTACAAAAAACTGACGCAGAATCAAAAGTGGCATCATTTTCGTCCAGAGTGAGGCCCAATATTAGACCCTCAGTCCTGATCCAGCGTGCCGTCTCCCCCCGCCGCCCCCCCCCCGCCCCCCCGATCACGATCCCCGGGCAGAGTATCCAGCCAGTCCCCGGCCGCCTCGGGACGATCAAAGAAATGCGTGCGACCATCCACCTCCACACGCAGCTTGGCCGGGAAAAGCATGGCATATTTGAGGTTTAGGTCCCGAAGACGGCGTTTGACGCCTAGGAAGCTCAGTCTCTGCTTCTGGACCGCTGGGGTGAAATCAGGATAGAAATTAACCTCCATATTGTCAAGCTTGACCGGTCCATGCAGTCTGGAGGTTTGCAGGATAGCGTCTCTATCCCGAAAATTGAAAATCCGGGCGATGAGAGGTCTCGGAGGGGCTCCGACATTCGGCCTTCCCCCGGGAACCCTGTGAGCCCTCTCCACAGCGAAGAATTTGCTCAGCCCCCGTGGCTGGAGATGGGTAGCAATCAGGTCCTCCACAAAGAGATCCGCCGCCGCCTCCTCGCGTCCCTCGGGCACCCCGATAATGCGGATGTTGTTCCTCCGTGCCCGACTCTCGGAGTCCTCCAGGCGTCGATCCATTAGCGCAGTCGCCCGACTAAGCCGGCGCACCTCTGTTTGCAAGGCCGCCACATCTGCCGTTAGGCCCGATGCGGTGTGGGCCAAAGACTCTACTCGGTCATTGGTTTTGGAAAGATCGGCCCTCACCAGGCCAACATCCACGAGGACCGAGTTAATCTTCTGCGCCAGTGTATCAAACCGCTGGCCCACCGAGGCCTTCATCTCGGCAATGGCGCCCATAACATCTCGCAGAGTCAAATCTGCGGGCAGGTCTGGGGCATCAGGAGGGCTCTCAGGGGACTTGCGCGGTCCATCGGGCGATCCCTTCTGGAGGGTATAGCGGTCCATACTGTTGGCCTGATGGACGGCGCCGCGCCGGGTCGATTTGGTCTTTGCCCGGTCTCCATCTTGTTTCGTGGCCATGGCCACCAGTCTCCCAGTCGCACCAGCCACGTCGTGTAGGGCAGGAAAGCAGACACAAGCTCCGGGGGGGCCCCCTCAGGGCAGCGGGGTGGATCACAGCCTGCAGGCAGGCAGGGTCTCCCAGCAAGGCCACACCACACCAACACCAAGGGCTCCGCGACCCAACCTCGCAGAGACGACAAGGTGGTGCGAAAGCGAAAGCGAAAGTGCGGGGCACGCGAGTCGCCAGGCCCTGCCTGCCGCTGTTGTTCACTTTGTCACTGGATCACCCCACAGCGCAAATCCGGGGTCCGGCGAGGGGAAGGCCGCACACTTCAATCGGTGCTCACTCCGGTGTCCGAGGTCCGATTCGGAAGCGGGAAACGGGTGCCACCTCAGCTCAGGTTCACCAACATAGTCCCCTCATCCAGGGCAGGATAATGTCAGGATAATCGTAGGAGGTTGCGGAGGTCCTCGGGAGCCTCGCACCTACGCGGCCATCTTGGTTGCGCGCTAGGCTGTAAGAATATTTTTAAATACTTCTCTGAACCTTAGAAGGGAAAATGAGAATTAGTAATAGACACTGAGTCTTCCATATCTAAGTTGGTACTTTCCTTGCTTGCTTAAGAATGGAAAGTAACTGGGTGGGATTCCACCAATAGAAAACACTTTGCAAATAGATAGCAAGACTATTACAAATGTATGCTGTTTGACCTGGATAATTTTGCAAGAAGTGCATCATTAGACATTGCTGCTTGAAATCACAAGGAGCAACTTTGCATGACCTGTAACCCTGGTGACGTAACGTGAAGGGACATCACTGAACTAAAGTGTAAGGTTAATAAAATAAAAAAGTAATTATGAGGAAAGTGGTTTATTATATGGTGTGCTTGTGTGACCTCACTGTGTAATAAAGGCGCAATTCCATATTAGGTCCAATCGATCTTACCTAGTCAAAGGAACTAGTGTACAGCATTAAGAAGTGCTAAAAAAGTTGAATTAGAAGAACACACAGCACAATAAAAACCCAACATCACTTTATAAAAATAGGTTTCAGAGATATGAATTTTTAAAGAAACAATAAATCACAGCTTTTCACTTAGCACGATAAATGATTATAATTCACCATCATTCGTGGTTTAGGGTTAGCCACAACAAGTAACTTGAAAACATCTATAAGGGCACGCTTATGGGACCAAGTCAGAAAGCCAGTCACAGGGACCAATGAGGTCCAGTTGACCATTGAACAGTTACCTCACAAGAAAAGGAATCTTTAGTCAGAAACAATGGAGTGGTCCTGATGCAAGGGATGCAGGATTCTGGGTTTAAGGATGCTAAAGATTCTCAAGAATGCTGAGGATGATGAGCTGATGTAAGAGATCTTCTTGTGGCCACCCCTTGATCCATGAACAAGGTAGGGCAACTTTGGGCTCGGGTTGATGTCCCTTGAAGTCGAGCGCAAACCTAGTTGTCACTGTTCTACTGGTCTCTGGTTACATTGAAACCAGAGGTTCCCTTTAACTTGCAGTAACTTTCGTGCTGGTCTACCAAACAGCACTCCGACAACTCTCCTACTTCCTGCAGCTTTGGGGGGAACTTTTAAGTTTTGGGTCTCCAGCAGTGATCAGGTTTCTAGGCGCTAGGCTCTCAGAGGTGCAGGCTTCTCCGTTTTTACGGTTTTGTGGCTGTAACAGGGAGTAAGCCAACTGACTCTTGGAGTCATCTTCTTCGTCTAAGGGTCACGGACGACTTTTCTCGAGCTGGGCTCCACAGACACATTCCTTTCTTTGCTAGCCCGAGATGCAGAAGGTGCATTCCATTCTTTGGTGCAGCCCTCTTATGTGTGACTACCATTTGCCCTTAAAGCTTGCCCTTTTAGCTCATACCAAATTAGCCATCCCGCCAGAAGGAGGTCACACATCGACTCTCGGCATATCCTTTGTGTTTCTTCCTGAGAGTCGTTCACACCTCTGTCCAGGAGGGCAAAAGTCTGTCTCGAGGACAAAAGCTTGTGTGCAGCCATGAGCGGCTACTAGAAACTTAGACCAACAAACTGATAGCTTTCTAAAGTTGCCATTCGTGCAAAAGTTAGATTTAATTTGACCTGAATACGACATACCTTGAAGTACCATATTTAGTTGTCCCGTTCAGAGGTTAACACTGCTGAGTTAGTTGTCAGTGTGTAACTCCATACTCGCCAATGGGGCCTTTCCACAGTAAAAACAACAGGGCAGGGTTTTTACTATCAGTTCTTGTAAAATGTATAAAACACATGCCCTTCTTTTTAATATAATGCACCCTGCCTTTAGGGCTCAGTAGTCTTGCTTTAGGGGTGACTTAGAAGTATTAAAAAGGAAGGTCTTGACTTTGCCATTGATTTGAATGGCAAAGTCGAATTAGCAGTTTAGAAACTGCTACATCAGCCGGCAATGGCAGTCTGGGAGGCCTGCTTTTCTTTTTCACACTCGTCGTGGCACAATAGTGCTGCAGTCCTCAAGGGACGCTTAATTTACAGGCCCTAGATACCCCCGGTACCATATACTAGGGATTATAGTAAGTTGACCTATGTCATTTGAGTTTAAACAAATTAAACATACACTTTTAAGGGTCAGAGCACATGCAGTAAGGCCCGATCAGCAGGGCCTTACTGCATCACCAGTGCACCACAGAGGCATTACACCCTTACCTAATAGTCAAAAATTTGAGGCAAAAAGTGAGGGTGAACCTGCAAAAAAACCTCCTAACAGCCACCTTAGGCCAAGGGAAGCCAGCATATAACCTGGCAAAGTCACTGTGCATTAGCTTTACCCTTACAAGCCTGTATAGTCACTTATGCCTATTTACATTCCTCACATGCCCAGTTTCAGTCTCAAATGTTCACAGTCAACTACGATATGCCTAGAACAATCATCACATACCTAACTCAACAAGCATTTCCAAAGATTCAGCATTGTGTTCCCAGACTCCACCATCATATGCTCAGCCTCAATCATCATATGGCCAGACCCAACTGTCATGCACGCAAGCTTAATAGGCCTAGGCACAATCATCATTTGCCTTATGGCTGTACCCACCCTGCATAGGACTCTGCATCATGGGTCACTACATCAAAACAACTGCATCAAGGGACACCAGTGCTTAATTTGTGCCATTGTTTGCCGGCGCTTTTTATGCAAAGTTCTTCGGTGGGTCATTTAACTATTTAACGTATCTGAAAAAAATGATAAAAACACAGGCTTAAAACTGCAGTTTAAAGTGACATGTGGGTTGTGTCAGCTGCAGTGGACCCGTGTGTAATACCTTCAGCCCTGTCACTTAGTTTTTTGTTTACAAATTAAGCACTATGGGACACTATATTGTACAACGAAGAAAAAGGTAAATCAGTTAAGGGTAGGGGTTACTTATTTAAAAAATATTGTAAATTAAAAAAAAATTAAACTGTTCTAAAGAAACCTGGGGCTCTGGCTGGGGGCCTTCCTTTGGAATAGGCACAATGAGACGTGGTCCTGTTCTCACTGCATCACAGAAATTAAATGACACCTCACCGATGAGGCCTAAGTAGGCCACAACCATTCTTGGGTTGCTAATTTTCCCATTTGGACTGGGTCTGGCTTAGCAATAAGTGCAGGACTGTTTCTATTGAAGCTGGACCAAGACTTACCTGCATGTGGCTCGTCTCTGTCTAGTATGCATAATAATGGACAAAAAATAATGTACTGGATTTCAGCTGAGCACTTACCTGTGGCTGAGATTACTTCAAACATTTCATCCATCGCAGATGCTCTAGGCGCAGTGAGTATGCCCAGACCAGGGTCCTGTGTTCATTGTATCAGTGACCTCAAGCTGACCCTGGCTGAAAGGCCAAAGTCCAAAGCTGCTCTGGGTTGCTTGTTTTCCAGGCTGGAGGGGATGTGGTCAGGCGGTTCAGGCTGGAGTGAGACCAAAACTCATTTACATATAGATGGTCTCTGTCTAGAGTGGTATAGTGGACAAAACAATTTTGGACTAGAATGCAGCCTCCAGTAATAAACCAGTGGCTGAGAATAATACAAGAAGCATTCCAGCCATCCCTTTTTTTTTTTACTTTGAGGTCATCTCATGTTTTACTGCAAAATAAAAACGAGACAATTTTGGGTTGTGCTGATCTTCCACATCTGGGACCTTCTTTCTTCCTGTGTTAATGCGCGAGTTCTCTTACCCTTCACTTTTTGAATGCGAGAAGAACACGTGGGGGGCGCTGCAGTGTGGGGCGGGCGCCCTGGGGCCTGACTGAGAGCGATGTTTATGAATCACAGCTCTTGAAAGAGCACCGAAAGTGCTGTCCCCTCAAGATGTTCCCTGCTGATAGGACGCTCTCTGCGCATTGTTTCGAGGCGCGCGGGGCTCCGCGTCCCAGTGGTCCGTCCACCCTTCTGGTGAGCGCCGATGACAGCTCCGTTGAGGGAAGAGGAAGTCGTGCCGGAAACGAGATTAATATTGTCGCGAGTGCGGAGCCCCGATAACCCATCTGGGCCCAGAACTGCTTCCACGGGAGAGCAATTAACCTTCACCTGACAAGCTGCGTCCAACTGTTGCAAACAACCTTAAAGGGGCAGCGCCCATTTTCAGTCCACGTAGACTAAACACTCTGATTTGAGTTCCAGGCGAGGAGTATGCAAGCTCTTTTGCAGATGTTAGGTAACGAGATGACGAATTAATGCCAGTTAAAGGGGTCGCTGCAGAATAAACCTCACTGTGATATAGTGACGCTGCTAGGGTCGCCTCCTGTCCAAGAAAAAATACCGAACATTTGCTGTTGTTTTAAGAGTCTACCAAGGCCCGGACATGATACTAAATATGAGTTTAAGCAAACTCGTGTGTGTTCATTTGTAACATTACTTTTCTCCCTTGGTTTACTTTAATTATTAGTCAGGGATCGTTAACGCAGCTCTGGAACACATTTCAAAAGTGTTTTGTGTTTATATTTGCTGTTTGAAGTATGTACAGCTAAGGGCTAAAAATACCAGCAGTAGGTGAATTTGCTTTTTTGTGCCAGTAGAAAAGCAGTCAAGTAAGTGGCAACCCTAGACTTTGCACGGAAGAGTGTTTTTGTACATCTCTGTTTTTCTTTCTTCCTAAATAGAACCTTTGCAGTTGAATTTCCTTAGCATCACATAGTGAGGGGAGAAAGGAAATATACTACGGGAGTACTTGAGGTACACTTTCACCCCGAGTCCAAAGAGGGCACAGTTTTTTATATTTGTATTAATTGCATGCCAGTAGTCACCTTGTATTCCCCTTGTATTCCTATTAGTTGTGTTGGAGCCAAATAACAAAGGCCTATAAGTGAGTGTAAAGGAGTGCCACAGGAGTACTACTTTAAGTACTCCCGAATGTTTTTGTGAATAGACCCCAGTGTCTCTAAGGAATCAAATGTGAACTGAGTGATAGGAGAAAGTGACTCCCTGCTCATCAGTAGGGGTGGCTCAATCAATCAATGAATCCTCGTGCCTGTTTCAGCTTTGCACTCGAAAATCTGCCTTTAATATTTTCGTAGGTGAACCACATCCAAGCCCAGAGTTGTAGCAATCAATAGTGCAGCATGTGCAGTGACACCAGGAGGCACACTGCACCCAATTATGACTCATTTCCCTACCAAACAACGAGAAAGGGAGCGCATTTCCTATTCTTGTCTTAGTGCCCGTGGCACCCTTGCTCTGCACTGCCCAAGCCACTTTTTCACCACCAGGTTCCACTAGAGCAAAATACCATCTATGTCCCCACCTGCAGGGGGCGCAGATTATATGTATCAGCACAGCATGAGTCTTCGCTTCCGGGGGTGGAAGGTGGAAATATTTCACTTAGCCTATGGCAGAAACAATCCTTAGTCCAGCTATAACTTAGCAGGACAGAATATGTTAGTACATAAAAATTCGGGCATTGGTCAAATGGAGTAGATTTGTATTTTTGTTCCAGCTCATTATTTCATAGAAGTGGGTTAAATGAGACGAACGCAAAGCGATCTTCTGAATGTTTGTGAATTGCCAAAGGGTGTGAGATTTTGGGTCAGACCCTAATTTGCACTGCATGTCCTTGATCACTCCCATTGACAGCCCACTTTTTTCAGCTAACTCCTAGCAGACACCACTCGTTTAGGCGGGGAGCAGCAGGATTTATATTTCCTCAAACAGGAGGTTTCCTGGCGGCATCATTTATACCAAGGCGGTGGCATATGCTATTGTCTAAATTAGTACAGTGTGAGGTTTACAAGTACCATGGCTGGTTCTTGCCCTTGCCACTGGCTGATGTCAGCAAGCATGCCTGCGCTGCCTAGCATCAAAATGTGACACTACAGCTTTCTGGCAAGGCAGCCATGTTTCAAGAGCGGAGCTGAAACAAAGGGCAACAGAGAGGTACTGCCACCTGTCGGCTGGTGGTGAGGACCGCTTCCTTCCCCCTTTTTCCCCTGACTCCACTGAGGTATAAATCTTCTTCCTGAGTTGGAACTGGGCTTTTGGTAGGAAGGATGAAGGTGTGGCAGAGGCTGCCTACTGCCACTGATGGTACCGGACACGCCAGCAGTCTGGCTCATGACCAGACTGATGCAACACCCGGACAGTAGATATTTGAAAGCCACAGCATTGGAAGGCAGAGTCCCCAGTGTTTCAATTTGGCCCAAGACCCAAACTAAGAGCCAAGTCGCGGAACACTTCACAATTAAACATGCAACAGAGCCATCGCAAAGCGTGAACAATATACAAAGAATCCAGCAGTTAATCAAGGACACAGGAACATTTCTTTATCATGTTACATTCAAACATTGTAGGCCACTAGAACTAAGCTCCACTGCCTTTCCAATCCATCGCTAGGCAATGCAAAGGCAGTATAATTTTACAACAAATAAACAAGCATTGGACTGTGCAATACTCCATTTTGGAACTCCATGCTCCCATTGTTACTCAATGCAAGCCGCAAGGCAGAGAGGTAGGGAAGCGACTTGAGGCTAGCTCACAAGGACATGTGTCCAAGCTTTGCATCAGCATGAGTTTTACCAAAACCCTAATTAGAGAGCGGCTGCACTGATCCTGCGCTTTAAAGGGGGCATACAGTGTAGATGGAAAACAATTTCTCTTCTTCCAGTCCTGCATCTCTAACACTCAGGAGTAATAGGCATTCTAGAATATTGTTGTGATCTGAGCTAGGCTTTTGAGCTGCATTATGACCTCGTTAACGCGATGGACCATTTAATGTACAAAAGTTTGAATGTGAGCGCTTTGCAAAATAGGATGGAGAGATAGGTGTTGTTTGTCCCTAGTGAGCCACTATCCCTCCTGTGCAGCTGCACAATTTGATATTCATGAGGCAGTGCATTTCCACCTGAGTGTGCAGAACGACTTTGCCCTGTGCTGGGTTAGTCCATCCGGAGTATGGGAGAGGGCGGGCTACATACACATTCCTTTTAATGTATATGGCTGCTTGGTCCTTATCGAACACCAATTATATCATGAGGGCGTTCTGAGAGAGGATTTGTTTATAAGGAACATATTTTTTTAAATTACTAAATAAAAATACACTTCCTTCCAAATATTTCAATACTTTTTTATTATCATTTGTTTCAAAAGCTTTCTTATTGAGCAAAGTCTTTATATTTTCTTAACACTAATGTCAACAAACGTGGTGAATTCTGAAGTAAAGATCTTTTGAATTTAAAGGTTAAACCTCTTTGGCATTGGCATTGATAAAAGGAGTAGTAAGACGTGTTTAATTACAAACCAAAATATTGTCATCTTAAAAACAACTATCAGAACTTAAAAAAAAAGAATGTTTCACCTCATTTTCACTTTTTTCATTTGTTTGCACCATTTTCATTACAACACAGCACAGACGTCGTCTCAGACGTCACTAACATGTTGCAAGAAGGCCCGCTCCCTCTTGGCACCTGAGCACATTCGGATATTCTGAAGACACAGTGGTCGATTCTTCCACATAGCATAGTTCCTGAAGAAATGTTTATGTCTGATAAAGACACAACAATGAGGGGTGGGGCGTCCTCTTAGCCCCTACCAGTCGCACAGCTGTGTGCGCCATCATAGCGATCCAATAGTTAATCCGTTTTAATCAATATTAATCACTCTGATCCTTGTAAACCTGCGCTTTGAACATCCTTTCAAGTTGCGCTTATTTGTCAAGCCACACACGGAATAATTTGCCATTTCCCAAGTTTCTTATGTTCCAACCGTGCCCATCCAGACCTTATGAAAGAACATGACCAATGCAAAGATTCCTCCAAGGCAGTGTTTTATTAAATTAAACCCAATGCATTTCGGGCAATCAGGTGCCCTTCATCAGGGGTCACTGTGAATAACAATAAAAACAACAATATTCAACATTGCCATTTAAAAAAACGACAATAATCAACATTACCATTTTAAAAAAACATTTCTAAATTTGACTTTAAACTAACGTGTACAAATGCGTTTCTCCAAATGCCAACTTGCAATACATCCCTCTTTTGTTTCCCCACTCTGCCTCCCTCAGTCAGTACTAATATACATCCATCGTTCATCTTACAAGCCTATATAATGATGGATGGCGGGAAAGCGTTCGTAATGAGCCTATCAGGGAGCTTTAAGAAAAGACGCACGTGGTTAAATAAGGGAGGGTTGCAGAGTAAACAATTGGTTTGGAACGGAGAGGAGACCGGATGGTTTTAAAACGCTCATAGGAGGTACGGGAGGAGAAGGGTTGTTTATTATAACTGAAGGGTAAACGTGGGGTTAAAGACCGAGTTATGGTGGGAGAAATGGTTGAAGAATTGTAGCAGTGACAAGAGGAAAAGTCAGGGAAACCTGAAAAAGATCGGTCTAAGGAGACAGGAGTGTTTGCTTGTAGAAAACCGACAGTAGAATGAGACAAGTGTTATGATTAAGAGAGTAGGGGAGAGAACTCGGTTTGGTGCATGTAGGGTGATGGAAGTAGGATAAGGAGGAGGGTGTAGGTCATTGGGGGGGAGAGCTGTGAGTGTGAATTGAGTGTTATTTGGAGCCAACATGGGAAAGTCGATTGTTGAACAGGTTTTGAGTAACTACGGCGCAAAGACTGGGGAATGTATCAATCATTATATAGGCTTGTAAGATGAACGATGGATGTATATTAGTACTGACTGAGGGAGGCAGAGTGGTGAAACAAAAGAGGGATGTATTGCAATTTGGCATTTGGAGAAACGCATTTGTACACGTTAGTTTAAAGTAAAATTTAGAAATGTTTTTTTTAAATGGTAATGTTGATTATTGTTGTTTTTATTGTTATTCACAGTGACCCCTGATGAAGGGCACCTGATTGCCCGAAATGCATTGGGTTTAATTTAATAAAACACTGCCTTGGAGGAATCTTTGCATTGGTCATGTTCTTTCATGAGGTCTGGATGGACACGGTTGGAACATAAGAAACTTGGGAAATGGCAAATTATTCCGTGTGTGGCTTGACAAATAAGCGCAACTTGAAAGGATGTTCAAAGAGCAGGTTTACAAGGATCAGAGTGATTAATATTGATTAAAACGGATTAACTATTGGATCGCCATGATGGCGCACACAGCTGTGCGACTGGTAGGGGCTAAGAGGACGCCCCACCCCTCATTGTTGTGTCTTTATCAGACATAAACATTTCTTCAGGAACTATGCTATGTGGAAGAATCGACCAAGCTGTCAAGCTAGTGTCTCCACATTGCTTCATGAGACTCTGCGAGCCAGGCCATCTTTAGATGTTGCCCCTGGTTGCCCTGTGTACTCCTGACCTTGGCCTGCACTTGGCCACACTAGACGTAGCGGATGCACACGTCAGTGTGTACACATTTGTGTGGACATCCCTTTGTGAGTAGTCAATGCAAATGTTCTGGCCACGTCCACTGGCTTGCTCACTTACTCCTCAATTTTCATTTTTTCACTGTGAATTGTGCATTGTTTTGGATTAGATCTAAAAACACAAGCATTGGCAAAGCCAATACATCTGAGTTTTTAAGTGCGAACACATTCAGAGTTATGAAATTTGAGCAAGACACAATGGCCCTCATTATGAGCGGCCTGATAAATGATTTGATACTTATAGCACCTGAAAAAATCTGATTCCGCTGAGGTGAAATTCATCAGGTGTGATAAAGTCTCCTCTATTATAACTTTTTGGGGGAATAATATGTGGATTTGGTGTTCACTGCTCCAAAATCCATATGTTCTGGTAAATATCAGGCATTTTTCACTGAATGAATATTAGCAGGTTTGACCGCCCGATATTTATCCCTAAACCCATAAATGCAATATGTGCGGTAACAGGAGTTTACGACAGACATCACAATTAACCAGGTTGTTTGTAATGAGAGCCGAAGGAGGGAGCAAGCAGCAGTGGACATAAAGGGCTACAGTTGTAAAATAACCACGTATGCAGTCCAATGGAAGTTCTTGGGTGAAGTTGGAAGTAGACAGTCAAACAGGCAATTGCATAAGGTGAGAGGTGAAGACTCCACTGCGAAGATTGACAAAGTGTTATGCAGTGTTATGCCAATGGCCGAGTTAGACTGATCGAAGAAAGCAAATGGTTGAAAGGGGTGGATACAAAGCTGTAGCATATATATATATCGTATGTGCAATGTCATAGTATAGATCTATAAGGATGAAAAACAGGTGGCAAAAGACACCTCTCATCTAGGTGGCAACTCATTTGACCTATATCCATGAGACTTTTCCGAAGGCATGGCAAAATGTCCACAATTATATCCATAGCTGTTACCAAAGGCGATTTAAAACCCAGCGTGATGATGTCAGAAATATCTAGTATTATCATGCCATTACTCCATAACACAAAAACATGTGGTATGATATAGTGTATTATGGCATAAACAAATGTAAATGAACATAGTGCGGTAGGCTACAATTCCCATTGTAGATGATCTCACCCAACCATGGCTAGGGCAACCTACGGAGAAGGGGTGGGGGTTGTCATGGATAATGTCTTCAGGGCAGGTGAAAGAGAAAGATGGGGGTAATTTATTTGTGATTGAGGGATAAATCTAACATATCTCCGTCATGGCAGGTGTAGGAACGGGAACTAAACACCATAAAAGGTTTCCATAGTATCTTGTAGTTTGTAAATACGTGTTTCATCAGTATTATGGATTCACATAGCCAGTCTTCATACTGTGGCCGTTAGGGCAAGGGCCGCAAACTCGGCATGCAAGTCTTTGCCCCGGAGATGGCATTTGTCAGTAGGAGACAGTCGTGAGTCCATAGTGGGGATATATTAACTGTGTCATGTAAAGGAATTAGATTTGTCATCATCATTATTGTCACATGTGTCGTTTCTTTGAGGGCAGTGCCAATTTGGAACCAGAAGGCAGAGATTTGCGGGCAGTCGAAAATGACATGGCTTATGTCACAGCCGGCTGGATCAGATCTCTTGCAGTTTGAATGATGTAGGAGATCTGACTTGTGGAGGTTTAGTTGTCCTGGAGCAGGTGTAAAATTTAAGAAATACAGAAAGAACTTCATGCAGGACTCCCATACCCCTCTATCTAGCTGCTCGACAAGGGCTTCTCAGTTGGCTTCCGCTTATTCTGTATAGACTAACCTCTACACATTTCTCCGTAATTGTACTTGGAGGGGCTTAGCATGCACCTGCTTGATCCTCACATTGTAAAACCCTGAGGTCACTTTCTTACAGAGCCCCCAATGTTTCGAATACTGGAGATTGTGCAAGTCTGGAATGACCTCATATTTAGGTCAGACAATTCTTCAACTTGACAGTATCTCTATTTTTGACTTGATGGAAGGGAGAATTCCTCCTGTAATGTCACAAAGGTTTCAATTCGCCTTGTCGCTGCATCATTTAATCTAGGACAAGGAGTCCAACCCTTTGCCACTCTGCCCACTGAACTAGTTTACCTCAATACAGATGCTAGTGTTCCAGAGTGGTGCACGAATATGCAGTCTAGCATTGATTTGTAGGCGTTTATGCACTTGTATCTAGGTGCAGACGTAGCTAGCATTAGAGCGTTAGGTGTCACTGAGGAGGGGTTTTTGTGTTGATAGATCCTACGCTAGTAGGCATGAGTGAGATGCCGTTCAATAAGGACCCAGAGCGGGGGGGTGGGGGTCACTCGATCTCGACCTCATGTAGACCAACTGAGACAGGAGTAACACCGTGCAGTAGTATTCATCACATGGTAATCCAAGACCCCGTCTGCAATGTGTTAACAATTTAGAGGCTTTCAATCCAGTTCTAGAGCCGCCTCTATAAAATCTCTGGTACCTGTCTCTATAGATCTTATTAAGGTAGTATTAATCAATAATTGCAGCAAGCCCAGGAAGTATGTAAAATGGGAGACTATAACCATTTTAACAGCCTGTACGCGTCACCGCAGAGACGGGTGCACATGCAACCATGCAACCATTAACCATATTCCAACTGTGTGCGGTTAATGAGCGGGTCAAGATTATGGGGGATTATGCGTTCAAAACCTCTGTTAATATATATTTTCTGAGATATTTCAGACGTTTGCATTTCCTTTGAAATGGATAAACTTCTATGGGAGCTCTAATACACCCAGAAAGCTGTCCCAGGGGAAAGGATTCAGGCGTAGTGCTGGAAATGCCATGTCACATCTTCCAAGGGGTCCTATTTCTTCTCTGCGGATTTTTACACAGGATGGAATTTCACATAGGGTTGGAACTCACTGTGTACTTTTTATATTCTCTGCCACAAAAACAGTTTTCCCCTTGGAGAAACCCCTTCCCCTCCGCCAACGCCGGTACCCCTCCAGAACCTGGATACCGACACAGGGACTCCGACTACAATTGGTCTTGGTGTTATATATATATATATAATACAACAAGTAACAATACAACTGCAACAAGCCAGAACTATTGGCTTTGTCAATGGTTGTTAGTGGCCTAAGACAAATAAACAACAACTATGGCTTTGCTGTATAGAACACTGAAAAGGCTTCAGTTTTGAAATGGTGACACTGAATGAACCATTACGGGTCTCTTTGAAGTTACCTTAGGTATTGAAGGGTGGCACTGCTGCAGAGTTGAGATTTTTTTATTCACCTAGAGGGTGAGGGCAGAAATGCAGAGCCGATAGGGACCCGTCTCAGCATCTGCTTTTTAGAACAGCCGGTGCTGAGCATCAGCAGGACCCGGCCCACTTACAGCCCTGGCCGTGGGTGTAAATACATCTGGGAGCATATTTTCCATTTGTGAATCAGTCCCATTGGAGTGCATGCGTGCTGTTGTTGATGTTGCCCAGGGGGTAAGTCCTGCTCTCTATTGGTAAATTTGCACTACTTATGGCCTCATTGACAACAGAGATTTATGGGCACCTATGCGTAAGATAAGTGAACAAAACCCTCACACTGCGCCACACAAATGTAAATCCGGATTTACTCAGTCAGGCTTGGTGGAATTTTATGTTTTCAAAATCCTTTAACAAAGATAGAATATCTGCTATACTTGTATCGTCTCCATATATCTTAAGCTAGTAGAAAGGGCAGAAATACTCACAATTCTCATAGATTGCAGCTAGTGTCCCACCAAATCAGACTGGGAAATGAAAGCAGCCCTGGCAAAATACTCAAACCAGTCCTAGTTAGTCTCTCAATCTCTCTGCCTATCTCTCGCTCTCTACAATTACTCCGCGGCACCCTCACCCCTGACGCCTGACTCCACCACCCCGGAAATGGCTGATGGAATGAAGGGCTAATCCAGCTCTGTTTCCATCCTTTCAATGCATGCAGTTGTACTCCTGTTGTAAAATGGTGTTAGTGCGTAGATTGGGTGAGAATATTCCATCTCCAAAGCTAATGGTACAGAGGAGGACTTTCATCGCATACAGAGAAAAGAAAGAACTGCAATTGCATCAATGTTATGTGCGCACAGTTTTTACCTGGTGATATACCCTACAATAGTAGTGATACCTGAAGTCGCTGATTGGTTACTTTCTCCAGGAGTTCTCATGGGATTCTTCATGAGTGTGAGCTTCTCAGATGTCCTTGTGCATCGGGTCCTCAAAGAAGAACAGCATGTTTTTTTTGCAGCGGAGCCGGGCACTTGTGTTAAATTTAAGGACAGCGGTCTGGAGGACAATGGCTTATGTAGATCTTGTGAAAGAATGTGCAGTGTTTTGTTCTTAATACAAACAGGAATTGCATCAGGGAAACTGTTGTTTCAACACACTGAAGAAAAGGTCCAAGAGCTGCTAAGAAGGCGTGTAACGGATTGTGAGGCGGATTTCTTAACCCAGGCTGTCAGTCGAAGCCAGAGTTCATCCTTATCGCGACAACACACTGACAGACCTGTGCCAATCAAAGCACAGTAATACACGTTGCATGATTATAGACTCACTAACAAAGTTTTGGGGAAACTTTCAGCAGTCAGCATCATTGTTTGTAATAATCAGTGTCACTTAGTTTTAAAAATTAATCATGATACTACCAGACCCTGTATAGCCCAGAACTGGCGGAGAATGGGGGCAGCGAGAGGTGATGCTTCGCTAATCTTGACCCCAAAGCAGAAGATAGAGCCCTTCTAGAGGGGGAAATCACCAGGGGCGAAATCTCCTAAACCATATCTACTTCCAATCTCCCATAGAACAAGGTGCAGGGTGAAGATGGTTTTCCTAGGGAGTTTCACAGATGGACCAGGCCAGATATGAGGTACCTACTATATGAGGTATTCAAGGGTGCAGTGCAGTCTGGTACCCTTCTCTAATAGGGCCTTAATCGCAGTTTTGCAAAAATGGGGAACGATTATCCTCAATGCAAGAGCTACCACCCGATTTCCCTGTTCAACTTAGACATTAAAATTCTTGCTAGCATATAGGCCTCCTTTCTAAAAAAAATTTTAATTCCAACACTCATTCACTCCATGCAGGTGGGCTTTGTGCCTGATAGAACCTTGCATAAACATATGAGAACCCTGACTTATCTCCTTTGGCTTTTGAAAGACTTTTAAGATGATACCCTAGCCTTATCCCTGGATGCCGAGATCACGCTCGATCAAATTGAGTGGAGCCATATGTTTAAAACACTGTGGTGGGTCTGGTAGGGTGGGGACTTTGTAGCCAAAGTCAGATGGCTTTACACAGCCCAAGTTAATTGTGGAGGTTTTCTATCAAATCAATTTCTTATCCACAGAGGGAATCAACAAGGAGGTCCATTGTTACCTTTGTTGTTCCTGATACTTTTGTTACTTACTTGGAGTAAGGTTTACACAGCCCAAGTTAACTGTGGAGGTTTCCCATCAGATCCATTTCCTGTCCACAGTGAGACCCAACAAGAATGTCCCTTGTCACCTTTGCTGTTCCTGATCATTGTGTTGCTTACTTGGAGTAAGGTGTAAAGTGTGAAACTGAGTACACATTATTGTTTACACATATTTTTTCATTTTGTTTCTTTTGCTAACTGGGCACACATTGTACTTGATTGCATGTTTCTTTTAACTGCCATTTACCACTACTCATACAATGTTTGCAATGAGAAAGTTTGCATCTGTAGTCCCCCCATATTCACTTCAAAATGCTAAATCAGAAGGTAAAGCATAGTACATTCAGAAATTAAGAGCAGCGTTTACACTCTGGAGTTCACTGCAAACATTAAATGATGCACTGTGTCACTTTTAACTACTTCTAGCACCCTCCTAATGAAATAATGCATTAATGCCTATTTATACAGTGTGGATAATACACAAAATATGTGTCTTACCACTGAGGAAGTCCAAGGAAGCTCTTCAAGCTTGAGAAGGGAAAGGAGTTATTTTATGAAGTTGGTAGAAAACTAAATGATCAGCTTCATCTCTCCTCTCCTGATACTGACAGGGCAATCAACTTCTTAACCAAAACACCTAGAAGTGGACACACAGGATGTGGCTATAACAGGAATAATACCTAGGAAAATCTGAGGAAAGAGATGTGATTTATTTGGTATTTGTTTCTACCTGAGAAACTGATTCCCCTTGAAAGTTTCACTGGTGGGAAACTAGAACTTATCTTACTTTCAATTTGGAAATGTGAACAAAGCAATTGTGTTCTATAATTTGCTTGTGTCAGTGTGGGCAACGTATGTAAATAAGCAAATACAAGTAGTGGGTATCTAAAAGCAAGTGTTAAGGATACATAGAATGGTTTTCTCCATTTTTTTAGGATTACCTATACATGGAGTAATGTTCTCAAACTGTCCCAAACCTTTGTTAATTAGCCTTGGATTGTTTGGCAATTGTTACTGCAACAATAGCAGTGGTTTCAAAGCCTTAGGCCTTTAATTCACAGTAATTAGGTAACAGCTGTGACTTGTTTTCCATAATTTATGGGAATCCTAGAAAATGTGGGCGTCCTTCTTAGTGGTCCATTAGATTCTCAAGCCTAACAATGCTTTGACTATTCAAAGGTCTCTGTTCACTTACTGAAATCATCTCCCTTAGTTCAAGCAACATTCTTCCCATGAAAATCTTAACAATATGTGCAATCAGTGACCACTGTTAGCCTACCAATGGAAGGAACTGCTATTCTTCACTCCTGTGGACAATATATGCTAATATAAAGGACCATGTATTTCCTATGTGTTTTACTACAGATAACCAAATTGTACAGTACAGTACTAAGCTGACATACTCCCTATACCTAGCCTACACAAATCAGCGGTCGTAATACCTATCATTAAAAAACCTGACGCTGATCCTTCCTCCCCCTCCAATTATCGTCCCATATCCCTTCTGCCTTATTTAGCAAAAATCCTGGAAACTCACGTCACAACCATCTTAAGCACCCATGTCGAAATCAATCATTGTCTTTCCTCTCGTCAAGCTGGCTTGCGCCCCTTGCACTCCACCGAGAAAGTGATGATTTCGGTAATCGATGTGCTACGCGAAGGCATTGACACCAACCTCCCGCAAGCCTTGATCTTATTAGACTTGTCCGCCGCCTTTGATACGGTGGATCATTCCATCCTCCTTAATCGTGTCAGGGTGGCGGGCATAGAAGGCCTAGCCTTCTCGTGGATTGAGTCCTTCCTTACAGGGAGGGCCCAAGCAGTCCATTTGGCCAACTTTACCGCTGTCTCCCGTAAGGTGGAGTGCGGGGTCCCTCAGGGCTCATCACTTTCCCCCCTTTTATTTAATCTATACATTTACCCCCTCATTTTTTCATTACAGCAGATGGAGGTCACGGTGTTTAATTACGCCGATGACCTCCAGCTAATCTTTAATCTTTCTAATTCCTCTTCATCCGCTTCTAATGTTCGGACAGTAATGACATTTATCCAGGACTGGATGAACTGCAACCACCTCAAACTCAATCCGGACAAGACGGAGTTAGTCCTGACCGGAGGTGGTTGCAGTCCATGGGCCCCCTCTTACTGGCCCCTGTCACTTGGTGTCCCCCCTCTTCCTGTCCCTAAGGTCAAAACTCTCGGGATTTTTCTAAACTCACAACTTTCTATCCACTCACAAGTTGGTTCAGTGGTCTCCGCATGTTTCTTTTCATTAAGACTAATTAGGAAAGTATCTCGTTTTTTTTCCCTTTCTGCGTTAAAAATCATTGTGTTGGCCATGGTACTATCACAAATTGATTATGGCAATATCATCTACAATGGAGCCCCTGCCTATGCGATCCATCGCTTGCAGCTGATACAGAATCAAGCGGCTCGCTTGATTCATGGCTTACCCAAATACCACCGAGCCACTCCCCTGCTTAAAGCTCTGCATTGGCTCCCGGTGAGAGAGCGCGCCCTTTTTAAACTCGGTTGCCTCACCTTCCAGGCTAGATCGGGAACAGCTCCCGAGTTTATACGCTCTGCCATAAAATCATATCTTCCGGGCCGCGAACTCCGCTCTGCCCACATGGCTCTCCTGACCATTCCTCGCTTCAAGAAACAGAAATCTGGCGGAGCGAAGTTCGCTGTTCTCGCCCCGCTCTTTTGGAATTCTCTTCCTGCCGCTCTCCGTACCTCTCCTTCCTACATACTATTTCGGAAGGATCTTAAAACCTTGTTATTCGAGCGAGCCTACAATGCCTAGCCTTCTACCGCCGACTGCTACTGCATCACTTAAAGCGCCATGAAACCGCATGGTATAAGTGCGCTTAATAAATGCTTTTAAATTCAAATTCAAAATTCCCTGACCGCAAAGCCAAATTAAAGCTTAATAAAATCCATAGCTAGTAAGGTATATTTCAAGAAGGTCATGTTGTGATTCTGGTGTTATAGTGTATATTGGATTTATTTAGAATCAGATGCTGCACATAGGTATCAGAAGCAGGATATTACAAATATAATAGTTTGAGAGTGTTCTTGTGTAGAACAACGCAGCTCTTGAAAGTGGAGATAATGCATGTGCGCCATTTTACCAAAGATTATCATTGGTTTAGATGACAATGGAGAAGGGTTGGACGAGCCAAATTACAAGCGTGTGTCCAGATTGTTATGTCATAGTTTTGAAAGAAAATAGGAAAATGTAAGGTATTTTAAAATGTGCTGTATTTTGATGAATTTGCAAGGCATATTTTTTTTAAATTTAAATAATGTTGGGATCAAGTTAAGAATTAGCTTTATGGTGTACTGTGGTTGCAACGCAGTCAGTGTTTTTTGCACAATTAATGCTTTGCAGTCACTTCCGCTTCCTACATGCCAAATGCACTCATTCATAAGGTGGAAGCTGTTCCATAAAAGAGATTACATCCCTTTGAGGGAGTCAGCACCAGATCAAGAGTGTGCAACCACAATTGTGGTTTCCAACCTTTGATGCATTCCATTGTAATTCAGTAAATGGGGCTTGCCTCTTCCACATCCCCTCCTCATACAGGATTGCAATCAGCCACAGAGGGCATGTTGTAAGTCGAAAACTTGTTTCTGAGTTACAATGGGTCCTTTGTGCATTACTGCCTTGTTTCAGTCCCTAAGCCTGTTGTTGTGTGATTTGCAAATTTTGTACCCACAAAAAGGCTTACTACATCAGACCCTCAGTTTTCAAACATTTTGAAATACTAATTTGTATGGTTCTTTATACAAATGATCCTTAAGAATTTTTCTTCTTTCACATTTCTGACAATTGCCATCACTGTGGAAATGAGGAGTGTGATTGATTTGTTGTGTTGTGTTATAATATGTTAGTAATCTTTACACAGCATTTTATAAACCTAAATATATTGTTTAGAGATCTGCAAGCCAATCCCCAAATGAAATAAAGACAGGTGATGAGAGGTGACAGGTAGCCCTTTTCCTAAAAAAGGCAAGTTCTTCTAAAGCAGACATATGAAGGAGGTGACCAGATAAAGAGTGGTCATTTCATATGAAGGCTTGAAGGGAAAATATGAAGACATACATATACATTTCTGGAAAAGATTTTAAACTCTACTTTATCCTGAAAGGCATTAGTTTACTGAATCTGGCTGTCACCATTTAAGGTATAGTATTAGATGCCCTGGTTTACACCATTGCCATTAGCAGGAAAGTGCAAAACACATTCATTAAGGGGCATATATTTGTGGTACCCTTGTCATAAATATAATTCCTGAAAATGTTGTACATTTCAGTTATATGAGCTATTGGATGTGGGGCGTTTAGTCCCAGACCCTTGACCTATAAAAGCTGGAATTATAACTGTGAGAAGTTGGCCTGATGTATGATGTCACTAGTTATAGTGTACACCTTATATCAGTCCAAATACCCTTATGGTGATTGGTTGTAAAGTCAACCTTATAGACCAGCTATCCTAGTGGTAGCATGGACAAGAGCAGTCTTAGGCTAAACTCTGAATGGCATGTGAAGCCAGCTGTGATACCATATATAATCCCTTGAATACCAAATGAAAGGACACCACAACAGATATATATATAAAATAAAGTGTATTTATTCTAAGCAAACCCTCAGCACTCTTTATGAGATTAGAGGTAAGTACAACACAGTCTTATTAATGCATACAGTAAGTCACACAGGTAAGTAATACAGTTAGGCCCTAGGGGCCACGCAAACCATATACTAAGTAAGTGGTATAAGAACCACTGTCACGGAAATAGAATAGGCCTAGGCCTAGGGAATCGCTGGGGCTACACTACACTAGCGTTAGTTAGGAAGTGGGAGGCCCACGGGATTCGTGTGCAGAGTGGAAACACTCACGCGTAATGCGTAAAAGTCAATAGCAATGTTACAGTTTAGAAATAGATAGATTTAGGACACTTCCGGAGTAGCTAGGAAGTTGAGACTTGAAAACTAGACACTAGGATAGTCACTATCCTGATGAGCACCGGAGTACCCAAGTTACCTAGCCCACAGGCTGCGGGTGCATAGGGGTGAAGATGCGTCGTTTTCGTCGTCGACTCCTATGGATGCCTGAAGAAAGATGCTGACAGGCAGTCAGTGAAGAGTGTCCGGTGGATCCCAAGGCTGGGATCAAGAAGAGAAGAAACCTGCAAGCAGAAGGGACAGAGTCAAGGTCACTAGCCAGTGACCACGTGGAACCAGGAAGGAACCAGGCGATGTCGTGAAGAGTTGCAGGTGAAGGTGAAGCTTGTCGCTGCAGCCAGGAGGACCAGAAAGCGTCGAGGACGACCAGGACCAGGAGGAGAGCTGTCCCACGAAGGCTCTTGCTGTCGGCGGCGTCGAAGTTGGACTAGGACTCACCAAGCCTTGGCAAGCGGAACCCACGAAGAACAAAGGACTTGCTTCTGGTGCAGACCAGGAAGGTCTGGGGTGCTTCTTCTTTGCAGAGAAGCGGGAGCCAGTCTGGAGGAGCCAAACCAGCGCAGAAGATTTCAGGGTGCGTCGTCACAGAGGCCACTAGCCAGCGGGCAAGCAACCGGACAGACGCGGCAAGCAGGAAAATGCTGAAGGGCCCCACGCAGGACTCATGGAGTGTGGGGGGCTGATCTTCGGTGCAGATGGTGCTTGGGGTTGGGGCTTCTCAATCCCCGGTGCACAACTTCGAGGGTACCTCAGAAGCTGCGCTGTAAGTTACTAGCCACTTTTCCCAGGTAGCCGGTCCCACGTCGCTCGTCGCCTCCACGGATCTCAGCTCTGCTGCAGATGTGGATGAGGGTCGGAGAAGTCTGGAAGTCAAGGCTCTGGTCGGGCTCTGCAGTCGGTTCCTCGTAGAACGGTCGCAAAGCAAAGGGTAGTCTCTTGATGGTGCCTGTTTGCACAGGGTAGCCACTCCTTGGCTACAAGGGAGATTCTTCAGTCTTCTTCTTTCGTCGAAAGTCGAAGGTCCAGAGTTTCTGTTCAGTTTTGCAGGTTCAGGATAATCTAAAGTCTTGAGGCCCAACTCCCACTCTTATACTAATCTGGGGGGCTGGGATACCTGCTAGGTCACGCCTTATGGGTGGGACCTGGGAGGGGGTGGTTACACCCACTTCCCTTTGTCCAGTTTCGCGCCAGAGCTGGGGCTGGAGTGCCCCAGCACCGGTTTGAACTGGACTATGCAAGGAACACCTTGTGTGCCCCAGGCATGTCTCATTCCTTTCAGCCCACCCTGCCCCAATACACTAAAGGCTGTCTGGGGAGGTGCTAGCACCTCCCCAAGCAGGAAACCTATTGTCCAGGCCTCCCTGGCTGGGATCACTCCCAGCAGCAGGAGGTCAGACTTGTGTCTGTGGCAGCAGCATCCATTTTGTGATGCTGAGGCTTTGGTCAGAGGTTACACAGCAAAGTAGGATTTTAACATGTCTCTCCCTCTAGAAGGGAGGAATAATATCCTCATCACCAGAAATGGTATGGGGGTATTATTCCAAAGTGTTAGACACCTTACACGACATGTTTTGATACAGCCCAACCATAGTTACCATAACCGTTTAAGATTATAAGGCACTTTAAGAGTATATGGTAGGCTATATCATAGAACAGCTATAAGGACATGGTTCCGAAAGCTGCAGACAGGCTCAGCTCATGCTAGAGCACCATCTCACATGTTACCAAGCACTCTGCCTCCAGGATTGTTAAGGCCTGCCATAGGAGTGACTGATAGGTACACATGTGTCTATATATAAGGTAGATATAGATATACTATATCTAAGCAAGGGGTGATTACACGACCTTGCCCCAGCTGAGTGATCAGCCAGTTGTGTCTGATTGGAAGGCCAGACCAGGGGTGGCATAATACATGCTGCAGCCCCTGGGAGGCCTAGGGTACACCTATGCCCTGGGTACCTAGGGTACACTGTACAGGGTCCAATAAGGTGATCCTTACCAATTGGTTATGTACCTAGGGTACATGGAGTCCATTTTACAGAGAGAGCAGACAGCCTGAGACCCTGAATGGCAGGATCTCAGGCCAACTAAGTCGAAAAACCAGCTAGACACTAGGCAAAAAGTTGGGGGTAACCATAGTCAGATATCCACCTTCCTACACAACCCCCCCCCCCCAAACGAAAGGAGATAAGGCTGGCCTTGACAAGGTAAGCCTCTATTGCCTGAGTGGCCATATAAGGAAGAACCAGCACTGGCATGGTTACCCCCTGTCTCATGGTCCACTAAGCAATCCCTCATCCTAAAGGTATCATAGGGTCTCCACCATAGGGAATCTCTACCTTGGGTGTGTCTTGGCAAAGTAAAAGGCTGGTGTTGAGATGGAGTACTGAAGTGAGTGTCCCCAAAGTGAGGCCTCAGCTTCCTCCAATCATCCTCCACCCTGGATGCCTTTCTTTCTCTAACTGAGTTGCACTGTGCTCTCAGGGTCAGCCTCTGGCTACCTAAAGCTGGAGGCTGGGCCCCTTTTGTGGGCTTACTGGAGGGACAGGTCAGGTTTGGGGCCCTAAGGTCCCATGTTTGCCTGTGCCCAACAGAATCCCTCTGAGGGAGGTCCCTAACTACCTGTAAAGGGGATCCCTCAGGAATGTTTTTACCCATCACCTGGCTAGGGCTACTAGCCAGGCAATCCTCATTCTTTTGAGGGGGGGGTTCTTGTGGACAGGGGCCCTCTTGGGGTCCACTGGCCTCCCTGACCTCTGCAGCCCTGGGCTGACTGAGGCAGGGTAGAGAGAGGCAGGCTACCTGCACCAGACTGGGTCCCACCTTGGAAGGGGCCACTGACATCAGAGGCTCTGCCAGGCCAGGCCTGGCTACCTCTGGGGCAGTTCCTTCACAAGGGGTGAGGTCAGATCCCTGAGGAGGCTGACCTTTTCCTAATGTCTGGGGAGAGGGAGACTTTTCTTCCTCCCCACTACTCTCTGTTTGTGTGGAGTGATCCATAGTTTCAGGCTTCACTACACCTAGGTCAGTCTGAGTATGGACTGAGACCATTACAGCCCTGCCAACCTTTTCAGGAAGGCACTCAGTTTGTGTTTGAGCTGTGACTGTCACAGCTCTGCCAATTTCTACAGGGAAGTCTGTCTGTGCCTGGGCGGTGGCTACCACTGCCCTTCCAACCTTTTCAGGGAGGAAAGCTACTTGGACAGGGGTTGTGACTGGCACAACCCCACTACCCTTTTTGGAAAGGCCTACCATTTTGGAATGGGTGTCTTGTTCAACTCCAGCCCAAGCTGAGAGTTCTAAGTCATTCCCCAGTAAGCAGTCCACAGGCAAGGTTGGAGACACTGCCACCCTTTTAGGGCCAGTGACACCTCCCCAGCTGAGACATACCTCTGCCATGGGATGACTGTTCTGTTTGCCATCAATGTTAGTGACCTGGTATGAGAAACCAGGCAAAAGCTGCTCAGAGGGAACTAGCCTATGGGCCACCATAGTGATGCTAGCTCCAGTGTCTCTGTAGGCCTCAGCTTTTCTACCATTGATGTAGGGTTCCTGTCTGTACCTACCCAAAGTGTTGGGACAGGCAGTGAAGTTGGCAAACCCCATGCCACCATCACAGACAAGAGTAGCTGCTGCAGGGGAATTGGCTAAGCCAGGATCCCCCTGTGTTCCCCAAGAAAACCCAACCAAATTTTTGGGGGCACTCCCACCACCTGGGGGATTACTGCTGACAGTAATAGGTGGTGTGACAGGAGTAGTTGGAGGAACAGTTTTGTTTTTAGCCTGTGGACAACTGCTGTCAGTTTTGCAATGCCCAGGTGTTTTACACACATGGCAGTAAGGCTTTTTAACTGTGGTAGAGGAGGGAGCTTGGGACCCACCACCCTGTGTGGAGTTTTGGGGCCCTGAGGAAGATTTCTCTTTTGCTTTATCCCCACCCTTCTCTTGAGGCTTGGTGGTATCTTTCTTTTGGTCACCACCCTGATTTTTAGGCCTAATCCTGGTACTGACCCATTTATCTGCCCTCTTTCCCAATTCTTGGGGAGAGGTCAAATCTGAGTCTACCAGGTGTTGATGGAGAAGCTGGTTCTGACAATTACTAAGGATCTGCTCCCTCATAATCAAGTTGTACAATCCTGTATAGTCCTGCACCTTGCTGCCATTTAACCAACCTTCCAAAGCCTTAGTGGCACAATCCACAAAATCAGACCAGTCCTGTGTCTGTGTCTTCTGGGTGTCTCTGAACAACAACCTATATTGCTCAGTGGTTAAACCAAACCCATCTATCAGAGCACTCTTCAGGACTTTGTAATTGTTTGCATCCTCATCACTGACTGTGAGGAGCTTGTCTCTACCTTTGTCAGAAAAGGAGAGCCACAAGATAGCTGCCCACTGAGTTTGGGGTACCTGCTGTACTTTGCAGGCCCTCTCCAAAGCAGTCATCCATTTGTGGATGTCATCCCCATTCTGATATGGGGGGACTATCTTGCTTAGGTTTCTATGGTCATAAGACCTATCCCTATCTCTAGGGATGTTGCTGCCACCAGTGGGTTCTGACCCACACAATTTTTGCTCTCTAGCCAGAGCAAGCTTCTCCTTGGCAAGGGCAATTTCTTCCCTCTGAATCCTCAGATTAGCTTCCCTCATTCTGGCTTTATGCTCCTTTCTCTCAGGTGAAGTCATTCCCCTGTGAGAGGAAGCATTAGAGATGCAAGAGACATGGGAGTGGATGGATTCCCTTGAAGGGGATCTGTCCCTCCTGCTTCTCTGTGTAAGCCTACTTGTGGGTCTGTATGGGGGGACCCCATGCAAACTCCCATGTAAACTTAGGTTAGCCTGGCTAAGTCTTCCTACTTGGCCCTGGCTGTCTACCTCTTCCTCTGAAGTCCCATCTGACTCATCTGTGGTGGGTAGACCCTTATCTACAGCTATGGCACCATCCCTGGCAGCTCTTTCAGCATCATAGGCCTCCAGAAGCTCCACTAGCTGTCTAAGGGTAGGGTTGGAACCCTGTTTTATTCCTCTGGAGGTACACAAATGTCTCATCTCCTGGAATGTTAAGGTATCATACCTAGAGGGGGTCTTCTGCAGACCTGCCCCTCCTGAGAGAGCATCTACTTGATCTCCTCCCAGAGGCATGATCTAGTGAGGGTGTGGTGTGTGCACCTACCTACACTAGTTGTTTCTACTAAACCTCTCTAGTAGTTGTAGTCAGGGTGTGTTACTCCCTTCAACCTACAACTACTAAGTCCAGTAGGACTTAAGTATTATAAACTATGTTATATGTACCTAGACAATATCTGTGTGATCTTTCAATTTAGTATCTCAAGATTACAATGGTATTACAACAGCAAGCTCAGATCCCAACCGCTGCTCACCAATGTGCGAAGTTGGCCTGATGTATGATGTCACTAGTTATAGTGTACACCTTATATCAGTCCAAATACCCTTATGGTGATTGGTTGTAAAGTCAACCTTATAGACCAGCTATCCTAGTGGTAGCATGGACAAGAGCAGTCTTAGGCTAAACTCTGAATGGCATGTGAAGCCAGCTGTGATACCATATATAATCCCTTGAATACCAAATGAAAGGACACCACAACAGATATATATATAAAATAAAGTGTATTTATTCTAAGCAAACCCTCAGCACTCTTTATGAGATTAGAGGTAAGTACAACACAGTCTTATTAATGCATACAGTAAGTCACACAGGTAAGTAATACAGTTAGGCCCTAGGGGCCACGCAAACCATATACTAAGTAAGTGGTATAAGAACCACTGTCACGGAAATAGAATAGGCCTAGGCCTAGGGAATCGCTGGGGCTACACTACACTAGCGTTAGTTAGGAAGTGGGAGGCCCACGGGATTCGTGTGCAGAGTGGAAACACTCACGCGTAATGCGTAAAAGTCAATAGCAATGTTACAGTTTAGAAATAGATAGATTTAGGACACTTCCGGAGTAGCTAGGAAGTTGAGACTTGAAAACTAGACACTAGGATAGTCACTATCCTGATGAGCACCGGAGTACCCAAGTTACCTAGCCCACAGGCTGCGGGTGCATAGGGGTGAAGATGCGTCGTTTTCGTCGTCGACTCCTATGGATGCCTGAAGAAAGATGCTGACAGGCAGTCAGTGAAGAGTGTCCGGTGGATCCCAAGGCTGGGATCAAGAAGAGAAGAAACCTGCAAGCAGAAGGGACAGAGTCAAGGTCACTAGCCAGTGACCACGTGGAACCAGGAAGGAACCAGGCGATGTCGTGAAGAGTTGCAGGTGAAGGTGAAGCTTGTCGCTGCAGCCAGGAGGACCAGGAAGCGTCGAGGACGACCAGGACCAGGAGGCGAGCTGTCCCACGAAGGCTCTTGCTGTCGGCGGCGTCGAAGTTGGACTAGGACTCACCAAGCCTTGGCAAGCGGAACCCACGAAGAACAAAGGACTTGCTTCTGGTGCAGACCAGGAAGGTCTGGGGTGCTTCTTCTTTGCAGAGAAGCGGGAGCCAGTCTGGAGGAGCCAAACCAGCGCAGAAGATTTCAGGGTGCGTCGTCACAGAGGCCACTAGCCAGCGGGCAAGCAACCGGACAGACGCGGCAAGCAGGAAAATGCTGAAGGGCCCCACGCAGGACTCGTGGAGTGTGGGGGGCTGATCTTCGGTGCAGATGGTGCTTGGGGTTGGGGCTTCTCAATCCCCGGTGCACAACTTCGAGGGTACCTCAGAAGCTGCGCTGTAAGTTACTAGCCACTTTTCCCAGGTAGCCGGTCCCACGTCGCTCGTCGCCTCCACGGATCTCAGCTCTGCTGCAGATGTGGATGAGGGTCGGAGAAGTCTGGAAGTCAAGGCTCTGGTCGGGCTCTGCAGTCGGTTCCTCGTAGAACGGTCGCAAAGCAAAGGGTAGTCTCTTGATGGTGCCTGTTTGCACAGGGTAGCCACTCCTTGGCTACAAGGGAGATTCTTCAGTCTTCTTCTTTCGTCGAAAGTCGAAGGTCCAGAGTTTCTGTTCAGTTTTGCAGGTTCAGGATAATCTAAAGTCTTGAGGCCCAACTCCCACTCTTATACTAATCTGGGGGGGCTGGGATACCTGCTAGGTCACGCCTTATGGGTGGGACCTGGGAGGGGGTGGTTACACCCACTTCCCTTTGTCCAGTTTCGCGCCAGAGCTGGGGCTGGAGTGCCCCAGCACCGGTTTGAACTGGACTATGCAAGGAACACCTTGTGTGCCCCAGGCATGTCTCATTCCTTTCAGCCCACCCTGCCCCAATACACTAAAGGCTGTCTGGGGAGGTGCTAGCACCTCCCCAAGCAGGAAACCTATTGTCCAGGCCTCCCTGGCTGGGATCACTCCCAGCAGCAGGAGGTCAGACTTGTGTCTGTGGCAGCAGCATCCATTTTGTGATGCTGAGGCTTTGGTCAGAGGTTACACAGCAAAGTAGGATTTTAACATGTCTCTCCCTCTAGAAGGGAGGAATAATATCCTCATCACCAGAAATGGTATGGGGGTATTATTCCAAAGTGTTAGACACCTTACACGACATGTTTTGATACAGCCCAACCATAGTTACCATAACCGTTTAAGATTATAAGGCACTTTAAGAGTATATGGTAGGCTATATCATAGAACAGCTATAAGGACATGGTTCCGAAAGCTGCAGACAGGCTCAGCTCATGCTAGAGCACCATCTCACATGTTACCAAGCACTCTGCCTCCAGGATTGTTAAGGCCTGCCATAGGAGTGACTGATAGGTACACATGTGTCTATATATAAGGTAGATATAGATATACTATATCTAAGCAAGGGGTGATTACACGACCTTGCCCCAGCTGAGTGATCAGCCAGTTGTGTCTGATTGGAAGGCCAGACCAGGGGTGGCATAATACATGCTGCAGCCCCTGGGAGGCCTAGGGTACACCTATGCCCTGGGTACCTAGGGTACACTGTACAGGGTCCAATAAGGTGATCCTTACCAATTGGTTATGTACCTAGGGTACATGGAGTCCATTTTACAGAGAGAGCAGACAGCCTGAGACCCTGAATGGCAGGATCTCAGGCCAACTAAGTCGAAAAACCAGCTAGACACTAGGCAAAAAGTTGGGGGTAACCATAGTCAGATATCCACCTTCCTACAATAACTATAGAAAGTCTCTGTTGAGGGAACCATGGGCCTGTGAAAAAAACAGGATGTACTAAGGTAATTCATCTCAAAAGACAGCAGGATGACGTGGCAGCACCAACACATTCCAAAGACCAGCCCCTGGCGGAAGACATCTGTTGATGTAGGTCTTTCTCGAGACACATTGACTCCTTACTGAAGCAAGAGTGACCAACTGGAAAAGGTTTCAAAGTTGGCGAGGACACATCATAAGAAAGGTATTAGATAGACTGAAGAGACTTTACCAAACCCTGCTGAGTGAGCACTATAACACCTCTTCTGAGATTCAGAACACTACTGGACTTGAAGAAGATGAAGGGAAAGTTTCTTACTGTGTGCTGTCAAGGACATGACCGGGATTTTCCTTTCCCTTGCTTCCAAGGTATGGAGCTATTTTTAAAAGGGTGAGTGAGTGATCTTCTGCAGTCCACAGGTAAATCAAGGACACAACTGAACTTCCAAAGGAGGAATTAACAAGCGCAGTAGGACTGTACTTTTGGATATGACTCTGGGGGAGAAGGTGTAGAGAAGACTCTCTCCCCCTTGGATATGTTGTGTGGGTTCCTTGGAACAACTCCTTAAAGTGTTGGGCATTTGGAGAACAGAGTAAAACGTATTCAACTTTTGGCGAAAATTGGATTTATAAATTCTAGAGAACAGGGCCAAGATGCCTATACTATTCAAGAAAGCAACAGGCAAGATTTTCTCATTTGTCCAACATCTAACATATTGCAATGAGGTTTGAGGCTCCTGTAGAACTGCAGAAACCACATATCTGACCTATGGGAGCCCTGTGTGATGGCAATAGTCTCTAGCCTTATACGATTAATTTAGCTCCAAAAAAGTGATAAAGTCCAAATGTAAAGAGAAGCAGCAAAGAGATCCCAGTAGCAAGAGGATTTTGGCGGCTATAGTTTTCAAAATGTTCGCTCTCTGAGCTCTGGCACCAAAATTCAAGGCTTCAGTGGGACCACGGTCTTCTGCCTTTGCAACGCTGAAGGATTTTGTCCTCCAGAACACCAAATCAGAATGTAAAACTGTTGACAGCTGCTAGCCTCTCTGCTATACCTGACCCATGCTTCACCGCAATCAACCTGAAAAGACACCTGGGATTTGATCACCCAAAGATCAACGCTGACTTTTACATCGTCCTTTGTGTTCTATGGAAACTTTTTCTCTTTTTCTAATTAAAAAAATTACAATTCTAGGTCCTATGCAGCATTTGCTGTCATCTTGATCATTCAAGTTTTCTTCTTTTTAGTTTTATTAAAAGGATTTTTATCTGATTAATTTTCTCTCATTAATTTTGTCTTGGTGCTGCTAAAATACTTTCCACATATTCTTTTTCCACAGCTGCCTGTGTCCAGCACTCGAAACATCTGGCTTCTATTGAGTGGCTCCTGTTGGGGTTGAGGGTTGACTGTTTGAAGTTTGACTTCTGCTGATATGATGGAGTAGTTTGGAAGGTAGTTGGTGAAATCAGACAAGACAAAGGAAACCACTTCCCACATGGGACACCTACAAGTATGTAATTATTTATTGAACACCGCTGTCTATTTAGTATTTGTACAAGGTGTTTTAGTCCTGTTTCCTCTATTCATATCAGCTGTGTGACTGATTTCCAACAAACAATGTAGATCTCTGGTATAATTATGAAAGGGCCCCTCTGCACGAATAGAATGCCTGTACATTCAAGGCCCAATAAAGCAGTGGCTAACATTAAAAAGAGATGCCTTTAATCAGCTGACTAAACCTGCACATTAAAAAAAATACTGCCAGTTTCAAGGCATTCAAAACATAATTCTAAACATTCTGATTCTGAAACATAAACTTCTGTGTAAACTTACATTTTTGGGGGTATTTAAAAACGATGAGTTCATAGCAAGTTTACGACTATGGAGACTACACAGTAGGAATGGGAAACTCTTCACATAAAACGATAGGAGAGTGTTATCTTTTTATACGCTGAGTGCGGGGTTTCCACAGTCGTAAACTCGCCATGAATACCAAAAAAACAAACGTACACAAAAGTGAAAGTTTACCTATGTGAATAATGGTGTGTGCGGAGCTATAGCCAGCTATTCCTAACCAACAAGAGAAAGAGGAATACGAGCAGCACAGAAAGACATTTAACTGCCATTGAATACCCCCATACACCAACAACAGAGACAACATTATTTCAGAAAATACAACTAAAACCGTGATTGCAAAACAACAGCATCGTAAAAGCCTGGGAGAAGTTAACCGACCTAGGGTCATCTTTAGGATTTTTGTGCCCCAGAGCAAGACATTTTACGGGCACTATCGTAGGAGCAACTGACTGTAAATTGTATTAACCAGCAAACTTTCTGACATGGGGACACACAAAAACAGTCAGAAGTTATGATTTTGAGGGAGCCACAAAAATGCTTACACTGGCACTGACTCGGTGTCAAACAATACTATACCTTGTGGTACATAGTACTATACCCAGTGGCACATAGTACTATACCCAGTAGCATATAGTACTATTCCCTGTGTCACATAGTGCTATAACCGGTGGCAAATAGTACTATACCCTGTGGCACACAGCACTATACCCGGTAGCACATAGTACTATACCCGGTAGCACATAGTACTATACCCAGTAGCACAGAGTACTATTCCCAGTGGCACATAGTACTATACCCGGTGGTACGTAGTACTATACCGTGTGGCACATAGTACTATTCCCTGTGGCACATAGTACTATAACCGGTGGAACATAGTATTATACCCGGCAGCACATAGTACTATACCGTGTGGCACATAGTACTATACCCGCTAGCCCATAGTACAATTCCCTGTGGCACATAGTACTTTACCTGGTGGCACATAGTACTATACCATGTGGCACATAGTACTATACCCGGTGGCACATAGTACTATACCTAGTGACACATAGTACCATTCCCTGTGGCACATAGTACTATACCCGGTAGCACATAGTACTATACCGTGTGGCACACAGTACTATACCCAGTGGCACATAGTACTATACCATGTGGCACATAGTACTAGACCCGGTGGCACATAGTACTATACCTAGTGACACATAGTACTATTCCCTGTGGCACATAGTACTATACCCGGTAGCACATAGAACTATTCCCTGTGGCACATAGTATTTTACCCGGTGGCACATAATAATATACCTGAGGCACATAGTACTTTACCCGGTAGCACATAGTACTATACCTGGTAGCACATAGTACTATACCCGGTAGCACATAGTACTATACATTGTGGCACACAGTACTATACCCAGTGGCACATAGTACTATACCGTGTGGCACATAGTACTATACCCGGTAGCACATAGTACTATGCCTAGTGACACATATTACTATTCCCTGTGGCACATAGTACTATACCCGGTAGCACATAGTACTATTCCCTGTGGCACATAGTATTTTACCCGGTGGCACATAGTACTATACCTGTGGCACATAGTACTTTACCCGGTAGCACATAGTACTATACCTGGTAGCACATAGTACTATACCCGGTAGCACATAGTACTATTTCCTGTGGTACATAATACTATACCCGGCGGCACATAGTACTATACCGTGTGGTACATAGCACTATACCTGGTAGAAAATAGTACTATACCGTGTGGCACACAGTACTATACCCAGTGGCACATAGTACGATACCTGGTGGCACATAGTACTATACTCGGTGGCACATAGTACTATACCTAGTGACACATAGTACTATTCCCTGTGGCACATACTACTATACCCGGTAGCACATAGTACTATTCCCTGTGGCACATAGTACTTTACCCGGTGGCACATAGTACTATACCTGTGGCACATAGTACTATACCCGGTGGCACATAGTACTATACCGTGTGGTACATAGCACTATACCTGGTAGCACATAGTACTATACCATGTGGCACACAGTACGATACCTGGTGGCACATAGTACGATACCTGGTGGCACATAGTACTATACCGTGTGGCACATAGTACTATACCCAGTGGCACATAGTACTATTCCCTGTGGCTGTTAGTAGTATACCCGGTGACACATAGTACCATACCGTGTGGCACATAGTACTATACCATGTGGCACATAGTACTATTCCCTGTGGCACATAGTACTATACCCGCTTGCACATAGTACTATTCCCTGTGGCACATAGTACTTTACCCGGTGGCACATAGTACTATACCGTGTGGCACATAGTACTATACCCGGTGGCACATAGTACTATACCAAGTGACACATAGTACTATTCCCTATAGCACATAGTACTATACCTGGTAGCACATAGTACTATTCCCTGTGGCACATAGTACTTTACCCGGTGGCACATAGTACTATACCGTGTGGCACATAGTACTATACCTAGTGACACATAGTACTATTCCCTGTGGCACATAGTACTATACCCGGTAGCACATAGTACTATACCTTGTGGCACACAGTACTATACCCAGTGGCACATAGTACTATACCGTGTGGCACATAGTACTATACCCGGTAGCACATAGTACTATACCTAGTGACACATATTACTATTCCCTGTGGCACATAGTACTATACCCGGTAGCACATAGTACTATTCCCTGTGGCACATAGTATTTTACCCGGTGGCACATAGTACTATACCTGTGGCACATAGTACTTTACCCAGTAGCACATAGTACTATACCTGGTAGCACATAGTACTATACCCGGTAGCACATAGTACTATTTCCTGTGGTACATAATACTATACCCGGCGGCACATAGTACTATACCGTGTGGTACATAGCACTATACCTGGTAGAAAATAGTACTATACCGTGTGGCACACAGTACTATACCCAGTGGCACATAGTACGATACCTGGTGGCACATAGTACTATACCCGGTGGCACATAGTACTATACCTAGTGACACATAGTACTATTCCCTGTGGCACATAGTGCTATACCCTGTGGCACATAGTACTATACACAGTGTCACATAGTACTATACCCAGTGGCACATAGTACTTTACCCGGTGGCACATAGTACTAAGCCCTGTGGCACTAGCATTACTTTCTTAGTATAATAATTACACCATGTGGTACAAGCATTGTAGAGAGAGACAGAATGAGAGGTAGAGGTAGGCAAAGAAAGGAAGGGAGGCTGTGATAAATAAATGGACAGGAGTGAGATATAGACAGAAATATCACCTTCCCAAGAGGCCCTTGGAATGTGGGGCCCCTGGGCAATTGCCCACTTTCCCCATGCCTAAAAAACCAAGCAAAGCAGAAGCCCTAACAAACAGAGAAGTAAACCAACTGTTCCGTTTTGGTCTAGACAATTCCACTTCACTTTTGCATATCATATTTTTGCATTTGTGGCACTCTGGCCTGCAAAAAATGGAAGACCTACACCTATTAGAAGACAACGAAGACAGCAGGAACCTCCAATACAATGAGAGATCAACAAATACTCATACAGGATCAAACACAAAACCAATACAACCAAGCATGTTTGAAAACATAAACACATTTTTTTTAACGTATACCTGAAATATGCTTCAAACAGGCCTAGAAACACTGCATGCATTTTATATATGGTGACTACAAAGAGGTATTTTATGCTCCCCAAAAAACCTGCAATGTGCACTTTATGGTCTTAAATCTCATAATGTAACAGGAACTCATTGTTTATTCCAGAAAGACCTTCTGTGAGCATGAATAAACAATCAGTGAAGAATCAGCGTGCAATCAGTGTGATCCGAGAAGACGAAACTTAAAAAGAGAACGACTCTGGCATTTCTGTACTTACTGCTGACAAGCTTAAGAAGACTGCACTGCATAAAGGTTAGGACTGCTTCATTCGAATGAAACCTTGGTTGAGGGTTATTCCAAATGGAATATTAGAACGATAGATAATGTGAATTTAATTTCACCTAAAGCAAACTATGGGCCAGATGTACGAAGCTATATAGGGGCATATGTATCAAGCCCTTTTCCCGTTCGCAAACGCTCAAAATCGGCCCGTTTGCGAACAGGAAAAGGCCTTTTGGGATGTATCATCCCAAAAGGGCATCGCAAATTAGAGAATCGCAAATTTGCGATTCTCTATTTTGCAATTGCATTTAAGGAATTGCAAATTGCGATTCCTTAAATGCAATGAAACAAGCACCCAAGTTGTGCGATTTCTCCTTAAGAAATCGCAAATTACCACCAACTTCAAGTTGGTGGTAATTTGCGATTTCTTTGAATGATGCACTTTTTGTCATTTTTCAAAGTGCCAAGTGGTGCACATACATGCCCTATACATGCCCTTAGGGCATGTATGTGCGCCACATACACACAAATGCTCATTTCAGGGGTGCATTAGGGTGTCCTTATGACACCCTTGCACCCTTGAAATTATTCTCAATTTGCGATTCTCTAATTGCGAATCGCTAATTGAGAATGTCTTCCCATTCATTCCTATGGGCCTTCTGGCCCATAGGAATGAATGGGACGGTATTCCTTAATTGCGATTTGCAATTAAGGAATGCCAAGGAATCACTAACAATTTGTGAATTTTTACTTACATCTCGTTTGCGATTCCCAAATTGCGATTCTCAAAAAATCGCTATTTGAGAATCGCAAATAGAGAATTTGATACATATGTCCCATAGTGCCTTGAAACCCTGCGATTCGCTAAACCACAGAGTTTGCGACCCCTAAATGGCTTTTTTATAAGTATGTTCTAAATCCATTTTGCGATTTGGTAAGGGCTTACCGAATTGCAAAATGGTTTAGAAATGCGTACCGAATCGCAATTTGGAAAGGAGGTGCTAAAGTCAACCCTTCCAATTTGTGACTTAGAATACTACACATCACAGGTTTGCAACTTGTATTTCGGTTGCAAGCCATTTGTGGATTACCAACTCCTCAAAGGAGGTGATAACCCATTCCCAAAGAGAAGAATTCCCCTTAGGACACTTATTCCCTTCCTTTTTTAATGCAAAAAAAAAGATTTGGGTGCGGCCAGTGGGCCACGGGGCTACTGCCAACTTCAACTCTAAAACAAAAAGTTTAAAAAATATAATTTTTTTTAATTAGTCCTGTTTCTTTAAAGAAAACGAGGTTCATTAAAAAAATTACTTTATTCAAATGCAGTCAGAGGCATTGTGGTCTGCTGGTCTGAGCAGGAGACAATCCCTGTGATGACATCCAATCGGACTGAGTCGCAATTTGTGACCTACCTCATGAAGAGTAATGAGTTACTGCAAATTGCACTACACTCAGAACAGAAATTTTACAAACTGTCCTAATGGTACATAGGTTAGTTTGCAAAATCAGAAACGATTTGCAAAATGTCATTACACAATTTGCAAACAATTTTTGAAAAATCAGGCCCTATGTTACCTCTGCCTTCTCAAATATGAAAGTTGCATCATCTTTCCTGGAATGTGGAATAGTTTGAATTTGCCATTTGAGATAATAGAAGGCATCATATTGTCCCTACTCTGGTTACAAGTGTGGAGGTACTGCTGGTGATCCGGCGTATTCTATAAGCAATGTCCAGTCATTTGCATTCTGGAGTTATCATGGTTCTTTGTCTCAAAGTGATCATAAATCTAAGGAAAACAGTTCAGGACAGAGGAAGGTGCGGCACCCTCATACACTGCGACCCACTGCAAGAGAGCAAGCATTGTGTATTGTCCAAGAGGCCCTTCAGAGTTGGAGGGGCAACCTATTAAAGAAATATCGAGGGTCGCATAGCTTGGCTTCATCACACAAGTCCCGAATCCTGGTCCTTTACATAGGCCACAGGCTTTCTTGGGAATTCAGTCGTGGACAGGGGATATCATGTTATGTTATGTTAAAAAGCTTATAAAGCGCACATACACCAAACGGTTTCATGGCGCTAGAGTCCAGGGAGTGATACTGCTGTGAGGGGATAAGTCATACGCCTGGCAGAACAGCCAGGTCTTTAGCTGTTTTCTGAACTGTGTGTAAGAGGTCAGTGATCTGATCTCTATAGGGAGAGAATTCCATGAATGAGGTGCCAAGACCGCAAACCTTAGTCCTCCATGTTTCTTACGTTTAGAGGATGGAATGACTAACAATTTCAAATGCGAAGACCTAAGGTCCCGGGAGGGAACATAGCGCTGAATCCAAGAGGATACAAATGCTGGGCATTTGCCGTATAGAGTTTTAAAGGTGATACACCCCAGCCTCAATGCGCAGCGTTTGGCAACTGGGAACCAGTGTAGACTTTCCATTAATGGCTTAACATGGTGCCATTTGGGCAGATGGTGAATTAATCCGGACGCTTGATTTTGCACCAACTGCAGGCGATTTAGTTGATATGCTGGAATACCTGCATAAAGTGAGTTGGCGTAGTCAATGCGGGTGATTACCAGTGCCAAAATACCCTGGATTAGGGCTTCTGTAGTCAGAAATCTACTAATCTTCTGGATTCGTCGCAGCTGGAAGAAGCAGGAAGAAACCACTGTCCCAATCTGGGCTTTCATAGACAGATCACTGCTGATAACAATACCAGGACATTTGGTGGAGCCTGCTGGGAGTTGGAGGTTTCCTAATTGGGGTGGCCAGAAGTTGGAATTCCATAGGTTGGTTAGCCCACCTGTTAGAATCAGCTCAGTTTTATCAGGGTTTAATTTTAGTTGATTACTATTCATCCATTCACATGATTAATCGCATGGTGGATTGAAAGTTGAGGACAGAAGATGGCGATTGATCGATATCAAATATAAGTTGAAGGTCATCGGCATAGTTGAAGGTGGTGACCTTCCTTTCTCCAAGAGATCGAATCAAGGGTATTAGATACAAATTGAAAAGAAGAGGTGAAAGGGAGGAGCCCTGAGGTACTCCGCAGGTCAACTTCATTTTGGCAGAAGAAAAGTTGGCAAGGCGGACCGCTTGAGAGCGGTTACTAAGAAAGGATGAAAGCCATTCAAGAGCTGAACCCTGAATCCCGGCGTTATCGACACGGTTGATCAAAAGATCATGGTCAACCATGTCGAAAGCCGCCGAGAGGTCAAGAAGTACCAAGGCCTGGGTGATCCTCCTTTCAGCCCCCTTCTAAGTTCATCCATGACTGTAAGGATGACCGTTGAGTGCGCCGGGCGGAAGCCTGCTAGTTGAGGGTCAAGATATTAGTAGCGTTCAATAAAGGAGCTGATGCATCTAGCCACATGAGCTTCCAGAACTTTAGCTAGATAGGGGAGCAGTGATATAGGGCGATAGTTAGTTAAGGTTGAGGCATTTACCCCTGGTTTCTTCAGAATAGGAACAATTTCTGCATCTTTGAAAGCATTTAGAACAATGCCCTGTTTAAGGAAGTTATTCAGGAGCGAGAGAGGAAGATCTGGACAGGTCAGAAAAGCTTCCCGCAAAATATATGGGGACAGCAATGGTTAGTGGAGCCAGATCCAACCTTCCTTAAAAGGCTAAAAAATACTTCCCTATAGATAAAAGGGATCTGATCTAACAGAAGATGGTTTCTACCTATGAGCGATAAGGATGTAGGGGAAGTATTGGTAGGAATACTGGACTTGATGGTGGCAAACTTTTCGATGAAATAGGTGTTTAGAGAGTCACATAGGGTTTGAGTGGGGGCAGATTTTACTGTGGCCCTGTCTGGTTGGATAAATCATCCACGATAGCAAAGATTTCTTTGGACCTGTTAGCCAAGTTTAAGATCTTGTTGGAGAAGTATTCTGCCTTAGTTTGCAAAATTGCATTTTTGTATTCCTTCATCTGAGTTAGGAATATATCTTTTGTGTCTAGGGAGTAATTTCGCCTCCACTTGCGTTTAGCTTGACGCAGGGAGAGTTTGTTTAGTTTTAATTCGTCAGAAAACCAACATTGAGCATCATGAGGTCTCATCATTTTGGTTATCTTACTGGGGGCGACACTATTCAATATACAAAGCGCAATATAGCCAGGAACTGGGGGGCGTCGGCCCCTCCTGAGATTGGGGAATGGAAAGGTGATCTTGATTGGTGCCAGAGGGCAGAGGAAATGGTGTATAGGAGCAGGGGGTGTGGCAAGAAATGGGAAAGGGTATGGATGCCATGGAAACGATACAGAGGGTTGTGGGAGGCAGACCGGTAATCTGGATGAGAGGCAAGGAGGGGGCCTACTTGCACCGAAAATTGACTGAATATGGTTCTTTTAATGTGACATCTACTGCACTCATGCTTTTGTCCGTCCATGAGGTGATCTCTCGAGTCTTTGTTAATAAAATATATTTAAAAAAAAAAGAATATGACCTTTTATGTGGGTTGCAACAGTCACATGCTGGGTGCAATTCATCCCCGAGAGTAGATCTGTAAATTCAGCAGAGCAAGTACTCTCCCTGGCATCTGTAGCCCAGAAATTAAAGTCACCAATTATAAGAATTTTTGCATAATTAATGGATAAATGAGAAATCATTTCATGTAATGTAGCAAACTCAGAGTGAGGGCACATTAGAGGACATACTTTCAGGCACATGGTCACTTCCCTTATCTGCTTTGGTGTGGTTAGTTCATTATACAAGGGCAATGGTTGCTCCATGGTGCAACATGAGCCAAATGGCCATGGTCATATCCACACTAATGGAATTTGGAAGGGAGTACTAATTGCTGTAATGCTATTTTGTTATGTGAATTTTTAACCCTACAAATGCAGTTTCATTAACTGCAATTGCAAATCAAGCATTGTGCAATACCAACATGCCACTTTTTGATCAGCTCCTACCATATCAATATCTCATAGAGAAAATCAGAGTAGGCTCCATCACCGGCACAACCCAGATAGTACTATACCCTGTGGCACATAGTACTATACCCTGTGGCACATAGTGCTATACCCTGTGGCACATAGTGCTATACCCTGTGGTACATAGTACTATACCCTGTGGCACAAAGTGCTATACCCTGTGGCACATTGTACTATACCCGGTGGCACATATTATTATACCCGGGGGGAAATTATACTATGCCATTTGCCACATAGTAGTATTCCTTGTGGCAGTAGCATTACTTTCTCAGTATGATATCCACACCATCCAAAGCGGCAACACAGAAAGCAACGCATTTTCAAGGTCCTGATTCACAGCATTAATATTAAGTAAGGGAGCGGGAATTCCAGGTGGATATCCCCAGGTGGGAGAGGGGTGGGGTTTTAGTTTTGCTTCTGGACTCCTGACTGCACCCCTCAAATAAGAACTTTTCTGGACATTTTATGCATTCCATGAGTACTGGGAGTCAGATTGCATTTAGCTCCTAACAATGGCCCCTCACATTGCTTATCATCATCCCACCACTGTTATACAATGTGGTTGTAAATGTCGCTCGACCAACTAATTATATTCCTTACAATTAAAGCAAGTTGTGAATAAGAACATGTATATCCTCATACTGTGACATGGGTGGGTGGCTGGATGGATGAATGGATACATGGATGGATGGGTGGGTGGGTGGATGGATGGATGGATGGATGGATGGATGGATGGATGGGTTGGTTGGGTGGGTGGATGGACGGATGGCTGGACAGATGGGTGGGTGGACGGGTGGGTGGTCGGACGGATGGATGGATGGTAGGCATCAGAGTTTTTGAGTGTAAGGTTTCCCACTTTGAAACCGGCAGTTACATTTCAGTCCCGCCATTTTTTAACAGGAGTGCTGCGTTCGAGTCTGGCACAGTGTGAACTGTGGACCTGTTCTCTAAGGCCCGTTCACACAGGGCCGGGGCTGGGCTCGGTCCCGTGTGCTCCGAAAGCACCTATCTATCTGTTACAGTCAGCGTGTTTTCTGTCTGCAGAGAGTGACTGGCGAATCAGTCACGAGACCGCATACCATAACAGGATGTGCATTGGTTTCTAGGACATAGTGAGATATGCTCTCTCAGGACAATAGAAATGTCTGGGTATGTCTGCCGAGATAACAGGGGAAGGGCGCGCACGTGCGCCGCCAGGGCCTTCCACAACAGAGAGTCCACGGAGGAGAGCGCCTTTGCTTGTCTTCCCGCTGGCACGCGACGCCAGTGGACACAGGGCAAATAGGTGCATACACGTGTTGCTCCATTTTAGCAACAGCAACATCCGAGGCTTACCTTAAGATCTGAAACAAAGAGGCTGGCCACCTTTAAGAAAGATAATGAATAATGAAGGCGGGGGCTATAAACCGGAAATTCCTTCTGAACGCATTTCCTGTACTGTGCTGCCTGATTTGGCCCCTTATCACTGCAGGAAGGCAACACAGGAAGTATCAGTCTATAGTCGTCCTATCAGCATTTGTTTTGTGAATCAGTGGGACAAGTAGGGCATCTCCCACAGATCCTATATGACTATAATATAGTGCAGTCAGGCTAACGATGCTGAGCCGTGTCCCTCAGTTTATACCTGACGATCACGGATACAACACGTCTGTCCAGACTGGATCCATGGAGGTTCGGGTGTACGATTATCACCCACACTTTCATGATGGGTGACTCAGTGTAGCAAAGGGGGTTCTACCTCGGAAGCCCCCAGTGTGTTCTTTACTGCTGGACCTCTAGTTTGTGACCTCACAGCATGCGTGTACGTGACTTGAGGAGCGAGAGAGCAGCAGCTCTTGAATAATGTCACATTGTTTAACAGACTGCTTTGAGTGTCTGCCAACAGGCAGAAACAAACAGGCTGAGCGCTGGAGAGGGCCAGGAAAAGAACAATAGCACGCAACGCGCTGTTGTATAACCAGGCGAGGACTGTGTCATGAGGGGCAATGGTTCTAGTTCTCCTTAGCAATGAGAAGGACTTCAAGATGTCTTGGTTCCCACAGTTGGACATCCGATGATTTTTATAACATTGTCATATCTTTGAACCTTGCGATGGAAAAAAGCTCAAAGGTTTGTTTTCAGTTGTGCATATAAACTGCCCATCAGCGCTTCCTCTCCTTGCATCCATTGTCATGGAGGTGTGTAATACAAAGGGTTTGGAAGCCCATCCATATCCTATAGCAGCAGCTCTCGCGTTAGAGCAGTGACGCGCTGGGCCCTGAAGCCCATACTCTGGCTAATGTCGGTCCCTCACCTTCCTTGGGCCGCTAGAGTCCCCAGGGAGGCAGTTGGATTGACTTGGTGTTCATGTGTCACATACTTACATCTCCCTCTCAGCGGCAGGTCTTTGTGGACCCGTGATGGTAGGAATAGCTTTCTGCGCTGACGCGAGACTCTCACAGCGGCTGTCAGCACAGTGGTGGCTCCTCCCTCTCAATGTGGGAATGTGGGGCATGGCTTTAGGTTGGGAGTGGGCAGCAATGCACAGAGGGTGGTGAGTGATGGTGGCTGGATGCCAAGTGATTTTTTTCGTATGAGGAAGTGTGTGGGGATGGAATGCCCACAGGGTGTTGTGGGAAGATGGCTGGACGCCAAGTAAAAAAAATGAATATGAATAAGGGTGTGGGAAAGAAATGTAATTAGAGTGGTGGTATGGTAGGTGGCCAGACAGTGAGTTAGGATTTTATGGGATCTAGAGGGGGGTGGGAAGTGTACAAAGTGCTATGTTATCCTGTTATCCTAAAAGCAATAAAAAAAAAAACTTTCGATGTTTGTCATATGAACCTCATAAAAGTACTGTCAACATTTTAAAGAAGTATTGTTTTTTTTCTCTAATCAGTAACTAGCGACCATTATATAAACTAGGGGTGGGCGGAATTTGCGAAAGCGACTTTCGCAAATTATCGCGAAAATGTTTAAAATCTCCGCAAACACGCGGAAATATCGCAAAGATGTGGAAGTTTTTTTCCCGCCCGTTCGCGGTATTTTCTGCGTGTTCGCGGCTCGCCAACTTACCCATGCGGTTGCTTGCGGGCGTGGCCATCTTGTTTTCACTCTTCTCGCGGTGCATGATCGCGAGAAGAAAGACGTGATCGCGCGACGCATGACGTTACTGCGGGTGCGAACTGTCGCGAGACAGCGCAAATGGCTACCAACAATCCAACATCTCATGGAGAACGCGACCGGATCGGGAAAACTTGTCGGCGAACAAGGGGATTCAGGTAAGGCGATCGCGCGCGCGCGAGAATGTATTATTTTACAGCGTGAGCAAGAACCAAATTATCGCTAAGCTGCGGAATGCGGATATTTTGACATTTTCGCGCTCTCCGCGGAACGCGAAAATGTCAAATTATCGCAATTTCTGCGAGCGGAACGGAAATTTAGCCCAGGCCTAATATAAACACTTAAGTTAAAAGGCTGCCATTACTGTAATTTAAAACATAAAAACCAGCAAAAGCCGCATGTTAACTCCCCTTCAATGCATTGTTCGTGATCTCAAACATGACATTGCAAATGACATCATTAATGACATCAGAGGTGTCATCAAATAACCCTTCACAATTGACATCATGAATAATATCAGAGCTTTACTAAGGGAAATAAAGGTCAGCAAGTAGGTTTACTGATGAAGAGAACATAGAGACGAATTGTTGATGAAGAATAAATCACTGATAATAACAATGGTACAGAGGCGGGGAAAGGGGCAGCTCATATTGCTCTCTACAGATCCCTTGTCCTCTTTTCAAACCTTTGGGGGAAGTGAAATGCAGCCTCTGGCTGCTCAGGTTTGTAGCTACCGAGGTCATGGGCCAGGCCGGGAAGCTTAGACTTTGTGACCTATATGAGTATTTTACGTTTTTTTCAATTTTTTGACTTGGGAGTAGCTTTCCTGACTCACATGTCAAACCCTTTTATGATCACGTAAACATAAAGGGTGAACCAAAAAGAGCAGGTTCTCATGCCAGCTCCCACTGCGACAGTTCTCCTCTCCAGTTTTCCTGCAATCCACTACCCTCTGCTGCCTGTCTTCCTGCTGCCCTCTGTTTGTGCCTCCGCTGCACGTTTCTTGCTCTGTTTTGCCCTTTCTGCTTGGTTTTTCTGCACTCGTTTTTAGCTTTTCTGCTCGTTTTTCTGTCTCCCCCTGTTTTTTGCATTTCCTGCTCGTGCTTCTGCCCTCTGTTTTGCCCTCTTCTGCTCTGTTTTGCCTTTTCTGCTCTCTTTTTTCTTTCTGCTCGTTTTTCTGTCTGTCCTCTGTTTTGCATTTCCTGCTCGTTCTTCTGCCCTCTGTTTTGCCCTCTTCTGTTCTGTTTTGCCTTTCTGCTTGTTTTTCTGCACTCGTGTTTTGCTTTTCTGCTCGTTTTTCTGTCTCCCCCCTGTTTTTTGCATTTCCTGCTCGTGCTTCTGCCCTCTGTTTTGCCCTCTTCTGGTCTGTTTTGCCTTTTTCTGCTCTCTATTTTTCCTTTCTGCTCGTTTTTCTGTCTGCCCTCTGTTTTGCAATTCCTGCTCGTTCTTCTGCCCTCTGTTTTGCCCTCTTCTGTTCTGTTTTGCCTTTCTGCTCGTTTTCTGCCCTCTGTTTTGCCTTTTCCTGCTCATTTATTCCCTCTTCTCACCGTTTCCTCAAGACCTGGCTTTCGACGGAGACGGAGATACCCCCAGGCTTGACAGTGCTGCACTCTACAAATGCTGATTGATTGATACTGTATATATTTGCAATAGGAACCTCTGGTTCATGACCATCATAATGGTTACACACCAGACCAATGACACAATCCAGACTAAGAATATGTCCAAGATGTGTCAGCTATTATCATATATGTAGACAGTCTGGTGCCAAAACGTTATCCCTTCAGTAGAGACTTGTGCACTTCAATTGAGAAAAAGTGGTCTATAGAATAAACAGCACACATAGGCCACATTACAAGAAATGGTTCTGGTGAAGTGCAAGTTTGCACCAATAACAGCACTAGCAAATGTGCGAAAATGTATTTTTTGTTGTTGTGTGTTTTTGCAACAGTCTGTCAGTGCTAACATCAATAAGGCAGTAGTTGCTTGGTGCAAATACCAATGCAGTAAGATACACTTTTTGGCAGATTTCTCAACATTATGTCAGTGCAAAGTTTGAAGAAGGGATGCAAACTGGTGCAAAGTGTTGATGCAGCATTTACTTTCCAGTGCATAACTTTATTTGCACTGTAACTTAGCTATGTAGTAATGCAGATAGCACTTTGTGCTACTTTGCATAGATGGGGCCTCATTGGGCAAGGAATGTGTGTGGTACATGGGTGATCACATGCTACCACCTATAGATTTTGATGCAAATCCCTATCTACTAACAATGGTAGGCAGGCTTTGTGCCAAATAGCAACACCTCCTAGAGGCAGTCATTAAGTCAGAGTAATATTTTAATTTCTTCAAACTTTTCCTACTTTGCATGTGTGCCCCACTGTACAGCACGCATACTGGGTACCAGTAATGCACATACCATTTAACTTTGCAAATCAATCATAATATTAATTTCAGGATGACACATTGTTATTGGTGATGCATCACTGAAAATATATAAATACATAAGTGCATAATTATTACATGAAGAAACTCACTCATGAGTGAATGATTTTATATATTATCACTCCTGCACAAAGGGGGCATAGAAAAAGAGCTGGTCTGCAGCCATGATAGGGCATCGCCAAGTCACAAATGGATGAGCTGCCATTACTCACTCCCAATTGCCAATGTCACTTGTACCTTTCTGCAAGTGAAAGCATAAGCAAAGCAAAGCGCACAACAGTCACACTATGGCACCTGTATGGCTGGCAGCTCCACAGTGCAGTACATAAGCACAGCTGCACCAGGTTTAGATCCTTCGACACGAGGCAAAGTGAATCCATCGGCTGCTTGTGAAAATCTTTGGATGTGCCACCATAGCTCTTAAAAACATGGCTGGGAGTGCCCATGCTTGGAGGGAGGCTCAGCCTTGCCTGCTCCCAAATCTTGATGAACACATGCCTATGAATGTTCTGTGTATTCAACAACCCCTCAAGGGGAGCCTAGTGGAACCCATCAGGGTGGGTGCAGTGCCTGGCTGAGGCCAATCACGCAGGACTCCAAAAGCCCCGCTACCAGGCCGTGGCAGGACGCGTGTGGCCCGGACCGCTCTAGTAGGCTGCATACTTCTGGTTTGCCCTTAGGACCCTCCTCGCCCAATGAGGCCCCTTCACGGCAGAACAATAATGTTCAACTCCTGTCTGGTGTCAAACAGTAAGAGCGCCCCCCAGTGGCTAAATTTCCCATATGCAGATTTCTGGAATGAGAGAAGGTGCACTTGCACAGGAAACTCCTTATAAGGCTTGTGACTGCAACTGCAACAATAGGCAAGTATTAGGTATTACAGGCAGGCCTCTTCTGTAATACCAAAATACCAAACTGAGGCACTATATGGTACTTGAAAGGGTCTTCATTTAATGTAATGCAACAACAGGTCTTTTCCTGCCTGTGCAAGTTGAAATGTTTCTCTATAGCACGCATAAAGTCATGCATTGAGTTCTAAAGGCAACTGCAGAAACAGAAAATGACCTGAGAGTGGAACATTATCTCTGAATTCAGGGAAGGAGCAGCAGTTTGTCTGAAGAAGTGTAAATAGACTGCGCCATTTTTACAAATGCAGTTTCTGGATCAAAAGTGGGGAGGCCATGCAAAACAATTTTAATTTAGAGAAATGTGCCACAATCAAAGTTGTACAATCATAATAAAATTACAGATTATATGCAAAGAAATCTAACACAAAAAGTGAAGTTAACATTATCAATTTTTTTTTGTCATTATCAATTTTTTTCTCGTTTCATAAAATAGATCTGTTTACTTTCTTGTAAACGTATTGATAAGTCATTCACAGCACATGGTACGGAAAACAATTATTTTGTTTAATGTCATCTTTATAGACAAACGTCTGATTTAAAGCTGACCCTAAACAATTAAATATCTTCCATCTCTATTTCATGTAACTTTTTGTGAGTATTTGTAATGTTTTCCCTCTATGTAAATTTATACAGTTTGATTATTTCTTAATTACACAATTACATTTCTGCACCCTAAGAACAGTCAGTATATTATTATGATACGTCCGACTCCAATGTTTAATATGTTTGTTTGTTTTCAGAATCATTTTCACCCCGATTGTAGCATGATCATGCAAACTGGTCAAAATAGTTAATTTTCAATATGTTTCATGTATGTTATTAATACTGTGCCCAGGACAAGCAAAGAAATCCGAAATTTAGCTAAAAATGCCAATCAACTCTCCCATTTAGCATTTCACTTGGTTGCACAAACATTTCAATTCTTTAATGTTTGTTTCATTGATCATAGTGAAATGTGCTTACACACTAATATAGAAAATGTTTAAAAAAATAGACATGCACAACCAATTTCCCCAATGAACTGTTTGAAAGCGTAGACTTAAATCCACAAAACTGTTGCTTGATTACTAGTAACTGACAACAAAGAATGACTTTGCATCATAACTGATGTCTGAGCTGCAAAACATTTGAAAAAGTTATTACACAACATAATACAAAGACTGCTATATGGCAATAGGGCCTAAATTATCAGACCAATCTGTGGTTATTGTGTTCTTTGGAAGACCTTTCCAAGCTGATAATTTAGGGCTGCCAGATGTCTTGAAATAGATCCAGATGTTTTGATAGCGCCCATGTGTTTTTCTTTACAGACACTTATAATCAAAGACAGCTGTAGCGTATTACATTTGAGGATACATATGTTGCACGATATAGTCAGAGCACAAATGATCCATATGTGTTTCAATTGCTCCCTGAACCAAGCATGGAAACTGTATTTTCCCGCTTTGTGTGTGAGTCCACTAATGCCTCCTACTGGTGACTGTTAGACTCGGCTGTTTCTAGCTAACTGGGATGCATAGAAGCAGACAGAATCCACTATCCTAGATAGGATGAGTATGATACACTTGTCCGATAGTCTGTGCTCACCCTTGGGTAGCTTAGCACAGAGCAGTCACGCCTATCCTCAGGGTTAAAGTGTAACGTATTGCACAACACTACCCACGCAACACACTGCGTACTCTACAAAACGTCTGCACACTGTATGTATAAAACACTGCTCTTTGTATTTAACACACATTAAAATCAGCACAACATACATATTGGATAAATACTTTACAGTTATATGCAATTGTAAAACTCTCCCATTAGCAGAAAAATGGCATAATCATATCTGCATTATTCATAGGTATTCATAAAACACGACATTCCCAATATTGCATACAGTTGCAATGGTCAAGAAATCACAGGTTTCGACTACGCCTCATGACCCAGCCCTTCAGTCACTCAAACGATACCAGCCAATGATACACGTTGCTCCTGCTGGCGACGAATGTAGCACTTCACAACGCGTGTTTTTACCACGCGGTAGGCATCAACTTGGTCGTTATAATGACCACGTTGTTACCGCGCATAGCAGTTTCAACGACTTGCGCTAGGTGGCGCGCTGGATTTAGGAATAGTATGAATTACTATTCCTACTCCAGTAAGCACAACAGCAGGGAATGTGTTGGATGTAAAATCCAACACATTCCCTGGTGTTGCACGCCACCTAGTCAAGTCGTTGAAAAAATCTTGCGATGTAAAGGCATGCATGGTAACAACACGATCATTGTAACGACCGCGTTGTTATGTACCTGCATGGTAATGTCAGCGTTGTAAACGCTGTTTCCAGCTGGAGACATGTATCATTCACCAGTTCAGGATCATTATCCCCCCCATAGGCAAAAAACTGTGACACCAGAAGCTGGCATGCATCCCAATCTGAAAAAAAGTTCCCCTCCGGCAGAGTTGCGAGCTGCAGTTGCTCTAGGCAGCCAGCCGTGGGTGCTCACAAGGGGCAACGAGATCCCTCGGGTCCAGTCCAGATATTCGCCACAAACAAGTACATTGTGGCGTAGGTCTGGGGAGAGGGAGCCACCGGCCTCGGATGGAGGCCGTGATGTCAGGCCCTGTCGTCCTCTCAATCTGGAGGTTGGAGTCCAGATATTCGCCACAAACAAGTACATTGTGGCGTAGGTCTGGGGAGAGGGAGCCAGCGGCCTCAGATGGAGGCCGTGATGTCAGGCCCTGTCGTCCTCCCAATCTGGAGGTTGGAGTCAGTCTAGGCTGTCAGCTCAGGCCCCGCTGACCCAGCAAACGGCCTCGGACAACACACGCAATGGAGTGCAAGCTAACACAGGTTTCTGGTTGCAAGCACAGATCCCTTGGACTCAGCAAACTTCCCCCGCACTCCTCAAACTCCTGACATGACAGAACCGCAGGTGGGCCGCTGATCTTTATGAGCACACTCCTCTGCACTGTGTGATTACGGAGTACATCAGGGCGGTCCTTGACTCAACAGACGATCACTTCGACCCATTTCCGCTGCACCCTGTGCTGTCCTTAAAATCTTGTGGAAATGAAGAGATCCTTTCTGTCCCTGGGATCTCATGGACATGAGGCCAGCCAACTGGCCCTTGGAGAGAGCTTAGGAATGGGGGCCATGGCAGTTGGCAATTAGCTGCAGGCCAGCAACTTCCTGTGTGATAGTTCCCTTCCTGGAACACAACAAGCCCCAGGCCACCACAAGTCTGTGGATAATCCAGTTGCATTCCCTCCTGCCCAAATAGTTACTCTTGCCAGTGACCCAGCGTAAAACCAGCGTAGTAAGGTTTCAATCCCAAAAGCGTCTCTAACTCCTGAGGGCAGAGCTCCAGTAATTGTACACACAATGTCCTTTGAAGATGAGATCAGCTCAAAAGGCCACCTTTGAAATGCACGGTCCCTCTCTAAATTTTGTCCTGTCTGCCATCCTACACCAGGAGGCTTGATCAATATCTTTAATGGGGCCAAGACGCGGCCACTTGGAATGCAGGTGCCAATTCCACTCCCACGTATCCGTCCCAAGAAGGTCCCTCAGAGTCAGAGGTATGCAGTTTCACTTGAGCCCTCAGTTTATGGCCATTTATCAGGAATGCACAGATGTAGCTGTACCCAGGCATCCAGATGTGGATTGGAGACAGGCTGGCAGGCACACAGAGCCACAAACTTCCTAATGCCCACTTTTCCAAAAAGGGATTTCCACATTAGTAATGTCCAATCCACTCACACCACCGGACAGTATTTGCTATTAGTAACTCATCAATATCAAACACTATACTGCTACTCTTCTACACATAGGAAATACAGCTCAATAGCCTTTCCACCGATCCCTCATGTCAATCCAATGCGAGAAGGTGACCCTACTGTACCGAACACACCATCCAGTGCCACTACCAGTGCACGTAGTGCACCCGTGCACATGCCCTACCTCTTCCCTCTTCCCGACACTGCACCCTGCCCCCAGAGAGTACTCCAATGTAGCAAGAGACATTCAGAACCTTGACAAGTAGCTTTTTAAATGCCAAGCCGAGTAACAGTAACCGGTACATAAAGAGCTACCTCCGTGGGTGGCACAACTAGTGCTGCAGGTCCACGGAGGAGCATTTGAATTACATGCCCTAGGTATATATCTTACCGCTAGACAAGGGACTTACAGCTAACTTAAATCCACCAATCATGTTTACACCAATCACCAGTATGTATATAACAAGCACAGTGCTTTGGCACTGAATGGCAGGTTCAAAAGCGCTCAAAGTCCTAAGGCTAGCATGTAGATCAGTGGAAAACCAGAAGGGACAAAAGCAACAAGTCGAGGGAAGGCACCCTAAAAAGGGCCATTTCCAGCAGTGACCTTGCCCAGGAGGTCATCGCTGAACAAATAGCTGTTCAGTGTCGACCTACAGATTATGTGCTGCATGGTCTGTCAAACTAGCCCCTGGTGAACAGGTCTTCATCACATTTACTTTCAGCTACACTGCAGAGAGTTCTGCGGATATGACACCCTCAACTCTTTCATGGCGTGCACGAGGACCCTCTGAGGAGATACCTGTGAATATGTGGGAACTGGGTTTGGATATTTCAAGATATACCTGTTCTGGATGGATTATGCCCCAGGCCAAGCAAGTTATTGCCATTCATGCAAAGTGTGCAGGACTGCTGCATGTGCAGTTAGTATTACAGCAGTGGTGTATGTGTGCTGCTGCTCTATTACACTAAACAGCACTCTGTATACCACAAACAGCACTATGTGCTGGTTCCACGACTGTCACTTATTATGGGTATAGTCAATGATTTATGGCTGTCCACTATGCATAATCCATATGTGTATGTTTGGGGCATTTGACCAATGGCATGACTACGGACACCGACTCCCACCTCCAGGCAATTGTTGATTACGTTTTTGAATGGGTTATTTAAGTAACATGTTTGTTGGAACCTTTCATTTCCTCTACATGTTTAGATTTTTTGTTATATATATAATAATAGTATCACTGCATTTTTTTAATGTCTTTTTTCAGTCCAGTCATGGTCATCAGTTGACTTTTCCCACTTCTTTGTACTATGTCTTTCTAGAATAAAAACAAATCACATTTAAGAGTTTGTTGGAAATAGCTTGCTCTAATGATAATACAATGTAGGTATGTGTTTTGTTGTTGCATCATTTTTCTTTCCTTTTTCCTTTAAAGTTGCCTTCACAAGTGTTCACGCATTTTCAAAGGTAAGGGCACTTACAAAACAGGCTTTTAATATGTTTTGGGGTGGGTTCTCTTCTCTGGAGCGTTGGATTCACAGTGTAAAACGGATGAGTGTGTTGGCTGGTGAACACATCCCTGGGCCGGTTATATCGTGCGCGTCACTGCGACTAGTCACAACTATCACTTTTTGGCATGTATGGGTATTTTACATCCTGTGGACTCAATGTTACACTTTAGAGTGAATTGTTAACATAACTTTTTGAGATCTTTGTGACTTTTCCAAAAATAAGTCACTCTTGGTAGAGATGAAACAGCAAACGTTATGGATAAAAGTAAGACTGCGAATGGTACACTACAATGGCGACTATCTCACCTATTCGCATTTTAATGGGCAGTTAATTGAAAATGCTAACGCGTTATGTTACCAGATGTTTCCTCCAGTGCTGACTGGCTCTGACTAGGAGCCCTGTCCAAACTGCACTCTTTCAGCCCAGATACCTCACACGAGCCTTTAGCTGGTGGTAAGTGCCCATGCAAAACGTAAACACATGTGAAACGTACAAGGGCAGAACAACAGCACCACATATTCGCCCCCGTTATTCCCCATTTCTTCCACACCGTTGTAAATAGGGCACGAAAACACTAGGTAGTGTGAGACGGCACACTGGGGCGGAGCCGTTCTCCATGTGAACGTGTGTAAAATACCAGTTTTGTACAAACTGAACTGATAGTTTAATTCAATAAAAGCAATACTGGTCCCAATGACGTCAGCGTGCGCACTTTTCAGATAGGGGCGCATTGAAACTTCTAGGAACACGATTCACACGTGTGGCAGCAGACACAAACAATGCGCATCTGCGTTCCATTAACGCTGGGGCCTATTTTCACTTCCAGACCTCAGCGTTCATTTCAACACTACCAGCGGTTAATGCACATGTGCTTTCAATACATATATTTTTAAAATCCTCTCACGTTTATTTTCTCTTAAAATTCGATTATTGGTAATGTTGATCTTCTCGGACATTTGGGAACAGGGCTGCCACCTTTCCAAGAGAAAATACCGGTCATTTGCTCAGAGTCTACAAAGGGCGGACCTGGTGCTCAAATAGGACTCAAGACAAACTCGTCTGGCTTCCTTGGTACCATGACTGTCCTGTCTTTGTTTACTCTCATTACTAGCGAGGGAGGAACACACTTGAAAGGGCTTTCATCTTATATTTGCTTTTTCAAGTACGTATGGATAACAGAGGCATAGCCGTCAATAGTGCAGCAGGTGCAGTGGCACCGGGCCCATTAATGTGAGGGGCCTAATTTACCCATTTAGGGGTTGTTTTTACTACAAAACCAGGGATGGGGGGGGGGGGGGTGGCTCAATTACCCTGCCGACATTACGGCCCCTGGTGTCTCTGCTACGCCACTGAGTGATAAGGGGGGTGGGTAACACCAGTTTTTATGTGATTTTTCAAATTTTTGTGCCTGCTAGGGCAATAAAATACTGTTCATGCTGGTAAAAAAAAATCCAGGTGGCAGCCCTATTTGGGAATGAGGCCACAGACCTTAGCTTTCGCTGCAGGTTGGGTAAATAACCCTAGGAGGTGTCTGAACTCTCTAAGGGGTGGAAAAACAATAAGAAGAATGAGAAGCAAAGTGGAAAGGGATGGGGTGAGCAGTGAGAACAAGAAAGATTTGCAGACAAAGAGGTGGAGAAAGAGAGAGTGACAGGAGGTTTAGACAGAAAACGGTGGGGGAGTAAAATAACTGTGTAAGAGAGGCAAAGAGAAAGGGAAGGAAGGGAAAAGGAGAACCTGGAAGAGAAAGGGGAGTTTGAAGCGCTAGATGGAGAGACAGAGAGGAGAGAGTCAGGAAAGAAAGACAAGGATGATAATAAACAGTACCGCTGCCAGCAACTTGCAAAGAATATTCAGAGAAGAAGGGTTTTACAGCCCCTCTAAACATGAATACATATTGTTCTAGTGATGAAGTGCACTTGTAAGGCCGCAGTACCACTGTCTGCATTTACATCCTTACAGAACACAAGCAGTGGATAGGTATGGATGCATTTATCCGCACAAGCAATGTATAGTATTGCAGATGACTATTATGGACCTGACATACAAATGTATGACATGAATCATTCTCATAAACCAACTATAGTATTACAGATTACTGTAGACATGACATGCATGTGTATGATCTATGTACTATTGACAATATCTCATTTCCCCCTCTAGAAATTATATTTATAATAAAGTCTGCTGAATTTATGCTATATATCACATGTGTATCGTGTGCACAGATGCATAAGATTTGCATCCTTGCATTTTAAATGCCAGTGTCAGAAGCTCCATAACATGATCTAAGCATGGAAGGGTTTATTTGGAATGGAATAACTTTATGCTTTCAAGGAAATATACATGAGTGGACCTGGCTGCCTCGGGACAGTGGTGTCTGCATGATTGGTGTTTGGGTATTGACCGTATATACCCTTGGGTTTGTTGTGCTTGCGTGCTGAGAAAGGTGATGAAGCATGTACATTGGGCGTCACTCTGGTCCAGGGTGATGTCATTGGCCTTAACATGTGTGTAGCGCTGCCCACATGGCGTGTAATATGGGTATCGCCGTTGCTTTGTCCTGGCTATGTTATTATATGAGTTGTGATAGAATAAACTACACAAGCATGCATAAGATATGTATTTCCATAGGAGTTTTTGGGAAACATTTCACACAAGCGTATGGCACTTTGTCAAAAGCAACAGGAATAACTTAGAGACTTTTTCATAATTAAGAGAATCCTAAGTGTGCAGTTCTCCTTCTTGAACTGGCCTCTCCGAGTCTGTACTGTGAGGGGTTTTCACCATTTGTTTAAACACATTAAGCAGTCAGTATATCATTGCTTCATTAGTCTCTGGTTCATCAAGGGAGGGAGGGAGAGGAAGAAGGGGTGGAGCACAAATATTCGCTCTAGATGCATCCCATTTCTGCATATGTGTCCATTTTTTCAGGCATCCCTTGGATACATGCAATTTATTTTCCCTGAACATGCACCAGTCCATGTCTTTCTTCCATGCGCTTACTGTTGGAGCCTCTTGCGCCCCCCACATTCTTGCGATATTCCTTTTTGCTACCATCTGGCCAAACGTAGCCCATGTTTCCTCTTTGCTACTCAGGTTCGTAGGTTTCCAGATATTGAGCAGGCACCTTTTAGCCTCTGGTGCTAAACTCAATCCCAAAGTTTCCTCCATACAGTGGAGTCCTTCTGTCCAATACCTACTGATGTGGGTGCACTCCCAAATTATATGTATGAATGTGTCTTCCTGGCCGCACTGTCGCCTACTGCTAGAATCAACCCTGTAGCCCATCTTGACCAGCGCTAGTCCTGAGTAATATATTCTGTGAAGTATTTTCAGCTGCACCAGTTTAAGCCTGGAAGAAATTGCGACTTCTTTGGGGGAGTCCAATTCCTCCAACCAATCATCCTCTTCTAGCCCTGGCAGATCAGTTTCCCATGTCCCATGGAGCAGCGCGAGGGGGTCAGGTGTGTGACAGATCAATTTCTGATATTTGTTTTATTTTAAAGAGTTTTATATAGCGCAAACTTGACCCGAATCGGGTTTCAGAGCACTTTACATAGCACCAGTTGCATTACATGAGGACACATTCATTTTTGTTGGGCACGGGGAGATTACGTGATTTGCCCAGAATCACAGGATGTTCAGTGTCATTGCTGAGACTCGAACCCAGTTCCCGAGATTCGAGGTTGACCGCCCTAGCCGTTAGGCCAACTCCTCCTTGATAGGTCAAAGATATTGCTTTTTTAGGCATAAATTCTTTGAGGAGTCCATCCTCCAGCGGCGAGGTCTCAGGGGGCGTCCCTTTGCTTGGAGAGCATGTCGCACCTGTAGATATCTAAATCTTTCTGCATTTGCCAGTTGATACTCTTTTGTAGAAACGAAAAGGATAGTACCTCCCCCTTTCTGCATAGGTCACCCACCCTGGATAGTCCTATAATTTCCCAGCTGTCAAAGCCTTTTGTCTTCCTTAAGGTACCCAGTTGTTCTGAGTCCCACAGAGGGGTGGCCTGCGTGACTTTCTTTGTCCAGCCCAGGCTCTTGTCACACCTGGACAGAGTGCCACGTGGGCCCCGTCAGCTGCACTTTTGTGGGCATGGAATAGAGTGCCCTGACATAAGTTCCCCCCGGTAAGAGCCACCTGTCCATTTTATACCCAGGATCATCATGGGGCCGGTACGTACATTGATTGATGGCTGCCAAATGAGCAGCCCAATAGTATTTCTTTATATCTGGGAGCCCTATTCCTCCATCAATCCACCCTCTCACCAACTCGCCCTCTGCTCGCTTTCTATGGCCGCAAAGTAACTCGTGGGGACGGGATTAGGTAAGTTGTGGCTCCCATCCTTTTTTAAAAAAACCTTTGTGACCTTCGCAGATTGAAAAGTCCACAAATTAAAAAAGCAACCTTTCAATGTTGTACACCTCTAATCTTTACAATTTTCTGATCACAGCTGGGTGTAAATTTGGTCGCTAGTTTTCCTCCTTGCATGAACCACAAATGAAAGCTCAAGTACAGAAAAATCAATAAATAAATAAATGCAAAACAAAGGGAAATATACAGTTTGTGTATTGTTTTGCACACAGTTAAAAAAGGGTGTAAAAACTCAAAACTAACTCATTCTGTAACTGGGCCCGAATTTTGCACCAAGGTCTAAATGACCCAAAGTTTTACTCAGGGAACACTTATATAACAAAATGAATATTTTGAGTTCAGTGACAAAATTAAAGATGTATTCTAAGTTTTACAAGGAAGGCGGGTACAAAATATGCTTTCCATCTCTCTTTTCACATTACTAAAAGTCTGTTTCGTTGTAATAAAATTAGAATAATTCCAGAACAAACTATGCAAAAGAGGAAGGTAGCCTTTCTCTTTCCTTTTGCCCTTGGGACACTTTAGGGAATATTCACAAAGAAGTGTGCGGCGCTGCAAGCAATTTAGCAGCGCCACATTGCATCATTTGAAAAACGTAGGGATGTGTCATATTCACAAGAATACAGTGAACCCCTGTATTTTCCCTTGCACCAGCATGTAAAAAGCTGCCATGCACCAACGCAGATACCCTTGTGCCGTAAAGGTGCCTGCGTTGCAGGGATGATTGTTTACATGCAGGAAGGGACACTTTCCCTCATATAAACTATTTGCACAATGCAGCACACTTAGAGGAAGAGCAAAAAAACAGGAGAAATAAAAGTGTTTCTACTCGTTGCGACAATCAAAACCTGCCTTTCAGTGGCATTCGTTTTTGGTGCTGCAATAGATTTACAGATCCTTGTAAATCTGGGGGAGCGTCAAACAATAATGGGTGTTGCGGTGTAACACTCACAGCGACACCCATTGCACGGCCCTTTCACGCAGATACCTACATGAAATGGGCCGATATTTACAAAGTGGCGTTAAGCCACACAAAGTGGCTTAGCACCGCTTTGTAAATATGGAGCAGGGCATTTTGCCACGGAGTGTCGGAAAAGCTGAGGCTCCGGTGGCGCAATGCCCTTATAAATATGCCACCATGGTTATAAATGTCTTGCTGACAAATTGACTAGGACTATTGTGTAGGTAAATGGTTGAAATTCAAAAAATTATATCATCTCGAAAAAATGCATTTTGGTTGGCCTACTTAAGTCGCCCACTCTTATGGCATGCAGTTGCAATTTATTTTGCTATTTTAGGTTAAATGACCACTCTGCTATCCACAACATTACTGCGCAAGTGGTGGGAAGAGGGCATTTCACGCAGTGGTTTACCTTAGACGTTTGGGAATGCCCACAAACATGCATGTATGTATACATTCCAAAGCTCCTCTCCGACTACTTCAAACCCTGGAAATGATCGGAAATGTACAGTCCCTTTACAGGATGAACAGGTCACTTCCACAATTCTTGGGGGTGTAAAAAAAATTGCATTTATACAGGAGGCTCAGTTTGCAGGCCTACTTCTGGAAATGTTTTCAGGAGGAGGTGTAAATCTCCCCCCCCCCCCCCCCATACTTTATGATTATTTATAGATATTAGGGCCTTAAGTGCTCAACTTTGCAGGGGAATTTGGACCAGCCAACCAACGTAATCGCTGTCGCTTTTCTGTGACAGAGAAATTTCACTTTGCACTGCACTGTTCTTGTTAAATTGGTCCATACAATGGGACGTGCCATTTGCACGACTTTCTTTACATGTGTAAAAGGAATGAAGCAAACAGTTTTTGCCCCAAATGTAAATTCTAAGCGTGGGCAGAACATAGAGCAACTGAGTCGCAGCCTTTGCTCTCTTTTCTGTATAATTATCATAAACAGGGTTAATCAGCGTTCTCAATTTTATAAATTGATAAACAACGAAGGATGGCGCAGGCAATATCATAAGTAGCAATTAGTGTAAAATGATTTTTTTTTTTTTTTTTAACACAGTATGTACTGGGATCGCTTTGCTAATATCCGTATAAGAAAGCACGTTAACAAATCATTTGACATACTTCTGTTTAGCAATAACCACACAACACATTTCCTCCGTTTTCTTGGTAGCGCAAGATTCCTACGGTAATATGGCATGAAGCAACACGTGTTCACACATTTATGTTTTCTTGCAGTTTTACCCTGCGCGAACTCGACCCGAGTTATATTTCACAAGGCCATTTTTTTTTGTATGGGAGATTAAGTGATTTGTCCAGAATACCAGGATGTTGAGAGGACGCCGAGTTTCGACCTAGTTTCCCCAGCTTCATAGTGGACAGATCTGGCCGTTAGGCCACATCCTCTCTCTATTACAGACAAGTAAAATCAGAAACAAACTTATGCAAGAGCCGCAAAATATTAATGATATTGAAGGGTAGCATTGGAAGGTGTAAAGTAGGGTGGAAATTTAGATTAGCATGTATGTGGCAATGTTCAGATAACATGCATAAAACATGTCGAAGTTGCTGCAAGAACATTCGTGACATAGAGGATTCAGCTGGCATCGCCCATGTAATAAGCAGGATGAAATGTTCAGTTGATGGGGATTTGATGGGAAAAGTCACCTCGCTGCTCTGCCCTACATCAAAGTGAATGCCCCGGATGGATCTGATAGGGTGCTTTCCTGTCCTGCCCCAGCACTAGCGCCTTTTCAGCAGCCTGGGCTAACGTAGGCGCAAGGGGGCCTGCGCTGTAAGCAGGATTGTTGTTGTGCAGGAAGATGCATCTTCCTGCACAAAAACAATCCCGAGAGGTGTTTTCCTCTTTCCATGTGTGCTGCAGAACGCAGCTGACATGGAAAGAGGAATAAGCGAGGAGAAATAAAGTTCTTTCTCCTCGTTTTGCCTCACCTCAAGAGGTGTATGGTCTGGCACTTCCGTGGGTTTACATAGTCGTGTAAATCTGGGGAAGGGTCAAAATCCATGGGTGCTGCATGGGAACACCCACTTCAATGCCTATGGGACGCGTCCCGAGCTCAGAGTACGGCAACGCAGTGATCTGCGCTGCCTTGCCATGCTCCATATCTGTGAGGCCATTCAAAGCCACGCAAAGTGGCTTTGCGTCACCTCATACATATGACTTTGTTGTTTGAGCTGCTGGAGCATCACAAAAAGTGACGCTCCGGCGGCACACGGCACTCTAAATATGCCCCATAGTGTGCATGGTGCGAGGTATAATGCACAGGAAGCATTTATGGTGCAATGCGCAGGTAGCATGCACATTACAATGTGATGACAGCTTGTCTGGTGCGGTGCAAATTAACTATGGAGAGTGGAACTTGAAGAAAGCATTCAGGGTCCAGTTTCGGGTAGTCTAGAGGTAGAATGAAGGGGAGTGCATATAGTGTACACAGAACAGTGTTCTAGTAGAATGAATGGGGTGTGATCAGGTAGTGTGCACAGAACAGTGTTCTAGTAGAATGAATGGGGTGTGATCAGGTAGTGTGCACAGAGCAGTGTTCTAGTAGAATGAATGGGGTGTGATCAGGTAGTGTGCACAGAGCAGTGCTCTGGTAGAATGAAGGGGGTGCAGGTAGTGTGCACAGAACAGTGAGCTGGTAGAATGAAGGGGGTGCAGGTAGTGTGCACAGAACAGTGTTCTAGTAGAATGAATGGGGTGTGATCAGGTAGTGTGCACAGAACAGTGTTCTAGTAGAATGAATGGGGTGTGATCAGGTAGTGTGCACAGAACAGTGTTCTAGTAGAATGAATGGGGTGTGATCAGGTAGTGTGCACAGAGCAGTGTTCTAGTAGAATGAATGGGGTGTGATCAGGTAGTGTGCACAGAGCAGTGCTCTGGTAGAATGAAGGGGGTGCAGGTAGTGTGCACAGAACAGTGAGCTGGTAGAATGAAGGGGGTGCAGGTAGTGTGCACAGAACAGTGAGCTGGTAGAATGAAGGGGGTGCAGGTAGTGTGCACAGAACAGTGAGCTGGTAGAATGAAGGGGGTGCAGGTAGTGTGCACAGAACAGTGAGCTGGTAGAATGAATGGGGTGTGATCAGGTAGTGTGCACAGAACAGTGCTCTGGTAGAATGAAGGGGGTGCAGGTAGTGTGCACAGAACAGTGAGCTGGTAGAATGAAGGGGGTGCAGGTAGTGTGCACAGAACAGTGAGCTGGTAGAATGAAGGGGGTGCAGGTAGGGTGCACAGAACAGTGATCTGGTAGAATGAATGGGGTGTGATCAGGTAGTGTGCACAGAACAGTGTTCTGGTAGAATGAATGGGGTGCAGGTAGTGTGCACAGAACAGTGAGCTGGTAGAATGAAGGGGGTGCAGGTAGTGTGCACAGAACAGTGAGCTGGTAGAATGAAGGGGGTGCAGGTAGGGTGCACAGAACAGTGATCTGGTAGAATGAATGGGGTGTGATCAGGTAGTGTGCACAGAACAGTGTTCTGGTAGAATGAATGGGGTGCAGGTAGTGTGCACAGAACAGTGATCTGGTAGAATGAAGGGGGTGCAGGTAGTGTGCACAGAACAGTGAGCTGGTAGAATGAAGGGGGTGCAGGTAGTGTGCACAGAACAGTGATCTGGTAGAATGAATGGGGTGTGATCAGGTAGTGTGCACAGAACAGTGAGCTGGTAGAATGAAGGGGGTGCAGGTAGTGTGCACAGAACAGTGAGCTGGTAGAATGAAGGGGGTGTGATCAGGTAGTGTGCACAGAACAGTGTTCTGGTAGAATGAATGGGGTGCAGGTAGTGTGCACAGAACAGTGAGCTGGTAGAATGAAGGGGGTGCAGGTAGTGTGCACAGAACAGTGAGCTGGTAGAATGAAGGGGGTGCAGGTAGGGTGCACAGAACAGTGATCTGGTAGAATGAATGGGGTGTGATCAGGTAGTGTGCACAGAACAGTGTTCTGGTAGAATGAATGGGGTGCAGGTAGTGTGCACAGAACAGTGATCTGGTAGAATGAAGGGGGTGCAGGTAGTGTGCACAGAACAGTGTTCTGGTAGAATGAATGGGGTGCAGGTAGTGTGCACAGAACAGTGAGCTGGTAGAATGAAGGGGGTGCAGGTAGTGTGCACAGAACAGTGAGCTGGTAGAATGAAGGGGGTGCAGGTAGGGTGCACAGAACAGTGATCTGGTAGAATGAATGGGGTGTGATCAGGTAGTGTGCACAGAACAGTGTTCTGGTAGAATGAATGGGGTGCAGGGAGTGTGCACAGAACAGTGATCTGGTAGAATGAAGGGGGTGCAGGTAGTGTGCACAGAACAGTGAGCTGGTAGAATGAAGGGGGTGCAGGTAGTGTGCACAGAACAGTGATCTGGTAGAATGAATGGAGTGTGATCAGGTAGTGTGCACAGAACAGTGAGCTGGTAGAATGAAGGGGGTGCAGGTAGTGTGCACAGAACAGTGTTCTGGTAGAATGAAGGGTGTTCAGGTAGTGTGCACAGAACAGTGTTCTGGTAGAATGAAGGGGAGTGCAGGTAGTGTGCACAGAACAGTGTTCTGGTAGAATGAAGGGGGTGCAGGTAGTGTGCACAAAACAGTGAGCTGGTAGAATGAAGGGGGTGCAGGTAGTGTGCACAGAACAGTGAGCTGGTAGAATGAAGGGGTGCAGGTAGTGTGCACAGAACAGGGTTCTGGTAGAATGAAGGGGGTGCAGGTAGTGTGCACAGAACAGTGTTCTGGTAGAATGAATGGGGTGTGATCAGGTAGTGTGCACAGAACAGTGCTCTGGTAGAATGAAGGGGGTGCAGGTAGTGTGCACAGAACAGTGAGCTGGTAGAACGAAGGGGGTGCAGGTAGTGTGCACAGAACAGTGAGCTGGTAGAATGAAGGGGGTGCAGGTAGTGTGCACAGAACAGTGAGCTGGTAGAACGGACAGTGTAAATCAGTTTTACTCATCCAGCGTATCCCTGCTGTTTTTGCCTCAGCCTATTTTTGATCTGATCTCTTGAAAGTTTGCAAAGGTCCTTTCACGGTTCCCGGTGCATACTAAGGTTGGGTGAGTGCTGTGTAAACGCAGCACATCAGACACGGGGCGAAGAACGGATTCAGACGGATACATCCTAAGTGTTCTCACTGAGATAAGAAAGTGCTGCAGATCTGTGTACGGGCTTTGGGCATCCTTTGTTCAAGCGCGTCCCCAGCGTAGCGCTGCGAAGACTTTAGATCAAAATTTGAACAATAAAGAAGGTGTCAAACAATTCAGTCACGTGGCACAATCTGTTCATGAATTTAAATCGTGCAATTGGCATGAAACCCGGATCTATTCTCCGATATTTGCAAGAACAAAATAAATTCCAGCTACGCTCCCAAGCACGGGTTACCAAAAAACGAATCTGCGATCTGTGTGCATTAAAAAATGAAAAAGACGCTAAAAGACCACGAGCCACTCCGCACTCAATACCGCGCTGTGGCATTTGTGGTGGAAAAAGTTGAAAAAAGATGCACTAGGGATAAATTCCTCTTGGAAGGAAAAACACACAGTAGCAAATCTGTTTGGGTCCATATGCACACATCAATCACAAAGTCTGCAACAGTGATGGGAGTCACTCAGCCCCGAGCCTCGTCTACAGGTCCGATCATGAATTTATAGCGTAAAGGGGCAAAGGAGCGCGTTGTCCCGGAGTTTCAGGTTTTTAAAGCACTGCGGATGGCTGCAATAGGAAAAAGGAAATTTAACAGGCACCGCAGAGGAAACCGTGCTGCCTTCCATTGTGGCAGCAAGGGTGTTGCCCAACCACAACATATCTTACCCCTCAACGACACCAAAAGCAAACCCCAAGCGAATACCAACACAAAGACACATGAAGTCCAACCTTACCTTGATGGTGCTAGCCATGATCCCGCTGGTATCGATCTCCAATAATCACCAATAAGAATTCTGGCCTCGCGCTGACCATAGAGCAGGTTAGACAAGGTTCTCTGGAGCGGATGAGATTGTGCTAAGTCTGGGAAATGAAGTCAGCAAAAGACAGGAAGGGGTTTCTATTGGTCCTGGCTGTGGCTGCTCGAGGAACAGGATATTTGGGAGTGGGGAGATAAGGCCGCCTGAAAACAATGTTGTTTTTCTTGATGGTGCGTGCCAGAAGATATTTCAATTTTTGTTACAAAAAAAAAAAGTGTGTGTCAATTGCCCACGTCTGCCTGGGCAGGTGTGATAGGATGTGCTAGCAGCGGGTTGGCCTTTCCAGTGCAGGATACAGATGTAAGACCCAACGGGCCAACTGCTGCTTGGTTCCAGGGTACGCTGTCCCGCGAGGGCCCCAGAAGGAGGAGGGAACAACAGATCTCGCGTGCCTGACTTCCTAGTTACCTAAGCTGTTGACATTCTAGTGGTCAAAGCGACATTGCATTATTCTAGATGAAGCAAGCGAGGAAGGGACGCCAGAGACCTCAGCGCGCCTGGAAATGTATTCATAATATTTTTGTATGCGGGGCCTGCTGCCTCAGTCGTTGAACTCCATGATGCTATAAAGAGTGGGTGCACATTGTTTTTTTCATTCTGAGTTTGTTTTTGCTGCCATTTATAAAGCATGGGCATGGTTGTGAGTGGGAAGCAGTGTGAGGTCACAGTTACCCCCCTGAATGGTTCTCATTTTATTGACTTCATATGGTTGAACGTCTGACCCCATGCAAAAGAGTTTGTGCTCAATATTTTACACCTCTATAGACTAATCTTAAGTATGAGTATATGGTGCAGGAGCAAGTTGTGAGCATTTCAAAATGGCGAGATGCGTTTGTGTGTTCACAAATCTTTAGCAGGTAGTTGCCCGTGGTTGGGCCGCCCGCCAGATTACAAGTGTTTTTTGTGTCTGGCAGGTTTTTTTTGAGTCCCACGGCAGTGCCTCTGAAAATGGGCACCGCAACGGAAACGCCCAAAAAAGTTCCTGCACGCCATGGACTATAAAGTCCATTCCATGCAGGAACTGGGGTGCATGCACACGGGGGGCATTTGTTTTGCCCCCCCTGCATGCACCCATGGGCCCAGAGGCACAAGGTGGCCCCTGTAGGGTCCTTTTTCCTCTACATCACGGTTTTTATGGGAGAGGAACTGCCAAGGAATCTGTGGAGGAGAGGAATCTCGTAATATGCTTGTCAGGACCGCCGTAGTGCCGCCAAGCATATTGCTGCCTCTATGCTGCCAGGGAACCACCAGGGAACGGCGGTTCCCTGGCGGTGGCGGTCTCATGGCAGTTCGATCGCCCTAGTTGTAATAGGGTGGTCGGAGCACTGATGTGGGGGTGGATGCCTCATCTTTCAGATCCCTAAAAAAGTAAGAGATACATTAATTATGTTATCAAATTAGTTTTTAGGCAAATTAAATGAACGCTTGAAACACAAAGGGCCCGATTCACTAAGGTAAACTGAGATGAAAGTCTAACTTTACGACTTTCGGTATTCACAAAGGACATTGACGAGTAGTAAAGTTAGACTTTTGTCTCAGGTTTGGCCTCAGTTAAATTTAAGACCAAAACTTAAGATTAACTGAGACAAAAGTCTAACTTTACTACTCGTAAATGTCGTTTGTGAATACCAAAAGTTGTAAAGTTAGACTTTAGTCTCAGTTTACCTTTGTTTATTGGGCCCAAAGTTTCTTGCTGCCACATGACCCAGTGCATTAATCTGACGCCAATTCATATATTACATTTGTTTGGGAGAGATGGAACTGCAGACCTAGTCTGTCAGCTCTGTGTAATACACGAAGGGCACCTCGAGCCTTTTGTGCTATGTGGAAAATTATCATGCCTAGCAATCCCATAACGAGACAGAGAGATAGATTAACAGGGGGTTCCCTATACCCGTACAGCTTAAAGCGTCGGTATTATGTGTCTGTCTGTGATTGCCAAATGCTCCCTGTCACCGTTTCAAACAGACTCCTATTACAACCACAAGCACTAAAAAGCAGAAGGGAATCCATGTTAGACAGAACACACAGTGGCATAACGAAACTTGAGGGGGCCCCCCTGCAAGGTATGTGGAGGGGCCCCCTCGGGGCTCAATCAGGAGGTCCCGGGCTGGAGCATTGTGCTGAGGGGGCCCCCTGGAGCTTGGGGGCCCCCGCACCGCGGGGGATGCGGGGGCCTGTGTTACACCCCTGAGAACACATGCAAGTGAGTCCTGTTCAATCACAGTTACAAACAAGCATTGGCATAGCCAATTGGTCTCGCCTTTGGGACCTTATAAGTGTTTAGCCATGCAACAGTTGCATAACTAAATACTTATAAGGTCCCAAAAGCGAGACCTATTGGCTATGCAAAGCGGCCGCAAAAGTGAAAGTAATAGCGGTAAAGCATGCACTGTGGCTCTAGGCTGGCCTGGTAGCACTTTTTGGAGCCCTCTCAATAAGTCTCGCCAGACCAGCGCATGCGCTGGGTCAGGCGAGACCTAAAAAGGTGAAGAAACTGACTTCAACCTACCCAGATTGACTGATATCCTGTGTACTGAACCAGCATATTTGTAGGAATTGCTCGGTAATTTGCAATTTGTTTTCCTTGAGCGAACAATTCTGGTTAATGTGAACCACTGACCAGCAGTAGTCTGATGTGGTGGAATATGCAGAGGTGTTTTAGGGGCTTGCAGCTGTGTTTACAATTCAATTTGCTTACCTAGTTTTGTTAATTTGTGGAAATGTGGATTTTCCTGGTCAGTTATGTCCCCTATCTTGGACCCCAACGGTTCTATGTGCATGTCACAAGTACATGTATGTTCCCTCCAGTTCCAGTTATGAAGACGCAAATATATGTGCGTCCACCGTCAACATGTCCTCTGTCAGTTCCGCCATGAATATGTCGGATATTCCATTCCTAAATATGAAAGGCCACCGGCTTTATATGGTTCACTTATGCCATTTTACAGTCCAAGGCAAGTAGGCCCTGATTCTGTCATCAAACTCCTTTTGCCTTCTGCCTCTGAAAGCTCCAGTCTGAGCCTGCATCTGTGACCATGAACTCTGTCTCATTCTCTGCGCGGCCCACGAAGCCTGACATCAGCCTATTCTCTGCCAAGAGCTGTATTTCACCTTCGAATTATCTGCTTCCCCCTCAGCCGATGCATTCCTGCCTAGTAGCTTAAGTAAACATTCCTCCAGTTACCAAGCAAAAGGCCCGGTTTCTCTGCCCTCATGCAAGTAATTCATAGCCCTGTCACCATGGAATATTCCCATCCCCTCGCATTCAGTGTAGACACTTAGACGCTTGTACACACACGCACAGTCAGTATAGAATAGATTCTGTCCGAGAGTCCTTCTTTATGGATAACATAGTTCTTTAAACATAGGATGTTAGATATGATTTGGGATTAGGTTGATCTGACCCCCAGACTTTTCGTCTCCACATGTAGAGCTAATGTCAAGTTCCCTTCACCCCCTAGTTACACGTCAATTACACGTCATGCTGCTGCGCGCGCATCTATGTCAAGTATTATCTTATAGATCCACCTATGCATGAAATCATAACCAATCATGTGTCTTTTTACTCCTTGTAAACACCCATTTTCGGTTACGCAGGTACCACGTCAAGTTCCTTATCAATTATTACGCCTACTGTATTTGCCTCATTATAACGTATGTACTATAAAAGTTACTTCTTGTCAATAAAGTATGTACTTCACTTCCTGAACCCCGTGGTGATGGAACTTGAAGCATCCGATTATAATCGATTATTGGAATAAAGCCCATTCAGAAACTCTAATATCACGGATTCTGCCTCTCATTTTACTGAGCTATTTTATTATGATTATGTATCAAATTCAGTCCCGGTAAAGGAATTTTTATTTACCACATGATGGCGCCCGAACAGGGACACTTTCTCATCTCACGCGCCGGCGGTGAGTTGTAGGCCCGGTCTCCTGCCACAGCTGGACGGACAATTACGCGTACCAGCAGGATTTCCTGTATCTCCCTCCGGTCAAGCGGGGGCGACTGAGACTACGATCAACACCCAGACGAGGCGGTGAGAAGTGCGAAGTATCCCGACCAGAGCCTAGCTGAGAGAGCAAGATCCGAGGTATATCGAGACCCACCAGTTCGAAGTCTAGCCCAGTTCCCGACGAGTCGAGTCGAGTCCAGTCCGGTTCAAGTTCAAGTTACTGAGGCCTTCCGTTTCCGAAGCTACCCGGTGAGTACCATTTCTGGGGAGGCATTTCTGACGTGCACATGGGTTGTGCCGGTCAAGACGGGTTTGGGTACACAAATCCGGTCTGCACTGTTTTAGCAGTGTATCTGTACTGTTTAGCAGTATATCAAGTATTCCGAAGTATCTAGTAAGTGTCAAGAATTAAGCATGGTGATTTAGTTATGCAGACGATCATCAGTGTTGTTTCAGTTAAAGGTTTAATGTTTTAATGTTAAATGTGTTAAACGTCTTGCATATTGTGGTATGAATGGTTGTTCATTAGTGTGCTTTTTGTATTAAGTGTGTTCAAAATTAAGTATCGGATCAGTTGTCAATATGCCGCTTTTTTCGAAATTAAGACAGATCACTACTAGGAAAGGGGTACTTGAAGAAGCCGTCCCTATTCCTCCTAGGGATACTCCAGGGCACTTTATGTATCAGAAGCATGGCTTAGATGCCATATTATTTCTTGATTTATGGGTAGATTATACCAAGGGATTGCCGGAAAGTCAGAGGTGGCCCACAGCGGGAACCTGGGATGCAGAGTGCATCATGAAAGTCGAGGAAGAATTATGGAAGAGAAAAGTCAGACAGTCACAGAAAGACGCTGTTGAGTTATGGCGTAAAGAATCTCATAGACGTACAGAAAAAGCACGTAGACAGGAAGAGAAGAGTAAAGAAAGTTCAAATAAAGTTCAAGAACATCTATTAATTGAGGAAGGTATCCGAGTGAAATCGGAACAAGTAGATAGACAAAGAAATGCCCTTATGAATGGTATGTATCCTCTTCTAGCCGAAGGGTTACCAAAGGCTGCTCCGGAGATGCCAAAAGACTTGCCACCCCCATTATTTCCAATTAAGGTACATCCTAGAGGACATCCCAGAACCGCAGAAGATGTTTTTCTTTCCTCATATCTAGATGACGCAGCTCCCGAGTATGCTAACCCCGCACCACATGGACCGTCTGGCGGGGGGGTTCAACGTCAGGATCAGGTATCTGTCCCTGTGCAACAGCAAGTCCCGACACTAGCTTCGGCAAGCACATCTGTTTCCGCATCTGTCTCCACAGTCGATTCTACAGTGGTGTCCACACCCATAGTTGCTGTGTCACGTTCGACGAATCCTTTCACACCCGACGCCCCAGATGGGGCCACGGGAGGTGCTAGCAATACTTTTACGCCACCTAGAATAAATAAACTTGTTTTTCAAGAGTCAGCGCATTCACGTACACCCAAATTCGTAAGTGAACGTGCGCTTAAGGAACTTCTTATAGATTGTAGATATGACCCGGTGGTCGGTAAAGAGGACGAAATGGTCCTGGCATCATTACGTATCAGACGAGCCGCAGGATATTTAGCGAAGTTACCAGGAATGACTGCGCATCTAGATAAAATATATCATTTTGTTCAAACAGGGCGAGATCCAGAATGTATTAACAGAGCTATGGAATTCCAGAAAGTAGAGATACAAGGGGAACTGCTACGTTTCCTCATAAACTGTGTGATCAGAAATCAAGACCGACCGGGGGTAGACCCGGATGCAATGCATATTCTTACAAAATGGAGCCAGAATATATCAGAAGGAAGACACGATAAGCAAAATTGTATAATAGCCATGTGCCGAAAGATCCGTAAAGAAATAGAACGGATACACGAAGAGAGATTACAGACCGACGAGTTCGAACAAAGCGAGGAAGAAGGGTCAGGACCACCCGCAGGACAGTTGGACACCATAGCCTATGTAGGTAGAGGAAGATCTTGTCATAGGGATCAGACTAGATGTCATATTGACTCAATACGTCCGATATGTCCAGATAATAACAGGAATTTCCAAATACCTATAATTAATATAAGGTCTAACGAGCATTCGTTCCAAACTGCTGACAAACTACTCCGAGAACGAAGGGGTTATCATTTTCTCGATTCTATGGATGAACAAGATTTAGCCAGGGCAGCTGTCCACTGGGTGGACAGTCCCGGAAAATATAGTGATGATACAGTAGTACGCACATTTTTGAATCTCACCCCAGATGAACAGAGGTTGGCTGGGATTTATATGATTCAACAACTCATTATACTATATCGGAGTCAGCATTCGGACCCTGGTCCGTTACCTGACATACTGACTGAATTGCTTACAAATAAATGGAGAGGTCCAGGTACTGAATTAATTAAAGAAATTCTAATGTCAAGAAAACAGTATATTCTTTTTATATGCTCAGAGCATACCTCATTGCCCAGCAAGGAAAGAACAACGTATCACATGGATAGACAGAATCCCTTACGAGAAGTACACCCAATAAAAGGCGAGGGCGACGAGTTTAGGCGCGTATTTGTATATACGCCCATATCAAAAATAGAACTGTTAGAAATGAAGAAAGTGGTACCTAGTCATGACAAAGACCCAGCGGGTTTTCACCGAGAAATTAAAGACATGTTACTCATGGGAGAGTATACCTATCCCGACATTATGACGATATTAAAGGTGTTGATGCCTACTGGCATTTATGAGAAACTCAAGGAAAAAGAGTGGGAGATAGGAGACCAAAAGATAGAATGGTCAGTGTTAGAAGCGGAAGAAAAGGCCCGAACTGCAGGAGCAGGACTCGGGGATAAAACTAAAGCACTACCAGGTTTGCTAGTACAGGTACTGCCACGTTTATTAACTACGAAAAAGGAAGATTGGGGTACAATTTCAGCCTGTAAACAAAAGCAAGATGAAGACACTAGTGATTACTATGCCCGATTTGAAAAATGTTTTGGTATAAATAGTGGCATAAAAGCAAGTAGCGAATCATACCCGCATCTGTTTGTAACAAAATTAGTAGAAAATGCTCTGTCCCCGGTAAAGAATAGAGTATTAAAATTCGAGAGTACCTGGCAAGGTAACACTCCAACACAAATGTTACAAATGTTACAGTACCATCACAATAGAATTAAAGAGGAACAGGAACATGAACACAGACGCATGAAAGACACAAAAATGAAAATGCTAGTTGCCCAGACAGTACCAGCTGAAGGACATAAAAAGGGTATGACACATTCCGATTCAGCAGGACCGGTAAAAGGGACATGCAATTATTGTAAGAAGCCAGGTCATTACGTACACGATTGTCCAGTTTTAAAACATAATATCGCCATAGGTAAAACACAAGAAAGACCACGGCCACTCAGACAGGATCAGAATGAACAAGGAGCTATGCAGCATGCCCAGGCCATGCCAGCCGCACAACAGCCAATACAGTTTGTGCCAGCTGCACCACCGTTGCCTGCTGCTGCCACACAGACCACAACACGACAAATGTATCAGACTGCACAGTATGAATATCCTGAGTATCAGCGTTACGCATGAACTAGCCTAGAGAGGGAAGTTGACTTACCCCTTATCGAGATTCCTGTAGATCAAGAAGGACCTTATGTACATAGTGAATTATTAGGTCAAGATAGAAAATTCTTACTCGATACAGGGGCAAGTCGAACAACTATAAAACGTAGTGAAGTTCCAGGGGCACCCCTCTCAGGCTCTCAGAATATCTCCCTTGGTTTTTCAGGAAAACCTATTGTTAATGAAGTATCACAGCCTCTTCCACTTACGATAGGACCTTTGACACGAACTACAGATTTATTGCTTACTAAATCATGCCCAGAAAATCTGTTAGGAATTAAAACTCTGAAAGCTCTAGGAGCCATAATATGTTGTTCTCCGGAAGGAGTAAGGTTGTTTTTACGTGATTTTAAAGGTCACTATGTGTCTAGAGACATGGATTCCCGACTACAGACTCTACCTACACATCTATGGGCACAAGGCCCTACTGATGTTGGTTGCATGAATATTACACCATATCGAGTCACACTCAAGACAGGAGTGGTGCTACCACGAATGCGACAATACAAGTTACCACCAGATGCTGTAGTGGCTTTACTACAAATCATTGACGAGCTAATTGCCCAAGGAGTAGTTGTAGAAACAGACTCCAATGTATGTAATTCACCGATAATTCCGATTCTTAAACGAACAGATCCTACAGCCCCGCCAGTATATCGATTGGTTATTGATCTGCGCGAGTTAAACAAATGCATTGTGCCACAATTCCCTGTGGTCCCAGATATCTCGTCATTATTGACAGCTATTGATTCCGAAGCAACATTCTTTACTGTAATTGATCTCAAAAATGCCTTTTTCAGCGTCCCAATAGATCCGGAAAGTCAATATTTGTTCGGATTCAGTTTAAATGGGCGCAGCTTTAAATTCTCACGCGCACCTCAAGGATTTACAGAAAGCCCCAGCATCTATAGCCAAGCACTGAAACGAGAACTTGACAGTATCCACATGCCAGTTAACACCGCTCTGCTTCAATACGTCGATGATCTGCTGATCACCGCAAGAAGCGAACCTGAATGTGAAAAAGCCTCGCTGACAGTTTTACAATTCCTAGCCGAAAAGGGGCACAAGGTGTCCCCTTCTAAGCTGCAATTCTGTGTCCAGCGAGTTATTTACCTTGGACACTCGCTGTCCAAGGAGGGAAGGCAGCTTACACCCGACCGCATTCAGTTAATAGCTAACATGCCAATACCCAAGACACAAAAGGAAGTACGAGCTTTCATAGGCCTCACGTCATATTGCAGGCAGTGGATCCCTCAGTACGCATTTCTAGCAAAACCACTCATTCAGTTAACAACACAGGAGGCAGCCACACCGACTGTTCTCCCTTGGACTCAGGAACACACACAAGCTTTTGAAAGCTTAAAGAAAGCTTTATGTCAAGCACCCGTTTTAGCAACGCCATGTTACAGAAAACAGTTTACACTCTTTGTTACAGAACGCGAAGGTGCTGCCTTGTCAGTACTCACACAGGAACAAGCAGGAGCACACAAACCATGTGCTTATTTTTCTAGTACATTAGATCCCGTAGCTCAGGCTTTGCCTGCGTGCCTGAAATCAGTAGCAGCGACAGCTTTGGCAATCAGACAAAGCGATGCTATAGTGTTAGGACATCCATTGACAGTTCAAGTACCACACGCAGTAGAGGTTCTTGTGAATAGAACGCAAACACAACACTTGACCATAGCAAGACTTACAGGATATGAACTTACATTGTTTCAGCCACATATAGAAATCAGACGCTGTAACACATTGAATCCTGCCACACTTCTACCTGTAATAGGAACAGACCCACTAGCCCATGACTGTATTGAAGTTATTACGATAACAACGAAACCCAGACAAGACTTAACCGATGTCCCATTATCAGACCCAGACCTGACATTGTATGTAGACGGTTCATGCATGAGAACAAGTACAGGAGAGTTAGTGGCCGCTTACGCAGTCACAACAGATACTGAAGTCATTGAAACTAATCGTATAAATACTTTGTCAGCTCAAGCCGCAGAGCTCATCGCTCTGACACAAGCCTGTATTCAAGCCACGAATAAAAAAGTCAACATATACACTGACTCACGTTATGCATTCGGAGTTGTACACGACTTCGGCGTGCTGTGGCGAGAGAGAGGTTATTTAACTTCCCACGGTGCCCACATTCAGCACGGACCCCTCATTCATGCCTTATTAGATGCAATACATCTACCCACTGCAATATCAATCATGAAATGTAAAGCTCATACGAAGGTTACTAATATCATTTCTCAAGGCAATGATCTAGCCGACAGAACAGCTAAACAGACTGCTCAAACTCAAATCCCCGACGTGACTAAGACAATAGTCCCGACACATTGCATGACAGTTAAAGATCCTACTCTTGACGTAATTGACATACAGACACATGCTACACCAGATGAAATAAAGAAATGGACTGAATTAGGGGGGATCCAAACGGACCAAGGATGGATGATGAAGGAAAAGTCTGTATGGTTCCTTCCTGACTCAATGGTCCAAGTTATAATAAACACTATACATAGTCCAGCGCATCTAGGAGAAAAAGCTATGCTAGACAGCATTCAACACATTTGGTTCAATAAACATTTACGAGCAGCAGCAAAACAAAAGGTCCGTACCTGTATGATCTGTTGTCAGTTTAACCCAGGAAAAAGCGTTCCCGTAGAACAGGGTGGATTTCATACTCCTAACCATCCTTTTGAAGTACTCCAGATGGACTATATCCAGATGGAACGATGTCGAGGATTCAAATATGTTCTTGTAGTTGTCTGCGCTCTGTCCCGTTGGACAGAGGCATACCCGGTTTCAGATTACACTGCCCCGACTACTGCCAAACAGTTGGTTCGAGAATTCTTCCCACGATACGGTTTACCACGTGCTGTTTACTCAGATAACGGCCAGCCGTTCTCATCCGAATTAATGAGACACGTTTCCCTTCTGTTAGGATATCAGTGGAAATTCCACTGTGTCCGACACCCCGAGGCAGCAGGCCTCGTAGAAAGACATAACCAGATCCTGAAAATCAGAATGTCCAAAATATGCAGAGAAAAAGGTGTCGACTGGGTAGTAGCGCTACCCGTTGCACTCTTTTACATGAGAATGGTAGCGCACTCTCGAACAGGGCTATCCCCGTATGAGGTGATCTTCGGCAGACCACCGAATATGTGGGGGACGCCTATACCTCGCAAAATAACTGATGTTGACTGTAATATGCTGACAGATTACTTGGCTTCCTTGATGTCTGCACTACAATCTTGTCGTTCACAGGTAGCTGCAGCTTTTCCCGACAACACCGAGGTGAAACCCCATGACGTTGTTCCGGGTGATTTGGTGTTTGTAAGGAATTTCGACCGAAAGACCCAGCTGGAGCCCAGGTGGAAAGCACCCAAGTTGGTCCTGTTGACCACGAGGACAGCCGTGAAGATCGAGGGCCGTAAGGGCTGGATTCATTCAAGCCACGTCAAAAAATTTCATGGACTACCCTCGGATATAGACATTGTGCCCTGCACTCCCTCACAGACTGATTCAGAACTTCCCTTTGTTGAACAAAATGACTCTAAGAACTATAAACTAAAGCTTAGGCCCAAACAGTCGAGCAATTTGATTGTTTAAGTCCTCTCCAAGGTGAAGCGGTTGAATTGTCTCTGACATGTATCCCTTGGACCTGAGTAGAGAAAATACCCGGAAAATGTTGAAACGACAGGCATATTGTAAATCACTGCGTAGCCACTGTATGGGGACATTATTAATTCTGTTTTTATTGAGTTTTTTAATAATTATTACAAGTATGTTGTTGCACATATATTACCCTATTTCTAGACATGTTTATAATGTTACTACTGAACATTCTTTTAGTGACTTACCTCCGCATGAATTATCTTATAGACTTGCGCTGCGCAATAACACATTCATTAGTATGTTACATCATTCCCATCAGACTAGTAATGCCACCAATTGTTGGGTGTGTGGCCGACTTCCTCCCTATCAGAATTATGAAGGAGTCCTGCCTTTCTTTCCACATCCATTCACACACAATGGCTCCTGTGGAGCATGGTTTAGTTGAATCAATTCCATAGACTCAGACACAGCAGTTTACCAAGATCATTGGATATGGGGAAACCTGAACCTAGTCTTACTCAAGGTCTGCTACCCTGACAAGGAGGGTCGCCCCAAAAGAACAGGAACTGATCTAGAAAATGAAGTATATGGATTAGGTAATTTTACACCTAATCTCATGATTCTAAATGTCGTATCCGAAGTTGAACTAGTCTTGCCCACCATGTCAGTATTCCCAGCGAAGGGTGAATTGTGTGTAAGAAAGGTTGGTTCCATACCTATGGGCCATAGTAAATGCAATACTATAGTAGAATTCCGTGACCAAGGCAAATCTTCATTTAGAGCTTCCCGCCACTCCTACTTCATATGTGGTCAGACTGCATATATGCGTCTACCTCCAGATTGGGATGGTACCTGCTACATTGCATTCCTTTTGCCACCTGTTTTTCTAGCTCCTCCTGATTACTACAGAAATATTCATTTAGTACACAACAGAAAGCGGAGAGATCTCCCCATTGTCGATTACACTGAAACGGCATGGGACAAGTATGTAGATTTTAATAAAGGCATCTTTCCCTATATAGGTACTGTTACTAATAGTAAGCTGATACGTAGATTAACCAGAACCCTTGAAGCAGTAGTGAATGAGACTATTTCCGCCTTAGGCAATTTAACAGAAGAGCAGTCTGCTATGCGGATTGTTGTGCTTCAAAATCGTCTTGTCCTTGACGTCATCCTGGCTGATAGGGGCGGAGCTTGTAGGGTCATCGGATCAAGTTGCTGCGTATTCATACCAGAAAATTCGCCATCCGTATATAAAGCCATCACTCGCATTCATAAGATTGTAAACCAGATACACCAGAACCCAGGCACTTGGACTTGGTCCAGTTGGTTTTGGAGTGTGATATCAGCCTGGGGATGGAGAGTTTTATCCTTCCTAGGTATTGGCTTTCTCATACTATTCAGTTGCTGTCTATGTCTACAATGTGGACCAGCGATTTGTGGTCTGTGTGCCACATCGTGTATTCCACCACCAAGATTTCATTCAAAATCCCGGAAGAAGAAAGAAGAACAAATGATGCTATATGAACAGATCGATGGATTGATGAAGATCGATATCTCTTGAAGGGCAAGTAGGGGGACAAGGAGGGAATGTGGAAATGTGGATTTTCCTGGTCAGTTATGTCCCCTATCTTGGACCCCAACGGTTCTATGTGCATGTCACAAGTACATGTATGTTCCCTCCAGTTCCAGTTATGAAGACGCAAATATATGTGCGTCCACCGTCAACATGTCCTCTGTCAGTTCCGCCATGAATATGTCGGATATTCCATTCCTAAATATGAAAGGCCACCGGCTTTATATGGTTCACTTATGCCATTTTACAGTCCAAGGCAAGTAGGCCCTGATTCTGTCATCAAACTCCTTTTGCCTTCTGCCTCTGAAAGCTCCAGTCTGAGCCTGCATCTGTGACCATGAACTCTGTCTCATTCTCTGCGCGGCCCACGAAGCCTGACATCAGCCTATTCTCTGCCAAGAGCTGTATTTCACCTTCGAATTATCTGCTTCCCCCTCAGCCGATGCATTCCTGCCTAGTAGCTTAAGTAAACATTCCTCCAGTTACCAAGCAAAAGGCCCGGTTTCTCTGCCCTCATGCAAGTAATTCATAGCCCTGTCACCATGGAATATTCCCATCCCCTCGCATTCAGTGTAGACACTTAGACGCTTGTACACACACGCACAGTCAGTATAGAATAGATTCTGTCCGAGAGTCCTTCTTTATGGATAACATAGTTCTTTAAACATAGGATGTTAGATATGATTTGGGATTAGGTTGATCTGACCCCCAGACTTTTCGTCTCCACATGTAGAGCTAATGTCAAGTTCCCTTCACCCCCTAGTTACACGTCAATTACACGTCATGCTGCTGCGCGCGCATCTATGTCAAGTATTATCTTATAGATCCACCTATGCATGAAATCATAACCAATCATGTGTCTTTTTACTCCTTGTAAACACCCATTTTCGGTTACGCAGGTACCACGTCAAGTTCCTTATCAATTATTACGCCTACTGTATTTGCCTCATTATAACGTATGTACTATAAAAGTTACTTCTTGTCAATAAAGTATGTACTTCACTTCCTGAACCCCATGGTGATGGAACTTGAAGCATCCGATTATAATCGATTATTGGAATAAAGCCCATTCAGAAACTCTAATATCACGGATTCTGCCTCTCATTTTACTGAGCTATTTTATTATGATTATGTATCAAATTCAGTCCCGGTAAAGGAATTTTTATTTACCACAAATTGAATAAGCCCTAGACACACCAGGAAACATGGACGTAATTAATGTATTATTCACTATCACTGTAAGGAAATCTGCAAGCACTTTCCAGAAACTGATATTGAAGGAGTGTTAAGAGTTCATCTAACTCATATATATATACAGATAATAAATAGAAAAAGTAAAGAAAGCGAATATTCCCCAACCATAGGATCGTCATAGCGCAAGGAGATGATGTGTAAAATGAAAGAGCATAGACAAGGCTGAATAGCACAATAAGCGAGAGTATTCCTATCCACCGATATATTTATTTAAATAAAAATAAGCAACCAAACCCATATTTGGAGAATAAATAAAAATACAATAACAACCCACGCACCATGCACGTGACATACTGTAGGCATAAATAAAGATCAGCCTTTCCATGACTTTGTGAACCGGATAAAAATAAAAGCAAAACCTGAACTTCAACGCCCTCATGGCAAGACAAATACAGTCAGTTGGAAATGATCATCGTTTGCGTGGTAATTCCCAAGATTTTTGCCTTCACTACCCTGTTTTTGCAGAACCCGTGTTTGTTGGCATTAGGACTCTTCACATTTTACCCGTGTTACCGAGGGGTAAAGTGCTTGTGCTCTCCATTCCAAACATGGTCACATTGGTTTACACCTAATTGGCTCATTTAGTTTCCTTATAAGTCTATAGTAAATGGTACTTCATGTACCCAGGGCTTGGAAATGAAGTGATACAAACGGGCTGCAGCACTCATTGTGCCACCCAATAAAGTAGCCTTGTAAAACATGTCTCAGGACTACCACTGCATCCTGCAGTGCAGTTTTAAACTGCCTTCTCGACCTGTCAAAAAAAACCTTTGTCAGGCCTAAACCGTCCTTTTTATTACATATAAGTCACCCTAAGATAGGCCCTAAATGCATATAGGGTAGGGTGCATGGCATTTAAAAAGTAACAGATATGCACCTAAGTTTAACATGTCCTGGCAGTGAAAACCTCCCAAAGTAATGTTTTCACTGCAGCAAGTCTAGCTTTCCAATAGAATAACACGAGGTTACCTTATTAAATTTAATAAGTGATCTCTTCAGTTTTGGAACAGCTGGCAAGAAGGCCTGCATTACAAGGAGAATTGTTTTTGTGCAGGAAGTACACCTGCCTACACACAAACAATCCCTTGAAGCATTTCTATGTGTGCTGCAGAATGGCAAAAGTCTTCTCTTTAAATGAACATTTCCTGACAATCATGGATTGCGTTTGAGGAATGCACCAATGACCTTTCAATGTTTTGATATGCAAATATGTAGAATTCTATCCATGATTTTTTTCAAGAATGTCATTGCTTACATGCCGAACTTTACTGTAAAAAAATTACCCCAACAGCTCGTTCTTAAATTTAAATGGCTCTTTCATTAAGCAGCACAGTCTACCGCCACCAGCACACTTGGCGCAGTTTGTGTGAGAGACGAGTCCTGATATTGGTTCTGCATTGTGGGGAGCTCTGCCCCAAAGGCAGTCCCTTCTCCAAGCTCACTCCCCGCCCCATTGAAACAGTCTGGACCTGCAGTGCTGCCTGGCAGATATGTAATGGAAAGGCTGGTGCAAGAGCGGCCTGGGAATTCAGCCCCCGTAATCCGCAGGCGACAGCGCTGTCTATGCATGGGTTTAACCAAAGGGCTCAGCTGAGAGGTGATCTCGGGCAATGTAGCGCGGAATAGCCTGGGATATTAGGCACCTCGGAGGAGAGGAGTAGCAGCAACCAGAGTAGCTACCCACTTTCATGGGCCCTAGTAATTGAAAAGAAATACTATGTTTGAATTATCAACCACAGCAATTATCAGGGTTAAAGGGGCCCCTCACACCTTTCAGCCCTGGTGCCACTGGACCTACTGCACCAATGGAAGCTGAGCCCCTCCACGGTCAACCCCAAAAAAGATACATCACACACAAATGATCAAAGAGTTGATTTTCAATGTTTTAAAGGGGCACAGCAACCAGACTTGGCGGTACAACAATAGGGCTCCCCAAAAACACCATTGTGATTGGGCCTCTTTACTTTTGAGAACAGTCTTGGCTCAGAAGGGTGGTCAACTGTAAAAAAGCCCAACACTTAACCTAGACTGCCGGAGCACAAACTCAACGGGCGACATCATACAGAGTCAGCGGGGAAGTCTGTAAACAACACCATCTCTGACACATCCAACCCTCCCATCATTGACCCTTCAGAAGTATGAATTGTGAGCAACCAAGCACTACAGTTTGCCCTGACTCCAAAGGTCATCAGCACAAACCCTCAACCGCTGCTTGTTTCCACCCCCTCCTTTACAGAGCTTCTCCCCATTTTTGACCAATTGCCCTGGGTTACTACTTAATCCACAAATCACTGTCAAATTCAACTGTGCTCCCTCTCCCCAAAGAACGAGCTTCCTGAAGGCAGTCATAGTGCTACTCGATCCGCCCTTCTCCCCCCGCCAGTCAGAAACCAGACCCTTCTTTCTACTGAAGCACATGCTTAGCCCTCACATATAAGCAAAAAATCCAGGTCGGTCCCTCCATTTTTACAGACAAGAGTAGTTTTCAGTTCGGCTCTGTCCTCCTTTACAGGCAACACCAGGGTAAATTATCATCGACGAGGGCTCAGTCCCCCCTTGCAAGGAGCTGAAGGCCTCACCTCCTTCCTCTCAACCACTAAACGCTTTTCCTTCTTATGTCATCTAGAGCGGGGGGGGATCAGAGACACCCTATCTTCCCCAAAACAGAGTTTTAACATCTGTCCTCTGGGTATAAACCACAGCCCGTAGCCCCGAACCCATAACCCCTGACATAAGTGCCATCAGGGGAATTTTCTGCACTGCCCCTGCTCTTTCCCAGTCACAGTGTCTCCCCAGGAACCCCACGCCACACCCCCTCCTTACCGGGCAAGCACAGCACATAATGGATCATAGAGGTCGTTATCTTCAAGAAAAAGATCCATCAAAACGGTTCCAGGAGTCTCCTCATGACAAAATTCATATTGAAAGAAAATGTGCACACCCACCCCCCTTCCCAATATATGAATTTAATTTTGCCCTGGAACCTGGCCCAATTTGGCCACAAATTCGCAGATCCAGCCATAATTTGCAGCAAAATTAAGAAAAGAAAATGCTTTTTGGCCCTGGGGCGCCACCACTAGGCCTATGGGGGTCAGTGTATTCTTACCCTGCTCCCTTCTTTTATTTGGGACTTGGCTGAGACCGAGTCCCAAAATGGCTGCCAACACTTCCTGGTTGTGCAGACAGTCATTCAGATCTCAGAACGAGATCTCTCGGATCTGCAAAGAGTTTGCGTCCCTAGATATCTATATCTCTTATTTCTTTAATAACTCTGCAACTGCTGAATGGATTTAAACCAAACCACAAAAAGGGCTCTTTCTGGCCCAACAGTTACATCTCTGCCAAATTTGTTGTAATTCCGTCCAACAGTTTGGGCTGTAGTCGTGTTCAAAATCTCTTAGGGACATTGCATGGGAAATAAAGCTTTCCCCCCCCCCCCCTTTTTCTCATAGCTGTGGCGTTTCAACAAATCACTAAGTCTTGGAAGGATGCCTCAAATGTTTCTTTTCAAGCTTGGTGGTATGGGGTTTGTTACCACCATAGATTAGATAGTGCCTATGTATATCCCATTACACTTGCTATTAAACGTGATATATTATGGGTACCAATCACGAACTTTTTAAATGAAGTTGCACGTTCTCTACCCTTACACAATCCTCGTATGGAAGAAGTTCCCAACCCTCCTTGAACATATTTCTGTTGAATTTAAGCATCTATACATATAATATGTTTTGTATTTCTAAATATTTCATACATTGTTATTGGAGAAGTCTTTCTATACCCAATTGTACCTTTATACTTCCTATGCATGCGTTTTATACAGTAATAATTATGCTTTTTGCGTATCTATTTTGTTCTACTATTTGACAGTCTCTTTTTCCTTTTTATTCCCCTCCCTTATTTCTTCCTTTCCTCCCCTCCTGTAGGACAATGCCCCTTTTTAGTTGAATTTAGCCATGCTGTTTTATTATAATTCTGTTGTATTTAAATTTCAATAAAATTTTCTTTAAAACTTAAAGATAAAGTTACAAACTGTTGACTGCGTGAGGCCTCCAGAGCAGGTGACCATTCAGTCAGGTGTCTGGTCTGCCTCTCCGGCCCAATTCATGCCTGCTGGGGTGGAATCAACTAAGTCATATCAGTTCCTGTGGAAAGCCAGTACAAGTTTCTTGTTGACAATGGCGAGTCTGTGTCTCTAGGCAGACAGTAGGGTTGGTGTACAGTCAGTCGCCTTGTATAGCTCGGGCACAGTTAATTATACGTTAGATCAGTGCATCTGTAGAAGCAGAACATTTGGGATGAAGGTGGTAATAAAAGGGCAGCTTAGGATCAGCTTCAGTAACGTTAAATTGATGCCTCAAAAATGTCAGCACTGCTAGACAGAGCTATTTATTGCTCTTGCTTTTGAGGATTGAAGGTTAAAGGGGCTCAGGTGGGGTCAGTCACGTATGAGGCCAAAGTGCATGCAGCTAAGGGAGACCAGGTTGTGCAAGTTTACCTGCATGTGAGATCAATGCCTCTGGATGGTGGTAACACAACTTGAGTTCTGTCTATATTTTAAGATGGTTCCGCTGAAAGGTTGGACGGGTTTCTATGGAGTCAATGTCAATTGCATATTATATATACCTCCATACATATATAACTATAAGGGCAGGTACACAAACACACACCCACATGGCTTTTGTACAGAATTTCTTTTTTCATCACAGTCAACGGAGCTACAAGGCCATACCAAGTTTAAGAGTGCCTTGGACAAACTCCAAGTAACGTCATGTAACGCAGCATTAAAGGAAAGCAGCAAACATATACTATGTATTAAATGTGAACTTCAAGGAACTGCACATATATATATATTCACTGAAAAAACCATGGGTTTCACACACGTTATAGTTAGGAATTAGCATTTAAAAAACCTTAGAAATTCACTGAAAAAACCATAGGTTTCACACACGTTATAGTTAGGAATTAGCATTTAAAAAACCTTAGAAATTCAGTGAAAAAACCATAGGTTTCACACATGTTATAGTTAGCTGGACATTTTACTCGTAAAAAACCAATGAAATTGCCCCGTTATAGTTAGTTCAGCTAACTATAACTCGCGCGCCCGCAATGCACTGCTGATGACGTCACATATTACATCACTCATGACATGGTCAGTGACATCACTCATGACATCACTGATGACATCTCAAATGACATCACTGATGACCTCACTGATGACATCATCCTTGTGATAGAGTGGCAGACCTCCTCTCACCTTAATATAAGCTTTGATACACACATTCAAAAATAGAGACTAAAAATTTCAAAACAATGGACATACCAATACCAGTTACAACAACCTCTTCAGTAATTCTAAGATCCACATACACATCCACTCATTCACCAACAGTCCAATACAGTCACTCATACATGTACTCACTCATCATATGTACTCATACACCTATACATCCGGTTACACAATGCCACTCATGCATAGAGTTACTCACACACATAGTCACTCGTGCTAATAAAGAATCAAACATACATTTACTTGCATATACAGTTATACACACACCACCATACTTACTTCTACGGAAACTTACACATACTTAGTCTTTTAAACAATCACTTATAGAAACACATACTTATTCATACAGGAACTCTTCCAATCTCTCACCCTTGCATATACTCACATATATACACCAATAGTCACATATACTAGTTTTAAACATATGTAGTTACTCATAAAGACACTATTGAGACAGTCATTCACTCACTAACACACCCATACACACACTCATCCACCCATACAGTCCTGCACACATGCTGTCTTCAACACATACAAACAGTGAGTCACTCATTCATGCATCTATGCACTACGTAATACCCCCCACCGTACCATACAGACACTCAGACTGATACTCAAAAAAACAACTAATAACCTATATAGACACCCATGTAGCTACTCACCAACCCATGCAGCCACTTATACACAAAGTGAGAGATACACTTAATCAGTCAGTTACACAATCAATTTTTCAAAAACAAATCATCCATTTAGACACTTATATACCCATTTATTCTTCCATTGACCTTGAGATATACATATATAAAACATATTTAATTTCCAGAAAAACACACATTCACTGGATGATGTCATCAGTGAGGTCATCAGTGATGTCATTTGAGATGTCATCAGTGATGTCATGAGTGATGTCACTGACCATGTCATGAGTGATGTAATATGTGACGTCATCAGCAGTGCATTGCGGGCGCGCGAGTTATAGTTAGCTGAACTAACTATAACGGGGCAATTTCATTGGTTTTTTACGAGTAAAATGTCCAGCTAACTATAACATGTGTGAAACCTATGGTTTTTTCACTGAATTTCTAAGGTTTTTTAAATGCTAATTCCTAACTATAACGTGTGTGAAACCTATGGTTTTTTCAGTGAATTTCTAAGGTTTTTTAAATGCTAATTCCTAACTATAACGTGTGTGAAACCCATGGTTTTTTCAGTGAATTTGCAAGGTTTTTTAAATGCTAATTCCTAACTATAACGTGTGTGAAACCCATGGTTTTTTCAGTGAATTTGCAAGGTTTTTTAAATGCTATTTTTTTTTTTTATTCTTCATTTTTTTCAAACATATTTTTAATTTAATTTTCTTATCTTTTATAAAGACTATGCTTAAATTTTTAAAATCCTTAAATATTTTTTTTATATATATTTTTTAAAATAAACATGTAAAATTTATTTCCAGATTTTTTTTTTTTTTTTTTTTTTATAGTACGCGTACCGTAAGCTCACGGTAAGCGTACGGTTTACGCAACGTCCGTAATCTATCTACGCTGCTTGCGCACAGTAACGTACTTTGCGTAGCCGCGCGTACTGCGCGTGGGACGCGTGCGCGCTTACGCAACACGCGCACGTTACGCGGAAGTGCCGGGAAATGACTGTTATGCGCATGCGCGCAAGCGCGTGTCTTTTTTACGCGCACGCGTACTTTTTGCCGTAAGCGTACCGTAAGCGTACCGTAAGCGTACGGTAGGTCATGTGATCATGAAACACAACTTTTGATTGGTTGAAACTACTTTCAGTTCTAGAACTCTCCTACACCACACCCATTCCCCTCATTTCTGCTTGTGATCCCTTGGAAGAAGGAGCTGGTTTGTCTTTGGGATACGATGGCAGAACAGCAGAGCCCTTCTGAGAGTGAGGCTAGCACCAGCAGCACTGTCTTGAGGCAGAGAGCGAGGAAAGTAAAGCCTTCTTATGTTTGGGATTATTTTACTTTTCCAGAAGGCCAGCAAAAGGTGAATGCACCCTTAGTTACTTGCAAGCTGTGTCAGCGTGTACTTTCTAGAGGTAATCCTAACAGGAAGTATTCCTTTGGGAATCACACCATGAAGAGACACCTCCAGGATGTACACAGAAGGACACATGGTCATCTTTTTGGAGGTAACTCTTCAGAAAGACGAGCCAGTACATCCACAGCAGCTCAGCCTGGACCATCATCTGCAGGGCAGACTCCTTCTTCTGCAGGTCAGGTGAGCCCTTCATCTGTGGGGGGAGAATCTCCTTTTGCTGGCCCTCTGGAAATTAACCCTCGGTTTGCGAGGGTTGAAGTACGGTGCGCCACTTGTCACGATCTAATTACTTATAGGGAGACCAGTATTTCCCTAGTGAACAATAAAATAGATCAGCACACTTGTCGTACCGTCTAATATTCCCAATCTTTCTTTCCTCTGTCCCTGCATGAACACAACGGCTCTTTTAAGAGCCAACCTTATCTTTCATCTTTTTTTTACATATGTTTTTAAAAACTTTTTTTTATTTTTTTTTTACCGTACGCGTATGGTAAGCGTACCTTTTTTATTTTTTTTAAAAAAAACACTAAAAATCATTTATCACATTACATTGACTTACCATACTCACTCAAAAAAATATTTATTCATTTGTTTTTTTTAAAAATAGTTTTTAAAATGGTTGTAGTTTTCGAAAATTTTCTATATCGATCTGAAAAAAAAGAAAAAAGTATTAATATTTTTATAACAATTTATAATACAGTACACATATTTACATTTTTTTCCACTATTTTTGATTTATTTAATTGCACGTGTTCAAGCTGTTTTTTTTTCAGACCACCACCATGTGCATTCTCTGTGACTGCCTACACTCCACCAAGGGCAACCAGCCTTAGTGATGCTGAATGTATTTGCATTACAGACTTAAACCTGAAAACCCCACTGGCTTGTACATACTGTGCATGACTATACACGGCAAGGACATGGGTGTGTGCTAAGCCTCTGCTTCTTCCCCCAAAAATTCGCTCCCCCTTTCCATCTAATGCAACTGTGAAATCACCAGAGCAAGACGCAATAAATCTCTGTCTATAATTCTTCTATGCACACAGAGTCATGTTTTCACATTAGTGCCAAAACGAAATTTCTTTGCCAATTTCAAAGCACACTTACTGCTCTTTTATTTTTTCAGGGGCAAGTGAAAATCTCTTTTTACAATTTGAAATCACTTTTACAGACTGACACATTATGAAACCACTATTTTTGCTTTATTTAATTGCACGTGTCCAAGCTGTTTTTTTTTCAGACCACCACCATGTGCATTCTCTGTGACTGCCTACACTCCACCAAGGGCAACCAGCCTTAGTGATGCTGAATGTATTTGCATTACAGACTTAAACCTGAAAACCCCACTGGCTTGTACATACTGTGCATGACTATACACGGCAAGGACATGGGTGTGTGCTAAGCCTCTGCTTCTTCCCCCAAAAATTCGCTCCCCCTTTCCATCTAATGCAACTGTGAAATCACCAGAGCAAGACGCAATAAATCTCTGTCTATAATTCTTCTATGCACACAGAGTCATGTTTTCACATTAGTGCCAAAACGAAATTTCTTTGCCAATTTCAAAGCACACTTACAGCTCCTTTATTTTTTCAGGGGCAAGTGAAAATCTCTTTTTACAATTTGAAATCACTTTTACAGACTGACACATTATGAAACCACTATTTTTGCTTTATTTAATTGCACGTGTCCAAGCTGTTTTTTTTTCAGACCACCACCATGTGCATTCTCTGTGACTGCCTACACTCCACCAAGGGCAACCAGCCTTAGTGATGCTGAATGTATTTGCATTACAGACTTAAACCTGAAAACCCCACTGGCTTGTACATACTGTGCATGACTATACACGGCAAGGACATGGGTGTGTGCTAAGCCTCTGCTTCTTCCCCCAAAAATTCGCTCCCCCTTTCCATCTAATGCAACTGTGAAATCACCAGAGCAAGACGCAATAAATCTCTGTCTATAATTCTTCTATGCACACAGAGTCATGTTTTCACATTAGTGCCAAAACGAAATTTCTTTGCCAATTTCAAAGCACACTTACTGCTCTTTTATTTTTTCAGGGGCAAGTGAAAATCTCTTTTTACAATTTGAAATCACTTTTACAGACTGACACATTATGAAACCACTATTTTTGCTTTATTTAATTGCACGTGACCAAGCTGTTTTTTTTTCAGACCACCACCATGTGCATTCTCTGTGACTGCCTACACTCCACCAAGGGCAACCAGCCTTAGTGATGCTGAATGTATTTGCATTACAGACTTAAACCTGAAAACCCCACTGGCTTGTACATACTGTGCATGACTATACACGGCAAGGACATGGGTGTGTGCTAAGCCTCTACTTCTTCCCCCAAAAATTCGCTCCCCCTTTCCATCTAATGCAACTGTGAAATCACCAGAGCAAGACGCAATAAATCTCTGTCTATAATTCTTCTATGCACACAGAGTCATGTTTTCACATTAGTGCCAAAACGAAATTTCTTTGCCAATTTCAAAGCACACTTACTGCTCTTTTATTTTTTCAGGGGCAAATGTAAATCACTTTTACACACTGACACATTATGAAACCACCATGTGTAACTACAACAAAAACAATTCCCATTTCTATTATTCATTTCTTAAGTTACCACATACATACCCTCTCAAACTGTAAACTCACCTTTAAAATTAGTTAGTTCTGAAAGAAATGTGACACTCAAACAGCAGATTATCAGAGCCAGGATCTCTGTTGTGTTCACCTGTCTCCTCTCAGCAGAACCAGATAATGGCAAACTTCCCCTCTATTTTTCCACACATATACATGTAAGTTTCAAATCTCAGTGCTTCCCCCTTTTTTTTAAATGTAATCACACATTTCTATTGGTTGAAAACCAACCCTTTTCCAAAAGTACCCTGCCCCCAACTTGACTTCTGCCTAGTACCCTTCCCCCAACTTGACTTCTGCCTGCTACCATAGCAACAGCTCATGGAACACTGCTGTGTGCAGTTAGGTCAGAAGTTCGACACACAATGTTTCAATTCCACAGAGCAAGAGTGCTTGACTTTTCAAACCTAACAGCAAATCCATAGTACTGTTCTTTGGTTACACATTTTTTTGTACCAATACAAAACATGCTTCTATTAATTTTCACATACAGCCTAGTTTTTATTCTGGAATGGTTTGAAACAGCCAATCAGTTCTTTTTAATTTGTAAAAAATATGTATGCCTCCATTTCCAAACTGTCTTTCTTTTCTTATTGCCATTCTACTGAAAGACACCTCCTGAGTGCATCCAGTTCTCCTTTGAAGATGTTCACAGTGTGGATTGTAGGGCACAGCTATGTCTTCTGGAGTGAAAAGTATGCAGAGAAAACAGATATGGTGAGAGACCTTGCTTTGCCAAATGTAGACATTAAATGGATTGGTCAGAGAGGGTTAAAGTGGCACCAATTGATGCCATTGGTAAAATCCTTCATTCAAATCCAACACCCTGACCTCATAATAGTGCACTGTGGTGGCAATGACCTAGGCACTTTGACTGGGGTAGGTCTGGAAATGCTTATGAAGGACACCTTTGCACAACTGTTTACACTTTTCCCTAAAACTGCCTTTGTGTTTTCCAACATATGCCAAAGGCAAAAATGGAACTGGTCCAATCATTTCTGTCCGCAGATTGACAAAGCAAGAAAGCACGTCAACAAATCTGTTTCTGCTTTCCTCCGTGACTATGGTATGGGTGCCATTTACCACAACAACTTGCGTTATGACATGCAAGACATTTATAGAGGAGATGGTGTGCACTTCAATGATGAAGGGAACAGAGTCTTCCTCTTGAACCTTAGACTCTGCATCGGTACTTACTTGTAGGTACCACTAAAAAAATGACTTCATAAACACAACAGCTCTTTTTAGAGCTCCCTAATTTCTAAACTCTTAAATCTGCTTTTCATTTATTTATTTTTATTTTTTTTACCGTACGCTTACCGTAAGCTTACGGTACGCGTACCCCGTGATTTTTTTAAAAATCAATAAATGTTTTTATTGTACTTTTCTGTCCTTCTTTGACCCCCTTACAAATGTTAGGGGGTCTGTAACTCTCCTCATTGCCCCCTTTCCTTGTTTTCACTCTTTTTTTTCAGAGTGAAATACACAAAATGGCGGCCGCCGCTTCCTGGTTTCGGCCGATTCGAATGTTTACTAAGATCTAAGAGCCAATCAGAATCGCGCTCGCGCACGCCACCGTACGCTTACGGTAAGCGTACCGTAAGCGTACCGTAAGCTGGCTCAGATATATATATTGATTTAAAGGCTATTTTCTCAGAATCTACTGAACAGATTTACACCAAACCTACAAAAGGCACTTCCTTGACCTAGGGACTACCTCTCTGCCAAATTTTGAGTAATTCTGTTCAGCCGTTCGGGCTGTAGCTCGTTCTAAAGGTCCTATGGAAAAATGCATGGGAAAAACGTGTTTTGGGACCCCCCTTTTATCTCAGCCCCCGCTTGACGAATCCCCCCGAGACTTTCAGGGTAGGAGCGGAGCGTAGCGCCCCACCTATTTTGAGAAATTCGCGAGGATTCGTCGACCGGCGCCAAAGTTATTCAAAATAGAATGTTGAGGTTTTCCTATGGAAACGTGGTCCTAACTATAACTACCTACTGGCGACCGCCAGTAGGTAATATATCACCAAAGGCATAAACCAAGGACATGCATTAGCCTAGATGTTTTGTTTATATATGCATTTATTAATGGGCCGCATAGAGACTTATTCTGCGCTCAGTCTTACAATGTTTTTTTGCTCCAGCTTGCTTATGATGACAAGTTGTTTTTTAAGATTGTGTTTCATCCCACAAATCTGCCATTTATAAGCACTGTATATAACAGGTGCTACTATCACCTGATTTAAAGAGAACCAATTTACCAACCTCCTAAGGATGGAAGGCCTGTGAGCCCTGCTGGGATTCAACCCTGTGCACTGCAGAGCACTGCACATCTCATCAGTGAGTGTTCAATTCCTTGCTTTGCGGCTCTTCAACATAGTATAATATGATATGTGATGAAAAACAATATACAAGTCAGACAAAAGTATGCATTTGTCTGTCTAGATTCTACGTGTGCATCCTAAGCTTGTGTTTGGCCAGCCGGGAAGAGACCTCTCCAGAGAGTAAAAGCACACAGCTCTGGCATGTCTCCTTTTTACAGATGCTTTATTTATCACTTGGGCAGGAAGCAAGCACTGCCTGAAACATTTCCACCAGGATTTCAATGACTTCCACCGCTCCATAAAACCCCCTTTAAATGCTGCTAAAATGAACTTCCTTTATAGAACTGTTTCAACAGGAAAAGGCGGGCAGAAACTACCCTTTACAGGAAACATGTAGACGATTGCAGATATTTAAACAAAAACAAACAAGCATTTTCAGTGCAAATAGTTAAGGCTTATGAATGAACGTGCCCTTTGTGTCACTGATGGGTTTAGGCACTTGATAAGCCATCATACATGCACATTCTCACTCATCTTTTTACTCATGCATACAGTCATCCATCCACTGACTCCTTCTTGCATTCATACCCTGACACAACTACAAAAACACACACAACATATGCAAGATAAATTAAAAGAATACAAGTAGAAAAAATCCAGGCTACCTTCTAAACATGGAACAAACATGATAATTAAACTAAACGTAACAGCGGGCATTTGTCTTACAGTGGTATTGTAAACAGTCAATAATTGTTCTAAAGTTCCACCATGGTCCCTGAATTTAGAACCAAAGTTCTGGCCATCTTGGCACCGGCAGTTCTTTTGCAGCATTACCAGCAGATTTTTTCATGTGGTAGCATTCCTAACTCCAAGAAAGCAATCTGAAATTGCGAATGAAACACTGTTGCATGTTTTCAGTCATTAAATAAGAACAGCTATTTTCAGCGATTGAGCAAACTCTTGAATCAAACATTTTTGAGCATTCATTAAATGTCAGGCATTAGCAAAAACAAGCACTTGCCGTGCAATGGGTCTCGCATTTACGAGAGTTTGAGCTATTGGCATTATAAAGGACAATGCCTTTTATTTATATGTTGTTTTTAAAACAGATAAATAAAAGGCATTGTCACTTACAATGCAATAGCTTAAACTGTCACAAATGCAAGACCTATTGCATTGCAAATGCATTCGGTGCCTGTGCTACAAACATTTTTAAAAAGCATTGGGAGATAGTGTGCCCTGTCTACAACAGCAGGCAGAACAAAGCTATTTGTGAAAATAGTGCTCGGAGGCTGTAATTAAAGCCTACCAAGTAACAACACACATAAAAGGGGGTGTTGCCATGGGAGGTTACAAAATGAGACAAGGCGGTGCTTAGGAGGGACTAATAAGCCTATTGACCAATGAACATCGATAGTTTACAGTGGACAATGACACAAGCCAATGAAAAATATGGGCGGAGAGTGAGCGGAGCTGCAAGTCCCTTCCTGAATACAGCATGTCTAGCAGAGCAGCGCTTGCGCTGCCCAGGCTCGACCTAAAAAGGCATAACCCTGCTTCCAGACCTTCAACAATCAAAAGCAAACATATTAGGACTGTCAATACGCAAATCCACACAGCTAGATTCATCCACCAAAAACAGAAACACAACCACATCCACACATGTTAACTCCAATGAGGGCATGCTGGCCGTTCCCATATTAAACCATCCAATCACCTGTTATATACTCACATGTGCGTGTGCATTTCATAACCTTATATGACTGCTTCTACACAATCATACAACAGACATGGCAACACATACTTAAGGTGAATCAGTAAAACTGTGTTCATTCAATGTGTAGCCTTCTGCCCACTCAGCATGCCTTAACTTGAGTATAGTGCCCTGTCACTAGTGCCCGCTCACCTGGAGACTGGTTAGCACTTATTTAATGTTTCAAGTATAGCATAGCATAGTAAAATCGATACATAAGAAGTAAAACATAGGTTAATACAAATCCAATTCCAGATTAAATATTCCATAATGTAAATAGGAGAATTCCTAAAACACTAATAAAAACATTACATTTCATTTATAGGAATAAGCTCACTTTACCATATATAAAAAATATAATTGCGAGGCAATAACATCGACATTATTGGCCTTTCATCCGGAAAGGAGCAAAAATCAGTTCCAACTTTTACCAATTATTTTGTATTGAGATATTGTGAAAGTATAGATTTTGTGGAATGCGAGCAACAAAAAGCACAGGTTGTATATTATATATGAAACCAAACCAGACAATAGCAATAAAAGATAATGACACTATGTAATAAACGAATTCTGGCTTTTTCCTCAAGATACGCCAGGTGAGCCATACACACTGTGGACTATGGGTATCCAGCATAACACCTTTCACTATCTCAATAGCAGCATTATGGGAATTATTGTAATTGTAATTGCATTTATATAGTGCTGAACGAGGCGTCAAAGTGCTTTTTCGGCGAGTAGTGCACTACTCTGGCACCCAAAAAGGATTAGTGGTGAATTAGTATAAGGATATATGAGCAGACCTTGTAACTGGCAGCCTGGGGTTTCTTCCTCCATTCCCTCCCTTACCTGGCAGATACAGATCAGGCCAGAAGTACAATATTTGCAAAAGCAAAGGCAATTCAAGATTACTCCTTCACAGAAGAGGTGAGACGAGACAGGTGCTTTCAGGGTGGTATTGCCATAGGCAAGAACCCTTCACAGAACATGTACCACAAAAAGCAGAGACACAATACTACGTTCATCTCGAAATAGACACAGTCCCCCGCATCCGAAGAACGACCTCCGGCGGAAGATCGTTCTCCCACCTCACCGCCAAGACCTGGAACACCCTCCCCACTCACCTACGGCAGACCCAAGACCTGCTAACCTTCAGAAGACTCCTCATGACCTGGCTCTTCGAGCAGTAGCAGCACTCCCCACCCCCCAGCGCCTTGAGACCCTCACGGGTCAGTAGTGCGCTTTATAAATGCATTGATTGATTGATTGAGGAGTGCTATCTTCCCTCGGACCACCAGCCAGGTTTTCCCCACACAGAAATGGTACAGCTCAACATCCCCAATGCAAGTTTCACCAAAGAGGAAGAGCATGGCAGAAGCGCTCCACTCTTGTCTTCCAGATGTAGCGCAGCTCTAGCAAAAACAAGTCAGTCTTTGCTCCCTCACTGAACAGATACAACATGGAAACAGCAGTGCACTCTTGTTCTAGAACAGGCAAACTGCAGACAGCAGCAATACAAGGCTTTTACCCTCACTAAATAGGTGCAGATTCAGCAAAATACGTTTACCTCCATCACAGACCATGTACACCGCAGAAAACAACAGAAAAGAACATTTCTAGTGAATCAGAAATCACAGCCTCACGCAGAGACCCCAAACTCTTGCCTTTCTTATATGTTGCACGTAAGACCCAAGGCTGGCAGCAGAATCACGGCAGCATGGTGGGTCAGGTTCATTAATTACCAGGGTGCTGCCTCTCTTAAGTTCATCAAGTTGCCTCAGCATTGGCATCCAGCCAATCAGAAACCACTGCTTCAGAAGGTGCACCATGATTGCCCGCTGGCCTATCTAGACAGTTTGCAGATGGCAAATAAGGGAAGTGTACTTGTTTATTCAAGGGGAAAGGGTCTGGAAGGGGAAACAGCAGAAGGCATGAGTGCTGACAAGGACACAGATAAAGAGACTTAGTAGCGGCTGCTACCGTACGGGAATCGTGGGGCGGGAGGGAGAGAAATTAAATAAAAATACAATAAAAATACCTTACCTGACCTGAAATGGCCAGCGGCTGCCTGTCCTCCGTCCTCGTCCTCGTCCTTCTTTCTGTCCGGGCCGGCAGCAGGAAGCACCTAGGCACACAGGCTCCCCTGAGCCAATCACAATGCTGCAATGCAAATTGGTCTGAACGCTGTGGTTCAGCGCTCAGATCGTAACAGGGAGCCTGTGCATGTTCCTCACCAGGCTGTGTAAGGCAGCCTGGTGGGGGACATGCAAAGTGTGCATGAACTCTTTGACTGTTTTGTTGGCCCAAAAGGGCCGGCCAAACAGTTCATGCGCACTTAGGGAGTGCAAACCACTCCTCCCCCTGCTCTGGCCAGCCCTGACTGCAATAGGAAAAATAAAATGATAATAACGATGCGTTGTTATCATTTTATTTTTCCTTTTGAGCAGTGGGGTGACTCTCCTGCGCCTTAGTGGAGGAGCCGCCACTGGATGGACTGGGAGAGGGTGGGAGTCTGAATGTGAGACAGGCCTTAGATGGTGGAGTCCTGAAGCAGAACACAGGCAGGGGCTAAGAAGAGGGGCAGAGGTGACAGGACCCATGGGAAGATGGTGGCAGAGAGCGAGATACCCAGAGGAAAGAGAAGTGAGAGGATGAACAACCATGGGTGGGATGAGCCTGGGATGGACACGGCAGTAGGGAGATGGAACAGAAAGTGGAAACTCATTTTAAGTGTGGCTGTGTCATTGCTGGGTATGTGATGTTAGGGTTAGGTTTAGGAAGGGGGGTAGTTAGAGGATGAGAGTTAAGAGTACAGTAAGAGACACAGCTAAGATTGGGGTTAGTGTGAATTTAGATATGAGGGCTTCTTTGCAGCCGTGTCACTCTGGCAGACACAGCACTTGTAACTAAAAAACTCACTGGCAGCTGTCACTGTAAGAATTGCCACTGTTTGCACTATTTTACGTTTCCACTGCAACAGCGTAAATCTACTATACCCACAGAAACAGTCATTGACATCACATAGATTAGTTAGTACACAAATACACAATTGGTATTATACAAACAGCATTCAGAATAAATCCCAAGTAATTGACCCACAGAAAATGTTATTCATTATTGTATCATGCGCATACTTAACCCAACAAAAGGATATAATAAAATTAATTATTTAACACAAGGATTTGTCTACTTTTGTTAGTGACGCCACCACCAAAAATAGTTCCACAAGTCCAAAGTAAATTAAAGCCAAGGTCCCTGTTGTGTGGCGCAAGTACTAACAAAGAGAAAATCAAATTGTTGTAATTCCACTTTCTTAGGCTCGCAACAATAGACAAAACCGTCAATGCACATTGTGGTGCACAAAGAGTTAGTAACATCACCTTCCTCAGGACCGTCCGATGAATGGGGATAACTTGGATGGTTGACTCTAATCAATCTCATAGGGGCCCAGAAAAAACAAATTTAATACAGTACACTGAAGAATCCTAAAATGATGATAGAGGAAGTTCATAATAGCTGGTGCCCATCCCACTTCAGATGATCTCGCATAACTGTTGGAAACAATAGGCCTGGGAGGTTAGAGACATTGGATATGTCTGGCACACGGTAAGCAGTCTTCAATAAGGATGCAGCAACAGTCCTTAGCAACTGGGATGAACAGCGAGTCAAGATGAGACCAACAGATTGAAGTACAAGGGTTCTTTGGACCTGAAGGATGAGATCCCTTCACATGAACAGGGAAGCAGTTCCTCAGTTCCCAGATGACCATTTTAATATTCCACCTTTGCACTGTTAGCAAACTCTTCTGGGTTGTATGAGTAACTTTTTATGTATTCACCTTTTATTTTTTTATTTTATTTACTTGAGTTTTATATAGCGCTGGCTAGACCCGGAGGTATCAGAACGCTTTACATGAGGAGAGTTACATAGGTTCCAAGTTACACATTGTTACAGAAGGTACATCAGTTACAGGTTACATCCGTTGGTTCAAGGCGTGTAGAAGGGTAAGGGGGTAATGTAATAGGGTAACGGGGAGGGAGATTAAGCGGAGCATAGGCATAAGGATATACAAAGCAGGCAGGGTGAGAGAAATTCAGGGGAGAGAAGAAAGGAATAGGTGAGGTAGGCAAAGAATGAAGGAGGGAAGAGGTGGGGGAGGGGGTAGGAGACACAGCGTGGAGACGAGGAAGTAACTAGGTCTAACGTCCAGCTGGACGGGAGACAGTTTCCCGCAGTAAAGGGATCATTCCCAGTCCTCCGTTTTGTGTGATTCCCTTGTTGCGGTGGACTCTCTCAGCTCTCTCTCTCTCACCTGCCCATAAATACTAGAACAAAGTCCATTGGGGTGACTAAAATTAGAGTCAACATTAGTTGAACGCATTTTCTCAATTATTAATTAACGAACCCCCAGTAATAATTTTATTTCAGCTAGAACCATCTCTTTGATTGATGTTTCATACCCTAATTAAATATTGGAAATGCTTTTTACAAATCGGAGGGCTGTCCTAGAATCAGCGACCTGGTATAGGATGTTTAAAACACACGTGAATGATGACGACGAGTTTAGCATAGGCTTAAATGGCAAATCGATGTGTGCGGCAGTTGATTTCACGTGGATAGGGTAGAGAAAGATCTATCATTTGCTTTATTGCTCAATCAGGGACAGTAATTTGAGATGGATGCTGTTTTTCAGTTCCAGACTTTTGTGCTGTACCACAGCAACACTGAATATTTTAAATCAGCCTTTTTGGCCACTTGTCGATGATGCCTGTGTATACAATTAGGCACCTGACACAATATCCTACGGTGGTGGCCCTGTGGGGAATATTATTGGCACTATATATTTGGCTATGTAAGCCAGGAGCTGAAGACAGCCCTCAAATTAAATTCTAAAACTGCAATTTTAGGGATTGTGGGTTCACTTTGCAGCATTTCGGAAGAGGATGTATAAGATTCTTGCCCGCACCCTGATCACAGAAAAAGGGAAAAATGGTAGGTTCTCCAAAGAAGTTACAATGGTGGATGAAAATTAAAACAGTGCGCTTTTTAATGTATTTATCATAAGAGAATTAATGCAATGATCACATTTGTGACAATCTGGGGTGAGTGTCAGAATAAAGAATTTTGTATGTTATGCCTATTTTTGACATTTATTGAATTAGATAACATAATATCTTTAATGTTTTAAGTTATTATGATAGACATGGATTTTATGTGACCTTTTTATATATTTTTTGTGACTTGTATGGCTCATTTTAACATTCTTTGCAATAAAAATCAAAAGAATTTGCAATTTGATCTCATTGTATTAGTTTTAATGACATTGATCTGTCTTGCATAAATGTTAAACAAACCTGAACAAACTGGTAGCTGGATGGATTTCAAAATAAAGAAGGAAGAAAAAAATATTCTAAGGAAATGGAAGAAATTAGGAAACACAATGTATTGCTTTACCCCGCCGGATGACACCCCGTGCTGCCTACCTCTGCCTGCCCTGTTGAAGAGGTGCCAGTCCCGATTATAAAGAAACACGAAGTAAGGTGCGACTTGCATGCAGCCTGAAGCATGCCCATCTTAGTGTATTTGGGAGGACGCCATACAGCGACTTCCCATGCCTGCATGGGGTGTTATCCGGCAGGGTAAAGGGAAGACGTCAATTGTCCTTGAATATTAACTGTGGTGTCCAGAAGAGCCATTTCTCTCCTATTGCTTCCCTCTGACTGCTACTCAGATACTTCCTAGAAGTGGCTGCTACTCAGGTGCTACTCGGGCAATTAAACTCCCCAATCTGTGCTGGTGGGGCTATTGGGGGAGTTCTGCATTGGTCCTTACACCCCCATTCAAGGTGGCCAGATGAGGCATCTCCCAGTCCGACTCTGCCATCTAGTGACTATATTGCCCAATTTGAAAACAAAAGACCTGTTACCCAGCTGTTTGATCCTAGGCAAATATTTTATTGTACCCAGTTTCTTTTTGCTTCATTATCACAAATGAGAGCACCTTTAAATACATGTGTTCAGGATGTGCACTGTACAAAAACGTTGTTGGAAACAGCCCACTCCCACTCCGCAGGGTGGTGGTGGACTCCCCGAACACACTGTGGTAGCTTGGCTCGAGTGGTCAGGAAACAGGCACCGTGCTAAGCATACAATATACCCATACAATAACCATGCGTGCATCCGTTCCAAAAACGACTCTACACCGTAAAAATTATGAAAATATTCTTCTTTATCTTTTTCTCTTAGTTGCTGATTGGGAAAATAAATAAGACAATCACAATATACAAATTTAAATAGTGCAGGTCAAATAAATACTGTCTGAAGATTCAATAAATAGGGGTGATCATAAATATAAAGGACATAAATAACAGTGCAAGTAATACAGGCAATTAAATATTCTGAGGCAATAAATACTGTCACCAATAAATATTGTACACCAACAAGTCCTGTAGACCAATAAATATAGTGAAGCAATAAATAGGTTAACACAATAAATACAGTGCCCCCAATAAATAATTAAAAGTATACAGCAGCACTCATGTAATCAGATCACTTTTCAATTCCTAAGGGCTGATTTGGCCCAGGCACAGCTTGTAGGGTTGTGGAAGGCTTGAGGGGTTCTACTCCCTGGCTGGGACAAGGCTGAGGCCTAAACTGAGGTAGATCAAGGGGGGAATACCAGTGCCCTGGCTTTCTCTCTCCACACAACCTCACTAGGTTAGTCCCAATTCACCCCTGGCACAGTCAGGTTGGTTCCAGCACCTCCCTAGCCCCTTAGAGCAGTCTCTCAGGTCTCCACAGGGCCTTAGGCGCCCTCTACTCCACTTACTGCCCTTTTTCTGATGTTCCGACGCCGCTGGAGTCGTGTCGATGCCGTGAGGCGGTTCCGGTTCGGTCTCGGCGGCCTCGGCACAATGTCAGTTCTAGACGACGCCGGTAGGCGGTTCCGGTCCGATGTCGGCGGCCTCGGTTCGATCTCGACCTCCGATTCGACGGCGTCGGGCAGTCTCTACTCGATGTCGACTTCGGGCGGCTCCGGTCCGATGGCGCTCTCGGCTTCGATGACGTCGGCCGGCCTGGCCTCGATGTCGACTTCCGGCGACTCCGGGGTGCGATCCTCACCCCCGACCTCCGGTGCTCCTCCTCTCAGGTTCCGGGCGACTCCGGAGTGCGATCCTCACTCCCGACCTCCGGTACACTTCACCTCGGTCTCCGACGACTCCGGAGGGCGGACTTCACTCCTCCGATGACGCCGCTCACTCGACCTCGGTTAACTTCCTCCTCGACCTTTGGTATTCCTCACGACCTCCGTCGGCGCCCTCTCACGACCTCAGGCGGCTCCGGGTACGACGTCTGCTTCTTCAGTCAGCGCCGCTTCTCCACCTCGGGCTCCAGGTCTTAGGCTACTCGACGCCGGACTCCAGGGAAACCAGTTTCCAGGTCAGGATCTTGCTGCTTTCTGCTTCTAAGGCCTGTTCCTGCTGTCCAGGTCCTTAGGATGAGTTTTTCTGGCTTCTTCCCACACAGGGCTACAGGCTGGGATCCATCAGTAGGGACAAGTATCAAGGGTGGGTTTATGGACCCCACTCCAGGCACAAGTTTCCACCCCTGCTGCTTCACTCCTTCCTCCTTCACTGTTGTGCTGCTCTCTCGTCACCAGTCAGGTGCCAACTGCCAGCTCCAACTGCCAACACTCTGTCTTAACCTCCCAACATTCTAAACCGCCTCCAACTGTCACAGAGTTCTGGAATGTTCTGGAAGGTGCTGGTAGGTTCCAGTGGATGCTGGTGATGTCACAGGTGGCCACCATTTTGTGCTCCAGGCCCTCAGACAGAAGTTTCAGGGGTAGGTAAAATGGCTCCCCGAATCTGCAGCAACACCAAAAAGTCTGGTGGTTCCCAAAAAGGAAAAATTCAAACAGGGTTTGAGGCAAAAGTGGGACAAAATAAATAATGATGAGGAGGGACCACCCAAAGGGCTGACAGGTCTAACACGCGTCCCCCCCAGCTGAAAGTGGGGAGAGCTACCCAACCCCTTGGGAGTTCTCATCACTAAGGCGGAAATACCTTGAGAGACCGTCTGCATTGGCGTGGTCCACTCCAGGCCGATGTTCCACCTGAAAGTCCATCCCCTGTAGGGAAATAGACCACCTCAACAACTTGGGATTCTCCCCCTTCATTTGCATCAGCCAACGAAGGGGTCTGTGGTCGGTCTGAACTAGGAAGTGCGAGCCAAACAGGTATGGCCGCAACTTCTTCAGAGCCCATACCACTGCAAAGGCTTCACGCTCTATTGCACTCCACTTCTGTTCCCTGGGAAGTAGTCTCCGGGATAGGAAGACCACGGGTTGATCCAGACCCTCTTTGTTGAGTTGCGATAACACTGCCCCAATGCCATGTTCTGATGCATCTGTCTGGACAATGAACTTCTTGGAAAAGTCTGGGGCCCTTAAGACCGGGGCCTCGCACATGGCTTTCTTCAATCTCACAAAGGCCTGCTGACAGGCCTCCGTCCAGACTACCCGTCGAGGTTGTTTCTTGGACGTGAGCTCCGTGAGGGGGGCTACGATGGTACCGTACCCCTTCACGAAGCGGCGGTAGTATCCCGTGAGGCCTCAGTCTGTGTCTTGGGGGGTTCCCAGGCCATGATGGCCTCGATCTTCGCCTGGAGGGGTTGCACCGCTCCCCTACCCACCAAGTGTCCAAGGTACACTACCGACCCCTGCCCGATCTGGCACTTGCTGGCCTTGATCGTCAATCCAGCTTGTCTCAGGGCCTGGAGAACAGCTTGCAGGTGACGCAAGTGATCCTCCCAGCTGTTACTGAAGACGGCTATGTCATCCAGATAAGCAGCAGAGAAACTCTCCATTCCGGTGAGGATCTGGTTTACCAGGCGCTGAAACGTGGCAGGTGCGTTCTTGAGCCCAAAGGGCATCACACAGAACTGGTAGTGGCCATTGGGCGTGGAGAAGGCTGACCTTTCCCTTGCTCCATCAGTCAACGAGATCTGCCAGTACCCTGAAGTAAGGTCAAAGGTACTTAGATATTGGGCAGCTCCCAGCCGGTCAATCAATTCATCCGCCCTTGGGATCGGATGAGCATCAGTTTTTGTCACTGAATTCAGTCCCCGGTAGTCCACACAGAACCTCAGTTCTGGTTGGGCACCCGGTGGTGCAGCTTTCGGTACTAACACCACCGGACTAGACCAGGGGCTGCTAGAAGGTTCAATCACTCCTAGCTCCAGCATCTTAGTGACTTCACTATGAATGCTGGCCTTCACCTTGTCTGACATCCGGTAGATCTTGGACTTCACAGGTGGGCTGTCTCCTGTGTCCACGTCATGGACGCACAGGTGAGTCCTACCCGGGACAAGGGAGAACAACGAAGAGTACTGCCCCAGGACCTGGCGACAGTCCTCCTGCTGTTCAGGAGTTAGAGATGGGGAGAGAATCACTCCCTCCACCGACCCATCCTTTTCTTGAGACGCAAACAGATCAGGGAGAGGCTCGCTTTCCACGTCCTCTCCTCCGTCAGTCACCATCATCAAGATGACTTCGGGCCTCTCGTGGTGGGGTTTGAGGCGGTTGGCATGCAGCACCCGCAGGGGCTGACGAGGGGTCTTCAGGTCCACCAAGTAGGTAGCCTTACCCTTCTTCTCCAACACCTCAAAGGGTCCTGACCAGCGATCCTGGAGGGCACTAAGCTCTCCCGGTTCGATCACCCACACCTTCTGGCCAGGCTCCAACTCCACCGGGTGAGCATTGTGGTCATACCACGCCTTCATCACTGCTTGGCTGGCTTCCAAGTTGTCAGAAGCTTGCTTCCACAACTTAGCCATTTGGCTCCGGAAGGCCAGCATGTAGCTCACCACATCCTGGGGGAGCTTTCTGGGAGTTCTTTCCCATCCGTCTCTCACCAGGTTGAGAGGTCCACGTACAGGGTGCCCATACAGAAGCTCGAAGGGGCTGAAGCCCACTCCCTTCTGTGGCACTTCCCTGTAGGAAAAAAGTAAACAGGGTAGGGAGACGTCCCATTTCCTCCGCAGGCTTTCAGGCAGACTTCTGATCATGCCCTTCAAGGTTTTGTTAAACCTCTCCACCTGACCATTGGTCTGGGGGTGGTAAGGAGTGGTGAACCGGTAGGTCACTCCACACTCCTTCCACATTGCCCGCATATACGCTGACATGAAGTTGGTCCCCCTGTCGGACACAACTTCCTTGGGAAAACCCACTCGGGTAAAGATTCCCATCAGGGCCCTAGCCACAACAGGTGCTGTTATGGTCCTCAGAGGTATTGCCTCTGGGTACCGTGTGGCATGATCCACCAGGACCAGGATAAACCTGTGACCAGCTGATGTTGGCGGATCTAACGGACCCACAATGTCGATGCCCACCCTTTCAAAGGGGGTGCTAACGACAGGAAGTGGTTCCAGGGGAGCTTTCAGCTTCACCCCTGTTTTCCCACTGGCTTGGCAAGACACACAGGTCCGGCAGTAGGTATCGGACGACACTTTCATCTGAGGCCAATAAAAGTGTGGGACAAGACGGGCGAAGGTCTTGTCTTGCCCCAGGTGTCCTGCCAATGGTATCTCGTGAGCCAACTCCAGAAGGAAGGCTCGATAACGTTGAGGAACTACCAAGGCTCGTGACGATCCATGTAGGGGTGCCTTGGGTTCACTGTAGAGGAGGCCATCCTCCCAGTAAACACTGTAGTTCCCTTCAACGTTCCCTGCTGCCTGGGCTTCGGCCTGTCGCCTCAGCCCCTCAAGGGTAGGGCACTCCCTCTGGCCCTGGCAGAATTCCTCCCTGGACGGGCCTCCCTCCACGTGTCACTCGGCCGGGATGGGTAGGTCCTCCAGGTTGGTAACGTCCCCCTCCGCAGACTCCTGGTCCACCACCTCCGGTGGCCTATCCGTCCTACGGGGTGGAGACGCCGAGGCAGGCTCCTCCTGTCCTCGGTTCTTCCCTTGACTGGCAGCTGGCTGGGCCTTTGTTCCAGGCTCCAGCCGAAATGAACTCCCTCTTCGGGTAGTCGTGGACCTTGTGCTAACACAGGCCCAGTCAGGTGTACCCAGCATCTCGGTGTGAGTCCGGTATTCCACCTCCTTCCAAGCGTTGTGCTCCATATCATTCCCCAGCAGACAATCGACTGGCACGGCAGGGCTTACGGCAACTCGAGGTGAACCTGCAACCCCCCCCCATTCAAAGGGAACCTCGGCCACGGGATAGTGACCTGTTCTGCCGTCAGCCATCGCGGCTGGGTGGAGTACATCGGGAATTACCTGCTCTGGAGACACCAGTTGACTACGCACCATAGTCATACTGGCTCCTGTGTCTCTCAGAGCCTCCCCTCTTTGGCCGTTGATGGTGACCCACTGCCCATACTTTGCGGTATTTGCGGGCACCTGGATCTTGGGAACCATCTCCCGTTCTCCCAGGGACACTAAAGTGACACCCGACCAGTCCCTTCCCTTAGTTAAGGGCATCTCCTCCCCGAGCACTACACTAGCTACTCCGGGGGTCTTTCCTCCAGTGGGAGGGGGTGGTCGTTTCTGGCACTTCGGATCTCCTTTATAGTGTCCAACGCCACCGCACTCGTAGCAATGGACAACCCTTGGCTGCTGACTCTGGCCAGGATTAGGGTTTCTGGGTGGGTTAGCCTTAGAGGTGAATCCTGTTCCCTTCCCTTGGAAGTTATTTTGGGGGCCTTTGGAGAACTCCTTTTTCTTTTCCCCTCCCTCTTTCTTCTGGGGGGCGCCCTGTCCGGCCTTTTGAGTATCCCCTCCAGTCCCCCTTGTGGACACCCGGGTACTAGCCCAAATGTCCGCCTCCTCAGCAAGCTTCCGGGGACTGGTCAGCTTGCTATCCACAAGGTGTTGCCGCAGTTCAGGGAAACATTTCTCGAGCAGGTGTTCCTTCAGTACTAGGTCAAACAACCCCTCGTAGTTCCTCACTTCACTGCCCTGAATCCAACCTTCCATTGCCTTCTTCGCATAGTCCAGGAAGTCCACCCAATTCTGCGTGCCCAGCTTGTGACTACCCCTGAACTTCTGTCTGTACTTTTCAGGTGTTAGTCCAAACTTTCTGATGAGCGCCAGTTTCATGGTGGGGTAGTGGGTCTGCTCATCCTCTTCGAGGGCCAATAAAGCATCCCTACCAGCTGGAGGCATGTACTTATACAACCCCCCTCCCCAGTACTTCTCTGGAACCCCATGGGCCCTCAACGAGACCTCATAGGCCGCTAGCCACTTGGCGATATCGTCGCCCACTCCATAGCTAGCTACTATGTCCTTTGGCAGGTATGGTTTAGGTTCCCTGGTGATCTCTTGGGTTTGGCTGCCACCATTAGGAACAGGTTGTGCCCCGATTCTCAAGATCTGAAGATCTATTTCTTTCAGTCGCAATTCATGGGCCATCCTCTGCTCCTCCTTCTCCTTTTCCAGCCTTGCTAAGTCCCATGTGAGCTGTCTTTTCTCCCTCCGGTCCGTTAGCTCCACTTCAGACAAGCCACCGCTAGAGGCACTGCTGCCCTTCCTAGAAATGGTTCTGGGCCCTGCTGACAGGTTCCCCACCTCAGGTTGGTACATCTCAGCCCCCTCAGGGTCAGGCTCTCCATCCCTGTCTTCCTCCTCAGCCTTGCTTTCCCTGCGTGCCTCCCCCCAAGCCCTTAAGCTGGTTTGGAGTGCACCCTTCTTTGCTCCTGGGGGACAGTACACCCCCTCCCGCTGGCAAAACTCCCTGAGTTGGGCCACAGTGTACGTTTCTAGATTTTCTAGTACAAACTCCATCTTGCCCACTCAGGTTAGAGGACAGGTTTTTGTGCAGTAACTATGCAGGGGGGTACCTTTAATAATACCTCCTCCCACCACCAGAGTAAATTTGGAAAAAACAAAAACCCACAATTAGGAAGGCCGCTTTGAGAAAACTCCCGGTGTAGGCCTATGGACTACCCACAGTTATTGTTGAGTATACGTAGGCACAGCTCAATCCCACCACTGAACACCAATTTATGTTGGAAACAGCCCACTCCCACTCCGCAGGGTGGTGGTGGACTCCCCGAACACACTGTGGTAGCTTGGCTCGAGTGGTCAGGAAACAGGCACCGTGCTAAGCATACAATATACCCATACAATAACCATGCGTGCATCCGTTCCAGAAACGACTCTACACCGTAAAAATTATGAAAATATTCTTCTTTATCTTTTTCTCTTAGTTGCTGATTGGGAAAATAAATAAGACAATCACAATATACAAATTTAAATAGTGCAGGTCAAATAAATACTGTCTGAAGATTCAATAAATAGGGGTGATCATAAATATAAAGGACATAAATAACAGTGCAAGTAATACAGGCAATTAAATATTCTGAGGCAATAAATACTGTCACCAATAAATATTGTACACCAACAAGTCCTGTAGACCAATAAATATAGTGAAGCAATAAATAGGTTAACACAATAAATACAGTGCCCCCAATAAATAATTAAAAGTATACAGCAGCACTCATGTAATCAGATCACTTTTCAATTCCTAAGGGCTGATTTGGCCCAGGCACAGCTTGTAGGGTTGTGGAAGGCTTGAGGGGTTCTACTCCCTGGCTGGGACAAGGCTGAGGCCTAAACTGAGGTAGATCAAGGGGGGAATACCAGTGCCCTGGCTTTCTCTCTCCACACAACCTCACTAGGTTAGTCCCAATTCACCCCTGGCACAGTCAGGTTGGTTCCAGCACCTCCCTAGCCCCTTAGAGCAGTCTCTCAGGTCTCCACAGGGCCTTAGGCGCCCTCTACTCCACTTACTGCCCTTTTTCTGATGTTCCGACGCCGCTGGAGTCGTGTCGATGCCGTGAGGCGGTTCCGGTTCGGTCTCGGCGGCCTCGGCACAATGTCAGTTCTAGACGACGCCGGTAGGCGGTTCCGGTCCGATGTCGGCGGCCTCGGTTCGATCTCGACCTCCGATTCGACGGCGTCGGGCAGTCTCTACTCGATGTCGACTTCGGGCGGCTCCGGTCCGATGGCGCTCTCGGCTTCGATGACGTCGGCCGGCCTGGCCTCGATGTCGACTTCCGGCGACTCCGGGGTGCGATCCTCACCCCCGACCTCCGGTGCTCCTCCTCTCAGGTTCCGGGCGACTCCGGAGTGCGATCCTCACTCCCGACCTCCGGTACACTTCACCTCGGTCTCCGACGATTCCGGAGGGCGGACTTCACTCCTCCGATGACGCCGCTCACTCGACCTCGGTTAACTTCCTCCTCGACCTTTGGTATTCCTCACGACCTCCGTCGGCGCCCTCTCACGACCTCAGGCGGCTCCGGGTACGACGTCTGCTTCTTCAGTCAGCGCCGCTTCTCCACCTCGGGCTCCAGGTCTTAGGCTACTCGACGCCGGACTCCAGGGAAACCAGTTTCCAGGTCAGGATCTTGCTGCTTTCTGCTTCTAAGGCCTGTTCCTGCTGTCCAGGTCCTTAGGATGAGTTTTTCTGGCTTCTTCCCACACAGGGCTACAGGCTGGGATCCATCAGTAGGGACAAGTATCAAGGGTGGGTTTATGGACCCCACTCCAGGCACAAGTTTCCACCCCTGCTGCTTCACTCCTTCCTCCTTCACTGTTGTGCTGCTCTCTCTTCACCAGTCAGGTGCCAACTGCCAGCTCCAACTGCCAACACTCTGTCTTAACCTCCCAACATTCTAAACCGCCTCCAACTGTCACAGAGTTCTGGAATGTTCTGGAAGGTGCTGGTAGGTTCCAGTGGATGCTGGTGATGTCACAGGTGGCCACCATTTTGTGCTCCAGGCCCTCAGACAGAAGTTTCAGGGGTAGGTAAAATGGCTCCCTGAATCTGCAGCAACACCAAAAAGTCTGGTGGTTCCCAAAAAGGAAAAATTCAAACAGGGTTTGAGGCAAAAGTGGGACAAAATAAATAATGATGAGGAGGGACCACCCAAAGGGCTGACAGGTCTAACAAACGTCTAGTGTTTTAATTTAATAGACTATAATGGTGAACTGTGTGTGATAGGAATCAAAGTCACATGTAGGGAGCACACGACAGACTCGCCTGGCAGGTCGCTATTGACATTGTCATCAGATGGGGGGCATAAATGCTTCTATTACATATTTAAAAACTATCACTTTTAAGAAATGCCTTTCGATGCAATGATATCATCTGACGTTCTGATGTGAAACGCTCCTGCGTGGGAAAGAAATACTTGCTTTGCATTTTGAAAAGATTGTATCTTCGAGCCAAGCCAGACCCTTGGCTCAGCGCTCCCTGTTAAACTGTTGTCTCACCCACATCTAGGGCCACATTTATCAAAGACTAGTGTTGCCCTTGCGCCACACAATGGGATGCAAGAGTGACACAACTCTTAAATTAGATTTACCAGGCCACACGCAAGGCCGCCTTGCGTGGCCGTGCATGGCTTGATAGATCTAGAGTAACGCAAGTCAGCGCAAATCGCTGCCCCAGGGAGGCGTTCCATGGGTGGAGCTTGGGTGTTCCCATGCATCCACCCATTGATTTTGGCGCACTTCCAGATTTACCATTACTGGTAGACCTGGAAATGCGTAAAAATGCTGCGCCTCCCCAAGTGAGGTGTAACAAAGAGAAACATCTGCAGCACATGTAGAAATAGGAAAATGCCTCTTAGGGTTGGTGTTGTGAAGGAAGATCTCCCTTCCTGCACAAAAACAATCCTGCTTACAATGCAGACACCCTTGCGGTGCAAGGGTCCTGCATCGGTGCTAGGGAGCACATTATGCGCCAGCACAAGGAAAAGACAGGAATGCACCGCATAAAGTTAGATACGACACATTCCTGTCTTTTCCCTATCACGCAGAGCAGCAGAGGGACTTGCTGTCATGCATGATTTTCTAAAAAATATGCCTCCTAATATATCGCCAGACAGAGCCTTGTGTCCAAGTTCAAGCCACGCTTACTACAGACAGACACAGTGTTTGCAATGATATATTGCAACGATTGGCTTCAGGAAAGCAACAGCCACTGCGTAAGTGTCGCGCAGCGATAATGATGTGATTTTATATAGTGCTTGCTGCCACAAAAGTGCGCCTTCAAGGTGCTGCAAATAGCACGTGCTACTGTTATCCAAATATATGGTACTCCTTTTATCGGCCTGGGAAGGGTAAAAGGCTGAGTTATGCCTAAAAGGATTACAACGGGTGACGTCCACGTTGCATACAGATCCCTGAATCATACCATGAACCCACTGAGTTCTCTTTTTGAATCAAGGTTCTTTCTGAAGGTCATGAGGCAGAGGTGTTTTTTTTTCTGTTACTTTATCTAATAAAGTTATTCGTTTCAAAGAACCCCCAATAAATGACCAGTAAATACTATTTAAATGAAGAAGGGTCAGGGAGAGTGCTATTTTTCATTTTCATATAGCCTAACTTGACTATAATAACTGACTCGGGTTCGCTAAAGGCCTGGTTTACTAATAGAACAATGTGTCATATTTAAGCAGGCGTTGATGCAGACTCTAACACAAAGGCAGGTCTCCTTTTAAATTCCGATTGATGGGTTGTGAGGAGTTCGAAACAGAGCACAGACCAAAGCACAAAGAATAACGAAAGTCCCACGACTCGCATTCTCTTATATTGTCGGCAAATATGTCTTTCTCACATTTGCCAGCAGAGGGCGCACGACAGTCCATTTTGAAACCACTGTTGGCTCTTGAAAATTGGTCCACGTTACTTTCGTTTCGGTGCACACGCAACGCAGGTCTAGATTATTCAGGCTATGTTCTGTGTAATGGCGATTCCTCTGACGCAGGATAAGTTTATGTTAATATTTTTTAACTAGCGCTCCATCCTGCACTTCTGCCTCTTCTAGGTGCTATAATTAATAGGTTTTACTTTTACCCAATCTAGTGGTGTTCCACTTATTCTTAGAAGGAAGAAATGCTTCACCAATCTTGGTGAGATTAAATTCCAAAATTAATTTGGGCGCTTTGAACTCGCAATGCCATCCTGCAGTTTTAATCGCTTTTGGGATATGGAGTGCAGCACACGTATGACCTAACGTGTGGGTCTCTCTTGAGTTTGGCATGAGGATAAGGCCAGGGCTTTAAGTGGGATGAAAAAAGTCGGGGTCTATAAAAGGGGTGTGGCCCATGTAATTAAGGGCTTGGCTCAAACACATAAACTAAATTCCTGTGATTCCAATATTGTCAGTGGCGTAGGAAGGGGGGTGTGGTGGGTGCAGGCCGCCCCGGGTGTTATCACTGAGGGGGGTGACAAAATGGCAAAAATATGCTTTTTAAACACATATTTTTTCCATTTTGTCAAGCCGGGGGTGACAAGAAATTTTCAGCACCAGGTACCACCTGACCTTGCTACGCCACTGAATAGTGTGCCCGCTGAGCTGTATTTTGGGCCCTTTGAGCTTTGTTATTGCATCCAGAAATATAATACAACTGACACTCATCGAAAACCACCCAGGACTTTTGGCTTTGTCAATGGGTGTTAGCTATTTAAGATAAGTGTGTTACAACAATAATTTGTTGTAAATAATATTGAAAATATTTCGATTCTAAAATTGTGAGACTGTGAATTAAACATTACTAAGGCCTGAGGAGGGAGTAGTGTTCTTCAAAGTGTCTCAATCTCTTCGGTAAGTTTCACTCTGTATGTACGCCCCTTTTCTCTCCACATCGCCTCCATCTGCTATCTTACAGCCCATCTCTTCCCTGTTCAGCGCCCTCTTTTCACTCTCTCCTGAACGCAGTCCACACATCACCTTCATTTGACCTCCCTCCAAACACATAAGGGACCCACTCACCTGTAAACACTGCATCTTCCAGCGGTGGCTCCTCCGTAATGGCGGAGGAGCGTTGCCCCACTGCAGATGAAAAATAAAACGATAATAAAACAATTTTATTATTGTTTTATTTTTCACTGACAGCCGATGCTGCAGAGTCTTTTCGGCCGACCGTCTTAGGAAGGCCAAACCAACATGCGCACTTAGATTTTTTCCAACCCAGCTGTATTGTACAGCCGGTGGAGAAATGGCACAGGCCCTCAGTCCCTCAGTCAGTGCCTAACCAGGCCGCTCTGACTAATCCTGGCGCTGCTCTCATAGCATGACCACAGCATCTGGATTGGGTGGGGAGTCTGGGAGCCTGTGCTGGCCCTTGAATGTCTCGAGGAGCACGGAGGCTGCCGGCAGCAGGAGCAGCAGGTAAGTGCTTTTTTAAAATTATTAATTGCTCCACCACTTTATTTTGGCAACAGTTGTTTTGGCAACTGTACATCTCCTTCACGCAAATTTGCACAGAATTACAATTGCGACAAGGATACAAGACCATTGTTGTCTGTGCTCTGAGGAAGAGGCCAAAGATTTGTTGACTATATATTCTGGATAAATCTTTAGCACTCTGAGAACCTCACACTGCCTTGAGCCTCAGCTCCAGACCTCTCAATCGTGGCATGTATAAGCACCTGGAAGCAACTCGGTTCAAACTAAGCGCTATCCTAGAGTAATATGCTGCACGAAAAAAATACAGAAACCCAACATCCTGGAAATAGCTACAACGTATACGAATGCAAAATGTAGGAAATATGCAAAATATAAACCGGAAATAGTTCGCTGTTGTGGCTTACCTTAACGTTTCTGACATTCACTGTTCAGAAATCGATCAGTGTTTTAGATGGCAAAAAAGTTAAGGACATGGACAGGGCGCCCCATAGCGACCCGTTTAAATGAGCGTTTTATTTACTACCGGGTCTCAGTCCCGGAGGGACCCGGCCAGCTTAAAGCCCTGGATAAGGCCATGGCACAGGATCCGTGATTTACTAAATGTGTTCCTTGGCAGTAGATTGTTATAAGATTCACTGGAGAAATGCCATTCTGAAGGTTACGCCTTTTCCATGTAGAACGCATAGAGCGCTTTCACCCTGTAAACCGTTGCCTGCTGGATCATTTTTACATTTCAACAAAAAAATGTGTTTCTAGGTCAAAAGGGTCAAAATGTATTTAAATTCCAGAATACTGGATGCCAAAAGGCGTACCCGCACGTTGCAAAAGTTTACAAGTCACAACTATTTAAAGACGTGGTAATTTTGCCCAGGTTGTGTAAACATCCCATATACGATAGAAAGGGCGTTTGTCTGCAGCACGACGTAAACACATTAAATACTATAATGCAATAAAAAAAATGGAAACCTGATTCCTTCTTTTTCATGAAAGTGTGTTGTTGTGTTAGTCACAAAAATTCATATTTCAACAAAGACGCTGTTCTCAAAGCATCCACTCCTGCAAGAGAAATGTCGGACGAGAAAAATAAAAAACGCACTACAGTGAGTAAAGTTAACTTGGAACTAAAAGCTTGCGTTAGATTTTAGCTGCATGCGTTGAAAAAATGAGGCATTGGGGTCCTGTTTTCCTCAATGTGTGTTAACAAGTCAAAACAGGCATCAAATGATGCCAAAAGATAGACCACGTGAATGTTCCTTCAAATACATCAGTTATATAAATGACCTTTTCTTGGCGTATTAACTGCCCTGTTTTTTTTTCCTGCTTGCTGTCAGTCCTGCCACATAATTTGTCTTCTGTTGCCACATAATTCCAGTGCCACATGTCATACGGCAGTGTTGAGCAAGGAGAAGTGTCTCTTGCGGTTTAAGGTTCTGTACTAGCTTAAGACAGTTATAAAAATACCTCAACCAAGTAATGCTTTAGTAAATCAGACATGGTGCTCTTTACTGGAAAGTCTGTCTAGTAATTTTAAAGGAATGTCAAGCTCCTATTTATGTATTTATTAACTTGGTTCGATACAGTCATTAATACCACAACGTTGCTGTCTCTAAAAACTCTAAATAAAAAGTTGTTACCATCACACAATTAAATGGCACTCCATTTACCGGCATAATTAGAATGGAAGGCTGAGTTGGTTCTGCAAGAATTCAACTACTGATCACCGAACGGAAAGAAACAAATAAAAGGAAACGACACCGTAGAAAGAAAGAAAAAAAGAAAAGATAGGCATTAGCATAACTTGAAAGGGAAGAAAAAAGAGAAAGAACGTAAAGCAAGTGTGAAAGAAAAATAAAGAGTGAAAGAACGTAAAAAAATACGAATAACGAAAAAAGAGAGAAAAGAAAGAATGGGATTAGGCAGATATGGAGAGAATACAAGAAAGAAAAATAATTAAGGAAGAAAGAAAGATGGGAAGCAGGAAGGAGCGTGGGAAGGAAGGAACCTGACACAAAGAAAAATAATTCGCAGTACCAAAAATAACAGTATTCTGAGGCACGGTGAGTGCTGTACGAGTAGGAGACATTTTATTATACTTATACAACCCGGCACGTACGGAGATCAAATGTGCTTTTACACTTTGGCAAGAGGAAGATTTGAACAAAAGCTATTTCCAAAGACAACAGTGACACCTGGCTGCCTGTGGCGAGTCTGTGCTCCTGGTGTCTGTTGGACAAGAAAAGGCAACAACATTCTACGCTGTAAAACTTCAGAGGCTGAAAATACACGCTCTGTGCTCCTCGTCACAATTGCTCATTTTCATTTTAATTTACATTTTTAGAATATTCAGGCGGATTCTGTTTGCCCTCAGCTGTCACAGCACTCACTGGATGATGCTCACCGAGCAGCAATTGTACTGTGCTGGGTAAAAAGTGTTGTACCTTGGCGTTCTGAAACTCTGATCACAGCTTCCCTGCCCGAGTACATTTTGTGATCTTGTGCAAAGCCTCCGTTCTTCTCGTACAAAAACGGGGTGTGCTTGGAAGCACTCAGTAAACGCTGGACGTTTATATTGCAGCGCAGTGAAGACCCGTTGTTTCTCTCTTATGTTTACAAAAGCAGTTCCCCAAAGAACGGAACACGTTCAAACAAATCAAGCGTCGGATGAATTCACCCCGACTTGTAGCATCCTCGCTGGTGCCTGGGCCGCACATGTGCGACTTTAACAGATCCACCTGATTCCAGGTGTCGGTTTAGATATTCATGTGATTAGTTGTTGAACCCATGCTGTAATCTCAGAAAATGATGTATTTTACATCCTGTTTAAGTGAGGGTTTTAGTGGCGGTATGGATCTATAAGTCAGCCCATTATTGAAGGTGCTATGAAAAAGAACAGCAGGCTTCTGTTTGATGCGATAGTATGCAGTGTTAGGTCAGCAAAGAGCCTTTTGTAATTCTGAGGGCCTCTTGGCCTAGGAAATATATAATTTAGGCAAACGTTTGTCCTCCTTTCAATGATAGATTCCTCCCCTCTCCTTTGGCACCTTCTTTTTCAAATGAATATTTAATGAAAAGGCTCTGTTTCCACAAAAACATTGAGGATAGTGCTGTCAGTCTACTACCAATATGGCCAACAGCTTGTCTCACGAGACTAGGCTGCAGACTTTTGAGAGTTGGAAGTAGATATTTTGTGCCTGGTCTAGATGTTTGTACTTAAAAGCATCTTTCAAAATGGCAGCTTCTTCTGACACTCACTACCCAGATCATCGACAACCGGTCCCTAAGTGTCAAAGGTCGGCCAGATGAGCGCCTCTGTTTTTGGACGCGTGTAGGCGGAGAGTGCCAAGCTTTGCTTTGTAAAGCAATTTAAAGCGAAAGTTATGTTATGTTATAAAATTTGTAGAGTTCATGGCTGCTCCAGCAAAGGGGTGTCCCAGCGTTAATAACAGATAGCAAAAGGAAGACCAGCACAGCCAACGCCACAATCCATTCAATCGAAAACAGATAGGACTTTATAGCCTTACGGAAAGCTAAGTGATCATGAATGCATCTAATATTCACTGGAAGGGAGTTCCAAAGTTTAGGAGCTAAGAAAGTTAAAAAAAATATGGGGGCATATCAACAAGGGCTTTATCTCTGCTTTTTTGGCTTTAAAAGCCAAAAAAGGAGAGATAAAACTAGCGCCCTATCAACAACAGGGTGCTAACATGCAAATTTGCATGTTAGCACCCTTTTACTCTACGCTTCCCCTTGCATCTCTAATGAGATGCAAAGGGGGCGTTTCAGAGTAAAATAATAGGAGAAATGTCGCTAACCCTGTTAGAGACAAAAAAAGCAGCGCTAACGGCGGTTAACGCTGCTTTTTTACGTCTGGTATTTTTCAGACTTAGCCATGATATCCTATGGAAGGAGGATATCAGGAAAGCTAGAAAACGCGACGGGGGAAAGGAGTCCTCACCCACCTGAGTCCTGCTAGGTGCTGCTGGCGCTCTACGGCGGTCCCTCGGCCTGCGTTGCCGCCATCGCATCGCCCCGGCGTGGGCAGAACTACATTTCCCAGGCGCCCTAGCGCCCCACACACGCAATCCAAGCGCCCGGAAGCGCTTAAAAGAACGCCCCTCCTTCCGCGTCGCGGGACGCGCGCGGGCGGGCGCCGGACGAAGCCCGGACAAAGGGCGGGCCCTCTGTGGCCCTCAGAGGACCGATTGAGGCCGGGACGGGCCACCTCACTAACATGTAAGACTCTACAAGACTATATTATTAATTACACGGTGGGGGTAATCTGCCCTATTTACGGTATATCGGTTCTGTAGCATTGGTTTTAGCTTGTTTATATTTGGTTCATGTTTGGCTATCAGGCATCATTATATGTGTTGGTGTTGCCACATTGTGGGAAAGTTTAATTAAGTTTAATCTAAGTTTTAGGTTCTCCCAGGGGTATGTCAAACATGGCTAAAGCTGTAGCAGGCAGCAAATCCACGACTACGGCAACGTTAGATAACTACTTAGTTAAAGTTGTCACCAAAATCAACAGTGATAGGCGCAAATCATTAGGCCAGGGATCAAACTTAACGACTACTAGCCCTTTGTCAAATAACACAGTCACTTTATGCTCTTCTCCATCTCATGCCACGAATTGTTTAAATGAGAATAATGATTTATTAACCCTGGATGATCATTTTCCTAGTGAAAAAGAATCACTTGAAGTTAATAGAGATTTAGTAACTGATGTTAATGAGACCGTAGAAGACTCTCCGGACCGGCCAACCCAGAGAGTGCTAAGATCCCGCAAACGGACTCATCTGAAACAGGGTTGCCTACGAAGTACTCATAAAAAGACGGGTCCTGCTCCAATAACTCAGGTTACCAAGGAACCAGCCACCTCTAACAACCCTACGGCCAAGTTAGATCCTCATCAACTTGATTCCTTGTTAGGTCTTTTAGAGTCCAAAATTTTGAAAATTGTTGAACCCTTAGGTACCAAGATTGGCGAACTATCTGTTGAGATTGAAGGCCTACGTAATCTTTTGGCACGTAAGATTAATTCCTCTGGGAACATGACTAGAGCAGCAGAGGGTCTACCTGTCTCTGCTGATACCACTAGGCCCTCAAAGGATACCCTAAATAGTATAGCTCCATTGGTTGTCGAATCCACAGCAAATGAGAATAACACTTCACCTCCTGGAAGTTGCTTAAGTAGTAATAACGCAACAGCAAGTACCTATTCAGGAGGAGCAAAACCAGATCTCCCCCCTGACTGTGCCCCATTTGTTGTAGTGTTAACAAATGTTCCCCCCTTGAAGGACGTCGCCCAGAACTCTTTCTCTGAAACCCATGAATCCCTTAAAAATAAATCAGACTCGTGGCTAAATAAGAATTATGGTTTTCCAGCACATTTATCCCATCTGATTTTAACCACGAGAAGAGTTTCCTGGGTTGGGCGCTCGCGCAAGACTATAAAGGGGGATTGCGTAGTAATAAACTTTAGAAATCCCCACATAGTGCATAATATCTTATCAAATGCTACTCTGCTCCCCCACACTGGCGAGGGTATTACCCTTCATTCATTGGGTTACTTTTATAAACAACAGATAAATTTACCCCGCAGTGTTCCATGGGAGGTCAGAGCAAGTCACCCTGAAAGCCAGTTTCCTCAAGGTTTTGTCATCTCAAATCGTTTTCAGGCTCTGAGTAACTTAGATTCCAATGATTGACTGCACTCTGTTGGGGCTACTTCAAGACCTATTATGGAAAGTTTATCCTCTATAGAGGGAGAGGACACGGTTCCCAGTGGTTCTGTGCCAGTCACAAGTAGAGAGGGCACCCAAAATGTTACGTCTGTATTGGGGACTGTCATTGATGAAAGAGTGGATGCTACCGTCAGTGCCCCGCGAACGCCTCTAGGCACAAGTCTCCTTAGCTGGAATATAGCTGGCCTAAACAACAAAACTCATGACCCTATTTGGAGGGACAGTCTATTAGGCCACAAAATTATTGGCCTACAAGAAACATGGGACACTGAAAATACCTTTTTGCTGGATGGGTTTTCTGCTTTTTGGTCACCAGCGGTGGCCTCCAGTAGGGGGAGGGCTAAAGGCGGACTTTTAACCCTTATTGCATTGACCATTGATGGTAAATACAGTAAAGTGGAGACAGGCTCGCCCCACTGTTTAGCAGTAGAAATCCACTCCAACTCAAATGGGATCTGGCTCATTGTAAATTTTTTTAATTCATTTATTCTGAATATGCCAAATGAACATTTACTCAGTCTATTTGATTTTTTACAAATGTATAATGAATCTTGGAAAAATCCTTATTCGGTTGTTGTGCTTGGTGATTTTAATGTTCATCCCTGTTTTAAAAATTGTTTTATATGGGACAGTTTGGGTCCACATAATCAAGGTAATCTACACTTTGAACACACACCACAGGGGACATTTTTAGATGAGCTTCTAGTTGGGAATCATTTGGCCTATCCCGTCAATGACATTAATGACATCCCGACCTATAAAGGAAGTGGCACAGGATCCACTATTGACTACATCTTTGTTACATCTAACTTAGCTGGAAATGTAAGTCAATATAAGGTTAAATGGTCTGTTCATAGTGACCACAATCCCGTCCAGTTAATTTTCACTGATGATCTCAAAAAAAGAAAATCTGATAATTCTACTGTCAGTACACTGGACATTAGGCCAACTGATCAAACTCGACGCCTGATATGGTGTCAGCTGGTCCCAGAGGATTTTACTAAAAACTTGTGGGACACGGTTGGGGATGAAATACTTTTGTGTTCACAAGACGGGATCTGTAGTGATGCAGTTCTGACAGCCTATGATAAAATTTGCTGTCAGGTGAATAGTGATCTCAAAAAAGTATGCAAGGACAAACCCAAAATTGGGGAGAAATGGTTTGATCACAGCTGCTCATCTTCCCAACGGAAGCTTATGTTAGCTCTTAAAGCGGTTCCACCTGACAGAGCAGAAATTGCCATTTGTAGGAAGGCCTATAAAATGGCTCAGAAAAAACGTAAAAATGAAATTAGGGATGAGGCATGGAATGAACTCCTGTCCATTGATGTCATCAAAAATAGTGCAAAATTTTGGTCTATTGTAAACAAGCCTTTTTTTAACGGTAAAAGCAATACCGAGCTTGAATGCGGTATCCAAGAGGACGATTGGTATACTCATTTTAAACAGGTGTATGATGGAGATGGTTCGAGGGCGGGACCCTTATTTAACTCTGACAGTTATACTTTGACCTTTACAGAATAAGAGGTGACAAATGCTATTTTGCAAATGACAAGTAATAAGGCGCCGGGACCTGATGGAGTCCCGGCTGATCTTTTTAAATCAGATATAAAACTCTGGTCCAAAATCCTTTTTAATGTTTTTACAAATGCTTGTCAACAGGGCCTCCCATCAACGTGAGCGAAATCGGTCATCGTTCCTATTTTTAAAAAGGGGGATAGAGGCGACCCGAGCTGTTATCGACCAATTTCCCTCATAGACTCCTCAGTGAAAGTTTTGGGGAGGGTGGTCCTCGCCCAACTAAACGGTTGGCTAGAGGAATCTGGAAAACTCTCTATGGTCCAGTATGGATTTAGGAAAGGGATGGGTACCATAGACCAATGTTTAAATCTACAACTCTTAATTGGTAAATACACGGTGGCCAAGAAAGGAACCTTGCTGGTCGCCTTCATGGACTTGTCTTCGGCCTTTGACCGTGTAAATAGATCAAAACTATGTCCCATGCTCCTTGCACTTGGCGTAGACAAAGACATCTTCCACTTTTTAGCGGACCTACATAGAGAGTTAATAGCTACAGTTCGCTACGATCAAAAGGGTAATTGCACAAAAGATATACCCATATCTTATGGGGTTAGGCAGGGGTGCATTTTGGCACCTCTCCTTTTTACACTGTATATAAATGATTTAGACAATACCCTTATCGCCTCATGTAAAGATATCCCCCGTGCAGGGAAATATTCAGTCCCTGCCCTTTTATATGCTGACGATGCCGCCCTAATCGCTAGAACGGGAGTGGGCCTCCAGCTATTGTTAAATTCATTTGCCGATTTTATGAAGGCTCTGGACTTATCTGTTAACTTTGTCAAATCACATGTCATGGTCATTGGCCCTAAATCCGCTAAATCTAAAACCTTTTTATGTGGGGGTCATCAATTATCCAGGGTCTCTTCTTTTCCTTATTTGGGTGTTCTTTTTGATGATCGAGATTCCGGGGTAACCCAAATAATGGCTAAAAAGATTGTGTTTTCAAGAGCAACAGTAGGTGTTCTGGGCTTTGCCAGAAAACTGGGTGCTAGACCAATGAAGGCCCTTATCCAGGTGTACAAAGCTAAGTGTCTCTCCATAGCCTTGTACGGAGCTGAGGTCTGGGGCATTAACAACGCCAAAAGCATTCAGACTGTTGAGGATAGATTTTTAAAAAACCTCCTCTCAGTCCCGATCTCAACCGCCAACTATATTGTCCATCAGGAACTTGGTATCGGTTTTCTTGAAGACAGTATTGCTCTGGCCCCGATGCTTAAATGGATCAGCATTTGGCTTAACCCGGATTTACACCTGAATCACACTATTTTGAGAGACTGTCTTTTGCTTGATCATGGTTTGCACATACCCTGGTTGAAATATATTCGGAACCTGGCCAAAAAGCTTGGTAGACCAGAGCTGTTTCTTTTTCCCGAGACCCTGGTAAAAGGTGACATTAATTGGTGCAAAGAAACTCATATGTACATATCTACCTCGGCAAGGGAAGAGAAGGAGCTGGTTAAGGGTTCCGTTAGGACCCATCAGCTCTGCAAAACAACACCTTTTATGGAACTTTATCTTGGATATGTAACAAATGCAAATCACCGTTTTCTTTTAACCAGATTTAGATTGAATCAACTACACCTATTGATTGGAGCTAAGAAAGACTGGAAAAGGGCGTTGGACCCTGGCCCTTGTTCCTGTGATAACTTTTCCCCCCAGGATATAATATACCTTTTTTTCTTCTGTGAGCACTTTATTGACATTAGGAAACGTTTTTTAATCCCAATTTTAAGAGATAAAGGCTTTGTTCAAGTGAGACCTGCTTTCTTGTACCTACAGCTTTTAAACAATGTTTGGGAAACTTTCAACATTGCAAGTTTTTTAACTGTGGTAATTCGTACCTTGAAGAAATGAACTGTACCCTTTTTAATGTTTTTTAATTGGACACGTCACCTTGTTAAAACAATTGGTGTAATTGTGTTTCTTTTTAAGCTTGGTAATTCCCTAAAAATGAAATTTTTGTTTTTAACATGTATTTATTGTAGTATGCTTTTATGGTTTGCACTTAAACCGAATAAAGACTTTATGACTGACTGGCTAAGTTTGCCTGTCCCTATCAACAAGGTAACGTGAGATTATCGCTGGGTTTCCAGCGATAATCTCACGTTAGCCTGTTAGCGTGAGGATTTTTATCGCTATTGAGATAAGCATTGCTAATAGCACGCTATCTCTGCGATAAAAATTAACGCTAGCCGGCGATAATTATCCTAGCGCTAAGTGCGCTTAGAGATAATTATCGCCGGTTGTTGTTGATATGCCCCATGGTTTGTAAAAACAGAGATACACAATAAAATCTGTAACTTATTAGACCAGTTAAAAATAAAAAAAAACTACCATCTTTTAGGGTTCTTCCTTTGGAGATGAAAAGGGTACACGTGAGTGAGAATTTGTATGATGAAATGTGTACTTGGGGCTCTTACACATTTCTGGGTTTTGAAGGAAAGTATGTGCATTGTGCTGCTGTCCTAGTGGGATTCCCAAGTGGGATGGTGACTGTAGTGTACACACTATTCAATTATCATTATAGGGGAGGACCGGATAAAGCAACTGATTGCAGTTGACCTTACGTTGAAGCTAGGCCCTTTGGCAGTGCAATTTTGGTACTTTGATTGAAGTGTGAACGTAATGGTTGTTGTTGTGCATCATTGAAGAGTTTATGCTTAATCTCTGCATGTGATTGCATTGGTCTTAGACCAAAAAGGCCAGGCACATCTTGAACAGGACTGTTTTGATCCCTTTACAAGAATGGGATGTATGTGTAGGTATGTATGTATATATGGTGATATATATGTGTAGTATTTGTATAGCACAAACTTACCTGAAAGGCAGTGAATCACTGTTCAGGTTTGAATGCAAGATACAAGTGATTGGAAGGTTAGCTAGGCTCCTGTGCCAGATGTGGACTATTTCACCACGTCAAACAGTATTGCTTTTAATGCAATCCCAGAGTCATTGGATGATCATCCAGCTACTGTAGAAGTCATTTTCACATCATCGGACATAATAAAGCTCTTGAAGTCATCAGCAAAGTTTAGAAACTTGAGTCTGATGGTTTGAGGATGGCTTGAAAATGGGTAACTGATGACTTCACAAGGTGTGCCTGTTCCTGATGACTTCAGGAAGATTTAAGAATGAGTATCTAAGACTTCCAAGGTGTGACTATTCCTGATGACTTCAGGAGGATTTGAAAAATGAGTATCTGATGGCTTCACAAGGTGTGACTATTCCTGAAGACTTCAGGGGCATTTAAGAATGAGTACCTGATCTGATGACTTCACAAGGTGTGTCTATTCCTGATGACTGCAGCAGGATTTAATAATGAGTATCTGATGACTTCACAAGGTGTGACTATTCCTAGTGACTTCAGGAAGATTTAAGAATGAGTATCTAATGACTTCAAAATATGTGACTATTCCTGATGACTTCAGGAGGATTTGAAAAATGAGTATCTGATGACTTCACAAGTTGTGACTATTCCTGATGACTTCAGGGGGATTTAAGAATGAGTACCGGATCTGATGACTTCACAGGGTGTGTCTATTCCTGATGACTGCAGGAGGAATTAAGAATGAGTATCTGATGACTTCACAAAGTGTGACTATTCCTGATGACTTCAGGAAGATTTAAGAATGAGTATATAATGACTTCACAAAGTGTGACTATTCCTGATGACTTCAGGGGGATTTGAAAAATGAGTATCTGGTGACTTCACAAGGTGTGACTATTCCTGATGACTTCAGGAGGATTTGAAAAATGAGTATCTGATTACTTCAAAAGGTCCGACTATTTCTGATGACTTCAGGAGGATTTAAAAATGAATATCTGATGAATTCATAAGATCCAATTGTACTTAATGATATGAGGATGATTTGAAAATAAAAATACACAACTCCACAAGCATCCTTTCTTTTTAACATGATGACATTGCTCCTGAAAATTTGAGAATGATTTGCTGATTAACCCAAGAAAACACCCACTATTTTAGTTTCATTTTTTGTCAGAAAGGTCTATCCTGCTGTGTGATTTTAAAATTATTTGCTGATTGCTACTCAGTGAACACTATTTAGGTATTAAATGAGTTTTCTTTAAATAAAGATTAGTATACAGCATGCTTCACCAGACTATGTAAGAAAAGTAACAGGTAAATATTTTTTGAGTTGTTTTTTATTTTACATCATTGTTATTTATATAATCGGTATTAGCAAGTATATTGTGATAACATGTTCAAACTTGTTCAATTGTAGGTAGGGCCAATGGAATTAAGCAGTGATGGAGTAAGACATTATTGGCCAGTATTGTCTAAACCATGCAGCTGGGGAAAAAAATATGAATTCAAAGAATGCAAATTATACAGCACGTTTTGTGAAATTTAGCTACTTGACATTTTAAAAAGGAGTTGCAGACTTGAGCAACTTGAAACTTTACATGCTTTTTGTTTTAACTGTGCAAAGTGCAATACTGCAAAGTAAAAAATGGCACCTTCAGTGAAATTCTGCGGCAGTGAGAAACCATTCTTACTATGGTGACTTTCAGTGAGTAGACTGTTGCTGCTTGGCTGTGGTCTCCATCAGAGGCCCTACTGTAAACATGTTTCATAATGAGATTTTGAGCCTAACATTATGCACCATCTCCTGCTACCAAGCTAAGTCACTTGGTCTTATGCCCCCATAGACATTGCTTCCAGAGCTTGAGCATCACCCCAGGCACCACCTTTTCACTGTCAACTGTCCTACCTTGGAAATCCAAAGGCTGGGACCCCTGAGGCTGGTAAAAAGTCCAATGTACAAACTTCAGGTCAAGTGGTTAAAACTTTACCTTGGTGAACCTGGGAAGCATCAGCACCTTCACAGAGGGTGAAGTTTACCGACTTTGTGGGTGAATGGTGAATTCTCACCTACCTATATTTTCAACACATAGAGGTATAGATACAAAGTGCTTCCAAGTGCTTTAAATAACTATACACCTACTCACCCACCAATTAACAAGCATACCTATTGATGTTACCAGTGCTTGCAATTAATACTGCATTTTCTATCTTTCACATGAATATAGTTTGTCTAAATCATGTATGTATGTTGTAGTGTGAAATGTGTCTATTTTTGGTGCAAGGACGAATTTACACAAATGCATCATGAACAGCAGCCGTTTATACTCTGTTGTTCCCCTGCGATTGCGGTACATTTTTACCACAAACATACTTTCAATGGTGCATAATTTCGTGTAGCAAACATAATGCAAAATTCCCAAAATTACGTGAATTATGCTGATGTAATTTTAACTTTGCCCAGGCCTAGTGTATTTATATGTGGTGTTTGTATAGCTGAAACCTGGCCATAGGGATGACAGGCAAAAATACAGTAAAAAGATTGTATTGGAGGGAAAGCAGTCTTCTAGCTGTAAAGGTGGACTTTTATTGTCATGATGTAGTGTTGTTTAAAGAGGTGCGTCTTCAGCTCTCTCCTAAGTTGAAGCATGGTTGGAGTGGTTTTGATGGCTCTAGGGATGTCATTCTGGATACTATGTGGATAAATGTAGCACCACGATGTAATGTTCTTTAAAGAGGTCCTTTCTTACCTTCTGTGTGCCACCTCTCTGTTATACTCACTCAGCATGGTCCGTGCATAGAGCAAGAGCTAGGCAAGGGATGCTGCTCCACTGACTGTTATCCGACTGTGCTACGAGCTGGACCATCAGCCTCACCAATGTCAGTGCATCCATAAACCCCTTGGACATGCAGACTGTCGGCTCAGACTCTGCCCCAAGCGAGAGATCAATCAGCAGGCCTTGCTGGGCACTCATGGGCTCCTGCACAAAACAACAATTTGCCCCCTGGTGCAGACAAAATGCAGAGTCTGTGCATCACATGGTGCCCAGAACAAACCCAGGGAGGGCTGTGTCTTTTCTCCAGGACTTGGACTCGGCAGCAATAAAAGCCTTGCTTCCTAAACCACTCACTGTAGACTGCACCTGCTCCAGTGCAGCACCAGGATATAGTTCAATAGTAGCCTGGCTTTTACAAACATGGGAAGGCTTCAGTACTTCCAAACATGTGATCACCCCCTTCTCCTCTTGTCCATATTTCCTTTTATGATAGGCGCGGTAGAGCATGCCAAGTTGAGCATCAGCTACCTCTGGTGTTGTACAGCTTATACTTTCCTAAGTAAAACTGTGCGTTTGTTGAACAATATAAACATCAGGATTGTGTGAGACTGATTCTGAGCACACCCTCAGGGTATGTTGGCTTAGTCTTGCTAGCTCACGGTGCATCATCAGTACCCCTAACCTGTCAAGGAAACAGGTGGAATGTGCAACTTCAGAACATGACAGCCCTGACTACTCAAGGAAATTGTGGTAACAGATCTAAAAACCTTTTCATTCAGTCACTTATGCAAAGGCATTTCAATATGTATTGAAGCATTGTGAATCTTGTATAGAATATATGCACTGCAATAATCAATAAAAGGAAACAGATTAGCATAAGTCGCATTTTGACAATGGTGAAAAAGATAAACAGTTCAACCATTGTGCTATAACAGTGAATATATGCTGGCATATAAGTATGGTATTATATTGTGCTCCTACCTAGCGCTACCTAACCCAGTTTGTCTAGGGTGGGTGAATCTGCGAAATCCCTGTAGGGATGATCTAACTCTCCATCACCTGTGGGTAAGGGTCATCAGGGTGCCCATCTTGGTGGAGAGCTGGGCATTCTTTTTCACAGAGGTAAACAAGAATCAGCTGGGTGGGAATTCTTGCATGTAGAGACCTCACAGTGTCAGCAAAATGCTCCTCTAAGTAAACAAGAAGGTGATGCTGTTTATACAATAAACATCCTCCATGCGGGCATGCAGAAGGCCCAGTCAGGCTGCTATTGTTTATTCTATTGTGATAGCTCTGTCGCCTAATGGACAATAACAAAACAACAACATTTGCACAGTGAACATTATCCCATGTACTGAATGTTCAAGGTATTGTGATAATATGCCTTCAAAGTGGAAATGTAAGCAGTGCTGTTTCAGAGAATATTATCCTGCATAAACATGCAAGAAAATGTATGTCGAATGTCTCAGTGTTTAAGAAAAGTAGGAAATGTGAGCATGTAAAATAGTGGGGATTCTACCCAGGCCTATTCTAACCATGTGGCACTGGTGACCCCCTAATGACCTTCATGTACTTTTCCCATTTGCGGCTCTGGTCCTTTTAACTGCATGGCTGCAGTTCTGTGATAAGTCAGAGTTACTTGGACTTGGGGTTTCTCTTTTGTTCCTGTCAAAAACCCAGAATGGGCGGCTTTTATTACTCATACCAGCTTGGGCGGCTCAGTGTTTTATTGTTCCAAGGTTGATAAAATGGCATGGTTTGATCTAGGCAGAAAGCTGTATATTAGGCCTAGGTGAACTGTTTTATACCAAGGTAACCCGTTATATATTTCGTTAATTTCGAATTACAGTTATTACACAAAATTATCAAAATTATGATTTTATTAAGCCACGTCGCATACTTGAATGTTGTTCACAGAAAAATGTGGCATGAATGCAGGAAAACAACACAAATGACCAGAATGTGAGTGGCTTATTTTTGTAGCACGTGTTTTATATTTTTAACAAAATTCTTTCTTGCATCAAAAATGGGCATGAGGACACAATTTGTGTCACAACATAGCGCCAAACACTGCTTTTACGTTTCTTATAATTACACATAATTCTATATGATTTTTCTTAAATTTTCTGTAATTAGGCAAATGAAAAATCTGCAAATCTCACACACGCCTAGTATATAAAACAACATGTTGAAGATAATCAGAGTTTGTCATTTATGTCTTCCCAGCATAATCTCTTAACTACCTGATGAACAGCATGCTAGTGTTATGTGCCTATGATGCATCTATACTGTCTGCTAAATACCATATTACTGCCCACTACTTTGCCTTTAACTTAAGTGTTCAGGTTTCTCACTCCTCTCTTTGCCCTAAAAGCCAACCAGCTTATTTTTAATATGCTAAAACATGCGAACGCAGGCCTGCATGAGTGCTATTTGCATGCATTAGCAGAAACAATCCAGACCTATTGGCTTTGCCAATGCTTGTTACTATTTCTCAGAATCAAACTAGAAATTTAACAACTTTAGAGTTAGGAATTATGGTCATTTTTGTTTAAAGATTACAGAACAGAGAATGGGGGCATGTGGTCCATAGGGCACTGGGTAGAGATTTTGCCACTTTATTTGTTTGTTTATTGCATAGAGCTTCCTACCACTTTAATGTTGTTGTCAAAGAACATATCTGAATTGAGATCTTTGATCGTTGGTCAGAAGAAAAACGAGCACTATGGGACAGACACAAGCTGCCAGGGAATTGGCTGCCTATATGCTCATTCGATGCCCCACACTGAGATGTTTGGCATGTTCACTCTCCTTCTATTTTAGCTCAAATTACACAGGACCGCCTTATAATGTAGTGAGCTACAAAGATTACCAGTGGATGCAGTTCTTTTTCCTGTCACTAGAGGGCACATTTCATAAATACTAACAAGCAGAGAAAATACATTCTGCGCATCTGTACACCCACCAAGCTGATTGGAGGGCGCATTATGAAATTCTTATTTTCTTACACATGGGGTGCGACCTGAGCCCCATATTTACAAATACAGTTTGTGTCTTGGTTGTGCAAATTTGTTGACTTCATTGCATAAGGAAACATTTTGATGTTCTTTTCAAAGTACCCTGCTGCATCGCGATAGGGGCAAATCCAGCCTCACTATGTCACTCTTCGCCCACCTTGTCGTGTGTGAACCCAAACCACACATCAGAGATTAGATGCCTGGGGTGACGACACGTTTCGGATTTGCCCGGGCAGTCCTGGTTTTTCAGTGACTGTCCCAAAGTACAAAATACAAGGGAGCGGTAGTGATGTCTAGCAGATCGCACCTCAGAAAAAAGTGTATAATCAGACTGGGCAGTAGAAACAATATTCTTAATTTCCCTGTTCAAATGGCAAGAAAGCAATTGATTGTGGTGCCACTCGGGGTAACAAATGGTCCTTACTACCTTAGGTGCATAGACACACAGATCCTGCAAACAGTCACTATGTAATACAATATAATATTCAAACAGCCCAGGGGTTACATTGCATGAGAGAAGTGAAATAGTGAAGGGGACTAACAATCTCCCTGCATCTACGTCTGGGCTCACTTCCGGATTCTGGACGTTTCGCATCACATAAATAGAGACTGGTTATTTACATACCGTTTCTTATCGGACGCAAACTTGAAAGCCCACTCCGCTGGATCCCTGCACCTATTACACGGTGAGTTGCACGGACACTTTGACAATGCCTCTTTTCCACATGCGATTCGGTTTATATCATCGCATTTTGGATTAGTTAGATGCTAAATGTTCATAGATTGAATAGGAGACGGATTAATTTATTCATTTACGGGAGGTCATCTTTACCGCTTGTCGCCCTACGGGGGTTTTTGACATAAAGCGGCTTTTCCTTAAATTTCAATAAGGGAGAAATGGGCACGATATAATACAGGTATACTCTAGCCGACCTGTTATTAGTGGGTCACATATATTTTGCAACTTATCCTCTGACAATGTTTAGGAGGCCGGCTATATTTTATATTACATATTTGTTTTCCGCATTTTTATCCACACGGGCCTATCATAGCCTGTCCGGAATTCAAATATGGCTGCTTTTCCCACAAGAGACTCTAAAGTAAGTCGAATTTAGGACTAGGGAGGAAGGTTTATACTGTCATATCAGACATGTATTTTGTAATGTTGCCATATATTTTTAAATGTTGTAGGGTGACATGCACCTCTGAATACCGGATTAAGGAATTACGAGATTCTAATAGAGGCAAGCACATTTTGGAACTTGTCCTTTGGGCTTTGAAAAACGTACTATAAACAATACCTGACATACGAATATATCAGTAAGTCTGTGGGGAAGGATCGTCACCATACAGATAGCTATGGGATGGGATGTTTGATCTATATTGTACTCTGCCTTTTTTTCGCCCAATAGGGATCCACGGTATACATTTTCAGAACTACTTGTTAGGCAGATTTCCGGAATCCTAACTTGTTAGATAGACGGACATCGCCTTTTTAACTAGGAAGTGAGTGTATATATAGAACATGATTGTGAAACAATGACATTGGAAATGTGGACACACATGATTTTCATGAAAACTCTTGTGTGCTGTGATTATTTCTCCTAGTATACGGTCGTATCGTGGCCGTGTCCGGCTAATTACTCTGAAGAAACAGGATTTGTTAGTCGCAGAAAACAATCTTTTTTGGAAAGGTTAGTGACTCAAAACTCCACTCACTAGGGACGCTAACTACAATGGTCGTCATGGAATGGTCACCTTGGACTTGTTGCACAGTTAGGTAGTGGGTCTTTGTTCTTCTCTTCCTTTCTTTTACATTCTGATATGGTTGGCACATTTTGGTTTACTTTTTTGAACAAAACATTTTTTTTGATCTTGGAGCACCTCTTTCTTGTTCTTGATTCGCACACTTTTTTTGTTTAGACTATTAGCAAGCTCTATGGTGGAAGAGATCCCCTAAAAAGGGGGTTATTTCATAGACGAATATGAACAGTATACATAAAACTATGTTATTGTTTTCACAGCCTTGAGGAAGTCACTGGATGTGACGAAACACGTGTCGGCTGTTGCGCATCAGGACCAAGACTGGATAGCTTTGAACACCCTTTATATATAGTTTCCCCGTTGTTATGCTTTTGTAGGGAAAAAGAGGTCTTTATGGTCTTGTTTGAAAATTGTGATGTCTTTTATAATGTCTGTTTAAATAAAAAAGAACATCTTTTGTATGAATCCATCTTTGTTTGTCGCCAGTGATACATTGACACAATTGGATGAAGTTTGCTTATAAAGGTTATATATAAGAAAAAGGTATCACTCTTGAGTGCCGGGGTACTTGTATATTATACTGTCCCAAAGTACCAACACTTTCTGCTAAAGCAAATACATGTTGCAGTTTTTGAGAGAGGGTCGGGTAACATGCATGTTAATCACATTGTTGTACAGGCTCACGTTTCAACCATTCCTCTTATCCAGTGCTTAATTTGCAAAAAATTAAGTACCAGGGACCTCGTCAGAAGAGCACTGCAGCTTGCACCACCCATTACCCCTGCCAGGACTGCCAATGACTGTACCAACACAACTACTAACCATCACACTCCTACAAGTGTGACAATTTACACTATTCCAGGCACCCAACACTGTATGGATGACTTGGGCCACAGGTATTAGTCCTTTTTAATGTATATTGAATTAATAACCAACTGTTGTATTGTTTGTTTCCAAATTAGACAGACAGCGCCACCAAGTGGTAGAATGTCTTAAGTGCTGTGTTGATAATAAAGTGCTGGTGCCAAGCACCGGAAACCAGTGGCTCAAATTAAGCACTGCTCTTATCACACCAGAGACACAATTTAACTTACTTAAAGTGTCGCTTGCTGTGCTGCCTTGCCTCATTCAAGCAGCAAAGCAGGGTTTAATGAGGGGTGAACCAGGTCTGCAGAGCCCATAAGCCAATGCCGCGATTGGCAGCAGCCTGCCCCTGGAGCTCAACACAGCATGGGGGAGGCAATATTTCATTTTGTTACAACAGCGGTATATATACGTAAATACATATAAATGTGGAAAAAAGATGCTAAATATTTTCACTGCAATCCTTCAGTTTTAAGTAATCATGGTCAGTGCCAACGTTTAGTCCTATTTCTATGTCTTAGACCCATTGAAAACACAAAGAACAGGAAGGAAAGACCATTCTTCTATTTTCATTTCTTTTGAAAAATGTTTACAAACATTCCCCTCTCATTGTGACAGACACTTTGGATTGTCAATTAGCACAGAAAGCCATAATTAAATATGTGATTTACAAGGGCCCGCTGGCAGGTGGGTAACTAGAGCCAAATTTCGGGGGGGGGGGATAAAAACAAATTTCGGGGGGGGGGGGGGGCTAAGTCTTCCAGCCATAGGCAGAGTGGCTGCAGTGCTTAATTTGTGCCGGTGCTTTCCGGGGCTTAGCACCGGCACTTATTTCTCAGGACCGGGTCTACTGTCATACCTGAGAGTGCTAAGTCACACGGTGGTGGCAACGTATGTCACACAATATCAGCACTTCTCAACTGTCTCCCACTGAACCACAAGCCAGTATCACATGGAAAATCCATGCCTTCAGTCAGTGTTGCAGTGGGCCACTGATTGGGCTGGATTTGGTCCTGTGTGCGGCAGCGTGCGTAACCTTTTTAAAATGCGACGTTGCCCGCCTTATGAGGCACACGCACGTGACGCACCGCCACCCGCCTCAGCATACTGCGCAGCCCCATTCAGTCTGTTAAAGAAGCAAGCAGTGTGTCGTCGTGTAACAGCAGCAGGCCTCTGAATCAGATTAAAAGGCAGTAAGTAAAAGTAATGCCTCTTTTCCTCGGGCAGATAAAATAACCATCACGTAGGGTTATGTTGTTATGCTATGCGTGGAAAGATGGTCGGTAGTGAGTAAACTTAACAATGGCAATGCTATGAGCCTCCAGCACATACAGATCGCCTGGTTATCTCCACGCATTATTACTAGTGTGTGGTGATTATGAAACTAAAGAGATTTAACACACACAATAAAAGGCTTCAGTATCTGAGCCCACACCAGGCTGCAGTTGACGGTGCTGCTCCCCTCAGAGGAAGCGTCCACGGGTGCCGCCGCGGTGCGCCTTTTCTGTGGGTGTGACTGAAGCTCTCCGCGTGCTTCCCCTGCTGTACATGCTCTGGGAAGGACGAGCGAGCCACGGATTCCTGGGAGACGGCAGTGGCCTTGGCCTAAGGACTTAATGGAGAGTGGAGCTCTAAATCCCGTTTGGGCTGGGACTTTCTTGTCCCTAACAGTATCCTGCTCCAATGCAATGTAAATGACTGGTGTATGGATGCTGCATTTCTTCATTTGACAACATAGCAATTCTGTAATGGTTGTTTTGAGTTTGAAAACCAAGCTTTTTAATCGGCTTCATACTTCACCTGTAAGAAAAATGCATCTAGCAATGACATCATGCATTGATAGGTGTATATAGGGTTGAGGGAATCTGTCCTGGACTCGCATAGCATGCTAAAAGGTAAGATTTTGGTGTTCTGGCAGAGTTTTTTTAGGAGCACCTTGCAAAGCCTTCAGCAGCAGCTGCCTGCTTGTGTGCAAACGGGATGTATGTCGTTACAACGCACACTTTTACAACGCATGCACTTACAACGCATTTTTTACAACGCAACATCCACTACAACGCATTCCATTACATAGCATGACACTACAACGCATTTTTAAAAACTACCTTTACAACGCATTCCATTACATCGCATACTACCTTTACAACGCATACCATTACAACGCATAATATTAAATTGCATTTAAGGTAAGTATTGGATAGTATAGGGGTAAAAATTACTATTCTAACTCCAGGGGGTGCAACAGTAGGGTAAGTGTTGGATTGCGTTGTAATGGTATGCGTTGTAAAGGTAGTATGCGATGTAATGGAATGCGTTGTAAAGGTAATTTTTAAACATGCGTTGTAGTGTCATGCGATGTAATGGAATGCGTTGTAGTGGATGTTGCGTTGTAAACATTTCGTTGTAAGTGTAGTGCGTTGTAATAGTTGCGTTGTAAAGGTTGTTCACCGTGCAAACGAAACCATGACTATTGTTCCTTTTCACAGTTTAGCGCTATATAACCAGGCGCAACTGTCTGATTAGAGGGGTGTCAAGTTTCAAATGTAGGACAGTGATACTCAATGTGCTAATAATATAACAGCGACCTACTTTGTAAAAATACTTCACTAGTTTTGAGATGTAATTATGTGGTACAACATTCTAGAGTGAGGAGAGTGGCTATGGCAAGACAAGGACCCACATTTGTAAGATGCAGCTCGGGGTTACGGCCGGTCAGGGTTGATAGACATCTGTGGTCCATGGTGCCCCTTTCTTCTGACCGACATCCCGTGATATAACATCAATATCTATGAAAGACTAGAAGCATTGTTTTGTTGAAGCCTCGACCTCTGTTTGATAAAATTAGATGCAGATGGGGGAGCTTGAAATCCCTAATACTGACCGTTTACATCCTGCACATCAGAAACTGAAAAGCCACTCTGCCTGTTAATGATAGTCACTATCTTGCTGAATAATGCCAAGGTGATACCCCTTCTAATGAAAATGACCTATATCCTTCATGTTTTTATTCTAAGATGGCCTCCCCCACCCCAGGATCAGGTAGTCATTACCTGTGTTTTGATGCTGTTCAGGATTTAGCTTATATCTCAAGGGTGTCCAATATTGGTCCAAGAAGGATGGAGCCGGCTTACAATTATAGGATATCAATATAAGACAGACTTGCATACAAAGATTGTAAAAGCAACTCATTTAGATAATCACTGGTAGTTATTAGAATCTGGGATGGACCCAGCTCTTCTGGGCCTGCTTTGGACACTGCTACTGTACAGGCATATGGGCATGGGCACTTAGACATACAATGGTCAGCATGCCCGAACATTCTACTCATGCCTACAGCAGCACTTCAGAGTCTACGCGAGAAATGTTATCTCCGAAATCAACTCCTACCTGCACTGTTAGCATGCAAAAGTTGTTGCTCATTTCTCTCACTAATCAAGCTGCTCCAGTCGTGATTACAAATCCTTGAAAATAACATAGGAGGCCGGCATGAGTGGATCGAGCCACAGAGAGTCTCGGGCTACTCTGGTGGCACAGCCATTAAGTCTGGGTGCTACTGGATAAAGCAAAGGTGGGGTGCTGCATGCTGTTTGTTAGCCACACATCATCTTTCATTCCGCCTTGCGTTTCCTCTGCTGCACCTAAAAGGCGTGCCATTAAATGAGCCTTATTGGATACGGACAAGTGCCACGTTTGTGGGGGCTGCATGCTGTCTACTGGACCCGCTAAGTCAGCACACAAAGTCTAATATTCACCATTCTTGATTGTTGACTTGAGGAATAAAAGGTCATGCTTGTGTTTTCCATATAGAGAGAGCCAGGGACCAGGGTTGGGTGAGGTTGCAGTGGCACAGCAAGGGTGCCATGGGCTCTTTGGCAAAGAAAGAAATTGGGCACCAAATCTCTGGTTAGGTAGTTAAAAGAAACAGCCATGCTACTAATTGGGGTGCAGTGGTTCCCTCCCAACCCTGGGTCCACAATGCCACTGCACAGAACATTAAATGGAAATATAGAAGTGCAGGTATTCACGCGAGTGAACTTGTTTACTCCTCAGAAGTGCCAGTACGTTCCCATTAAATTGAATTGCAGTAGTGCTGAGAGGTGCAGGTATGCCCCCTTTCCAATTAAAGAAGTGCAGGTACTCAGTAGCAGACAGTACCTGCCCATTTAAAGCACGGCCACTGCACCTACTGGAATCGTGAAAGCTATGCCACTTTGAAGTTGTGTGGGGGTATAAGATTTGTAGAAGACCTGCATGGACAGGAACAATTGTAAGTAGTATTGTGAAACCTACTATGTGGTTTGATAGTTTGTAGTCTCTGGAGTTGGTTTCTGCGAAAGTGGTCCAAAGCAGAACACCATGGTGTGGGGAGGAAGGCTTTTATAAAGTGACTGATGGCTGTCATAACCCCCCCACTTGCAGATTCTTGGAATATGCCTGCATTCACCATATACTATGCAGAAGGATTTTGCCACAGTCAAAACTTACTAGGAATATAGGATCTTATTTCTTGGAGGAGGGGCTTCTGGAAAAACCCAGATGTGTTTCTCCTTCCTCAATACCCACAAAGAGCGGTGGTAGTAGAGGTATTCCTAACTAAACATTCAGTGTGACTTCATGGGGTGGCGGTCCTGCAGCACTGCTGGTGCCTCAGACGCATTATGGTTTGTTACGGGACAACTGACTTGCGAGTCCTGCTCTCTGTACTGCCCACTGCTAAGGACACATGGCACATACATCCTGCGCTAGAAGGGACAAAGATGTTAGTGTATATATTTAAATCCAAGTTCACAAAACATTATTCCTACTTCAGCGAATTCAAATTTCGTAACGCACATGAAAATGTTCTCAAAAGCCCAAGAGGTGAAATCAAGGAGGCACTTGAGGGCGCAGTTATGGCAAATACTTTGCACTCATCATTTGCACACTTGTTGCGTTGATGGTGATATTCTACTGTCTGACAGAGCCTTTTGGTTTATTTTGTCACAAAAGATATGTCAAAGTTGTATCTTTGAACTTGTGACACATAATTAGACTCTGCCATAGATGACAACACAAAGCACCTTTGCACATACCCCAGTATTGTCCTTTCCCCCAAATCGGCACATGGAGCACTGGAATATTTCACATGTCCGTTTCCAAGGCATTGGTCATTTTAGACAATTTATTCAAAAATTGTGCTTTAAAAGCACTTTTGAGTTAATCTTTTTAAAAATGTTCATGGGGTGGGGCCACCTCCTATTAAAACCTTACTTAAGGAAGGCTCCCTTGCTGAAATTCACATTGTGCATTACATCTGGCTTTCACCAGTGCCAGTTGAGGATGTGTGTGGAGCAAATAGAGTAAGTGGGTGGAGTCAGTGGAGGAAGAGGGTAGAGCCGGGAAAAGTGGATGGGCCTCCTACAAAAATTTGAGCACCTGGACTTAATATTTTACAAATTAAGCAATGAGTGGCTGTAAGAAGGGGTGAAAACACAACAAAAGCCTCATTAACGAGTAGATGGTCTTTTAAAGACCTGTGAAGTACTCGGGTGCGGCTGCAATTAGACGGCGAGGCTGTCTCAGCCGGGCTGACACACATGACGGAGGTGGCTGAAGCCCTGTGAGCCCAATGGGTGTTGCGCGACTGCCCCCTGGTGAATGAGGTCGAAATCGATCTCAAAACCCAACGTGACGTCATCAAAGGAGGAACGTTCAGTGCCGCTCACGAGCCCAAGTCTGCCCGCTCAAGACAACCAAGTCTTGTTTGACCAGCGCTAAAAATACTTTCCGAAGGGTTTCTTCAGTGCCAGGTCCCGCCAAACGAATCTTGGTTAAAGCGTGGCGGCTCGGAGCGCGCCATCTGCCTGGCTCAAACCCCCCCCCCCCTCCCCCCCCCCATGAGGCTGGAATGCACTGGACCCAGAATGCTGTATAATTATAGTGTCAAATATGTCACTAAACGGTTTAATCATCTGCCAGGAGCTGGCCTTTCTGACTGCAACATCTGTCGATAAAAAAATAAACACACGGGTTACAGAGGCAGCCATGGCGCTCTGCACCGCCCCTGCTACAGAAATAGTTGTATGACCCGAAGTTTAGGGAGGACAGAGCCCAGAATCCGCATAGTAATGCAATTATGCCTGAGAAATTGGCCATCCCCGGCATTTGGCCCCTGGCGATCAGTAGCCGCTTTTCACATATGCAAATAATTGTGTTTGCCATGGCTTGCATCAGGCCGCGTTCCCGCGCCACAGCAAACACAAGTGTCAATTGTTAAGCTGCAGCCTTAGAACACTGTATTGAAACCAGCTGCGCGCTAAACACTCAGTCAACTTTTATCCTTGTTTTTTTTAATTTCGTCTTTGCCTGATAACCGGCGCTAAGGCAGCAGCCCCAGATATTTCGGCGTGAGTAAAGCCTTGTTTCATGACTGGCCAGAGTTCCAGTCTCTGATTTTAATTTTGGAGAAACTGGCGGGTCAATTCGGGGTTACGGCCCTTGGGCTACATCCCCGGCACGCAGCGGGCAAGGCACGAGGAACTGAGGACCGAAGCGAATGGGGAATTCATTCAAGCGATATTCCGTGGAGGGCGTGGTCAAGTCATGTGAGCAGGGACACGAACCCACTGAGGCACTGGGTGTTAGTGGCATCAGGGGAACATGGCATGATACCAATGACTATAGGAAGAGAAGTGGACCGGGGACCGTTCGGCGTCCAGATACCCAGGCCTTTAGCATTCCTTGAGATGGCAGGCATAGACAGAATGCGAATGGTACCTCAGAGTATGGGTTCCAATGGGGCATAGCATATTGCAGAAGTGCTGTCTTCTGAACTCTAGACATGTATCGAGAATGCACAATATTTAAATAAAAGAATTTGTAGCTACAACTTTCTCATTCTATTTTTTCAGTAGATGACATTTTTGACACTACTTTTTTGCAGTCTACTTTTTCGCCACAATATATTTACTGCAGGCCGTTTTAACTTTGTAGCGGTCAAAACCTACATACAAGCATTGTAAACAAAGCTGTTTCTGTCAGGCATATGTGAGCGTCTGGGATGCTTCTCACCCTTTGTGGTGATTCTTTCCCAGCATGCCCTGGTACATACATTGCCCCATAGGACTATTACCGTCTCATGGCAGATTTGCCTCTCCATGCAATAGAAGCAATATTTCTTGCAATGCTACTGGCATCCATACCGGTATTAGACCGTAAATACTGCGGTAGCCAATACAGGTTGGTCCATTCCAGTGCCTTCATTTATTCTCCTTGAGGGGAGAGTGAAAAAAAAAATGGAAACCAATCCACTGTAATGTCTTTGTGAAAAGCCACGCAAACGGCTGGAAACCATTCACTGATGGACGAAAGATCCCTGTTAGCCTATTACCACAGGTGCACCCCCACACTGAAGAAGGCCCTTTGGTTCCCTTCCAGGCCACAATCCTCTTGAAAACACACTGCATCAGCACCAGACAATCTGACCGCCCAGCAGAGTATCCATTTCTAGAGGGTCCTACATGACCAGAATCAAACAGTACAGATGCAGGAATACCTGCGGAGAATGCTGACAGCCAACCTTTGGCTGTCCATACCACAAAGGTATGGAATGATGTCCTGACGCCCATCTGGGGTTCCACATGTCCTCATTCATAGGAGATGAGGCCCAGCAGTTCTCTATAATCTACGCCTGTTGGTGGCGGCCAGTGCTGAGATGTGTAACGTTGACATCCCTTCCACAGGAATGGACGGACAATGGAAGACATTCTACTCAGAGAAATTCCCAGTGGTCAAGAAGGGTTGGCTCAAGCATTCAGCGTCTATGGAACAACCTTGATCCCACCCGCTTGCGCGGCCCGGTTCCTCTGGAGGTCACCTGTTCTCGCGTTGTCTCGCACATGCTTGTTGATGTCATGTAACGTCCAAACTAACCCTATCAGCTACGAATATTGAACTTTGGCCTCTGAACTTGTAGGCATCTCCCTACATACAATCACTGCTCCCTGGTTCTTCGTCATTAGCTTTATAATACTTTATCACCCAGCCTTCCTTCTCCTCTGTTAGACAATCTCATAATTAACTCCTCAGCCTCTCCTCGAACTTATTCTATGTCCTCACACTATATCACACCAAGTGTGGCCACAAATATTGTAATATTATCTTGACAAAACTCTCTATTGCAGCTTCAATTACATGTTAACAATGAACATTTGTAAAATAAAATGAAAAAAACTTTCTTTCAGTTGGATTTTGACAAGGGGGGAATTATGTTGTGTAAATCTAAATGCTGAAAACACAATTGTTCACTGATTGCTAAGACCACAATTGTGTAGTTGAAATAACACATTTTTTATCCATGTTCACAATTTACTTTTGGCTTACTAGACAATACAAGGGGGGGCTTTCAGAACACAAAACAAACATTCAACAACAATTACTATCCAAAAAAGTCTTGAACTCATTAGCGACATCAGTGATCAGTGTAGAACGCAGCGGCGGGAAAACCACAGCAAAGCTCCTCGCACAACTCCAGGGGTTTGAAGTAAAAGGATTTAATTAAACTGAAGAGAAAAGACTGACTACTGGCTGCGTTTCCAACACAGCTTCTGGCAGAACCTCTGCCGCGCCTCTGGAGTTTGCGTCAGCCCTAAGCATGCGCCCAGAATCGGAGCCCAAGTCTCAATGCGCAACCCTACTCACAGCAAAACCACCTACTTCATATACTGACAATGGGAGCATTTCATATTTTATTTATAATACTAGTAGGTGAATCGTCCATCATGTAGATGTCCCCAATGCAAACGCCGCAATACCAGCAGGGCTGATGAGGCGTTTCAGCCTCAGGAGATCAATAACATGAGAAGCTGCAGAACTGTTCCCCCATCAAACCAGTTTGAAACAGCAGAATGAACACGCCCCTAGCTCTGGTGACATTCTCCACAAGACTGCAGTGACAGCATCACGTCACACCAACCAAAGACCATATCAGCCAATCTGAATCCAGCACAAACGTTTGATGAATACAATAGCCTGAAGCAATTGGTACTCATCAGTCAGGTGATGCTGCGTCCAGAGGCACAGAGGCCCAATCACTGCGATACGGGTCTTGGGCTTCTTCCTTTTCGTTCAGAGAGGACGTGGCCTTGCAGTTTAGGCTGCACTGTGCCTATTATAGCAGAGTCATGACTTATTTGAATACAGCTGTGTCCAAACTGAGGAGGCATAGAATGATGGGTTGGAAGGCCACCCGAGCTGTCGCCAGTGGTTAGACTTATTGCAAGCATTCCTCCCAGCACCTTTTGTGTGTTTGATGTAAAACCCTAAGTGTCAAGAGTATGCCCAGACATGGGTAACGTGATCTCTGTGCCCCTGGAACCAAGCTACACCCAATTGATCAGGGCGAAACCGATCTTGGGATGCATGAATCCCAGTTCAGGGAGGACTTGGCCAGGTATCATGGTGGACAAAATAACGACGGGTCGGAATGCTATGCTGAGCGATAGCAGTATTTAGATTTTTTGCAAACATTCGTCCCATCATCTTTTATGTGTTTAATGTCATGCCCTGAGTGGAAAGGGCTTTTTGCATGCATTCCTCCCATGCCCTTTTATGTGTTTGGTGTTATGCCCTGATCGAAAAGGGGATGCCCAGATGTGGGCTCACTGTGCCACCAGAACCAAGCTACAGCTGACTTACGAGCCCCTATCCGGGCGAAACCGATCTAGGTTTGCTTGTCTGCCAGTTCAGGAAGGACCTGGCCTAGCCTGGCAGCTCAGATTGCACTGTTCCTATTGGACCAGGATCAAGACTGATTTGAATATGACTGGGTCCAAACTGGAGGAGCATGGTGAGCAAAAGAATGATGGCTTGGAATGCTACCCGAGCGATTGCCATTGGCTAGAAATATTGCAGGTATTCTTCCCATCACCTTTTGTGTGTTTGACATAACGTCACTGCCCACAACTCATCTCAGCCTGCCAGAAACTGTGAAAGGCTTTCCACCACAGTGCCTCTTTGTTAGAAATGGGGTTCCTGGTTGGCTGATGTATGCACCCAGGCCAGGCAGGAACTACCACTCTAGTCAGGGTAATATAGATACGAAATAAGATAACCTGTGCTCACCTTCTGGTAACTTGGCACAGAGAAATCAGGCTTATCTATACAGGTAATGTGTAAAGTATTTATGCAACACACACACAGTAACACAATGAATACAGCACAAAAATACTCCACACAGTGTTAAAAAATAGATTATATATTTATGAATAAAGCAAGACCACAACAACAAAAATACAATAAGTAGAACCAAAGTTATGAATTTTGAAAGAATAACCAAAAAACAGTGCTTAGATGTCAATAGCGCTAAAAGGTTACTTTAGGTCACACTAGACCGCGGTAAACCAAAGTTCAGGCTGACCGTGATGGAGCATAGGTCAGATACAGTTCCAAACATGTCCCGCTGAAGTTTTACCTTCTCAAGATGAGTAAAGTGCCCTGTTCATGGGGGAGACGGTCTCCGGGAGAATGTAAAGTGTCGCCAGTGATGATGTGGGCGCGAAGAGTCGACCAGGCATTGCGGACGGCAGATGGGGCCTCACAATCACTGTCAGTGCTGCTCGCTGTATGAGGAGATGACGCTGCAGTGGCTTACAGTGATGCTTCGAGCGAGCAGCTCAGTCCCAGTACGAACGGGCCAGTTTGCGGTCATGTAGAGCCCAAAAGCTTGATTTCAGGAGCCCAGGAGCCGTAGATGATGAAAGCAGCTGCAGAACCCACTTCTGAGGCACAGGACCTGTAGATGGCACGTCAGGCAAGAGCAGGACTCAAAGACAGCAGAGTCCAGCACCGCCAGCAGAACTGTAGGAAGTCTTTTGAGTCCCTGAGATTTCAGAAGAACAGGAGGCAAGCCAGCAAGCCCTTGGAGATCACTTGAGGGGTAGTCACAGTCAAACTCTCCTTCCAGCAGAGTCAGGTAGTAGCGGGCAGCAAGGCAACATGCAGAAAAGCAGTCCTTCCAGAAAAGCAGTCCTTTGAGTAACTAGGCAGCACAGCTGTCCTTCTAACAGAGGTTCAGTTCAAGATCCAGAAGTGTCTGATTTGTGGGACTCAAAGACCCAGCACGTATACCCAAAAGTGCCATGAAGTGCACAAGGAACACTTTCAGCCCAGTCCTGTCTACAAGGATAATCCTGGGGAAGGGGGGGGAGGGGGGAGGTAAATCAGTGCTTTGCATGAGGACAGGACACAGCCTATTCAAATGTGTGACCCCCCTCTCCCTCTTCCTGTCTAGGAGGACCCATCAGAATGCAGATGACTGCAGATGAGTACTCAGAATGCAGATGTGCCACATTGTCTACTGTTTGTGGCTGCTAGAAGAAATGCACAAAGTGTAGCTGTCAACCAGCCCAGATGTGTATTGGAGACAGGCTGCAAAGCACATAGAGTTGTAAGCACAGAGAAATGTCCAATTTCTAAAAGTGGCTTTTCTAAAACAGTAATGTTAAATCCAACTTCACCAGTAAGGAGGAGTTTTTAATTACAATTCTAAACATATGAAACATGAAAAAGCTACTCCTGTCTGATCAATAATTACAGCTTAAAAGTGTACTAAGGAATTCCCAATGCTGAGCTATGAGAGGGGTAGGCCTTACAGTACTGAAAAATGAAGTAGACTGTTTGGCACTACCAGGACATGCTAAACATAAAAGTTAATGTCCTACCATTTAGTTATATAGCACCCTGCCCTTAGGGTTACCTAGGGCCCACTGTAGGGGTGACTTATATGTAATAAAATGAGAGTTTAAGGCTTGGCAAGCATTTTTAAATGCAACGTCGAAGTGGCTGTAAATTGCACACAGTGGCAGGCCTGAGACAGGTTTGAAAGGCTACTTAGGTGGGTGGCACAATCAGTGCTGCAGCCCACTAGTAGCATTTGAAATACAAGCCCTGGGTATAAGGTATACCACTTTAGAAAAGATTTACCAGTACAACAAATATGCCAATCAGGTATACAGCAATGTCAGAACACATGCACATTAGCAAGGGTCAGTAGTGGTAAAGTGCCCATAGTCCTAAAGCCAACACAATGAAGGTCGGAAAAATAGGAGGAGGAAGGCAACAAGTTTGGGGTAACCCTGCAAAAAGGTCATTTCCAACATTCTTCCACAACATTCATATGGTGTCCTCGTCCAGCACCTGGCACAGTGATATATGCAAATGAGAACGACTACAGTTTGGTACTATTAGGGCTTGGAATGGTCAATGGTCAAAACGCCTAGCCTTTTAGCCTAAGTACGAAACAGCCATATGCCTCTTCTAAAATGTGTTTAATCCAAACCTCTGCCTTTTATGCCTACACAAACCCCACACCTACACTCATTACACCAATGCATTTAATCCACTCTGTATCATACTCATCTACTTACCACAATGGACAGGCTTAGAATTGAAGTAACGCTAAATCGCATGCTTATTATCCAGTCATGTCACAGGAATGGCTGATGTCTTCACCACTCACAGCTTAGATGGAAACCTCGTTACAGAGAAGTGTCTCACATCCATCTTCTCACACATTCTTAATGGCCTCATCCTCACAGGCCCACAAGTGCAATCAGTCACTGCAACCACCAATTGGCACGCCATTTGTTGGCCCGCTAGTTAGGCTGGTTGGCCACGAGCCCATGCCGCTCAGAAATTTCTCATATAGGCCTGATTGGTATGGGCTTCCCTGATTATGGAGCGCCTAATAAATCTGGAACTTTAGGGCTCAAAACCAGCCAGCATGAGCCTCCACCCCATCTGGCTCCCTCTGCCTCGCAGGGGTACCATAATTTCACCACAGCACCTACTAATTGATAGGGCTACTCTGGATGCCCTTGATCCCCTTCTCACATCCTGCTATAGGGGTCATTCCACTTGGATTGACTCCTGCTATTCTTGTTGCCCCAGATATCGGGTGCTTACGCCTTGTCCTGATGATGGACTCACAGGGCCAGAGGTAGAAATGCCATCGACAATAGACCGATATAAACCCCAAATATACTGTAAAAAATAATTTGAAAGAGTCATATGTCTTTTTATGTGTGATGACCATTTTGTTCACCTTTCTTTCACCTATCACTGCACCTCTCTGCACTTAAGTGTAAACACTGGATCTTTCTTAAACAATAAAAACATTTGTAATATTGATAAAAGTATGCAATGAATGAATAAGTTGCTATACAGTATTGATTACCTGCCTGTTTCTTCCTTGCCTCAAGTGTTGTTGTTATGTCTCTAATGACTGTAGACCCACTGTTAGGTCTCGCCTGACCCAGCGCATGCGCTGGTCTGGCGAGACTTATTGAGAGGGCTCCAAAAAGTGCTACCAGGCCAGCCTAGAGCTACAGTGCATGTGGGCGCACGCGCGCGCCGTGCTTGACCACGATTACTTTCACTTTCGCGGCCGCAGGGCCGCTTTGATGTTTGATCGTGATCGCATAGCCAATAGCTCTCGCTTTTGGGACCTTATAAGTATTTAGTTATGCAACTTTTGCATGGCTAAACACTTATAAGGTCCCAAAGGCAAGACCTATTGGCTATGCAAATGCGTTTTTTTTTTACTTTGAGCGCGAGCGCTTGTTGTTGTTGTAATCCCCTTCATTGTCGTCTCTGAACTCCGTGCCCTCTTTGTGTTTTGTGTCCCTCTTGTTCTCTGTGTTTTGTGCCCCAACACTCAGCTTTGTCTCCCTAACCTTTCTCTGTGCCTCGTATCCCAGTTTGCAGCAGTTTGCGCAAACTCGCCATTTTATTCTGTGCACATTGTGCAAAGCAGTGTCTTGTTAAATGTGCATAAAAAAACGTTCAAAATGAAGGAAAGTGTGCAGACTTTAGGTGCAGTAACTCAATGCCGCACCAGATACCCACTTCAAAACCAGAAAAATAGGAAGGGGAAGGTCAAATAAACCTGCTATGTGCAATAATGAAGAAACTCTTGGGTATGTCACTGCCTTGTAAATCTGACAATCAAACAAGACCATTACTCTTGTCGAGTTACCATTAAAGTGCTGTGACCTGCTTTTCTGCGTGAAAGAACCCCACGTCTTCAATCATTATGGATTCTTGCCATCATCCAACCAGTAGTCATGGGTGAAAACCTAGAATCGGTTATTACCAAAGTACATTGCAGGTCCCGTTACATGTCGTGTGCATTATGTATGTCCCTCTATTGGCCTGCCAGGTTTTCAGTGACCATCCTCAGTGTCTTTCCCCCAAGCGTATCACCCAAGGAAGGTGAATGAATCAGTCCCTGTAGTGGTGCCCGCCTGTGGGTGCCCGCCCGTGGGTGCCCGCCCGTGGGTGCATGCTTGGCATGCCGGAGCTTTGTTTCAGGCACACTGTGCATATTTCAATATTGCAGAAAGGGCCTCCTGTACTGAGCTGTCTGTGCCTTATTGTGCCATTCAGGTGATCGCCCTGCGCTTGGGCCTTGGCTGATCTGGTGGGGGTGGGGCTGATGGTTTGTCGTTCCTCTTGAACCTTGTAGCTGATCTTTTTGAACACTTGTTAGGTTTTTTTCGTTTATCTTTCTCAATTTCGTACCTGTTTTTAGTAGGGCACTGGTCGACGAGAAAATGGGATCGCTTTGGAATAAACACTAGCTTGTCTAAAATAGACGCTGTTTATCATACATTTCTACCTGTCAGTCTAATTAGAAGAAAGCTGTTTAAGATTATAATGGTGCGCTGTAAGACGAAGGCGGTTTCACTGATTTGTCTTTTTAAATTCTATTTTGTGTTGTAACTTGCAGCAAAAGGCAACCCAACATTATAGCACTTGTAAGGAAATGAGGGGATGACAATCGAAGGGCATCAGTGCCACTGGTCATGGTGAGGAAATGTTAGCAGAGAGGGAAACTTTTTATGCAGCAAGTATCTCTAGGACAGACACACTGGCGTCTGAAGGCTTTTTTCAGGTCGAAACCTACCAAACAGTGCTCTACCACACCATGCATACTCAACTCTACGCCACCTCAGCATCACTCAGCGCCACCTCAGCATCACTCTGCGCCACTACAGCATCACTCAGCGCCACAACAGCATCACTCAGCGCCACAACAGCATCACTCAGCGCCACCTCAGCATCACTCAGCGCCAACTCAAGATCACTCAGCACTACCACAGCATCACTCAGCGCCACCACAGCATCACTCTGCGCCACTACAGCATCACTCAGCGCCACAACAGCATCACTCAGCGCCACAACAGCATCACTCAGCGCCACAACAGCATCACTCAGCGCCAACTCAAGATCACTCAGCACCACCACAGCATCACTCAGCGCCACAACAGCATCACTCTGCGCCACTACAGCATCATTCAGCGCCACCGCAGCATCACTCAGCGCCACAACAGCATCACTCAGCGCCACCTCAGCATCACTCTGCGCCACTACAGCCTCACTCAGCGCCACTACAGCATCACTCTGCGCCACTACAGCATCACTCAGTGCCACAACAGCATCACTCAGCGCCACCTCAGCATCACTCTGCGCCACTACAGCATCACTCTGCGCCACTACAGCATCACTCAGCGCACACAACAGCATCACTCAGTGCCAACTCAAGATTCACTCAGCGCCACCACAGCATCACTCTGCGCCACTACAGCATCATTCAGCGCCACCACAGCATCACTCAGCGCCACAACAGCATCACTCAGCGCCACCTCAGCATCACTCTGCGCCACTACAGCATCACTCAGCGCCACCACAACATCACTCAGCGCCACAACAGCATCACTCAGCGCCAACTCAAGATCACTCAGCGCTACCACAGCATCACTCAGCGTGACCACAGCATCACTCAGCGCTACAACAGCATCACTCAGCTCTACCACAGCATCACTCAGCTCCACCTCAGCATCACTCAGCGCTACCACAGCAGCACTCAGCGCCAACTCAGCATCACTCAGCGCCAACTCAGCACATCCTCAACATCACTCAGCACCACCACAGCATCACCCAGTGCCAACTCAGCATCACTCAGCATCACCACAGCATCACACAGCGCCACCTCAGCACAACAGCATCACTTAGTGCCACATCAGCATCACTCAGCACCACAACAGCATCACTCAATGCCACCTCAGCAACACTTAGCGCCACCTCAGCATCAATTCAGCAGCAACTCAGCACCACCTCAGCATCAGCACCACCTCAACATCAGTGCAGCACCAACTCAGCATCACTCAGTACCACCTGAGCACTATTTCCCAACCTTCACCTCCCGCTGTTTATGCCCCCCATAACAACAAAAAAGCTATAACAAACAACCATTAGAACAGGCAGAAAGAAGTTGCTAGCATTCGAAGGACAAATTAAAAATTAAGACTTTTTTTATCGTAAATATTTTTTTAATATGGTCTTTCAGTTGTACATAATGTATTCTTGGTCATATATTAGGTAACACAAATGCTTCTGACACTTTTTTTATTATAGCTTTTCAGCATGCTGCACAGCAGTCACACTTCTGTAGAGCACAGCTTAAAGAAATTGGCAAAGTCAATATCTCTGGCTAAACACTTATAAGGTCCCAAAGGCGAGACCTATTGGCTATGCCAATGCTTGTTTTTTATTGGGATTGATGCTCCAGTGAACCATTGTTTTTTAAAATATATAGCATTACACCAGGTGCTCTAAAGTTTTGGGGTTACCCTTGTTCCTATTACTGGGCATATGGACATCAGGGCTCTTGCAATACTTTTCACCATGTGATCTCCTTTTCACCATCTGCTTACAAGCATACATGAGCTTGCATAACTTTCCCTCATCAAGAGTCATTTTCCCCTTTCTAGAAGTCAAGAAGTAAACATTGCTAGCACAGTGCATATGGCACACATTCAGTTTCACAGTTGTCAGAAGACATTTCTTCTCAAATTAAGTCCAAGTTCTCTCCAACAGAGAATTTATGTGTTCAGTCTAAGAGTAAAAAAAAGAGGAAAGTATGAAAGCTATGAGCATTCCAATGATCAGGGAAACGGTTGGAACAACACGTACAGAGCCATGTGTGTTCCAACATGGCAAGCACTATCACGCTTGCCTTAACCACGCATATGCGTTGTTAAGGCAGTGCGCGGTTTAGCTGCTGCCTGGAATGGGCAGCGGCAGAAAGGATCGGGGGAGGAGGCAGGGCATGGTGAGGTAAGTTGGGCTGGGGCTGGGGCAGGGGCTGGGGGTCGCTTTCAGAGATGGGGTCGGTATACTTTTGGGATGGGGACAGGTTTTTAGGGCTCAGAGTGGGGGTAGGGACTGGGGTAGTTTTAAGGGTTGGGTTTGGTAGGAGGTTTTTTTAGGTATCGGTGGTTTTTAGGTCTCGCGAGCCAAAGGCTCGAAAGAGACATTTTATAACTGGGTTTTTCAAAGTGCTGCCGTGGCCTAAAGCTACAGTGCACGTGAACGTGCACGCGCGCAGCCGCCAATCACTGCTGCGCGCGCACCACCCAAGCGATCGCGATCGCTATTACTTTCGTTTTCGGCCGCGCGGCCGAATGCTTGTTCTATTAAGGCTCATGGAGCCGTTGAGCCAACGCCGGTACTCAAACCTGTCTGCCAACTCCAAAGTCGGAAGCGGTGTCCGAAACTCTACGAGTACTCTCCGCCCAGCTTCATCTGACGTATCACATACCTGCCAACACCTGTCCATTAAACAAGGAAGCTCCACTTTTGTATGTTAAATTGCCGCAATCGTTAAGTTTGATTCTCTGAAATACTAAAGTAAACGCTCCTACTTCACCAATAAATTACTATCGCCATTGGTAACAAAAAGTGTCTCCCGCAAACTGGTAAGCATGCATCGATTGTTCCCATCCAGTAGCCTTACCCCTTTCCCAAGGGTTTCGTCCATAACTGCTGAAAATGAGGAAACTCATCTTGAAAACTCCTCACCTGCTCCTTTTCCTCTGACGGCTACCTTGATGTGTGGGACCAGATGGCGACCCGCTTCCGGACCGAGGGCGGCTGTACCTGGATGGGCTAAGCGGCTCCTCCTTCACCCAAACCTTGGTTGGTGAGGAGGAATCCCGCTCCTGTTGCTTCTTCCGTCGCCGCTCTGTCTTCTCCTCTTTCATCCTCTGCGGGACACTAACAGCCAAAACAACCTATCTCCTCCACACAAATAACTGCCTGTTGACCGCCTGGCTAAACGCACTGCATTCTAAAAAGTATCTCAGGTGACAGCTTTAAAAAATTTAGACTTTTCTCATAAATTACGTTATGGTTAGACAGATTGGTTATATTTTTTTCTTTCGTCATTGTATTTCCTTATTCTCGATTCAAAATAGGTGTGCCGCATTGTTTAATACCATTATATGACAAACGCTACGAACAACGGTGGGCCGCTCAAAGTGTGGAGGGAGCTCAGCTGCCGTCCATGTTTCTGCACCCATGTTCAAAATATGTTGTCTTAGGTGCCCCACTCAATATGGCCACACTCCGATCGAGAAACCACTGATCTGGAAGTGTTCGTTGTAAGAAAATGCATTCATGCATTCAGCAGCCCCACTGTGTGCGACATGGTATTCGAGTACATTTTGAACCGACTGCAAATCCCGATTTGAAATGCTAAATTCTTCGGCCACTACACAGCAAACCGTTGTTTTCTGATCTATGAAGTTTATTGATTTCCTCTTCAAGATGGCTGCTATTCTTGTCATTGCGTTGTTAAACAGCCAAGCAGATCACATGTCCTAGAATCAGTATCCAATTGGTTGAGTAAATGCTTATGGTTCCGATGCAAATGTCCTGGTCCTGGCCTGTTACAGAAAGGGTTTTTCGGGTGTTTTTTTAAAAATCAGAAATGCTTTGACAGGTAGGCGAGTTTTCTTTCTTTGTTGTTATTATTCCTTTAGCGTTACTAAGCATTCGCGTTCTTTGTTCAAAATTATATTTGTAATTTTTTTATATAGTAACTGTCACTATTCGTGTTAAATATTATTATAGCTGTGTTAAATCGACATCCTATTATCGTACCATGTTTAATTTGAAACCAGTAGACCTTTTGCAAGTTTATTTCACTTGACGATTTGTAGGTTCCATGTGTAGGGTTGCTTTGTAATTTGGTTCTCATTCGGACCCGTAGCTCAAAGTATATATTGAAGTATACTTATTCCGTTTTTCAAAGGTAGGTGGGGCGGAGGGGGAGATTTTGTACTATTCACTAAAAAGGGATTTTTTGAGTTGTGTGGATTGTTGGCCCGCATGGTGAGAGCTTGAGAGAACAAGCATTTGCAATGCAATAGGTCTCGCATTTATAGGAGTTTGAGCTATTGGCATTGTAAATGACAGTGCTTTTTATTTAAGTTTGGTTTTGTTAAAACATAAATAAAAGGCACTGTCATTTATAATGCCAATAGCTCAAACTCGTATAACTGCGAGACCGATTGCATTGCAAATGCTTGTTTAAATTGGGTGCAGGTTTTTAGGCCTCAGGGAGGTGGAAGGGGTTGGGGTAGTTTTAGGGACAGAGTGGGGGTTGTGGTAGTGTATGTTAAGGAGCAGAGCTTTACGCCTCAGTGCAGCAGAGGGAAAGGGGTAGTTTTCAGGCCAGGTTTTGTGCCTCAGAGAGGGGTTGGGGGGCCAGGTAGGGGGTTCTTAATTCAGGGCTTAGAGAGCGGTCGGAGCAGTGGCGATGTTAACCATGCATACGCCCTTACCATTCATACCTTTACAAAATTGCATTGTAAAGGCTTGCGTGTTAAAGGAATGCGTGGTTAAGACGCATTCATGGTTCGGGCTGCATGTGAGCGGCACATGTGGTTTAGCCATGCGTGCCTCTATCACAGAACCCAATGATCAGCATATGGGAGAGACTGTGTGCATAATGAATTCAGTGTCAGCTCCTCCTCTAAGGTGATGGAGCGTCGCCTCCCAGGAAAAATGAAATGATAATAACACCAGGTTATTATCATCTTATTTTTCAGAAGGCTCTGAAGGTGCAGGGCTGGGCGGCCCACAGAGCAGGGGGAGGAGCGGTGAGCACTTTCTAAGTGCGCATGACGGTTTGGCCGGCCGTTTTGGGACGGCCAAACAGTCAAGCACACTTAACATGTTCTCCACCTGGCTGTAATGCACAGCCTGGGTGGAGAACATGTACAGGCTCTCACTGCCTGTCTGAGCGCTGAAACATGCCACTCAGACCAATCGTGACGCTGCTGTAATGCTGATGACTGCAGGGTTGTGATTGGCTAGAGGAGTCTGCGTCCTACGCCGACTGAAGAGGACGGAGGAGAAGCAGCGGCCAGCAGGTAAGTGCATTTTTCTATTTTCGGAACCCCACCACTTCCCCCACCCCGCCACTACTGCTGCGTACTGAATAAATTCTGTAAGAATCCCTCATCTTCTCCTCTCCTTTAGAAAGCAGATCAACTATATCTCTTCAAGGGGCATCTCTTGTGCTGCTAGTAAAGTACTCCAAAGCCCTGCTGTTCTCAGGGCTGAACTAGGACGAGAACCCACTTTCATGAACTGACTGGCCCGTATTGTGGGGTGTACCCCGGTGAAATGTACAGCACTATTAGTTAGGTTAATTTAATTACTGATACGTGCATTAAAACATGAATATAATGATACATACATTGAAACATGAATTATGAGTTTTCTTACAGTGATTAAGCATCATAGAGGTTAAATGCTGCCTGAAAAAAGTCACTACTATTATAAAACTGTTAATGCATTAACAGTTTTAAGCAGATCGTCTGGTATCAAATGGAGTTCTATAATACATTATCACGTTTTACAGTTTATCGCCTATTTAGCAAAACTGACAAGGGCTCATTCCTGGTGGATACCTGCACACAGTTGCTTCTTCCTAATTTCACTTGTCAATAACCCTTTAATCATTTCAGACCCGATGAATAGAGCATAGAGGCATGGAAGCTGTGAATAAGAAATTATCACTTAATTAGCTTTAGTAAAAGGGCATTAGAGGAGTTTGATAGATATTTTGCTCATCTGACAAAGGCAATTAACCCCCACTGTTTTCGAGTTTGTTTTGGAATTAAAATGAGGTGTCTATAAGGGGAGTCATGCTGATTCTGAATTCAGTTTGATATTAGTTTAGGTGTTTTGTAAAGCACTGCGTTCACCCCAAAGGGGTATCAGGGTGCCAAGAAACTAAATTAGACATCGAAAGACAATACAAATGGAAAGAAAGCCCAAAGGAACAAATAATAAAAATGACGTCTATACAACCTTGTCTTCAGTTCCTTCCTAAATTTACGGAGTTCCACAATCTGCCCAAGTTAAAAGAGAATGACAGCTTCAACAGGCAACTAATGTGAGGAGGCCAGCGCTGGAGTGGTATGGTCTCTCATCTTCAATCTAGGCACTATTCTAGTTCTCAGAAGAATTAGCCTCCCGTAAACGCTGCCGACCTGCTGCTGAGCGATGATGGGGTGTGCACGTCATAATCTATAGACAAAAACCCCAAATATGTCCAAATCTATTTCATTCATTGTGTTTCTGACTTCAGGGGATTGATTAATTATATGGGTGTTTATAAATTCAGTAGCTGCTCCGTTTCTCCTTTCTGAACTCCAGACTGACAGAATAAAGCTATGTTCTGTTTTTTGTTGCTAAATAAAATAAAATGCTGCACACCCAAAATATGGTTTGAGCTGTACTCTTTGAGGATCATTTTACACAATTTGTGTGGTATGTTGGGATGTCTCTGCCCATCCTAATACTGAGAATGTAAATGACAAATTGGAGGTATTACATTACAGTTATCAAATTAATTATTGTGTATTATTCGTAGTAATTCCTGGTATTCAGCCTGAGCACTTTGGAACAGGTATCTGATCTGCATCAAAGAGTCCAGCTTTGAGCAATCAGGTGACTGAGATCCCTCTCCTGTTCACAGCTCCTAACACCAATGTCAGTATCTAGTGCACTGTGATTTGTAGTGTGGCACTTAATTGTACAATACTTTCACATTGTTTGCTTGATTGTTGGACCGAGGATAAGGAAACATTGACCCCAGAGCACATATTATAGTCAATTGATAAGCCTTATTGGATGTATGGGACAGGATACCGCTGAGGTTCAAGATCACAAGATCTTTCCTCTCCCTGCAGTCACCGATGCGTGACAACCCAGAGTTTACCACAGCACATAAAAATACAAAATTCCAGCACTGGGAAAAAGCTGACTGTAGGATGACTTTGGACATGTTTGATAAAGCACAAATCAGACTGTTCCTTGACTGCAAACCTGAATTTAAATTAGAGGAGGGAGTACATCTAAATGCCACCAACTCTGATGCTGGGTAATGCAGGCCTCCACAAGACCAGTGTCTCAAGGGGTGAAATTACATTTTTCCTTTGTACGAAAGGGTGAATCACAGTCTTCCACCACACACTGATGCTCCCTTGAAGGACTCACTAAAATACATGGAAAATAGATATTGGCATGGAAATCCCCAAACATGTCCCCATGTTATACATAAGGGGTAGGAAAACTATTGGAGTGAGTTATTTTGGATTTATTGCTTATAACTTTGGTTTGTTCAGCAGATAATGTATTTTTGAATCATGTTTATGTGTTGTGATTTGGTTCGTCTATTGTTGGTGCAGTTTTTCTTGATTAATGTTTTGATTGTACCAGATGGATATGAATTTCATAAAAACGAAAAATACTAAAAAGAATATCTGTAAACTGAGATAAATACTCAAACACACGAGATTAATGTGTACGTAGTGTTTTCTAAATTAATGATTAATTAATGGGCGCGTGTTTATTTTTTAGATTTCTTGAATTCTAAAATTGATACCTCCCCGCATTCTAGGCCTTACTGGATCAAACCCCTGTTAAATGTTCTTTGCAGATTGGAAGGCATAATTTAAGAAACCATATTGTTTTTCTTCTCAATCTTTTGATATTATAAGATTGATAAAAAGGGTTCCTTTGTCTAGTAATACAATTGTATATTAGTATGACATCCCCAGTATTATGTTTCAAATCCTGAGGTTATGGGGCAGATATACTAATACTTTGTGCCTGATTTACATCACTAAAGTGACACAAACCTGGTGCAAAGTGTTTTTATGGTGTTCACTTTCCAGCATAAATCCTAAATTGTTTTGGAAATTGACCCTAAACTAACACAAAGTAGCACTATGCTCTCCTTTGCGTCAAAAAGACGTACCATGGGTTGTACATGGACATTCCCATGCACCCACCAACATGTTGACACACATTTTTATCTACTAACTTGAACAGACAGGGATTTATATAAAAAAATTATGCCTCCTAGAGGCAGGCACAAAGGTGTAAATAGATTTACTTTCTCCAAACGTTTTCAACTTTGTATATGTGCTCTACAGTTCAGCTCACTTGCAAAGAGTTAAAGTGTTAAACTTTGTCAAAGCATAAAATATCTGCTGGAAGGGTACCCTTCCGTACCCTTCCAGTATAAAACCTATGTTTGACACCACACACACACTCTCTTGCACGGTGGTACAAGGATGTGTGCATTGATGCAAGGCAACCCAAGTTACGCCAACACTGGAGGGGAGAGCACTCAAGGACTTTAACTCCAGCTGACCCCCCAGGACTAGGATGGGTCTCTCCCTTTTCAGACCTGAAGGGTGCCATTTAAACTTTGGTGGACTTCTCCTGCAGCTGGATGAGGCCCATTAGGAAGGTTACCACTGACTCAACTGACACACAGGTACCCTGCAAGATGGCCACAACTATGGAAACTGGGGAGTGCGGCAGGGAGGGTGTTCTGCTTGTTGGCCAAGATGACCTAAGAAACAAGAGAGAGCACCATAAGTCAGCAAAGTCTGGTGCAGGGAACCATCAAACCATACTTCCAACAAAAATTACAGGCCAGAAGGCTTGAATCAAATGCTCCTAAAAGCTAGGGCTATTACCCAGGAGTAAAATGAGCTGAAAAATAGCGAAATCTTCCAAATGGGGTCAAAGATGTAGCCTGGTCCCCGGGGGGTAACAGGCAGGGACATGAAGTGCTTGTTGGAGAAGTGCCTGCACGTGCCTCAGGGGTTGATGCAACCTCAATTCTAAAGGTTTGATTTGACTGGGGCGTGAGTGGGGCCACTCTTTGAACTGTCCTTGACCCCCAAAGACCCATCCCCAGAACCCAAAGCAATTATGAATGTCCTGAGGGACCCCACAAATCTTGCAGGGGCAATAGAAGCCAAGCACATAACATATTGGCCTCCCTGTGGTGCATCCCCAGAATTATTTTCAGAGCGTTTGGGGGCTGCAGGGAGCACAGCATCACACCCAGAACTGTGTTTTGTAAAAAGGTACCCTGAGTCTCCTGGGACCTCATTATGAAGACCCCAGGAGAGGCTCTACGTTGATGCAAGCACTCCTGGAGTTGTAGCTTTGTACTCATAAGCCCTGGAGTGTGTGTGGACGCATGTTTTTGGTCTTAAAGATGAAGTGGGAGCAGCATAGTTAGTGTAGAAATAGATTCAGGGAGGTGTGTTATTCAGTTGAATGCTTTATTGATAATTTTGATGGCTGATAATGCAAGGTTTCATAGTATAATGAATGTTATTGTCACTACCCCCATTGACTTCAATGGTGGGTTATAATATGTATTGGTTATTGGTACTGCCCCATTCATTTCAATGGGATGTTGCAATGGCGAAATATAATGTTATTGCTTTTAGTAATGTGGTAGGAAAAAGGGAAATAACAAACAGCAAGGTCACAATATATATAATAACAATGTACTGAAAACATTTGAATAATAATATGATAGAACAGGAAATTATTTGCAATAATATGCAGAAAATAGGATAAGGGGTAGGGGGAAGAAAATAGAAAGGGCAAAAATAAAAGCTCTTCTGATGTAATGAAATTAGCATAATTTTAAACAGTAATGAATTACAAAAATCATAGAGTAAATATCATTAGGGAAACAAACAAAAAAAATATTACTATTATAATGGAAGCCCTAATAAGAAAAATAATGTATTCACGGAGGTTTAGATACTTCATCAGGTAAGGGTTGATGTATGAAAGTCTTTAAAACTGAGGAATCTAGAAAAATAGTTACTGGAGACCATAGAGAATTTTGTTTAATAGTTAGCGACATTGGGAAACTATACAGTCTATCTAGTCTATGATTATAACAAACCCCATACCACCATGCTTGAAAGGAAATATGTAGAGCATTCTTCCAATTTTTAGTAATCTGTTGAAATGGGACCGCAATAATCATCCGAAAGGCTACCTAAAAATAAATTAGTAAAGGAGAATGGTAAATGTGTATGCAAAATATAGTTAATTTGTTTCCATACTTGTAACCAAAATTGATAAGTGGTGGGACACTCAAATAAAATATGTTTAATATCAGAAATTGATGCAGAAAAGGACGATGGGGTGGTGCTATCAAGCATGTGTAAAAAAAGGAATAGGAGTGATTAGAAGGTGATACTTTTCCTTTTTAAAAGCAGAAGCACTTGCTTGACAATAATTTATTGAATGTTGTTGTTGCCTACCAGTAAGCTGCGGTTACTAACCCACATCACCTCCTCTGAGTAGACCTTGGACTGGTCTGCTTTGCTACCCTGAGAGAGTCAAGTGCTAAAACACAGTACAAGATTCCTAGTGAAAAAAATACAATTGCGAACGTATTACCGGTGAATGACTCGCATGCTTTGCAACTAATAACCTCATTTATAACACTTATTAATATTAATCGGACAGGGATTTTGCAAATCCTCACAAATTATATTTTTGCACAGGGATAGACCCAAAAAACATATGTTGCAGAAGCTGCAAAAAATAGCAAAAGAGATGCTACGCCGAAATATTACATCAGACTCTTAGATAATCAATTGTCTGTCTTCACTTAGAAGAGGCATTGCTTCGCCTCACGAGGCACAAACTGCACCATTAGCGTCTTGTGTGCTTAAGATACAAACCACATTAGGAACGTGCTCTGAAAAAACTGCCATATTAACTTAAACTCTTATTATTGGCAATCAGATTCTTTAGAGGCACTGAAACTTGAGTCAGTAGAGCACTGATCAGAACCACACTTCTCTTGCTTCTTCTCATAAATTGAACACAGAAAAGATTAAACATTTTGTTTTATAAAAGTCCCCAAAGAAATGCACCGTAAAGATATAGAGCATTCACTTCATGTAAGAAAAAAACAAAATTAACCCCCCCCCCCCACTCCCTCCAAAAAAACAAAAACATATTTTGAAGATGCTTGCCAGAGGAACGCTGTGCCTCCCGGCTATAATATCAGGAAGAAAGCATACAAAAGCCTTTCAATTTAAATTAATATACACGGCCAGACATCTGTATTAAAATTCCTGGAGTTTTCTCGGTTATAATGGTGGCTTGTGGTCAGACGAGGCTGCTGGAGAAGTCTGCAGTTATTGCCTTTGTGTAGCCTGAGGTGGGGGCACATGTTTCTGATTGCAACAGGCTGCAGGCCACCTCCTCATGAAAACCAACACATGACACAGTGTATGGAGCCAGGTGAGAGGTTGTACACAAGCAACCAAGATGGAGGCGCAGCAAGAGCTGCTCACACCATTTAACCTCACTTTCACACTGCTGCTTGATTGCCACTGACGTCATGATCTATGGCTGTTTTCTTTTATGAGTGCTGCAGCATTTCCAAAGTAAGAACTTCTATAAATACAAGGACGGTCTTAAGGCTCAAGCACGCTTTTATTAAAGTCTTCCCAACTGGATCCCTTCCATCCCAAAGAAAACAACAGCAGGATTGAGGATTGCAGGACAGCTGCCTCTCAGATGCGGGCCAGCTCCATTCTCAGATGTTGCTCTTTTCATGTGTATTATACACCCGGAGGCAGCAGTGCTTGATTTGTAAAAAAAAAAAAAAGTGCCCGGGCTCTCGTCAGAAGGCCACTGCCGCGTGCACTACAAATTGCCCCTGCCAGCACTGCCGATATCAATGCCAACACAATGACTAATCTTCGTTCTCCTACAAGTGTGACAATTCAGTCTTTTCCAGGTACCCAAAGCTAAAAGAGTAGTTTGGACAGCAGGCAATAGTAATTTTTAATGTATATTGAATTAATTAACCTTTGTTGATGTGTTCTTCTTTAAAATAGACAGACAGCACCACCATGTGGCAGACTGTTACAAGCCCCGGTGTTGACTGTTACAAGCCCAGGTGTTGACAATTAAGTGCTGGTGACGAGCACGGGAAACCACCAGCTCAAATTAGGCACTGAAGGGCAGGAACATGACGTGGCGTGTGACTCAGTGGACAGTGATGGACAAACCCATCTCATGCTTGTATGTGACCAACACTTACAGTGCCTCCATGCCCACTAACTTACAGTACTTACCCAGCGCACTTCTGCAGCTCCACCGAATTCATTGTCCCGATGAGTGATATTGTTACTCACCTCCTAAGCTACTCTGGGCTTTTCAATTGAGTAAATATTCTTCAATATTGCTGGATGTGAACTAGCACCTTATTCACCTCCACAACTACTGCAAAGTTTGAACTACCCCACCCTCCCTATTTACCTGTTCAACTACTGCAGCACATGGACAACCACATTGTTTATCTGCTCAACTACTACAGGGTTTGTTATACCACAAATTCCACCTGTTAAACTGCCATGGGCCATTAAATACCACATGGTTCACCTGCTCAGCTGTTGCACTACCACCCAGAATACATACCTATTCAGCTCTTGCATGGTGTGATATAACAGCAGATTCACGTGAATAGTTGTTGCAGGCTGTGAACTACCACCCTGTCCACCTATTCAGCTGTTGCATGGTGTGATATACCAGCAGATTCACGTGAATAGTTGTTGCAAGCTGTGAACTACCACCCTGTCCACCTATTCAGCTGTTGCATGGTGTGATATACCAGCAGATTCACGTGAATAGTTGTTGCAGGCTGTGAACTACCACCCTATCCACCTATTCAGCTGGTGCATGGAGTGATATACCAGCAGATTCACATGTTTAGTTGTTGCAGGCTGTGAACTACCACCCTGTCCACCTATTCAGCTGGTGCATGGAGTGATATACCAGCAGATTCACATGTTTAGTTGTTGCAGGCTGTGAACTACCACCCTGTCCACCTATTCAGCTGGTGCATGAGTACTATACCAGCAGATTCATGTGAATAGTTGTTGCAGGCTGTGAACTACCACCCTGTCCACCTATTCAGTTGGTGCATGGAGTGATATACAAGCACATTCACATGAATAGTTGTTGCAGGCTGTGAACTATCACCCTTTCCACCTATTCAGCTGGTGCATGGAGGGATATACCAACAGATTCACATGTTTAGTTGTTGCAGGCTGTGAACTACCACCCTGTCCACCTATTCAGCTGGTGCATGGAGTGATATACCAGCAGATTCACGTGAATAGTTGTTGCAGGCTGTGAACTACCACCCTGTCCACCTATTCAGCTGGTGCATGGTGTGATATACCAGCAGATTCACATGAATAGTTGTTGCAGGCTGCGAACTACCACCCTGTCCACCTATTCAGCTGGTGCACGGAGTAATATACCAGCAGATTCATGTGAATAGTTGTTGCAGGCTGCGAACTACCACCCTGTCCACCTATTCAGCAGTTGCATGGTGTGATATACCAGCAGATTCACGTGAATAGTTGTTGCAGACTGTGAACTACCCCCCTGTCCACCTATTCAGCTGGTGCATGGAGTGATATACCAGCAGATTCGCGTGAATAGTTGTTGCAGGCTGTGAACTACCACCCTGTCCACCTATTCAGCTGTTGCATGGTGTGATATACCAGCAGATTCATGTGAATAGTTGTTGCAGGCTGTGAACCACCACCCTGTACAGATATGCAGCTGTTGCATGGTGTGAAATACCAGGAAATGCACTTGAATAGTTATTGCAGGCTGTGAACTACCACCCTGTCCACCTACTCAGCTGTTGCATGGTGTGATATACCAGCAGATTCATGTGAATAGTTGTTGCAGGATGTGAACCACCACCCTGTACAGATATGCAGCTGTTGCATGGTGTGAAATACCAGGAAATGCACTTGAATAGTTATTGCAGGCTGTGAACTACCACCCTGTCCACCTATTCAGCTGGTGCATGGAGGGATATACCAACAGATTCACATGTTTAGTTGTTGCAGGCTGTGAACTACCACCCTGTCCACCTACTCAGCGGTTGCATGGTGTGATCTACCAGCAGATTCATGTGAATAGTTGTTGCAGGCTGTGAACCACCACCCTGTACACCTATTCAGCTGTTGCATGGTGTGAAATACCAGGAGATTCACGTGAATAGTTATTGCAGGCTGTGAACTACCACCCTGTCCACCTATTTAGCTGTTGCATGGTGTGATATACCAGCAGATTCATGTGAATAGTTGTTGCACAGTGTGAATTACCACCCTGTACACCTAGTCAGCTGTTGCATGGTGTGATATACCAGCAGATTCATGTGAATAGCTATTGCACAGTGTGAACTACCACCCTGTCCACCTATTCAGCTGGTGCATGGTGTGATATACCAGCAGATTCACGTGAATAGTTGTTGCAGGCTGTGAACTACCACCCTGTCCACCTATTCAGCTGGTGCATGGTGTGATATACCAGCAGATTCACGTGAATAGTTGTTGCAGGCTGTGAACTACCACCCTATCCACCTATTCAGCTGTTGCATGGTGGGATATACCAGCAGATTCATGTGAATAGCTGTTGCACAGTGTGAACTACCACCCTATACACCTAGTCAGCTGTTGCATGGTGTGATATGCCAGCAGATTCATGTGAATAGCTGTTGCACAGTGTGAACTACCACCCTGTCCACCTATTCAGCTGGTGCATGGTGTGATATTCAAGCAGATACACCAGGTGAGCTGCAGGGTGTGAAATACCACAAAATCTGGAAGAACATTTCTAATAGATGCTGCTCAGGAATAGTTGGTAATTCTTCCAGGCAAAACCTCCAATTTAGATTCTAAATATATTGTCCGATATATTGATAGTATTGTGAAGCATTGTGCTAATAGCAAATTTAATGCAAAGATGAACTATGCTTTTAGCCATGGCCACACCAATGTTATTTTATGCATTGTAATTGGTGACAGTGTTTTATATGTACTATGATTATATTTTTACCCAAAAATGTTAGATACATTTGTATCCCTTTATTATGCCTTGCTGTATGTGATTGTACTGTACATTTGTGGTCTATTTTAAGATGACTGAATACATTTAATTGAATTGAATTGAATATTATTCAATATTGATTTCTATTCAGTCAAAACTGGTATAACACAGGGCATAACGCAATAAGATCAGAAATGGGTTTAAAATACTTTTCTCCATATACAAAGTTACTAAGGGGCTGCAGAGCCTAGTATAAGTACGGATCTTGAGAAACAATTTTCAAACATTTGGAGAGCCCCTTGTTTTACTACAGCACCAGAGTTCAGTACCTTACAATGTTGTTGCAACTGCTTTGTGCCACTACATGGTTAAACATATGGAAAGAGATTGGCTCCCTATCTTATCTTTGAGTCTCAATACAACATTAGTTGTTCACTTATGTACAGGTATGGCCTTTCCTAGATATGGGAGCCAATCCAGGTTGTTGTTAAAGCTTATACCAAGATAATTAAAGCTTAATTGGACTTGATCCATTGCACATTAACTGTGGTTGTCTTCTCAAACTGGGGGCAGGTTTAATTATAAGCTTGGTCTTAGCAGAATTGATAGTCAGGTCTTTATCCTTACAAGGGTTCTCTAATTCGTTAATCAATCTATGTCATATCATTTTGAATCAAGATAGCATTAAGGCTATCTGCAAAAAGAAGTACAGGGGTAATTTCTAATTCCATAACTTGGGCACATCAACATTAAATTTACTGAAGTAGCTTTCAACATCATTTAAGCAAAGGCTGAATAACAGTTGGGCTAAAACATACCCTTGGTGCATGTATGATGGAGTATAGAAGCTGTCGCTGCCCTCCCCAGATGCACTATAATAGATGCAAGCATGTGCAAACCTTTCAATCCCTTATCCATTCCCTGCTAGTTTAATGTATTCCACAATTTAGATCTATTGACGAAGTTGAATACAGATATGAATGCCAGAATGTTTGAAAAACTTTCTTCATCTAGCTGTGTACAACACAAGCTACATACAGCCAGATTACTCTCTACTAACCTCAATCTCGTGGAGTAAAGTCTACCACCCTATTTCACAAATCCCCTCTCTTTCACACAGTCAAGTCTCTGCCCTCTTACTCACTCAAGCATTTCTTCTTCAAACTTTTAAATCTTTGCTATTTTGCTGACTTAATCACATTTGGTCCACAGGCACTCACCCACCACATGTTTCTTAGACTACCTCCATTTGTCCTTGTTCATTGCTTGGTCTCTTCCATAAAGTAATCCATTTACTACTCATTTCTCCACCTTACCATTCATCTCCAGGGCCAACTCTGTCTCCCAGTTAGTATACTCACCGGTCTCCAGTAGAGTTAAATCTCTGACATTCTGTTTACTCATTCACCTGTTTCCTTAAAGAGTTCACTTTCCTATCACTTTTTTAGTCTTTCACCATCTGTTGGTGTCTTCATTCATTTACCCCTCTCCCATGGAGTAATGTCTCACACACCATAAACAACTAAATTTGCTTGCATGGTGTACAACATTATAATCATGCTTACTCATTGGTTTATAACAGAGACAGCAAACTGTATACAACCAAATTCACTCAGTGCTGGACCTGGAAGCAAGCTCTTAAAATAACCTAAAAATGCTTACTAACTTAATTAGTACTATTGTTACAAATATATCGCTGTGCATCACCTCAATATTAACTTTGTTATATATATCTGACATTAGGATAGCTTGCACTGTAAAAATCATAACACTCTTTCTCATAGCAGTAATTTCACAGAAATCTAAACAAACCAACATACAGGACTTGAGCAGGAGGTTCGTATTTCCCTGGCTGTAATTGGTGTGATAAGGTAGGTGAATAGTATTGAATCGGGATGTATATGTTTTTTTTTATCATAAACAATTTTCATTTATAAACATATTTATCAAACTGCAAACATTATTTACAAGAATAAACATTTGTGATGTTTAGAGATACTGCACCAAAGTTACATACTTAAATCTAAGTAAATAGGATGTTTAAACAATATCTATAACAATTATTCTTTAAGTATACTTAGATTGACCTAAAAAAGACACAGCTAAAACAACTTTGGGTGTCAATGATGATGTGGTGATGTGTTAAAGTGATACAACATAGGAAAAGTAGCATTATGCCAAGTACAATTAAGGCACTGTAAGGTTACAATAATTGTTCAAGGCACAACTGCAGAATAATTACCATGAACAACTATTAATTTCTGCTTAAACGATGAACAAGTATAGCTTGAAGTTGCAGTCCCACTGATGCTAGGGTGAGAGGGCCTTCATCAGGGCAACCAATAAAATTCAGATCAAATGAGAAGCAGGCGAAACTCTCAGTAGTTAATTAAAACCTCTCTTGGAAACAGACTTCATAAATATATTTACAATTGGCAAACACTATTGTACAATTTCTCTGTCATATTACAACGATTAAGCTGAGTCTGCACCTCATTAGGCAGGACTGTAAATGACCACACATCATATTCATGAAGTTCTCCTCCTAACAAGTTATATAGCTGAAGAATATCAGTTTAATATTGGAATACTGGTATCAATGCCTAAAAATGTATATTTTATGGACTAATATCCTATGTAACCCATATATGATTCATTCATTGGCAAGCAAGTAAGAAGTCTAAAACAGACACACTAATTATTTTTGGAAAAAACGATCCCCGTGAACTAAATCATAAAAACATTTAAATAACAGGCCAATCTAGCACCTTATTAAATAATAATATAATTTAGTAAAATATCAGGCCTTCTGTTTGCAATGCTGCAATGAAATTAATGAAGCAGGGCATCTAGACAACATGATGAACTTCCATTAAAGCTTCTCCTAATGGATTGACTTGGAAGAAAATGGTGTACAGTCACGTGATCTGTAGTGACATTTATAACATGGCACCTACTTAACATAATTCACCAGACCGATGCACACATACCAATCAGAGTCAAATAGCTGGCATACCATAATTTATTAATAGGAAGCAAAACGTTTAGAAAGTATTGCAAAGGATTCAGGGTGTATGCATATGTAGAAAAATAAAGGAATGATTTGGTGACAAAATAATTCCCAATCATAGGCAGGCCTTGATGCTTTTCTCTATCATTGCCAGATGTATTTGGAGATTTCCTGCTTGACATTTCTTTTTATTTTAACTATTTGCGGAAAATCTATTTTTAGCAGTGTTCCCCCATTTTCTGGTTTGTTCTAGACGTCTGCATTTTGGACTCTGGGTAGGTAAAACCTGATGACATCCTCAAAGTTACTTAATTTCTGCTTTATAAAGACAATAATTGAGGTGACACTGGAAATTAACTGTATTTGTGTGCAGGTTCGGAGCAGTTGTATAAGGTTCAGCTATTGGCTGCAGAAGTAAAGGACAAGGTTTCCCCAAAAGCACCTAACAAGTTAACATGCTTTAGACAACAAGTTTTTGTAGCCAAGCTCTACAAATTGTAAAGTGTCAAACTTTGTTTTAAAAACAAAGCATGTAATCAAAACAAATTGTACCTTGTAGGTAACCCTGCATGAGAAAATCAATGGAATGGTCACATTTGTATTGCCCATATGAGGCCATCCATATCTACTATTTACACTTCACATCTGCTTGTGAATTGCCCCTTTAGTAGTCCATTCATTTGAGCTTAGGGACCAGCCTAAAGTTTTAGGAGCAAACATCAACACTTGTGTTGTCCAGATGAGGACTTGGAGAATGAGATTTTACATGTTCCTTAGACGGATTAAACCGACCAACCTTAGGAGAAAGGAGAGAGATGAACTATGGGGAATTCCCCCAAAATATTTGAGTTTTGTGGTGATAGGGATTGTGGCTTAGCTTTTTCCTGTAAGCTTATCTCTGGAAGAGGAATGGAGCCACATTTCTGCAAAACCTGGGAGAAAAAAGCATCATAATATTAGTTTGTTTTTCTAAGGGATCATGAGAAACTAGCTGTTTTGCCATTTAAATTGCTTTGCTTGCTCAACTAATTGGAACCAATGGAGTCAGAGGAACTTCTTCGTTTTCTGCACTGAAAAATTCCTGATTTCCCGATAGAAGCTTTGGAAGATATCACACCAGCTGAGATATCTGAAACTAGAACGCTGCTCTGAGAGCTAGCAGCCCTAGCCCATTACTGACCCCCACGGATACAGGATATTCCAGTCAACCCTGCTTGTCCCGGCAGAACCACCTTAATGTGGATGAAGAATGAAGACGGTCCTTGAGCAGAATAAACTGTGGTCTGCTTGAAAGACAAACAATTGACAGTTTGCAACCAAATATTTCTTCTGGCTATTCCTCTAGATTTTTGCCATTGTGTTTGCGTGTTTGCGTCCCGCGCATCCGAAGAACAACCACCGGTGGGAGGTCCTTCTCCCACCTCACCGCCAAGACCTGGAACACCCTCCCACTTAACCTACGACAGACCCAAGACCTGCTGACCTTCAGGAGGCTACTCAAGACCTGGCTGTTCGATCAGTAGCGTCCTCCCCCAGTGCCTTGACACCCTCACAGGTATGTAGTGCGCTCTACAAATGTTGTTTGATTGATTGATTGATTGATATATCTTTGGAGCATTTGACGAATCTTCACAAAATTTTCCCCAACAAGTGTCCCGGTGATTCTAGTTGTGCATAGGAAGTTTCAAGGCAATCCGTAAAGTGGGAGCCGAGAAATAGGGGAGTAAACAAAAGTGCGTTTCCCATGTTAATTCTCGTAGGAGTTTTGAACACAACTGCACCCGAACTGCTGGATGGAATTACACCGAATTTGGAAGAAAGGTAGCTTTTGGTTCGCAGATCATGCTTTCTGTTATCTGGTGTAAATCCATTCAGGTAGATTGCGAGAAATTAAGGGAAATCCAAATTTTTATATCTGTGGTCGCAAAACCTTCAAAAATAAAGAGGAGCTTGTGCAGGGATCTGGTGAGCACTGATTGGCTGCCTACACTCCAACCAGGAAGTGTTGGCAGCCATCATGGGACTCTACATCAGCAGACTCCCAAAATAAAGCTGAAAAAAAGAAAAGGGAGCAGGGTATGAATGCCATAACTGCCTAGACTTGGCCCTGAATAATTATTATTTTATTTACATTTTGCTGTGAAATTGTGAACATTCACGAACTCTCTATGTAAAATTGGAAAAAAACAAGTGCAGTCTCCTGTACTAGTTTTCAAAGAAATCCCCCGGGTGGGCCCAGTCCCAGGGGTATGCAGAGGTGGGACCCCTTCCAAGGGCTAATTTATGCCCCCGGGAACCACCATCTCCCCAGGATATTGTAAATAATAATTGGGGAGGTCCTCGCAGACCCGCCTGTACCCTGGGGACCATAACCTCCCTAGGGCTCTTGTTAATAATATTCGGAGGGACCTCGCCGAATCCTCCCCGCGATCCGGGGGACCACCACCTCCCTGAGTCTACAATTTAAAAATACACAGGGAGTTCACATGGAACCACGCCCCCCAGGCTCCTGGGACCACCAAGTCCCCGGGGCTACAATTGTAAAATAACACGGGGGCAGTGTGGACCCCCAGGGCCAAGGGGACCAACAACTCCCCTCAGCAAATTTAATTTTTTTTAAAGAGGGAGGAGGGAAGCACGACCCGCCCCCTGGGCCTTGTATGGCCCCGGGGACCATCACCTCCCCGAGGACTGGCCCCTGTAGATCAAAGGAGGGCCCACTCCTGGAGCCATATATGGCCCTGGGGACCGCGACCTCCCCAGGACCGACTCCTGCTTTGTCCAAGGGCACCCACCCCCGGGACATAGCTGTTTGGTTTTTCTTCCCACCAAGCCAAAGCAAACATTCCTCTTCCAGCAAGCTTGAGCTGTTCCAATGCTCCCACTTGCTGGAAGCAGGAATTTCATCATGTGGGCAGGGAAAGAGATGAAAGGATTGCTATCGCATGCAGGTAGCTGCATTTCCAGCAACTCCCTGTGTGCATGAGCAATGTCGGCTCCCGATAGGAGGCGGAAATCCAGCTGGGCCTGCTAGGGGCCTTGAGGCTCCCCCCGCTGTCCCCATCAAACCACACTGGATGCCCTAGTTGGGACCCCATAGGTAATACTCAGGATGCCCTGGGTGGGACCCCATAGGTAATACTCAATTTTAGGACTTTAAGAAGCCCACTATTGGCTTGGAGCATGAAGTTACTTGTTGTCATTTTTCTATGTATCTCTGAGAAAATCTTATCATTTTTAATGTATGTTCAGGTAGACTATTTTTCATCACTGATGCAATATGTAAATTGTAGGTTGTATTTGCTCTCATACATTCTTGAAATTAAGTTCATCTAGTGATTCTTCACTTCCCCCCAATCACAAATAAGTAATCGATGAATCTGACCCATATTTTGACTTGTTTTACTACTTCTTCGTTCTCTTCTGCCCACATCATTTCCTGTTCCCATAATCCAATCAACAGGTCTACATATTTTAGGTCAAAAGAAGTGCCAAAGCAGTACTCTGCAATCATCTCTGTATATTCTAGGCTCATAGATCTGGATCATAGAAATTGATTCCATGCATTGATTCCATCTTTATGTTGGAGTGAAGTGTATAATATTACTACATCTTTAGTAGCCATAAGGTAGTTATTCTCCTAAAGTATCTCATTCATTCTAGATAGAAAGGTATTAAGAAAAATATGTCTACATATCTAGATATATTCTCCAATAATGACCCAATCAAACTCACTATTAGTTTACTCTGAGTTCTTTCCCTGTTTTTGTGGATCTTTGGTAAGAAATAAATAAATGGTGTAATGGGGTTGTCATTTCTCAAGTAGAGCTATTCCTCATGATCTAGCAGACATTTTCCTCTCCATTCCAACAGCTTATGGTTGTACTTGGTGCCGATCTCTTTAGTTGGATCTGAATTCAGCCTTCCAGAATGCACAGGGTTCTCCAACTGTATTTATGCTCTTCTGGCATATAGATCTCTATCTAGAAACACAATGTTTCCACCCTTGTAGGATTCTGTTACAACCAGACTCGGTTTATTACATATATCTTTGGGAACAGCCCATTCTCTAGTTGTCATATTCTGCTTTTTGACCACCTTTATTTTGATTGTTTCCTTCTAAGATCTTCCTGATCAATCAATCTTGTTTCCTGCTAGTAATTATGGTCAAAATTTGGATTTAGGTTTACAACCACTTGTTAGGGTCACATATGTGTCTATTCCACTCGTGTGGCCTATTTCAAAGTCTTTAGTTCTTGAGTCTCCTCCATTTGCTCTTCTAGGGCAAGTAGTTCACCTAAGCATGGAATCTCCATAATCTCCAAGTTACACATCTCTGTGTGGAGAGATCCTCAAACTTGTAAATTTACTACCTTAAGCAGTTTAGGGATGAACATGCACCCTCCCACAGAACAGTTACCATGTTGCTATTCAGAAACTACACTTCAACAGCCAAAACAGTAGTACAGGACTCCAGATGTGAGCTAGAGTAAGTCTAGCAACATACATGGCCAACCACTGATACTGCAACCACCTCCCATTGAACATAATGGAGGCAGGGACTTAAAATAAAACTCCACATGAAATATTGTTACAGTAAATTAAATTATTGACAATAGTTAAAAATATAAATAAATACAACTTGATGTTAACGAAAGTATATGAAAATAAAACATATTTGTTATGTAATGATAAAATAAATTAATAACCTTCTCTGAATTTATAAATTAATGTAACATTAATTTTTATTAAACTATAATTAAACTACTTTAGTTGATCTATACATCACTTTCAATAATTATTAATGGATAATAAAAAAGATATTTTTTACTTTAGGTGGGAATTCATTTTTTTAATTTAAGCATCAGAAAAATTATTTGTATTTAATTTATTTACATTACTGTAAAATTTAATTAAAAATTATATCACTAGGCGAGTAAATATTTTTATATTTATTTTTCTACATTCCCTGATTTAAAATAAATATATAAAATTAATTTACACGATATTTGACATAAAAATAACTTTACTAATTTATTCAAAAATTTCCGCTACACTGCTTAATCTGAGCCGGTGGTTGTTGGTTGGGGCCACCCACCGGCACTCGTTTTTGGGGACTGGCACTTTTTTGTTCTATTCAGACATTTCCCGAGAGTAACAGAGGGAAAAACACTCAAGAGGAAGTGAAAGTTAAGAGTGAGATAAAGGAGTGTCTGGCAGTGAATTGAAGTCTACGCTGCCTTGGTATTCGGCGTGCTGACATTCAATAGCGCTGGCAGCGTGCTTCTGAGATGAGCTTTGGGTACCGGTGCTCATCCTTCCACAAATTAAGCACCTGCGGCTGTCAATGCCGGTCAAACCATTATACTACATAACAGAACGTTATTTCTGCAGCAATATTGGAAGTATTCGTGTTAACAATCCAGGCAGCCACAATTTATGGAAAGGACTACCTTCAATTAACAATATAAGGTCTTCTCGACACGTAATGCACTACTCGATACAGAGGCGTTAGTCTTGCTAAACATTTTCTGAAACTGTCTCTAGTGCAAACTGGTATATTCTAGCTGTTCTCCAATCAAACTGTTCTAATGTGAACTGTGTATGTGCATTGTGCAACTGTTCATATGAAGGGTGCTCTGGCTCTTGCTCACGCTACATAAACCTGCAAAACTACAGAAATTAATAAATATATGGAATACTAACCGCGAGCACTCTGCTACCCTTGTTTTTCATCTCTGCAATTGAATATTCTGCCTTGTCTTCAACATCTAACCCAATATCAATGTATTTGTTCACTGTGGCCCTTCCCGCCACATTCAGGCAAGCACATGTCTTATATGTGTGCAACATGTACAGCGGTGATTCCTCCACTAAGGCGGAGGAGCGTCATCCCACAGGAAAAATAAAATGATAATAACAGAACAGAATTTTTCACTAGTGGCTCTGGAGGTGTGGGGTGGGGCGAGCGGGGCTGAGCTGCCCACAGTGCAGGCGGAGGGGTAGTGGGCACTTTCTAAGTGCGCATGACAATTTGGCCGGCCGTCTTGGGCCGGCCAAACAGTCATGCACACTTAGCATGTTCTCCACATGCCTGCATTGCACAGCCTGGGTGGCAAACATGCATAGCCTTTCACTCCCTGTGTAAGCACTGAACCATGGTGCTCAGGCGAATCACATACCCTGCTCCAGTCATGCTGGTGACAGCAGTGTCGTGATTGGCTAGGGGAGTTCGGGAGCCTGTGTTCCTCCTGTTTCTTGCGTTGAGCGAAGATGACGGTGGCCGGCAGGTAAGTGAATTTTTCTTCTAATTTTTTCTTTTTTGATCCCCCTCCCCGCTCCACCACTACTGCCCCATAGCAGCCGCTACTGAACGTAGTGTCTCTCCCATAAACATCACGACACCCGAGCCCTGTCTCAACGACATTCCGTGTTTGATAGGCAGAGGAAAATCTCTCCTCCTGCCAAGTAAGTCACACTTTTGGCTGCATGACACATTTCCTGTGGCAGTGGAGCCAAGGCATTAGCGCCTTGCATGGCTTCTTAAACTGCGTTCTGACTGCAGAGTCTTGTTTTTAATTAAACGAGACACATTTTTAAGACAACAGCACAGCTTCCAAGAGACGTGGGGAAATATTTGTGGGAGCCAAGTCTGGCTGCGTGCCTCTAACGTCATTTGCCCACCCAGTGCTGCAGCAGAGACAGAGTGGCTGAGTGTGGCACCCCGGCACCACGGAATGGGTCTTGGGTTATGTGTGAAGTGTGAAGTGGTGTCACTCAGGGACAGAGGTTGCCAGCAGTATCCAGTTTCTTGCAAGCCGTTTGACCACACGGGTCACTCCAATTGCAACCACAAACTCTCTGTCTGTTGAATGCCTACTTTTTTGTTTGTTTTTGCCTATTACAATATACACGCGGATGAGTGCAGAAATGGTTTTCCACAGTCAATATATGTTAACAAATGTTTGACCTAAACGCTAAGTGATGCTTGTAATAAGATCCTGTGATGTGAAAAAAAACAATGATAAATAAGTTAGACCACCCTTCCCACTATGGAAGCAAAGAGACCCGCTCCCCATGAGATCTCCATGAATATTCATAGACATTAGCATAACTCTGTCCATGTGTGGAACCCCACGACTCTAAGTAAATAAATATAAATTACTCTCTCCAACTTTCACAAAAAGCAAAACAAGGTTTTCTTTCCACTACTTTGATTTTTCAATACAATGAAACACATATATGTATAGTAAAAAAATCTAGACTGAAAATGAGTAAATATAAACAGAACAGCGAATGTATGATGGAATTCCATGCATGCCTTAGGAACTCCATTATTTGAACAAATGCGTCTTGTTCTGCACGCAAGTTGTTTTAACAACTTGGCTTAGCGGGCGTCGAATATTGCAATAGTTTAATTTACTATTCCATCTCCAGTCTGCGCAACAGTAGGGAAGGTTTCAAACTCTAATTCCAACACTACTCCACCACTGCACCCCCTAAAGCAAGCCATTGTTACGACTTGCGTGCAAAATGACGGCGTGCTAAAGACGCATGCGTTCTCTTGCCGCGCTGTGATGGCACAGCGTGATTCCAGCTTCGTACTAAAGGGCGTTATATTCTACGCATGTTACAGGTAGACCTGGCTATTAATTTAAATGAAGCTTTTTCTAAGAGTATATGATATGCTGCTTGCATTTTTAAAGCGATGCAGAAGAGGTATAACCACAAAGATTCCTTAACAATGCACAGGGACCGAAGCAAGAGGGCAAGTACCTTTGCTTATTGTGAAGCAAGGAATCAGCTGCATTATAAAGGACCTTCATCCAATGCTCAGCTGAGATGGAAAGCGGAAGTATTCATTCACCTGAACGCTTGTAACTGGTAAAACAGCCACCGTATTTGCTACTAATGATAATTTGAAACAAACTGACATCAAAGGAGCAAATGCAAGCTAAAACATACTCTCTACAAAGGTTAGTAATGCAAAGACTGCAAACCTATACACAGAAGAGAAACATCTGAAAGAAAAGGATGCCCATTACAGTATCCTACCTGGGGCAGTATCATATAAAATGGTGCATTATTCCGCCATGCATTGGTGCGTCCAACGCAGACAGGGCAGTGAGCCACATTACATGCAAAATGTCCTGCCCCCCGTGCAGGTATCTATCAATCAATCAGGGGTTTATAAAGCGCGGGTACTCACCCGTGAGGGTCTCAGGGCGAAGGTATGAGATTATGGCTGCACTGAAGAAGAGCAACAATGAAAGGTGGGCCGGCGATTTCTAACTGCTAATCCATCCCTCAATGCAGAGGGACGGGCAGCAGTTTGAGGAGGAGGCGGGTATCTTCTCACAGGTAGGTGCTGTTTGTGTGACTGCTGGAGTATGCCTCAGTATCCCTGGGACCACATACTCCCCCCTCTAGGGGCTCCCCTGGGGAGTGTGCTGACTGGACACCCCTTCCGATCAGCGAGACTTCTTTGTCCCCGCCTGCCCAACTATATCTTAGCTTGGGCACAGGGCCAAAGACATGCCCTCTTGAAAAAAAAGGAACATCTCTGAGATCCATATTGCAGAAAGGGGTTGCTTAAGCATCTGCGGTCCCTTCTATAATACCAAAGTGTGACCAGGTACAAAATGTAAGTGCAAACACCTCATGAGTTCCTGCAGCAGTTTCTGAGCAATCACCCCAGGTGAAATGTTAGTGGAACTTGACCCAAGGGACCTCGTGGTACTAGTGAAAGCCAAAAGCTATTGTGCAGAAAGGTAGTAGTGTTCCCAAAATGGGAATGGACCGCACATCAAGCAAATTTGAAGAAAGAAGCAAACAAGTGTATGTCGTAAGAGATAACTATCTGTCCAAAGGGGTGCTTGGTAGCCAAAAAGCACTTACTACCCTAAAGTGCCATAGGCAAATTGACAACACAAATTGCCAGAAATTTATCTAAAAAGTTGGCTTGAGCAGCACTCCCATAAGTAATAAACTAGGTCATTCGCACTGAGCAATTATCACAGACCAGTAGTAGTGTATTATATATTATGTCCAAAGTTCTTTCGTTAAATGCAGGATATCCAAAGAGTTCCAAATGATGTAATGAGGATCCACCAAACTTCTGATTGAGTTGTTGGTTTTATTGGTCTTCAATACATGTTGAGTATGTATAACAGCCAACACGTGTTTCGTCTGTACCAGGTAAGTACAATGACTTTTTCAAGGTAAGAAGAAAGTACAAGATACATTCGAAGAGGCTCCAATCTTTGTAACTAGTAAATAAACCTCCACAAAGAGTATCCAATGTATCGATCCTCCGAATGAGCAAATCGTGCTTGTAATGTATCCAAAAAATATAGGAAAAAGTCGAAGTGTAGCATGTAAAGATTATAGAGCAAGATAAATAAAGTTAGTTGCACGCAGCTTGCTCTAAACCCCCAGGGGTAAAGTCGACGTTCAACATATTTTCACGTATATGCGAGCAGGCACAGCGTGCTTTGACATAGTCGCGACTAAGAGCTCATGTTCAGAAAAAGAGTAACGCGCATAATAACGCTAAAAAGAAAGGTCTTTTTAGCAAACACGGCTCAGTGGTTGTGCTCTTTTTTGGTGCATTTTAGTCAAAATGAAGCCAATGCAATAAATTCAACATTTTAGATGTGAATGATAGGGCTGCGTTTGAAGCAGTGATTGTGCCCCTGTTTGCTAACCTGGCAGTCCTTGGCTTTAGATGCGTGCGGTCCTCTTCAGTGGGCATTTAGCAGGTATGCTGTTTCTTGAACACTTTATGCGGATTGTAATGTTATTGGTTAATTATTTGCGCTAGAAAATTACCGTAGAGGATAGTGTCAGACTGTAAGAAGTGGTGCCAACCTACAGGCGAAATGCACAATGCCATGGTGGATCCAGGGATAAGCACTGGTTGATACTGTGTGGTGCATGCGCTGCTCAGAACCATCACAGAATTAGTGCCAGCCCGGATAGAGACATAACTGAGCTCCTTCAAGAGAGTTCCTATAGTGAGGCTTTAGCCAGTTTTCACAAAGCCGTTTGGCACTTTAAGTGACATTTAGATGCCCAAATGGCATCACTAACATGGTGAACTTGCACTCTTAAAGGGATTTACCCTTGCACATTAATACTAGTCCCCAGTGAAATTAAATTTATGCTGGAGTAATTTCATATGGTTTCCAGCATTGCACGTTACGAGTGCCCAAGATTACACCGTTATGCCACATCGGGTAAATGAGATTTTGTTCGGGTAGGAATCCTATAGCGGGACAATGTGAATGAACTGACAATCGACTTTTCTTGTAATTCCGATTTGGTGGGGATTTATATCACAAAAATGCATCCCGAGTTCTAAATGCTGCTTTTAATGAACCCTACCTGTCTAACTATATTTAGTACACCAGCTAGAAAGTAACTGGGCCCTCTAAATTACTTGGAGGAATGGGAGACGATCTACAATATCGTGTACATCAGGTGCAGATTACACAAATATAATTCACACACTGCATTCAATATTTTTTAGGCACTGGGGATTTCGTAATTTACCCAGAATCACACAGTGTTGAGTCAAGCATCAAGACCAGAATTCGAACCCGGATCCTTAGGTGCCACTAGTGGCAAGGCTACATATAGGATTATTTATTTTATATATTTAAAGTTCACTTCTTAACCCTAAGGGATGGTAAAGAGCTATACATTTGAGAAGCGTTTTAAGTCAGGTTGAGATGTTAACCAATACAACAATTCCTAGCATGGATAAATGGCTAAAGCAGATAGGAATATTACCGTGAAGAGCATGGAGATCGGTGTATAGATGGTCGCGTGTAAGACATGCCTGATACAAGATATAATGTATGCAAGTGTCAACTATCCAAGTGACATGGGAGGAGAGTCATCTAACTATCCATACAAATCTGAGAATAGTTTAAAAGGCATTATGGTCACCTAAAAGAAGAAACTGGTTGACAGGGAATAGAGTGAATGCCTAGAAGGGTTAATCCAGGTGTACTAAGTGATTTTAGTTTGCTTTAAAAAGTTGTGTGGTGAAAGGGCATGCCATATTCTGGGTGCATGACCTGAGAAGGACTCTTTGAAGGGGGTCCTTTTCCTGAACTGAAGTGTCATGATGAGTGGGATGAATCTGTTTCTGCCTAAAAACTCAAATTCCTGTGAAAGATATGTGGGGAAGATATGGTATAGGCTTTATTTATGTGTTGTGCTGTTTTGAATGTTGTGTGAGAGTTTAGTGGTAGATAGCCAGTTAAGGTGATTAAAAACGAGAGAGAATCTGTCAAATTTTGTGGTATTGTCTTCAGCCAGGTTCTAGACTGTAGGATGCTAAAATAAGGTAATAAGGTAAACCTATCATGGGAACGACATTCCGATACTCTATACGGAATAGCACTGCCGATTTGAAGTCTTGAGAGCGATGACTGGTGCTGCATGTACTTTATTCCGATGCCTGACATTTCTAGTCCTTATTGGTTTATTTTTAGTTAACTGTTTTCAGTAGCGCTCATCCGCTGAAAAAAGTTCTGATTACCTCACGTGGTGTTGGGAAAGTGCTTCCAGAATTTCCCAAAAGACAAAGCGTTTGGTTGGGTGCTTTAGGTGAAATGGAGGGAGTTTCACAAGTTTATTAGAGCACCACTAATCTTCATTGAGGATCAAGAATGGGTGATTTGCTGAATGCAAAACCAAGTGATTTGCCCGACAAGGTTATTTCTTTTTCAAACCTTTCATGCACCAAATCCTGTACACTATTTGGTATTGATATTTAGTTGAAATAAATTTTGGCTGAATTGAACTTAGAACATCCATGAACCAAAACCAAACAGAGGGGAAGGAGTCAAGCTTTCAGTGCCTTTTATCATTAGTTAAAGCAATGCACAATTAGCCTGCAGGTAAGAGGAACTATGGGACTTTGAAAAGGTCTCACTTAATGGCTCCCAGAGAGGTGCCAGAATGGATCTACCTATCTTGATGTATTGGGAGTGCTGTGCACCAGTGAAAGTTCACAAAAAGAAGCCTATAAGATTGACACACGACTAAGTTGAAATCATGTGGTTGCCTCCTAATTACACTAAGGGGCTGATTCCGATCCGGGTCGGAATGGCACCGAACGCGATCCGGCCGGAAAAATTACGAGCCGTACGCATGTTTTCTGGCCGACTTGTACAGCTGTACGAGTGAGCAAGTACGATGCGAGCTACATGAAATTCACCGACCGAGTCGTTTCCAGGTCCGAACCACTCCGTACGTCTCGGTCGTAAGCTAACCGTGGCGTGCACTGGATGCGATTCACGACCGAGCCAGTACGATGCATGCGTCGGACAGCCTGTGCGAGCCGGAGTGTCTGGCTCGCAAATCGTCCGGGTGGTTGCCTTTGGGGGTCCACATCGGACCCCCTGTCACCCGCAGCCCTATGACTTGGACACAGGGGGAGACCCATGGGTCTCCCCAAAACAGGCATGTACGGTGCGGATGGCACCGACGCGTACCCACTGTAGGGGGTGCACTTGTCCGCGACGTACCCATTCAGTCAATGGGAGCCCATGTACGCGTCGTACGACCGGCTCCCATTGACATCCATGGGAGTCCGACCGAACCGAGTCCGGCAGCATACGTCCGCATCGTACTCGCTCGGTCGGACTGCAGGACTCCGGCTCGGTCGGAAAACACTCCGGATCCGGCTCGGTCGGAGTGCTTTCCGACCCGGATCGGAATCGGCCACTTAGTCCAGGAATGCCTTGCAGAGGTCACTTTGTGTGAGCAGGTGATCACATGCTTGAAAGCATATTCAAAGCTGTGTCTGCAATGTTCTTTGAGAAAATATATTCGAGAAATATTCCTGTACATGAAGCAAGCAGGCAATCCCATGGGAACATATATACAATTAACTCTCCTGCTATGCAAGAGGTGACACACAAAGGTCTTGGATAAGACAGAAGAGTGAAAAATATGTGTCCAGGTTGAAAGATATGAGCATGTATGCTGTCCTGGATAGTGCAAAGCTGAGCCAGAGAGAACTACGATACACATAACAGGAACCCTACCTCGCATTCCTTCCCTTTCCATAAAAGTTATTTTAGAGATTCTGGTTTCTTCACAAAGCTTTTCAGAAACCAGCATATTATGCAATGAGTCCCATGAAGAAAAGCGATCAATCCCTCTTTGGGCTTGACACCTTGATTTGATATTGTGTACCCTAAATACTCAATGTCTTTCAACAAAAGGTTAAATCAGCATCTTTATGCATTTGAAAGATTTCCCATATATTTTGATTGTGTTCTTCTTCCATTTACCTTATATAAATATGTACCAAAATGTCATCTTGGAAATATGGAACATTTATTGGACCCCTGAAAGTTTTATACAGCATACACTGAAAGACACTGGCTGCTGAGGCTCACCCAAAGGAATATTTATGAACTGGTAAATCCCTTTAAATGGCATCGAAAGCTGAAAGTATCTTTGAAATGCACATTGCACATCTTGCCTTCTGCCGTATGTGCTTTCAACCTAAAATTCACCCTCAAGTCACCTACGATACTTATGTCCTCTCCTCTGTAACATCTGGGGTATATTCCCAAAGTTGCAATAATTCTTCTAACAAATTTTTATGAAATAAAATCTTGGGCATAATAATGTAAATTAATCCTAGATCTACTAGGAATTCTACCACTCGCCATTCACCTCAAAACTAGCTTTGTGTTTGATTCTCCAAGCTTCACTTTTTTCTTCAACATCAATGAATAACATTCGGTCCACTGACCCTCGACTCCTTCTACTTTTATACACACTACTCTGAACCTACTAAAGTCCATACAAACATTTGCAGGTGCCCTCATTTGCCATACTTGCAAGAATCCTGGCTTACCGCAAGACAACCCTTGTAGTCCACAGCATGTGCCGTACTCCCACATCTGACCCATATCCTTCACAAGCACATTGATTCTGTCCTCTACATGTTTACACCCTTAATGAATCGTTCATTTTTTCAACTACATTGGCTTCCCTATGTCTCCTGATATCTATCTCTTTCATGAATTTGTCTGATTCTGCTACAGTTTTCGAAATGCTATTAGCCTCTTGTAGTGTTGGCTTCCTCGTGTCCCAAAGTTTCTCTTGCATTTTCTTGTTATTGTATTGTACAATCAATTTATATGTAAGAATGTATTATGTTTCCAAAATTACATGTGACAGATAGTTCCCTTAGTCTTGCTAAAAACTGGTCCACTGCCTGACAATGTTTCTGAGGTTGTGTAAAATACCTGTGTTTATATATAGTTAATTCAAATTCATGTGCGTTATTAAAATACTTTAAAATTAATAATATTTATGTGCTATTTACTTTTTATACATACATTTTAACATTATTTTTTTTGTGTTTATATTTGTAACTATTTTACAAAATGTGATTTAATTTAACATTATTTCCTATGGAGTTTTATGTTAAATCCCTACCTCCATTATTTTCAATGGGAAGGTGTTGCAGTACCAGTGGTTGGCCATGTGTAGTGCTGGACTTACTCCAAAAGTTTGAGTTACTACAAGAGTGCAAGTTGCTACAAAAGTGCTGTTTTTGAATACCGAAAAGTAGTAAACTTACTCAAAAGTATAAACTTACTCAAAAGTGCAGTTAGAGGCTCAGGTCCTTTGTAGAGAAGAAACACTGTATTTCCAATGTTTGCATCCAGGTGGAAACGAGAATGTGTGAGGTGCTATGGTTGCATGATTAACCACAACTGATTCTTGTATTGTATATAATTGATGAATTAAAGTGTTTTTTTAGGTCGGTATTGAAGGTAGGCACTGTCTGCTTCTTTTTAAAAAAAAAATGTCTTTATTGATTTTTATATCATCAGACAGCCAAGACACAAACAGTACATTGAATACAAACAAGTTAACTATATCATCAACTAAATAAACACATGACCTATAAAGTATAACATAAAATTCAATTCATAGCCAATTAGAAAGTGGGGACCATAGTTTTAACCCATTTGCCCTTCTATTCTTGCCCTTTGTTTTATAAACAGCAGTTTCCAAATGATAAACAGACAATAATTTAGCTTGCCAATAGCTAAAAACGGGTGGTTCAATATCAAGCCACTGCATTGTAAAACAACACCGAAAGATTGACATGCATATAAATAAAAATCTATCCTCCAAATCTGTTCTTAAACTGCTGCTACTAGTTTGTACACCCAAAATAACAAGTTCTGCAGAAATTTGTGTTTGAACACCTAAATAGTTCGACAAAAAATTCTCTATATCTCTAATAAATTGACTTGAAATTTTGGGCACAAAAAAAACATATGTATAGTATCTGCAGCAGTAAGATCACATCGGTTACATTTATTCACTTTACCATGTGCCCATCTCGCGAGTTTAGCAGGTGTATAATATAAATCATAAATGGACATAAAATGTTGGCTTATTAATGATCCATTATATAACGTTTTAATAGATATTTCTATGACTCTATGCATATCAAGTCCTTGCACATTAAGATTCTTTTGCCATTTATCTTCCAACGTCGATAGGTCATCCTGATAATTAGCCAACATTAATTGATAAATATGGCCAATTCTCGGTCGTTTCCGAAGTGCTTCAATAATTTTAACAGTTTGGAACAAAATTTGGTTTTCAGAGCACTTTCTATCTAAAAAACTACGAACCATTAGATCACCCAGTTGACTTATACCAGCCCGATACCATCTATGCATGATTGAGTCTTTAAAAATATCCGGTAACAAAGGGCAATTAATTAAAGGTGTATAATAGTTTAAGTTAGAGCTAAATCCAATTCTTTTTTTTATTTTCTTCCAAATCTCGAAAGCAGTTATAATGATTTTAAATTAGGTTTTTTTGTAGTAGCTCGGTTCAATAATGCGAACTAAACATTGACGTGCCTCCTGTCCTAATACCATCTCATAAATTGAAGGTCTTACTGACTCATCCAAACATATTTCATTGACCAGTAAAACACCCATATTCTGTATAAGAATAGACCAAAAATATAATTGAAAATTAGGAATTAGACATTCTCTCAATCCGGTTGAATATAGAAATGGAAAATAAAAGAGGAATAGTTCTAAATAAATACAAAAATTTAGGAAAAATAAGCATTTTCAAAACATTGCTACGGCCATATAGTGATAAATGAAGGTTATCAAGTTTCTCTAAAGTTTTATTGGCAGAGGCAATTACAGTATCAGTATTTAAACGAACAATTTTATCTATATCGGCAGATATTTTTATTCCAAGATATGTAGACTCCGCCTCAAAGTACATATCTTGTGGGCGTCCAAACTCTGAATGGAGAAGTTGGGTCTTAGCAACATTGAGCTTATATCCAGAATGCCTGCCAAAATCTTCCGATGCTTCTATTAGCTTAGGAAGGGCGGACTTAATATCTGGTGTGACTATAGCTATGTCGTCTGCATATGCGAAGACCTTATAGGCTATATCGTGTATCCAAACTGGTTTGATTCCAGCATTATTATCCAAACTGCTTAAAAATGACTCGATATACAAAGCAAATAGCAAAGGCGAGGTAGGGCAGTCCTGCCTTGTCCCCCTAGTAATTATTATATTGCCGGAAAGCCGACCTGCTATACGGAGAGCTGCTTTTGGATTTTTATATAAGGCCTGAATAGCATTAATAAATTCAACCGGAAAGCCCTTCCAAATTAAAGTTGACCACAAAAATTTCCAGCAAACCCGGTCAAACGCTTTTTCAGCGTCCAATAAGGCCACTGCAACTGGAGAGCCAGTAGCCTGTGCCCAATCTAATAAGGATATAATCCTCTTAACATGGTCTGTCGTATCTCGCCGTAAGATAAATCGTTGTCTCTTAGATGCCAACAGAGGCATAAGATTATTTAATCTGTTTGCAATGATTTTAGAGTAAATTTTGCTATCAGCATTAAGGAGGGATATGGGTCTGTAAGATCCCATATCAACATCCTGCTTCCCTTTCTTTAAAAAGATTACTATAATGGCCATTGACCATGAAGCTGGGGGATTACCCAAAAAGGATTGTTGACACACTTGCAATAATTCATTTTTCAACATATTTCTAAAGGTACGATAAAACTCCAAAGGGATCTGATCCGGACCCATTGCTTTGCCCGGAGCTAGTGCTAATATAGCTTTTTCGACTTCCTCCCACATTATTGGGGCCGTTAAAAGTGTTTCCTGTAATTCAGTAAGTCCTGTGGTCGGAACTCCCAATAGATAATCCCTCCCATCATGATCAGAAATCTCACTAAGCGGGGCATTGTAAAGAGATTGATAACAATTTTGAAAAGCCTCCAAAACCCCCTCTCTTGTTTCTTGCAAAACCCCATTGGCATCTTTAATTTTCGTTATATCGTTATATGCAGCTTTTTGCCTTAATCTTTTAGCCAGGACTTTTCCAGTTTTTTTGCCAAATTCGTATGCTAACTCCTTATGTTGTCTATATTTTAAAGCTATTTTATCCGCCAAATTAGAATACACTCTAGCCCTGTTCACAGCAAGTTCTCTTTGAGCACATTCTGGATCCACGCCATATCTAATTACCTCAGCTAATTTATGTTCAGCTAACATGACCATCTTAAAATCATTTTTGTATTTACTTAACAATTGTTTACGTCGTGATAGAGAGAAGCTAAGAGTTTCCCCCCGAACTACAGCTTTAAATGCATCCCATATAATTTGAATGGATGCCGTACCTTTATTGAACGAAAAAAACTCTTGTATAACTTTGAGCATAAATTGGCAATATTCCTTATCTGCGAGCAAGCTTCGTTCAAAAGACCATAAATGGTGTCCAACCTCTATTTCTTCAATTAAAAATTCCAAAACCATAGGATTATGGTCAGATATAAGTTTAGGCAGAATCTCTAGCTCAAGTTTACATAAGTATTGTAAAGAGACAAAAAAATAATCTAATCTAACAAATTTTTTGTGCGGGGCAGAATAAAAGGTATATCCTAAATCATCCCCATGGGTTGCATTCCAAGCATCAAACAGACCATGATCTATAATTAAATCCCTTAGCGCTGTATATAGACGAGGCTTCCTACCCTTATATAAAGAGGTCATCCTAACATTTAGATTAGCATCCAGATGAATATTCAAGTCTCCACATAGAACTAAAGGTTGTGGCCATTGAGTTGCTCGAGGTTAAGAAAGTGTATGAGTTCCGTATCATCCAAATTAGGTCCATATACATAACATACTGTAAATCTAGATTGTCCAATCTGAAATAAACTAATCACCCAACGCCCCCACTTATCTTCTGCCGACTTGACACATACACCTAAACCTCATCTCATGAGGGTTGCAACCCCTCTCTTCACCCCTGTCTGTTTGGAAAATGCGACCAATTATAATCCAAGTTTCCTCAAGCAGCCCCTTCTAGCCCATGGAATATGAGTTTCTTGTAAACAAAGTAAATCAACATTTATAATCTGAATGAATTTAGCAAACACCTCTCTTTTTTTCACATCATTTAGCCCGCAGATGTTAAGCGTACAAATTTTTAATTTCTTAGCCATAAAGCAAGATTATTGCAGACCAACATCTTATAAAAATACACAGCTAAAGTAACTAGGATGATATATTGTTCGTAAATTTGTGTAACTTTAACATGAAAATTAATGCTTTCTGAATCAGGATGATCATATGTCCAGGCTGTCAATGATTTTTCACCCCCCAAACACCCCTCACCCAGCACCAACCCCTCACCAAATCCCCTAAACCCCAAACCCCCCTCAACCCCCCACAACCCACCCAACCCACCCAACCCACCCAATCCACCATATGAGGCATAGGGACAAAACAAGCCCTAATAGAGATGGCCTGCCGCCTTCCCTCCCCCGACTGCAGGACGAAGACTTAATAGAGACTAGATCCCTTATATATATTAGATCCCACATCACAAGGAATGTAGGAATTCTCTAGCCAAAACTTCAGAAAAGAAAAACCTAGTCTGGCCCTTAAACATAACCTTGAGCTTGGCAGGATTTTGCAAATAAACAATAGCACCTTTCTCTTGAAACCCAGATATTAGTTGACGCAAGTGCCAACGTCTTGAAACAGTTTCTTTGCAAAAATCAGGTCTATCAAAAAAATAACAATCTTTTGCCACTCTTTTCTTATCAGGTCTAGCCAGGCCAAACACAGCTTCTCTAGCCAAAAAGTTATTGAATCGAACCAGGATAGCACAGGGTTTCTCTTCCTCTCCCAACCTAACTTTCCTCACATTAAAAGGAATCCTATGAGCCCTCTGGATATCCATAGACCAGTCCCATGAGGTAAGTTCCGGAAAAGCTTCAACAAATAAATCACACACAAATTTCCGAACATCAACTTCTTCTTTTTTCTCCGGAATGCCTAAAATAAGGAGATTCTTTCTCCTGGCCTGGTTTTCTAATTCCGCCAGTTTAAACACTACATCATCCCTGTGATCACAGATAGTACTCATTTCCGTTTTCTGCGCAGCTACAGTATCTTCTAGAGCAGAGATTCTTGACTCTGCTTCAGTCATTCTGAGAGCTGTAGCCGCAAATATTAATAACTCGTCGCACAGAGTTTTGCACTTTCCGACAAGTAGCTTGCATGCGAACATTCTCTGCTTTAATCTCAGCTCTGTGATCCAACATAGTATTATAAATTGTTGACAATGTGATCCCGTGATCAAGTGATTGTATGGCAGAATCCTTTTCTGTATTAAGTCCAGAGACGTTTTCCGACATCGGGCCGATCTTTGTAGGTCCTGAAGATATCAGACCGCTATGCATATCGCTACTAGCTAAACAGCTATTGCCGTTAGTGAGACGTTCTTTTCCTTTTTTGACTTTTTTCACTGTGGTAATCGGAGAGTCCTTGCTTAAATCAGCTTCATTCTCCGTGCTATTTTCTGCGTCGTTCTCAGACCAGTCCTTACTACTTTCATCCGACGAAAAGTCAGACAAGGAATAAAAGTTCTCAGTGATTTCTTGAAACCCAGCACTTGCCTGTAGGGGAACTTCCTTGCTCAACCCAGATACAGCTATTTTAGATGTCTAATCAGCGGAATCGCCAGTTGATTCTTTGGACGAAGGAGTATCACATCCTACAGCTCCCAGAATCCCCCTGCCAGGATTAGAGGACAACTGAATTTGGTCCACTGGCTGTTCCACTGTTAGAACTGTTTTTGAAGAGATAGATAAAGATGGAACAGCGCATTCTACAAGGGGTGAGAGACTACCAGACACAATGTCACCAATATCAGGCAGAGTCGAACAAAACTCCCCTACCTGCTCAAACTGCAACAAAGTATCCTTTTTAGCCGCCTGCTTTCCAAACAACTCCGGCAAAGTTATTGCTCCATGTTTTCCAACGCGGGTTTTCTCCTTCCCACCTCGGTCCCCTTTCCTCTGAGGCGGGTTACTCGAATGCTGGACACCGGCCACTCCGTCTGCTGATTCCATAACCACTCCCGACGGAGGATTCTCCGTAGCAGCTGCCTGAATTTTTGCACTGCGTGTTGTTGACTTTGGCGGCATCTCGCACTGAGCACTTCTACCATGTCTACTGGCGACGCTCCGAAGGACACACCAAACGCCGATAGCAGGAAAGCGAGTCAGACCTTCTCTCCAGTACCGACTCTGACCGGTGAGCGCCTTCCAACCATCAGATATTCTGGCGGCAAGAAAGGGAGTGAGAACGCCGCCAAACATTCGAGAATCTCCGAGTGTTAATAAATTTGTTTGTTTAAACAAGGAATCCCCGTACAGGCATTTTCCAACCGCAAAACCTTTTTCTTGATGAAATCACCGTCATTCTGACATCTTCCCCAACAGGCAGGAGAGGGAGCTGGGCTGTGACACAGCCTACGCCACGGCGGCCATCTTGCCGAGGCACTGTCTGCTTCTTAATGCTGCCCTAAAGTAGCTAGAAATTCTTTGGAGAATATACTGATCCTCCATACTGTTTTTGGGTAAGTACATGAAGTAGTATTAGATGCACACATTTACCATCATGAGCTCAAAAGTGCAACATAGCAACACAAGGAACCCAATGATGCTCTATCCCTCCCATCAGGGTGAGACACCTAGAAGAGCAGGTCAATCAAAACATGTCTGGTTCACTCACGATGCTACGGAAGTTGAGATCCTCTTTATTGATGGTGGATTACTGTTGGTTACCTGTCTCATACAGAGTGCTTATAGGTTTATACCTTGAGCCCAACTTCCATTATAACCAACCACAACATTGCTTCTGTCAGCCTCTAATGAATTGTGGAATGATAGAAGCATGGATATGAGGTTAAGTTGCTTCAGTTCTCTCCTTACTCAAGCCTGACATGGCTTTATACTTTTTGTATAGATTCTTTGTGGGCCTCCAAAGCATGACGCAGCTTATCAATTCTTTATAACTCAGAAATGATTTTCTTTTAAAAGTGATTTTCATCACTTATATTTCATGCTCGTTTTCAGGTGAAAAATGCACCATGTATACAGAATCTGGAGATTATCTGGAATATTTCACCATAACATCTGGGCTTCCCTCCAGGAAAGAAGGTCCTCATGAGCCGGGAATGTATTTTATAAATATGTTTTTACTAGATGTTCCATAAGGTCAATCACACTAGAGGAGAAGTGGCAGATTTCAAAAAGGTCAGTAAAAGGTATTTGCCAGCCACCCCAGCACACAAAGAGGTCATACACTACTTGCCAAGACTAGTACTTTAGTCAATGAATGTGTGGTTTTGTTTCAAAAGATTTGTAAGAAGCTTTGATTGTATTCTTTGAATAAAGGCCTGATTCCTCACCAGACTAGTACTAATGTTACAGAGCAGAAATAAATTATCCAATCAGGAATCGACAAAAATATATCTTGTGTTCCTTCTACAACTAGATACTATGAGCTCATTCAAGTTACAGAATTCAATGTACACTCTGAAAAATGCGTAGGTTTTGTTTATGGATTTTATTGTTTAAACCTTTTTTCAAATTATGTTAAGGTATGTAATTCATAATCTCCCTGTGTATTTATATGAAACTCATGTACATTTTGGATTTACATCCATTCTTCAAACATCCACATGTTCATGTATGTAATGTATGAACTTCATAAACTATATGTGCACAGGGTTTGCTAGATTGTAACGGTTAAAACTTGAATGCTTTGTGTAGTTCCACTAAACTTTTTACCTTCAGACATCCTGTTCTGCTGACTCCATTTTTGCTGGTCTTAGGACTCTGCACACTTTATCACTGCTAACCAGTGCTTAAGTACTGGTGCTCTTTCCCTAAAATATGGTGAAATTGGTTTATACCCAATTCGCATATTTAATTTACGTATAAGTCCCTAGTAAAGTGCACTACCTGTGCCCAGGCTCTGTAGAATAAATGTTACTAGTGGGCCTGCAGCACTGATTGTACCACCCACTTAAGTAGCCCTTTAAAAATGTCTCCAGCTTGCCATTGCAGAGCCTATGTGTGCAGTTTTAAGTGATATGTTGACCTGGCAAAATAAACCTTTTGCCACGCCCAACAATTTCTTTTTTAATACATTTAAGTCACCAGTAGGGTAGGCCCTGAACAGCCCAGAGTGTGGGTGCAATGTAGTTAAAAAGCAGGACATGTGCTTTTAAGTTTACATGCCCTGGTAGTGGAAAACTCTTAAATTTATGTTTTCCTACTGCGAGGCCCATATCTCCCATAGGATTACATTGGCATTATCTTATTTCTTTGTATAAGTATAATTTCCAAATGGGAACTGTTAGAAATGGGATTTCTGGTTGGCTAAGGCTTGCGCCAAAGTCAGGCAGAAACCACCACTCTAGTCAGGGCAAGGAAGTTACATGCCAAAGATAACCCCTGCTCACCCCCTTGGTAGCTTGGCACGAGCAGACAGGCTTATCCCTGAGGCGATGTGTAAAGCGTTTGCGCGCGCACCCAGCAACAACACCCAAGGCCCACCACAAAGGAAACTCCACACAAGGTATTCTATAAAAATAGCCTTTGTATTATACACAACACATCAGATAAAAACACACACTTTACAATGTGCCAACAGGCACGGGCAGAATTTACAAGGGATTATATGTACAGGGGACAGGGCCACATGGACCACTGTCCGAAATTAGCACTCTTAGAACTTAGCACATAGGATATAAAATACTGTAGTACAAAATAACATATATAGCACACAACCAGTAACTACTGGTATCAGGTAAGTACCACCTACGCAACCCTAACCACCTTAGGAAAATACTGCGCAGGGAATCAGGACCTCACTAGCACCACCTGTACTAGGAGAGAAACAACCACCTAAGTATAACACAGGATGCATAAAATACATTCAGAGGTGTAAAGCAAAGCACATGACGCATAAACACATTCAGAGGTGCAGGAAAGGAACAATGGCGCAAAAACTCACATTAGCCACTATCTGTGGCAGTCCCTAGGCCAACTGGCCTTGAAGGGGCAAGGACGCCCGGTGTCCAACAAAGTCAGGGGCAAGACTGCGCAGGAGGCGCAGTCCAAAACTCAGAGTCAGGGCAAGACTGCGTACGCAGTCAGGGCAAAGCGCAAAGTCACTGCGCACAACCTACACGTTGCAGCTGCCCACTAAGTGCTGGGCAGCTGGGGAAGGAGCGTGGGCACCACTGTTCCCTTTAACACAAATATGCCCGCTGTTGGAGCCTTCAGGCTCTGTAAAACTATCTGCCCCGTCGTTGGAGTCCCTCTGGACTCGAAATGGCCAAAAGAAATGCCCCCTGGGAGCCTCCTAGGCTCCTAAAGAATGCGCCTGATTGGAGCCTCGTGGGCTCTGAGAACGAGAATGCCCCGTAACGTTGGAGCCTTCTCGGGGCTCAGGGCAAACCAATGCGGGCCGTTGGAGCACACCAGTGCTCGAGAAAATAATGCGGGCCCCTTCGTTGGAGCGGCCCGCTACCTTCCGGGGCCGCTCTGACTGCAGGAAAAATGCCCCTGTAGCTGGAGTGCCACTCGCGCTCTGGACTGCTACAGAATACTGCCCCCAGAAGGTTGGAGTCCCACTCGGGCTCGTCGGGGAAGGCTCTTTCCTTAGCCGGCAGCACTTCTGGAGCGCGGGGTAGGCTCCCGCCCGCTCCTGCTTGCACCTCCTCTCGGCGGCGTTCCTCTACTCGGTGCGGGGCTTCCCTCGACCTCACGGGAGCCCCGCGTCAGCCGGCACGGACTTCCTGCTTTTAGTCACGCCCACGTCTGAGCCACAGATGCCTGACTTCCGGTTACGAACCGGGTCGCAGCGGTGATTATACCTTCTCGGTGATGCCGCGATACGGGGTAGGCTCCCATCCAGAAGCACATAGACGCGGGGTGGGCACCCGCTCGCTCCAGGACAATGCAGCACCACAAGCGGGGTGGGCACCCGCCAATGAGTGGCAAGGTTCCTGGCAGGGTGGGCACCTGCCAGGGGACTCCAAGATCTGCAAAGAATGGGGCAAATGCCGGGTGGGCACCGGCCTTCAGAATTAAAGCGCTCTGAGCGCCAAAGGCAAACAAAAGCGCCTCCAGGCGCTTTAGGGGCAAAACAAGGCGCTCCCAGTGCTCCAAGGCCAACAAAAGCCCCCAGGCGCTCTAGGGATAACAAAGTGAAAGCGCTCCAGGGACAACAAGCACAAAGTCCAGCAAAGTCTAGAAAGGTAGGCAGGGGGGCAAGGCTGGGCCAGGGGCCAGCTCACTGGGCCCTCCAGGGCAGGAAGGCAGTCCCAAGTGGCGGCTCCTCCTGGCCTCCAGCAGCAGCAGCCCCCTCCGGTCAGGATCCAAAAAGCAGAACAGTTTCTGTGGGGACATAGCCCCATTTTTCTACAGTGAAACCCTTTGTTCTTGATTCAGGGTGAGGGGGAAAACCAGTCGCAGCTGGTTGGGGAGCACCCTTGATATGCTCAGCCCCTCACTCTATTCACTGGCAGGGCTAGGGTCGTCAGTCGCACCACAGGGGGTGGAGCCAGCATTGTGTGGGGAAAACCCTGCCCTATTCAGGACCCAGGTGTACTCCTCCCACCCATCTAGCTGCTGATCTCCCCATTCACCACTGGGTGACTCATCCTGACTCTGGGGAATCCCTAGCCCGTCACATGACCTCAACCAGCCAATCACGCGACAAGGCACACATTTTACACTGCACACCGAAGTGCCCACTTCTAGAAGTGGCACTTCCACACTAGGTACATGCACGCCGCACACATCATCGCGCAGCATTCAATCACACGAGTCCGCACATACCAAACTCGGGCCTGCACACCCCACGCATCTGGAACTACTAGGGACACATACATTCCCCATGCATTCCTATGGGAGGGCAGGCCTATCTCACCACATGCACTCAGAGCGCGCACGCACTTTACCCTGGGACACAGGGAAAGTGCGCAGAACCCAAAAAATCACCACACCAAGTCACCAATAAAAAGCAAAAAGTTCAGGGGTGAACCTGCCAGAAGGGCCAAGTCCAACAGGAACATATTTGGTGTCTCTGGAATCCTAATTCAAAATCCTAGCTTATGGTGCAGTCAGGTTTTAAATTACTTTTCTGAAAATGTTCACTTTTAGAAAGTTTGCACTTTCTTGCCATAGCCATTTGGTGACTGCAGCCTGTCTCTGGTCATGTGACTGCATGTAGTTGTCAGCTGGGCTTTGTGTAGTCCTCCTAGACAGTCACAAACACAATGGGAGCTTAGATGTGACTGAATGGGCCATCACTGGCAGGATGGGAATGAGGAGATGGGACCAGTCTCACTTACACCTTAATACGCTGTGTCCTGTCCCCACGCAAAGGGCTGCATACCCCCTGCACTTAGTCTAGATCCAGGGTTGGCCAGACAGGGCATCAGTGTACTTCAAAGGCCTACCTCTAGAAGGTTTGCTCCACTTCAAAGGCACAACTGCGTATAACAGAAGGACATCAGACACCACCACTTGAGTACACTTCTGGACCTGTAGATACCATGTCAGGAATAAGGACGGCTGTGCTGCTGAAGGACTGCCACTCTGCTGAATGGCACTCTTCTGGACAACTGCATTGCTGTGCTCACCTGCTGCCATCTTGGGTGGGTGAAAAGGACTGGACCTGCATCTCTTGAACCCAGAACCCAGAGTATCTCCAAGGGCTAGATTGCTGGCCTCCCAATCTGAAGCCTCAGGGACATAACAGGCTTCCAGCAACAATGCATCTGCTCCTAGATTCTGGCATCTGTGACTCTACCCTGCCCTGTGGTGCTACCCCAATCCTTTTGAAGTGGGTCTAAGGTGCTTGCCAGCAGAACTGACACATCTTGTCTGCTGAGCAGCACATCCCTGAGCAGATCCAATGTATCTTCTGAGCTGAGAGGTGCATCCTCCAGCAATCATCTTTATTGTGTGATTACTTAAAATAATTACAAAATATTTTTTTTTAATTTAGAATGCACCAATATAAAATATGACCAGGTGATACACAGTCCCAGAGGTACTAGTACAAACTGGCAAACATAAGGGATTAAAAGGTTGCACATGTAACATGTATGAAAAAATGTACCATGCAAAGATTTGAAACCTAAATAAATACCATTGTCACATATAAATTAGGTGACGGGCAGACCTACGGAAAAAAACCTCAAAATAATAAACGCTAAGCAAGAGCTCGCTGTGTATATGCATAGAAATAAGGTGAAGAAAGCCTTAATGCCTGAGATGTGCCATGTGCCATGTGCATGCGTGTGTTTGCAGATTGCACATGGCCAAATTCTAAAAGCTGTGAACTGACATAGCCAAGTACTACCAAGCTGTATGGTAAGATCTTGCATGTTGGTGGAAGACACCTTGTAAATGTGCGAGGTGGTAAAGTACAATTAACAATAAAAGTTCCTCCAAAAACTAGAGCCAGGGTGTTGAGCCCTATGTTATCATGCCATTCTTGGGGGAGCAATCTGTTCACTTAAAGTGCCCCATGCTGGGTATGAAATGGGCTTGGAAGGCATGCATAGCAATAAAGTGAGAAGAGCCCAGATGTAAGTATTTTTTCCACTTGCTCAAGTCAGGTTATCAGGGCATGTCTATCATAATCCTTCTCACAGCTTTGCTACAGATTTTTAAGTGTCCATCCCCCTCGCTGGGCAAGCGTCGTGCAGGGGCTTTCCAGCTTCAGCAATGAACTTGCCAGTCTGTGCTAGTTCCATTGGGACAGCCGTTGTGTAGATATATGTCAGTGCCTCTTTGCATGTTCTTATCCCATTTTGCAGACGAATTGTCTTTAAATAAACTCGCCTGTGAGCAGCAGAGCAGGACAGCAGCAAATGATGTGCGGAGTAGTAATTGCACAGCCTACACTGCCCGTAACCTGTGGGAATGTTCTTCCAGTGGAACCTATATTCCTGTATGAGCAGGGCTAGCAGCCTGGTCAGCAATATGTTCTTTGGGGCTTGTCTTCCCAAAGCCACTTTCCAATATGGTTGGCAAGAGATGACTTCATGTGATATGCAAGACCCAATGTCCTGCTCCCTAGATACACGATTGCCTTGCACGTCTACAGTCCTCTCTGTGGCCAAGTTCAATAAATATCTGGTGCTGCCCAAACACTTTGACCAGGCGCCATTTTTGTCCTGGAATATCACGGTCCGTGCACCCCTCATTGAATCTAGCTCACCTCCGGACACACAATAGTGGTACCTGATTAATCTTTTTTACATTCAATGTGCATCTTCACAAGTGCAAACTCTAGGGGGATCAGTGTTTGCCAAGTCAGTTTTGGGTAATTTTATATTTTCTTATAGGCTTCTGTGTGGCAGCACTCTAGTGACTTGGTAAGCATGCCAGGGAAGGCAAGGTGTCCATAGCATATCGTTGGTAGCAATTTCACTTGCAGTACTCTTCAAATCTCCACTGCTGACTGACTTTGTAAGTTGTAGTATAGTGCTTATGTGAACTTGGCTGCTTTATCTGCCAGTGCTTTGGCCTGCAAGGTGGATTTACCTGTTGTTGACAGCCGGACACCTAGGTAGTTGTATTTGCTGGTGGTGCTTATCCTTAGCGGGCCAATTGCCATTCCCGATGGTGTTTCTTAAGTCTTTGACCAAATACCAGGACTTTGGCTTTTGTGGCATTTGCTTGTAAGACATTCTTTGCATTATATAGATGGAGAATGTACAATGCCCTCTTCATCTTGATTCAAGCTTGGTTCAATAGCACCAGACCGTCCGCATACTACATGATGCGCAGTCTGGTGTGGCTTAACTTTCAGCAGTTCCACGCCCAAGTCCGCAGTATAAAAGTTAAACAAGGTGGGAGCAATGACGCATCCCAGCTTTAGCCCTTTGTTTGTATAGATTGCCATGGCATGATTCTGAGTGATGTTAGTCCGGACCCATGTGTCCGTGTACAGTGCTGTGATGGCTGCAAGCAGTTTCCTGGGTATTCTCCACTTCATAAGTTTTGACCAGAGGATGTTTCGATCAATACCGTCAAAAGCGGTGCTGTAATCAACAAAACAATCTTAAAGTCAGGGTGCTATTGTTTCTATAGTCTTAGTAGCCAGGTAGAAGAGAGCAATAACATTGTCTATGGTGGAGGAGTTTGGCCTGAACCCCGTCTGGCACTAAGGTATGGTGTTGTTCTCATAGATCCAAGCCTCCAGCTCATTTAAAAGCACTTTCATGAAGGCCTTACCATCTGCATCCAGTAGAGCTATTAGCCTATAGTTTTCTGGTTGGGTATTGTCTTCTTTTTTGTGTACGGGATGCTTTCAATGAGTCCAGAATGGCTGATACTAAAATGCATTCATTGAATAGGATTTGCATGTAGGTTGTCCAAAATTCCCAGTCTTCTTTGAAGATATTCCCCAGGAGGCCGTTAGGCCACGGGGGCTCCATCCTTCCGAATGCCCTTCAAGATGCTAGATGTCTCCTTTTAGAGACTACCTTTGGGGTCTCCACCAAGCCTTCTAAGTTATTATCATGTGCCTTCTTTATGGAATCCCTAGTTTTATTGGGGTCGACTTCTAATATTGTGCATGGGCCACCCATTCATTCGCCGGGACAGCGTTCTCCTTGGAGGTTCTATTTGCCAGGCTGTTGACATAAATCCAGAATGCCCTGGACTTATTAGGCACTACCAGGCAGTATATGTGTTTCCATTCCTCCTTTGTTTGTTTTTATTTTAACATCCAGGTTGTTAGATCGAGCCTAGCACAGCGCGCATGTCTGCTCTATGGGAGGCTTCTTGTGAGCACTCCAAACTCTTCCGTGTGGGTCGGACTCCTCCCACACATTGGATTGGCCTTTGCGTGTGCCTTTCAATAATGAAAGCACGCAAATGGCCAAAGGCGGGTGCATGTCCCACCTCTTCTCCAAAGGATCACTCCCACGGTGTTTTGCTCTCGGGAGCGAGCAGCAGCACGCAGCCTGGCAGCTGCATTCCTCCGTCGTCGTGGATCAGGTTACTAATTAAATACAGTGCAGTTGCTCCACTTTAGCGGCCGCGCTTGTTTATTTAGTTATGGTCTTGTCACAGGCCCGTTTACTGTCGCTAGCATAGATTGTAATCAGATGCAGAGACGCTCTAGTTCTAGTTGTAATGACCTGGCAAGCTTGTCCTTTACATTTGCACAGGTGACTGCTTTTTGCATTTCTTCGGCTCATGTTTATTAGCGCTGCTGTTTGGATTGAGTTTGAAGATCATGATTTATGGCACAAATTGCGTATGTGCCCGGACTAATGGCTTTGTTTATGAATAAAAAGGGCTGAAGGCTGCGCACAAAACCTGCAAGTGTAAGTTTTTTCGTTAAGGGCCAGCGCGTGCAGAGAAAACCATCCAGCGCCCCCTCCCCCACCACAAACACACGTCTAAAGTATTTGTGCGGTGCAGTAGCTGAGGTAAATGGTCTCGTCAACAATATTCAGGTGTTTCTCGGGCTAAATAAAGGCTATACGGTTCAGCAGCATAGCCCTCATCTCTACCGTAGAGTACTCTATTCGCAGGACTACATAATTTGTGGCTATGTTGCCCCATGCAAATTATGAAGCCGGAAATACAGCTTTTTAGTGCTTGAAAAACTCTTCAAGAAATACAGAGAACATTTTGGAGAGAAAACAATCTAATTTTGTGATAGTTCATACGAGTAAAAGATTTGCCTACCGTGACCATCAAAAAGTAGGTTTGCTTGTTTAATTCCTTTTCTGTAGATGCCATAATCCCAATACAAAAGTAAAAAAGATGCCATGGTGCCATGAATTTGTACTACCAGAGGGAATTGATGGACTAATCTAACCCAATAACTTTTTATAGAAAGACAGAGGATAGTAACTGCCACTGTCATTAATATATAGCCTCACACATTTTTTGGTTGTACGTTTAGGCAAAAAAATAGATGCTTTAGCAGTAGAGACTATCTAAATCTTCAGCCCATATATGACCACTCACTATCATGTAGTATTTAAAATGCGTGACTTATTGTCATTTAAAAATGAAGTTGAACAACTCTTCCTGCATCTCACACCTCGATGCAGAATCGCCCGAAGGGTGGGATGGTTGCTGATACGGCAGCTCATGAGGGGCATTGCTGCAGACCTGTCCTCCACCTTTGGACAACCACTGGTCCATCATAACTCAGCCCCCCAGCATAGATATATTTGCCAAGCATTTGATAAGTTGAGGATTGTGTGGTCATTTAGGGTTATGTACTCTGAAATCAAGATTATAATGCTTGGACCATGCCGTAATAAGCAGTAGGAGCCCTGCTCCCCTGCTTTACTTGAAAACCTATAAACCACTTAATCTGTGAATACATTTGTGACCTTTGGGATCATGGAGGGAGAGTAAGGTTGACCGGCATTGTGCTGCACTACAAGTGGGGCACAGTGGTTACTATAAAAGCTTGGTTATCTCTGCCCCAGGAGCTGAGGTATGTGGCAACCGCACGCAACCTTTCCCAGGATCCTTCTCACGTGCGCAGGCTCATTAAAGTGTCCTTGTGTAACGTAACTATTGCTCATGTAAAGCGCTCCAAAACCTTTGGGTCGAGTTCGCGCTATAAAGCAGCTACATTGCTCTACAACATACCTTAAAAACATTGCCAATATCTCTGGCTAAACACTTATAAGGTTCCAAAGGCGAGACCTATTGGCTATGCCAATGCTTGTTTTATATGCTGTTTCTTTGTCTCTTTCAGCATGCTTTTTGTTTGCGAGCTTTACTCTCCTCTGTTTTGGTTCTGTTCATAGTGGCACTTCCTTTTGCTCTCTTTGAATTCTTTATTATTAAGATACGAGAACCGCCGTCCTCTTATGGGCACTCTTTGTGGTAGCTATGGTTGTGTGCTGTTAAGACCTCGTATAGCTTTTCACTGTTGCTGGCCACTGTTTCTTAATTCCCCTAGTTTGGGGAGCATGGACTAGATTACAGTGTCAGTACTTGGCCATGCATGCGGGTCACATTTGATTCTTTTTATTAATGGGCCAATATTGATGGGGAGTATTTGACCTGCCAGATTGTACTCCCCGTGCATCATCACACTCGCATTGACCACAATGGAAAGTGGATGATGGTCACTTTCGGTTCTGTGTTAGACTTGATAGCTTATACATCTAGTTAGGAACTTCTTGCTTACAAAGATATAGTTCAATGTTGAGATGTTTTTGAACATAAGCTGTGATTTACCCTCCACAGGGCCTGTTTGATCAGCAGAGCTCAAACCATATTCGCTGATGCAGGCTTCCAGAATGTTTTGACTGCGATCTCTTCTACTTGTCTCAGAGTGACACATATCTTAAGTGTTGAGTCTCCAGGTCACCATGCATTTTTGTCCCAAGAAGGCTTTCATCAGGTCAGTGAACTTTGTGGCATTTGCTACTTCCACATCAGTGTGTGGATTGACGTACAGGTTTACCACTGTAATTGAAGTGGATGTTCCCTCTATTACAATGCCGTTTATGACAAGGACCTGCACGTCGTATGCACTATTGCTCCATTCCTTTATTTGTACCTGAAGGTCTAATTTCACGTACATGGAGAGGCCGCCCATTGGTTTTCCAAACAGGTTTCTTGTGAGCAGCTGTGGGAATAGCCTAGAACCCTGGAATGGAAATAAGCGCTGTAGAGTGTATACCACATTTCCTGCAGTCATAGAACGTCACTAGTTTGAAAAAAGATTTATGGAGTTATTATTTAGAACGTCATCAGTTTGAAAAAACCTCATGGAGTTATTATTAGCCATTAAAGAGTTAAGGCCAGCTACATTCCAGCGTATTATCCTAATCGTAGGTCTTAAGGCCTTCTCCTTTTTCCCTACAGCGCTAGGAGCTCAGCGACTCCTTTGTTTGAAGGAATGCTGGTAACCAGGCCCAAATAAGGCTGCTCCAAAGGTGTGTGAGATGGTGGTTCTACAGTGAAATGGCTTTCTCCTGAGCCCCTCAACAACTGGAGTGTGATCTTTTTTTCCCAAAGCTGGAAAGAAATTTGCATAGTGCCTCTCAAGACGCTATTTGATGATGTTCGTTGCCCTGGATGCAACCTCGAGCAGAACCAACGCATCACCACTGCTGCATGGATTAAACCCATCGTATAGCCCCTCATCATCCCTGCTTTCTTTGAAACTGACGCATCGTGGACAGCACAGCGTATCTCCAGCCCAGGTCCTTGCACCTCTAGGTGATGGCAGCCCCAATGAAGCTGGACTCCACATCGCAGCCTTGCAGCTCATAAGAACAGATGCATCGCCAGCTGCGTTCCACATCCTCAACACTAGGACTTCGCATAGCAAGCCCCGTTAGTGGGATCTTTGATGACAACGCAACAGGACCTCGCACCGCAGTCTCACTGCATCTCATAACCGATGCATTGCTTCAACTGCACGGTGCATCTTCGACGCTGACACACGCAATGCTTCGCAACCAGAATTTAAGGTACCGAGTTGGGCAGGTCTACCTGGGTCCCTGTAGCCAGCCGGCACTTCATTGTAGTTGGCCTGAAATTGTGACTTTTTCCTGGTCCGGTGCGATCAGACATTTCTAGTTGGCGCTTTGTGCTTTTTGGCACTATTTTGTCCTTACATTTTAAATATGAATATCTCTGGTTTTACTGATTGCATTTTTGTTGTTTTGTCCTTCTTTTATTTATTAAACATTACTCTACTTTTAGAAACATGCTGTAGAATCTTTTTGAGTGATGTTTTTACAGTTTTACTGTTTGGAGTGTTGCACAAATACTTTATAAATTGCCCCTTAGTTACGCTTGACTGTTCTGTGTCAACAAAGGGGTTGAGCACAGTTTAGGAAGGGGTTTGCTTGGGCCTTACCCTGATTAAGATTGTGGTTGCTATTTGACCAGGTCTCACACCCCAGTCAACCAGAACCCAATTTCTAACAGTAACATTCAATTTTATTTAACCATACAAACATAATTGCCCTAAATGCCATTCCTTCCTACAACTATCTTTAAAAAGTGGTGCCCTTACATACTCATTCTGCACTAATTATGCCAAATCTATGTGTGAGTAAGTTAGACTGTTGAGATTGAGGGGTTGGGTTATGAGATGGGACAGTGTAGGCTCCTGGGTCATCCAAACCCACCCTAGCCACCCATTCCAAAATGACAACCATGGCACTGGTGCAATCTTCAAGCCGTACACTAAGTTCATCTTCTCAGAAATGTTCTGCTTGTGACACATCCTGGAATTTTTTTTGTAATGTCACATCAATGATTATCCGCACATTCTTAGAACTAGTCAAAGAATGTCTGCATATACTTGGAAGGCTTGAACCTCTTCCAGCATTGTCTTCAGAAGCATCAGGTTAATGATTAACTAGGGTGAGTTAGATTTAATTACTTGGATTGGGAAACTACTGTTGGATTCCAGAACTTCCTGTTGAACCTACATACTCTGCCCCTTCTTCTAAATTGCACTGTAACAACTGTCTTTTGGGCTTTCACAAAGTTATTTACACATCCTTTATATATATTTCTGTTTTGTGCCTAATGTTGCTGTGCATTAACAACTGTGTAGGACATCAGAACAGGATCAGCCTCAAAACAATTCCCTGAGCTCTAGAAAAGTATAGGTATGGTGCCATTGACATGTTAAGTATTTACTATAATGCACATTGCTAGAGTGAGTTGTAGGTTTGTCTCAGTTTCCGTAGAATGTTACCATTCATCAAAATCCATGTAAAAGAGAAGACTGCATGCAATTTACATTGTTGTAAGAGCAGAGAATAACAGTAGTCCTGTGTTCTGTTTAGTATAAAAGAGCTGGCACTCATGAAAGACTGTGGACCACCTGAGACACTTTATTTGATGAGAAAAGCTGTATGACTATGACCCGACAACGTCTCTTGCGTGCCTTCTCTCATACACCTCTCCATCTCCCCCACATCGTCGCCGTCAGTGTTGAGCACAGTCTTGTACATTTGGATGTGTTCAGCTCTGGGATGGGCCCCATGTTATTGCTGCAGGATCCATAGGTTAATGGTGACTTGATTCTGACAGATGTAAATCACCTGTCTATTTCTCTTCCAAACTAAAGACACATGCACCTGCCAAATATCGTAGCAGCAAAAATCAAGATCAACCAAACTTATGACCGTCCCCACAGGGTAGTTGTTATTTTTCAGTTGAAGCACCTTGACTCTAAAATAATCACTGACTGATATAAGAATTAGGGGCATATTAACAAGGGCTTTATCTCTGCTTTTTTGGCTTTAAAAGCCAAAGAAGCGGAGATAAAAATATCGCCCTATCAACAACAGGCTGCAACATGAAAATCGCATGTTAGCACCCTTTTTCACTACGCTTCCCTTTGCATCTCTAATGAGATGCAAAGTGGGCGTTCCAGAGCAAAATAATAGGAGAAATGTCGCTAAACGACATTTCTCCTATTATCAAGCTTCACGCTAACCCTGTTAGAGACAAAAAAAGCAGCGCTAACCACGGTTAACGCTGATTTTTTTACGTATGCTAATTTTCAGACTTAGCCATGTAATCCAATGGGAGGTGGATTACATGGCCAAGTCCACCATGGGCTATCAACAAGGATATCCCTATCCTTGTAGTTTTATCGCTGCATTACCAGCGATAACCTCCCAAAATGCCGCTATCGCTGAATTTTTTATCGCCTAGGCGGTTAGCGTTGTTAATAACGCGATAACCAGGCGATATTATCCAGCAATAGCGGGCGTTAAAAAAATTAACGCTAAGCGCCCTTAGCGTTAATTTTCCCCGTTCCTTGTTAATATGGCCCAGGGTTCCTTACTGACTTCAGACAGCAGCCCTAATTCAATTGCTTGATTAAAAGGCTTTTTGAGACTAGTGCCATGAGACCCACTTGGGTAGTGAGCACTTTAAAACTGAAATCAGTCTGTCTGCAATCTGTAAACCGGTTCACTTTGGCTCTTAATGCTTGTCACCTTGTGACTAGATATGTGGAGGGTGAAGGTTCCTAGTATTACCCTCAGGCTACATGTTTAAGCTTATAAGACTGACACCTTATAAGGTTCCTATCTTTTATACCCACATAGCCTCTTAGTTTAGTTAATATATCTCCACGTACTTTCCAAAATTGAGATGTTTATTAATGGATAGACTGTCAAATGTTTAAATCATTTTAATGGCTCTTCAACGACCCATTCTCCCACACTTTCAAATGTGTATCTTTCTGATTAGGGAACCTAAGGGATCAATATGAATTGAAAAAAGGAAGTAACATTCATTTTGCATTCCGCTATACAATTCCAGGGAGGCTATTCCAAACTCTACTGATAGGGTCAGATGACATCAGCTCAGTGATGGAAAGTAGTGACCCTCCCAGTCTGATCATCTCTAGTGTGACCAAAGGGAGAAGTCACAGATGAGTGCTGAGGAGTAAAAGGTCAGGTAAACTATTGCGAAACCAGACCATCTGACATGTATCAGGGATGGAATGTGCTTCTATATTCCATTAGTTACACCTTGGCTAAGGACAGTGTTGTGTCACAAATCAGTAAGATTAGGCACAGTGATTCACATTAATGTAAATATTTGTTAGGCATAGGTAAAATAGTAATAGAAGCTGCCTTTGCTAATTGTGAGAGAGGCCATGAACACAGCTCCCATTTCAGAGGACAACCTGCCTTGTTATGAGAACCTCCATCTGTCTGATGGGGATTTCCTTGTCTTCATTGCAACCCTCATTGTGATGGTTGCAGGGAAGGCAGAGCACTGTGCCAATTAGGGAGGTCCTGATGCTTAAACCAGGGCGGCATGGTGGGAAAAATAAACTATAAAGTTGGAAAGCAACCCCAAGTGATTGCCAGGGGTTAGACTATTTGAAATCATTCCTCCCATCACTTTTTGTGTGTTTCATGTAATTCCATAAGTGGCCAAGGGTTTAACCTGATGTGGAGCTTGTGGTCAATGTGCCACTGGAACCAAGACTACACCGAGTGAAGAGGGTAAAATAGGTCAAAACCGGTTTTGGGTTGCTTTTGTTCAGTTCAGAGAGAACCTGGCTTGGCAGTTTAGGCTGGGATCTTTGGAGCTGAACCAAGGCTGATTTGCATATGGCTGTATCTAGTCTGAGTTGGCATGGTAGGCACACAAAGATGGGCTGGAATGCTACCCTATTGATTTATAGTGGTAAGACTATTTGCAGGTAAGTTTGATGTAACCTTCTATTTCTAAGTAGTCAAGAATGTGCCCAGATGTTTAGCCAAGATGTGCAGCAGACCACCATCATTGTATTTGCATTTCCAAACAGGTAACATTGTTATTTAAAGCAGCTCATTTTCCTTAAAGGAATCAGTGCTGCCTTTTGAAGAAGAAAAAAAGTTCCTGTTTGGAATACATTGAAAGGATCAGGCAGTGATCCCCTGGACAACTACCTGCTCCCCAGAAGGTTGCTCAACAAGGACTCAGAAAGGGGAAGGTGCCCGGAGAAAAGAGTCCCAAATAAACACATTCCTGTTTGTGAATTAGTTACCACTTCTTTGAGGTGATGGTAACTAATGAGTAGATTGCCGGTAACTGAGCAATGGTTTGCTGAATGCTTTCCTGACTCACAAAATGGGTATAGTAAATAGAAGAAATATATTTTGAAGTTGCAACCTTGTGATGTTACGTATAACAGGGTTTGAAATCGCAAAATACACTTGCACATGGGGCACTAAATTCCTATTCTTCAATCGTGGCGAGAGAGAAAATTGAACCAACTCGTCTGCTATGTGTTTGCTCAATGCAAGCACTTTTGAGAAAACCTTTCACCTCCTCCACCCATATACTCTATACTTTCATGAACAACTGGACTACAGGGCCTGCCTGGTTCAATGTAAAAAAACATAAAGGGTCCGTCAATCCTCAGACAACTTTAAACAATTTAAAAAAGGACCCATAAAAATATACAGAAACATATGTCTTTAAAATTCTCACAACCCTACAGTTAAATGCAAATTGCAGATATTTGAACCTGAAGCACAATCCTCTGTGAATTGTATTTGGCTGCTAGCACTGAACTTAGGTCAAGCTGCGCTACTGAGTTTTTTTGTTTTTGTTTAACTCATCCTGTGTTAGAGTCGTGTTGAGTTTTATTTCCAACTTACCTGTGTCCTGCTCTATTGCCTGGTTTCTTTTAACCTCTTTTGGTGGGAATGGTGGCCATTTTTACTGCTTGTGAACTTTCCACCGCAGAAGTGCCATTTTGTTTTAGACACATTCTAGCAGTTGGAACTTGCTCAATGACAGACCAATTTCCATGACATGGACGTACAGCTGGCAATAGCAGTGTGGAGCCAATCTGTGCCCATCTAATGCTGGATTGCATCTAGCACCATTAATGCTGCCGGCTTCACCCAACAGAAATTCCCTCCTCAGGTACTTTCCAGGGATAAATTAATCCAACTAAAAGGTAAAATGTGTAATCCTCAATCCAAACTCATTCATTTGTGGTGATAGTTATAAACACATGGATCCAGCCCTTAAGTTTATTCTTGACTGCCATGACCTTAATCAGCACTCATCACATATACTACAGGGAATAAAAATTCTGTGACAAATAGTATAATTAATAAAGCTTCTGCTATAGCTTCGCGCTATATAAATGCTTTTTAATTTCTAGATAAAATGGAGAAAGTCATATGAAGATGAGGCAAAAATGATCTATAACACTGCCCTAAAGAAATTTCGAAAATCTAAATCAGGGCACAAAGGGACTATCTAATATGCCCCATGAACTCTCTAAAATTAAAAGTTCCTTTCTTTCTCCCGCTGCATCAGAAAATAAAATCACTCCTTCAGCCAAATTATGTGAATATCTCTCTGATTTCTTCTATGAGAAAATTCAAACAATTTATGTTCAATTTTCAGGCAAAGATACGCTCTTTTCTCTTAATGCTTTGAGTCTGCCCTCTGGACCTTTGTTATCAGCTTTTGTGCATATAGCTCTTGAGAATTCAGACAAAGAACTCACCAAGTGTGTTAGACCTGGCACCTTGGCGTGGGTCTCCCTTCCATTTTTGCTGTTGCCTCATGTGTTTTTTCTGGTGTTAGTTGCTCAGGGCACTGTGCCACTGCTGTCCAGTGCCACAGTGCAAGTGCTCCCTATTGTAAATTAATGTATGAATTTGTGATTCCATGATTGGTTGGTTTGGTTTACCTGTCAGACCCTAGTACAGTGCACCAGGAGTGCCCAGGGCCTGTAATCCAAATGCTGCTGGTGGGCCTGCAGCACTGGTTGTGCCACCCACAGAAGCAGCCTGTAAACATGTGTCTAAGGTCTCCCATTGCAGAGCCTGCGTGCAGTCTGGTACTGTCATGCTGACTGGGCAAGTGTACCCACTTGCCAGTTCCTAAATCTTCCTGTTTCTTCATATCAGACACCCTTATGGTAGGCCCAAGGGCAGGGTGCATTGTAAGGATAAGGTAGGACATGCCCTGGTGTGTGTGGCATGTTCTAATAGTGAATTACAGCCATTTTCGTTTTTCACTATTGCAAGGCTACCTGTTCTTCATAGGCCAGAATGGGCAGTTTGGTTATTACATCTTATAATCTTAACTGACTCAGGGAACATGGTAGAAATTCGAATTTAGTATGCCTGAACTCAGAATGATAAAATACATTTTTAAGTGGAATTGGTTTTTAACATTCTGTGTTTGAAAATGCCCCTTTTAGAAAGTAGGCATGTTCTTGTCTAACCATTCAAACCTGCCTCTGCTAGGCTGTGTATTCCCTGTCTGGAGTTTTGAGGGACAGGGCTAGGGAATTCCAGGAGACAGGGTGAGGTTTCCCAGTAGTGAATAGAGAGATCTGCATCTAGATGTGTGGGAGGAGTTGCACCTGGGACCTGAATAGGGCTGTGCCTTCCCTCCACAATGCTGGCTCCACCTCCTGTGGTGCGTCTGATGTCTCTGCCCTGCACTCTGAAAGGAAAGAAGGAGTCAGGTAAAGAAAGTGCTCCAGGACTGACCAGAACTGGTTTGAACAAGGCAAAGGTCCCTCTACCCTCAGAGGACAAAGGATTTTGGGGTATAAGTATCGGGACCCTGATCCCAAGAATTTAGATCACTTTGGGAAACAAGAAGAAACCTCTGCTGAGGAGAGTAACCAAGAAGAAACTGAGGAGAGTCTATCCCTGAAACTGGGGTATTGGCCTGCAGGGGTTGCCTACTGCCAAAGAGAGGAGAAAGGAACTTTGTGTGTACTTTTGCTCAACTTGTGAAGGATCTCCAAGGGCTTGGAAAAGAGCTTGCCTCCTGCTGAAGTCTCAGGAACAACAGACTTCACCCTCCAGCTCCCCAGAGTTCTTTGGAAGTGCCTGCTGCTGTTGTTGGGCCTTCTGAGTGACTGCGTGCCGCCAGGAGCTGGAAGCGTGACTCAAGAAGGAGAAGCGTGCCGCCGTCGGAGCTGTTGTCGTCGCATCACGTAAAGTGTGTCGCCGCTGCAGCATCGCATCAAGTGGAAGCGTCTTGCATCATCAAGGAAGTGTCTCGCAACGCCGAAGAAGCGTGTCGCCATCGCAGCCATCGTAGCTGACGCATTGCACCGAGTCAAGAGAAGAGTCTCGCATCGAGGAAGAAGCGTGTCGCCATCGCAGCCATCGTAGTTGTCGCATTGCACCGCATCAAGAAAAGCACCTTGCATCCACGGAGAAGCGTGCCATTGTCGGAGCTGCTGTCGGCTCATCGCGTAAAGGGGTGTCGCCGCTGCAACATCGCATCGAGCGGGAGCCTCTCGCAACGTCGGAGAAGAGTGTCGCCGCCAAGGCCGCTGTCGTCGCATCGCGTAAAGGGATGTCGCCGCTGTAGCTGACGCATCGAGTCGAGTCTTCTCGCAACATCGGAGAAGTGTGCCGCATCTGGAAGATCTCCACATCTTTATTTCTTTGCACCAAAATCTTCAACGCATCAACATCGTTGCAACACTTTCGTTGCCCTGCGTGTCGCATCTAAAGGTACATTGACTTAAAGTGTCACATTTAAGAACTTAAGAGAACTAAGGTAAATTCTACCATCTAAAGTAACAGTAATGTGTGTTTTTGTCGTTTAATGGTGTTGTGGTAAATCTATATTAAGAATACTTATTTTTGATATAAAACTTGTGTGGTGTCCATCTGTAGTGTTGTCACTTGATTACTGTATGTGTTCACAAATGCTTTACACACTGCCTCTGAGATAAGCCTGTCTGCTCGTGCCAAGCTACCAAGGTGGTGAGCAAGGGTTATTTTAGGAGTGTACCCCTTTACCCTGACTAGAGGAGGAGGTCCCAATTTGTCACAGGTGCATACCTGTGCCAACTAGAGACCCCCAAGTCTAACATTGGTGGTCAGTGGTGAGGATTCTGGACTTGCATTTATGACTCATGTACAGTGATTGGTGAACACTACTTAGTGAGTGCAGACCATAATGCGACCACATACTTGTTGGTAGATTTCTTTTTGGGACTTTCAATTTTTGTGAACTGCCAAGTTTAACCATGGTGGAGAAAGCAGCATCCATAGTCTCTGTTGATACTGAATTTGAATGGGAAGAAGGGAAACTGGAAAGCTACAACGTACAACAGCTGAAATTCTTTTGCAAAAAATGTAATGTTTGCACTACTGGATGCAAAAATAAGGCAGAGTTCTACAAGGCGCTGAGGGCCTGGGTAGAAGCAAGGAATGCCACTGATGATGATAATGCAGAGGAGCAGCTGAATGGGCCAGTGGGTCCAAGAGGAAGGAGAACCCCTTCCCCTGCTGGTAGCAGTGTTTCTGGTAAAAGTCTATCTCCAGAGGAGTTGGCAGATAGAAAGGAGTGTAGGATGCACGAATTGGAGCTGACCAAGCTCAAGTTAAGTGGGCAGTTAGAATTTGAAATGCAAAGTAGAAAGCTAGCCCTAGATAGAAGAAACTACAGATTGAACATGAACAAGTTTTGAGGGAGTTGGAGTTGAAAGCCCAGAGCTTAGGGAGTACTCCCTCTGGTGGCAGCACACCGTCAATGCCTGTGGAATTCAGAGTATATATCCCAAAAGATGTGGTGAAGGAATTTTTAAAAAATGATGATATTGGGCAGTGGTTCAAGGCCTATGAGGTAGCCATGTCTTCCCACCGGGTCCCTGAGAAGGATTGGGGAGCGGGGTTGTGGGGGCGGTTCCTTAGTGAGGGGCGGGACACACTGCTAGACTTGCCTTCTGATGTCTATAATTCCTATCCCCACATGAAAGATGCATTAATGTCTAGATATGGTTTGACTCCTGAGATGTACAGACAGAGGTTCAGGGGTTGCACAAAGATAGCAAACAGTACCTATGTTGAATATGTCACTTTTTTTCTGCAGAGCATTGGATGGCTGGGTGAAGGGTAGCAAAGTTGATGATTTTCAGGGACTTCTAGATTTGATTGCATGGGAGCACTTGTCTAGAAACTGTTTTCCTGAGCTACGCCAGCACCTGATTGATAGTAGGCTGACTAATCCTAGGAAGCTTGCTGAGGAGGCGGACCGCTGGGTCAGTACCAGGGTCCACAAGGGTCATGTGGGAGACTCAGCCAAGAGTGGGCAGGGTCCCCAGCAGAAGAGTGGGGGGGGACAAGGGTCAACAGAGGGAGTTCCATAGGAGGCCCCAAAGTAATCCCCAAGGGAACCAAGGGAAAGGTTCTCAGCCTCCCCCCCAGAAACCGTCAGGAGCCCAACAGGTCCGCCTGTTCAAAGAGGGGCCCCAAAACGCTACAAATGTGGAGAACTGGGTAATTTTGCCAATGAACCAAAGTGTCGCCTGTTTGGAAAACCAGCAGCCACTGGTTCAGCCCCCCGGCAGATGGCTAGTGTAGCCCTGGGTGAGGAGATGGGTGCCCAAGGTGGGTGGGGTCCTGCAGAGATGTCCCTTGTCTCATTAGGAGACTGCGAGGTGGTCCCCAGGACCCAACTGCCTGATAACACTAAGAAGTACAAGCAGTGGGTGACCATCAATGGCCATAGAGTGGAGGCTCTTAGAGATACAGGAGCCAGTGTGACAACTGTCAAGTGTCACCTGGTGTCTCAAGAGCAGGTTGTCCCTGATGCATTCTATCCGGTTGTTGCCGCTGACAACACAGAGAGTCACTGCAAGGTGGCTCAGGTTCCCTTTGAGTGGGGGGGGTCTCTGGTACTCTTCAGGTAGCTGTGAGGCCCGCCATGCCTGTTGACTGCTTGTTAGGGAATGACTTGGAGAGCTCCCCTTGGGCAAAGGTGGAGCGGAAGGCTCATCTAGAAATATTGGGTTTGCCTGACTGGGCGTGTGTGACCACCCGGTCCATGGCAGCGAGTAAAGGTGCTCAAGAGGACCTGGAGCCTGAGAGGGAGGCCCAGGTATCTGCTGTCAAGAGTAGAGGCAGGGGGCGCGGAAAACCGGCCCCCGAAGTTCCCACGGTCCAGGAGCGAGCAGACCCTGAGGAGGAAGCCCTGGAGCCTACAAGGGAGCAGGTAGCCGAACTGGGGGACCTGCCTGAGGTGACTCTTTGGCAGCAAGAAGGAGGACCCTCCAGTGAGGAATTCTGCAAGGAGCTGTGGTAAATAATTTAATTACCGGGACTTAATTTGATGCGGAAAATCTATAACAATAGCTCAGTAAAATAAGAGGCAGAATCCGTGGTATTAGAGGTTCGGAACGGGCTTTATTCCATAATCAATTTAAATTGATGAGCTCCAGATTCCATCACCACGAAGGTTCAGGAAGTGAAGACCGTACTTTATTGATAAGTAATCATTTTTATACAATAGGCATTACAGTGAAGCAAATGCAGGAGGCGTAACAATTGATAGTAAAGATAAAACATACATGCGTAGCAAAAGTGGGTGTAACTGGGCGTAAATAAAGAACGTCATCAGGTATGATGTCATAATAGGGTGGTTCCATGAAAGAATTTCGCAATGTCAGCAGAAATACTTGGCAGAAATGCGCGCGCAGCAGCATGACGTGTGATTGACGTGCAACTAGGGGGTGAAGGGGACTTGACATTTAGCTCTACATGTGGCGACAGAAGTCTGGAGGGTCAAGTCAACCTAATCCCAAATCATATCTAACATCCTATGTTTAAAGAACTATGTTATCCAAAAGAGAGGCCTTCTTGGAGTAGAATCTTATTCTATACTGACTATACTGACTGTTAGTGCGTGTACAAGCGTCTAAGTGTCTACACTAGATGCGAGGGCAGGAATCTTCCATAGTAACAGGGCTATGAATTACTTGCATAATGACAGAGAAGCCGGGCCTTTTGCTCGGTAGCTGGAAGAATGTTTACTTAAACTACTAGACAGGAATGCATTGGGTAGGGAGCGGAGCAGATAATTTCGAAGGTGAAATACAGTTTTTGGCAGGCAACAGGCTGATGTCAGGCACCGTTAGCCGCGCAGAGAATGAGGACAAAGTTCATGGATACAGATGCGGGCTCAGACTGGAGCTTTCAGAGGCAGAAGGCAGGAAAAGCTTGATGGCAGAATCAGGGCCTACTTGCCTGGACTGTAAAATGGCATAAGTGAACCATATAAAGGCGGTGGCCTTTCGTACTTAGGAATGGAATATCCGGCCCATTCATGGCGGATCTGAAAGAGGACATGTTGGCGGTGGACACACATGTGTTTGCGTCTTCATAACTGGAACTGGAGGGAACATACATGTACTTGTGATTTATACATGAAACCGTTGGGGTCCAAGAAAGGGGACATAACTGACCAGAAAAATCCATATTTCCACATTCCCTCCTTGTCCCCTACTTGCCCGTCAAGAGATATCAATCTTCATTAATCCATCGATCTGTTCATATAGCATCATTTGTTCCTCTTTCTTCTTCCGTGATGAATGAAATCTTGGTGGTGGAATACACGATGTGGCACACAGACCACAGATCGCTGGTCCACATTGTAGACATAGACAGCAACTGAATAGTATGAGAAAGCCAATACCTAGGAAGGATAGGACCTTCCATCCAAAGGTAGATAATACACTCCAAAACCAACCGGACCAAGTCCAGGTGCCTGGATTCTGGTGTATCTGGCTTACAATCTTATGAAGGCGAGTTATGGCTTTATATACAGATGGCGAATTTTCTGGTATGAAAATGCAACAACTTGATCCGATGACCCTACAAGCTCCGCCCCTATCGGCCAGGATGACGTCAAGGACAAGACGATTTTGAAGCACAACAATCCGCATAGCAGACTGCTCTTCTGTTAAATTGCCTAAGGCGGAAATAGTTTCGTTCACTACTGCTTCAAGGGTTCTGGTTAATCTACGTATCAGCTTACTATTGGTAACTGTACCTATATAGGGAAAGAGACCTTTATTGAAATCTGTGTATTTTTCCCATGCTGTCTCAGTATAATCGACTATTGGGAGATCTCTCCTTTCTCTATTGTGTACTAAATGAGTATTTCTGTGATAATCAGGAGGAGCTAGGAAAACAGGTGGCAAAAGGAATCCGATGTAACAGGTACCATCCCAATCTAGTGGCAAACGTATGTATGCTGTCTGACCACATATGAAGTAGGAATGGCGGGAAGCTCTAAATGTAGACTTGCCTTGATCACTAAATTCTATTACAGTGGTGCATCTACTATGGCCCATATGTATGGAACCATTCTTTCTTACACATAATTCACCTTTAACTGGAAATACTGACATGGCGGGCAAAGTTGGAGTAGCTTCGGATTCGATATTCAAGATCATGAGATTGAGCGTAAAATTACCTAATCCATACACTTCATTTTCTAGATCAGTTCCTGTTCTTTTGGGAAGTCCCTCCTTGTTGGGGTGACAGACTTTGAGTAAAACTAAGTTCAGATTTCCCCATACCCAGTTTCTCTGGTAAACTGCAGAATTCGAATCTAGGGAATTAATTAAACTAAACCATGCTCCACAGGAGCCGTTGTGTGTGAACGGGTATGGAAAGAGAGGTAGAATTCCTTTATAGTTCTGATAGGGAGGGAGTCGGCCACATATCCAACAATTTGTAGCATTGCTAACCTGATGGGAATGATGTAACATACTAATAAAAGTGTTATTGCGCAGCGCAAATCTATAAGACAATTCATGCGGAGGTAATTCACTAAAAGAATGTTCAGCAGTAACATTGTAAACATGTCTAGAAATAGGATAATATATGTGCAACAATATACTTGCAGTAATTATTAAAAGACTTAAGAAAAACAGAATTAATAACGTCACTGTGCAATGACTACGCAGTGATTTACAGTACGCATGTCGTTTCAGCTTTATCCTTTTGTTTCTTTCTCTATACAGGTCTAAGGGGTACATGTCAGAGACAAATTCGACCGCTTCACCTTGGAGAGGACTTAAACAATCAAATTGCCTGACTGGTTAGACCTAAGTTTTAGTTTATATAGTTCATGGCTATTCAGTTCAACCAAAGGAAGTTTAGAGTCAATCGGGGAAGACACGCAAGGTGTGTCGTTTACGTCTGATGGTAGTCCATGAAATTTCTTGATATGACTTGAATGTATCCAGCCTTTTCGACCTTCGATCTTTACGGCTGTCCTCGTCGTTAGCAGTACGAGCTGAGGCGACTTCCACCTAGGATCCAGCTGAGACTTCCGATCAAAGTTCCTCACTAAAACCAAATCCCCTGGAATTACGTCATGGGGTTTCACCTCGGTGTTGTCGGGAAAGGCTGCAGCTACCTGTGAACGACAAGATTGTAGTGCAGACATCAAGGAAGCCAAGTAATCTGACAGCATATTACAGTCAATATCAGTTATTTTGCGTGGTATAGGCGTCCCCCACATATTTGGTGGTCTACCGAAGATCACCTCATAAGGGGATAGCCCTGTTCGAGAGTGTGCTACCATTCTCATGTAAAAGAGTGCAACGGGTAAGGCTACTACCCAGTCGACACCTTTCTCTCTACAAATTTTGGACAATCTAATTTTCAGGGTCTGATTATGTCTTTCCACGAGACCTGCTGCCTCGGGGTGTCGGACACAGTGAAACTTCCACTGATAACCTAACAAAAGTGAAACGTGTTTCATTAGTTCGGATGAGAACGGCTGGCCGTTATCTGAGTAGACAACACGTGGTAAACCGTACCGTGGGAAGAATTCTCGAACTAACTGTTTGGCAGTAGTCGGGGCAGTGTAATCTGAAACCGGGTATGCCTCTGTCCAACGGGAAAGAGCACAGACAACTACGAGAACATATTTGAATCCTCGACATCGTTCCATCTGGATATAATCCATCTGGAGGACTTCAAAAGGGTGATCAGGAGGCTGAAATCCACCCTGTTCTACGGGAATGCTTTTACCTGGGTTAAACTGACAACAGATCATACAGGTACGGACTTTTTGTTTAGCTGCTGCTCGTAAATGTTTGTTGAACCAAATGTGTTGGATGCTGTCTAGCATAGCTTTTTCTCCTAGATGTGCTGGACTATGTACAGTGTTAATAACGACTTGGACCATTGAATCAGGAAGGAACCACACAGATTTTTCCTTCGTCATCCATCCTTGATCCGTTTGGATCCCTCCTAATTCAGTCCATTTCTTTATTTCGTCTGGAGTAGCATGTGTCTGTATGTCAATTACGTCAAGAGCGGGATCCTTAACCATCATACAATGTGTTGGTGTCGGGACTATTGTCTTTGTCATGTCGGATGTTTGAGTTTGAGCAGTCTGTTTAGCTGTTCTGTCAGCTAGATCATTGCCTTGAGAAATGATATCAGTAACTTTCGTATGAGCTTTACATTTCATAATTGATATTGCAGTTGGTAGATGTATTGCATCTAGTAAGGCATGAATAAGGGGTCCGTGCTGAATGTGGGCACCGTGAGAAGTTAAATAACCTCTCTCTCGCCACAGCACTCCGAAGTCATGTACAACTCCGAATGCATAACGTGAATCAGTGTATATGTTGACTTTTTTATTTGTGGCTTGAATACAGGCTTGTGTCAGAGCGATGAGCTCTGCTGCTTGAGCGGACAAGGTATTTATGCAATTTGTTTCAATGATTTCAGTGTCTGTTGTGACTGCGTAAGCGGCCACTAGCTCTCCTGTACTTGTTCTCATACATGAACCATCTACATACAACGTCAGGTCTGGGTCTGACAATGGGACGTCTGTCAAATCTTGTCTGGGTTTCGTCGTGATAGTGATAACTTCAATACAATCATGTGCAAGTGGGTCTGTTCCATTTACAGGTAACAGTGTGGCAGGATTCAATGTACTACAACGTCTGATTTCTATATGTGGCTGAAACAATGTTAATTCGTAACCAGTAAGTCGTGCTATAGTCAAGTGTTGTGTTTGTGTGCGGTTCAAGAGAACCTCCACTGCATGTGGTACTTGTACTGTCAATGGATGTCCTAATACTATGGCATCGCTTTGTCTGATTGCTAAAGCTGTTGCTGCCACTGATTTCAGGCACGCAGGCAAAGCCTGAGCTACGGGATCTAATGTACTAGAAAAATAAGCACATGGTTTGTGTGATCCTGCTTGTTCCTGTGTGAGTACTGACAAGGCAGTACCTTCGCGTTCTGTAACGAAGAGTGTAAACTGTTTATTGTAACATGGTGTTGCTAAAACAGGTGCTTGGCATAAGGCTTTCTTTAGGCTTTCAAAAGCTTGTGTATGTTCCTGAGTCCAAGGGAGAACAGTCGATGTGGCTGCCTCCTGTGTTGTCAATTGAATGAGTGGTTTTGCTAGAAATGCATACTGAGGGATCCACTGCCTACAATATGAAGTGAGGCCTATGAAAGCCCGCACCTCCTTTTGTGTCTTGGGTATTGGCATATTAGCAATTAGCTGGATGCGGTCTGGTGTAAGCTGCCTTCCCTCCTTGGACAGCGAGTGACCAAGGTAAACAACTCGCTGGACACAGAATTGCAGCTTAGAAGGGGACACCTTGTGCCCCTTTTCGGCCAAAAATTGTAATACCGTCAGTGAGGCTTTCTCACATTCAGGTTCGCTTCTAGCGGTGATCAGCAGATCATCGACATATTGAAGCAGGGCAGTGTTGACTGGCATGTGGATACTGTCGAGTTCTCGTTTCAGTGCTTGGCTATAAATGCTGGGGCTTTCTGTAAATCCTTGAGGTGCGCGTGTGAATTTAAAGCTTCGTCCATTTAAACTAAATCCGAACAAGTATTGGCTTTCCGGATCTATTGGGACGCTGAAAAAGGCATTTTTGAGATCAATTACAGTAAAGAATGTTGCTTCGGAATCAATGGCTGTCAGTAATGAAGAAATGTCTGGGACTACGGGGTATTGTGGTACTATGCATTTATTTAATTCGCGCAGATCAATAACCAATCGATATACTGGCGGGGCTGTTGGATCGGTTCGTTTAAGAATCGGAATTATCGGTGAATTACATACATTGGAGTCAGTTTCCACAACCACTCCTTGGGTAATAAGCTCGTCAATGATTTGTAGTAAAGCCACTACAGCATCTGGGGGTAACTTGTATTGTCGCATTCGTGGAAGTACCACTCCTGCCTTTAGTGTGACTCGATATGGTGTAATGTTCATGCAACCAACATCTGTAGGGCCTTGTGCCCATAAATGTGTCGGTAAAGTCTGTAGTCGGTGATCCATGTCTCGGGACACGTAGTGCCCTTTGAAATCACGTAAAAACAATCTTACTCCTTCCGGAGAACAACATATAATAGCTCCTAGAGCTTTCAAAGTTTTTATGCCTAACAAGTTTTCTGGACATGATTTAGTAAGTAATAAATCTGTAGTTCGTGTCAAGGGACCGATCGTAAGTGGAAGAGGCTGTGTTACTTCGTTAATGATAGGTTTTCCTGAAAAACCAAGGGAAATATTCTGTGTGCCTGAGAGGGGTGCCCCTGGAACTTCACTACGTTTTATTGTTGTTCGGCTTGCCCCTGTATCAAGTAAGAATTTTCTATCTTGACCTAACAGTTCACTGTGTACATAAGGTCCTTCTTGATCCACAGGGACCTCAATAAGGGGTAAGCCAACTTCCCTCTCTAGGCTGTTTCATGAGTATCGTTGATAATCAGGATAGTCATACTGTGCGGTCTGATACATCTGTCGTGTCGTTGTTTGTGTGGCAGCAATAGGCTGCGGTGGTGGAGGTGGCATAGACTGTTGCGGAGCTGGCATGGACTGTGCATGCTGCGGAGCTCCTTGTTGGTTCTGATCCTGTCTAAGTGGTCGTGGTCTTTCTTTTGCGTTACCTATGGCAATATTATGTTTTAAAACTGGACAATCGTGTACATAATGACCTGGCTGTTTACAATAGTTGCATGTCCCTTTAACAGGACCTGTTGAAACACTGGACTGTGTTATACCCTTCTTATGACCGTCAACTGGCACTGTCTGGGAAACTAGCATTTTCATTTTCGTGTCTTTCATGCGTCTATGTTCATGTTCTTGTTCTTCTCTAATTCTATTGTGATGGTACTGTAGCATTTGTAACATTTGTGACGGAGTGTTACCTTGCCAGGTACTCTCGAATTTCAATACTCTATTCTTAACTTGGGGCAAGGCATTTTCAACTAACTTTGTCACAAACAGATGTGGATACGACTCGCTACTTGCTTTTATTCCACTATTTATACCAAAACATTTCTCAAATCTGGAATAAAAATCACTAGTGTCTTCATCTGATTTCTGTTTACAGGCTGATATTGCACCCCAGTCTTCCTTTTTCGTAGTTAATAAACGTGGCAATACCTGTACTAGTAGACCTGGTAGTGCTTTGATCTTGTCCCCGAGCCCTGAACCTGGACCTCGAGCTTTTTCTTCGTTTTCTAATGCTGTCCAATCTATCTTCTGGTCTCCCACCTCCCAATCCTTTTCCTTGAGTTTTTCGTAAATGCCCGCAGGCATTAATACCTTCAATATTGTCATAATGTCATGGTAGGTATATTCTCCCATGAGTAACATATCTTTAATTTCACGATGGAAACCTGCTGGGTCTTTGTCATGACTGGGTACCACCTTCTTCATTTCTAATAGTTCTATTTTAGATATGGGTGTGTATACAAACACACGTTTAAACTCATTGTCATCACCCTTTATCGGGTGCACTTCGCGTAAGGGATTCTGTCTATCCATGTAATACGTCGTTCTTTCCTTGATGGGCAGTGAGACATGTTCAGGACATACAAAAAGAATGTACTGCCTTCTATATTCTAGTATTTCTCTAATTAACTTAGTACCGGACCCTCTCCATTTATTCGTGAGTAATTCAGTCAATATATCAGGTAAGGGGCCAGGATCGGAGTGTTGGCTTTTATATAATATAAGGAGTTGTTGAATCATGTAGATACCAGCTAAACGCTGTTCATCTGGGGCGAGGTTCAAAAACGTATGTGCTAGTGTATCATCTCCATATTTTCCAGGGCTATCAACCCAGTGAACGGCTGACCTGGCTAATTCTTGTTCGTCCATAGAATCGAGTATATGATAACCCCTTCGTTCTCGGAGTAATTTGTCAGCGGCTTGGAACGAATGTTCGGGGGACCTTAAATTTATTATAGGAGTTTGGAATTTTCTGTTATTATCTGGACGTATCGGACATATCGGATCAGTAAAGCATCTAGTATCATTACAAGATCTTCCTCTACCTACATAGGCCATAGTTTCTAACTGTCCTGTGGGCAGTTCTAATTCTTCCTCGTCCTCGTTTTGTTCTGGTTCGTCTACTGCTAGTCTTTCCTCGTGTATTCGTTCTATTTCTTTGCGGATCTTTCGGCTCATAGCTACTATGCATGATCGTTTATCATGTCTCCCCTCTGATATATTCTTACCCCATGTGGTAAGAATTTGCATTTCTTCCGTATTTACCCCTGGTTGATCTTGATTTCTGATCACACAGTTTATGAGGAAACGTAACAGTTCCCCCTGTATTTCCACCTTTTGGTACTCCATGGCTCTGTTAATACTCTCAGGGTCTCGCCCTGATTGAACAAAATGATATATATTTTCTAAATGTGCAGTCATTCCTGGTAGCTTCCCTAAATATATTGCAGCTCGTCGGATACGTAATGATGCCAGCATCATTTCGTCCCCTTTTCCGGGCACAGGGTCATATCTACAGTCTATTAGAAGTTCCTTGAATGTGCTGGGAGTTACTAGTTTGGGCGTACGTTGGTGGGCTATTTCTTGAAAGGAAAGTTTATTTGTTCTGGGTGGCGTAGAAAAAATGCTTGATGTACCTCCGGTAGCACCACCTGGGGTGCCGGATGTGAAAGGATTCGTTGAACGGGACATAGCAACCATAGGTGTGGATGCGGATGTAGAAACAGATGTGCTTGCCGGAACTTGTGTCGGAGTGTGCTGTTGTAGAGGCACAGACGAAGGAGGGTCTTGGCGTTGAACCCCCTCGGCAGACGGTCTATGTGGCGCAGCATTAGCATACTCGGGAGCTGCGTCGTCTAAATAAGAGGAAAGAAAAACATCTTCTGCGGTTCTGGGATGCCCTTTGGGATGTGCTTTTATCGGAAACAATGGGGGTGGCAAGTCTTTTGGTATCTCCGGGGTAGCCTTAGGTAGTCCTTCGGCCAGAAGAGGATACATACCATTCACAAGGGCATTTCTTTGTCTGTCTGTTTGTTCTGACTTTACTCGAGTACCTTCTTCAATTAATACACCTTCTCGAACTTTATTTGAATTCTCCTTACTCTTCTCTTCCTGTCTACGTGCTTTTTCTGTACGTCTATATGATTCTTTACGCCATAATTCAATGGCGTCTTTCTGTGATTGTCTAGCTTTCCTTTTCCATAATTCTTCCTCTACTTTCACGATGCAATCTGCATCCCAGGTCCCAGCTGCGGGCCACCTCTGACTTTCTGGTAATTCCTTGGTGTAGTCTACCCATAGATCAAGAAATAATATGGCGTCTAGGCCATGTTTATGATACATGAAGTACCCTGGAGTGTCCCTAGGAGGAATGGGAACAGCTTCTTCGAGTACCCCTTTTCTAGTTGTGATCTGTCTTAATTTCGAAAAGAGCGGCATATTTGAGAACTGATCTGATACCTAAGTTTGAACACGTTTAATACCATAAAACACAATAATGAACAGTCATTCACACCACAATATACAGAACGTATTTAAAACATTTTAACATTTAACATTTAATGAATAAACAATGATGGTCATTTAGGGAACTAGTCATTAAGCATAATACTCGATACTAACTAGATAAATTCTGAATTATATACTAGACATACTTGATATACTGCTAAACAGTACAGATACACTGCTGAAACAGTGCAGACCGGATTTGTGTACCCAAACCCGTCTTGACCGGCACAACCTATGTGCACGTCAGAACGCCTCCCCGATAATGGTACTCACCGGGTAGCTCGGAACGGAAGGCCTCGGAACTGAACTGAACTTGAACCGGACTGGACTCGACTCGAAACTTCGGGAACTTCGGAAACTGGTGGGCCTCTGTATACCTCGGATCTTGCTCTCTCAGCTAGGCTCTGGTCGGGATACTTCGCACTTCTCACCGCCTCGTCTGGGTGTTGATCGCAGCCTCAGTTACCCCCGCTCGGCAGGAGGGAGATACAGGAAATCCTGTGGGTACGCGTTGTTGTCCGTCCAGCTGTGACAGGAGACCGGGCCTGCAACGCACCGCCGGCGCGTGAGATGAGAAAGTGTCCCTGTTCGGGCGCCATTCATGTGGTAAATAATTTAATTACCGGGACTTAATTTGATGCGGAAAATCTATAACAATAGCTCAGTAAAATAAGAGGCAGAATCCGTGGTATTAGAGGTTCGGAACGGGCTTTATTCCATAATCAATTTAAATTGATGAGCTCCAGATTCCATCACCACGAAGGTTCAGGAAGTGAAGACCGTACTTTATTGATAAGTAATCATTTTTATACAATAGGCATTACAGTGAAGCAAATGCAGGAGGCGTAACAATTGATAGTAAAGATAAAACATACATGCGTAGCAAAAGTGGGTGTAACTGGGCGTAAATAAAGAACGTCATCAGGTATGATGTCATATTAGGGTGGTTCCATGAAAGAATTTCGCAATGTCAGCAGAAATACTTGGCAGAAATGCGCGCGCAGCAGCATGACGTGTGATTGACGTGCAACTAGGGGGTGAAGGGGACTTGACATTTAGCTCTACATGTGGCGACAGAAGTCTGGAGGGTCAAGTCAACCTAATCCCAAATCATATCTAACATCCTATGTTTAAAGAACTATGTTATCCAAAAGAGAGGCCTTCTTGGAGTAGAATCTTATTCTATACTGACTATACTGACTGTTAGTGCGTGTACAAGCGTCTAAGTGTCTACACTAGATGCGAGGGCAGGAATCTTCCATAGTAGATAATTTTGAAGGTGAAATACAGTTTTTGGCAGGCAACAGGCTGATGTCAGGCACCGTTAGCCGCGCAGAGAATGAGGACAAAGTTCATGGATACAGATGCGGGCTCAGACTGGAGCTTTCAGAGGCAGAAGGCAGGAAAAGCTTGATGGCAGAATCAGGGCCTACTTGCCTGGACTGTAAAATGGCATAAGTGAACCATATAAAGGCGGTGGCCTTTCGTACTTAGGAATGGAATATCCGGCCCATTCATGGCGGATCTGAAAGAGGACATGTTGGCGGTGGACACACATGTGTTTGCGTCTTCATAACTGGAACTGGAGGGAACATACATGTACTTGTGATTTATACATGAAACCGTTGGGGTCCAAGATAGGGGACATAACTGACCAGAAAAATCCATATTTCCACAGAGCAGAAAGAATGCACTTCTCTTGTGGGTCTGCGGCAACAGGCTGCAGACCAGGCAGCAGGTGATCAGTCTGGATCACATTGGATCTACTGGGAGAATGACCTCCTGTATACAGAGCCTAAGGTTGCTGAGCCTGGGTCAGCCCGTATGCTGGTGGTACCCCAGCGCTTCAGAGCCTTCCTACTGGGGCTGGCTCATGATGTTCCATTGGCAGGACATTTGGGGCAGGACATGACCTTTGAAAGGCTTGTCACCCATTTTTATTGGCCCCAAATGCGCAGGAGTTCAGACACTCACTGCAGGACATGTCAGACTTGCCAGGCAAGTGGTAAGAGTGGGAGGAAGCGCAAGGCTCCTCTCCAGCCCTTCCCTGTAGTCAGCACCCACTTTGAACGGGTGTGTATTGACATTGTGGGGCCACTGGACGCCAAGACAGCCATGGGCAACAGGTTCATCCTGGTCTTGGTGGACCATGCCACCCGGTACCCGGAAGCCATACCTCTGAGGACAGTGACGATCCCCATGGTGGGACGAGCACTGATGGGAATTTTCTCCAGAGTGGGATTGCCTCGCGAGGTAGTGTCTGACCGGGAGACCAACTTCATTTCTAAGTATATGAAGTCCCTGTGGCAAGAGTGTGGTGTAACCTATAAGTTCACCACTCCTTACCACCCCCAAGGAAATGGGTTGGTTGAGAGATTCAACCGAACCCTAAAAGGTATGATAATGGGTCTTGAGGAACCCATGAGGTGTAAGTGGGACGTCCTCTTGCCATGCCTACTCTTTGCTTACCGTGAGGTGCCACAGAAACCTCTAGCATTCAGTCCCTTTGAGCTTCTCTATGGACACCCAGTGAGAGGACCTCTAAGTCTGGTCAAAGAAGGCTGGGAGCAATCTCTCAGGAAACCTCCCCAGGATGTATATAGCTACATGCTGGCCTTTAGGAACCAGACTAGGCGTTTCAGACAACTCGCTGAGGCAAATCTGGAAGCCAGCCAGGAGGAGATGAAGCGGTGGTACGACCAGAATGCCACTCTGGTTGAGCTTCAGCCTGGACAGAAGGTGTGGGTCATGGCCCCAGTGGAGCCCTGTGTGCTCCAGGATAAGTGGACCGGCCCCTTTGAGGTTGTGGAGCGCAAGAGTCCGGTTACCTACTTGGTGAACTTGCAGTCTCCCAGGAACCCCTTGAGGGTCCTGCATGTCAACCGCTTGAAGCCCCACTTGGAGAGGTCCCATTTTAGGAGTATACCCCTTTACCCTGACTAGAGGAGGAGGTCCCTATTTGTCACAGGTGCATACCTGTGCCAACTAGAGACCCCCAAGTCTAACAAAGTGTAAATCTAAATCTCCTCTTGATCAGTGCCCTCCTAACATTTTAAATCGTGTATCCACCTCTGTTAATCCAATATTAAATAATATTATGAACAATTCTTTGGAGACTGCTACTGTCCTCAGAAACTGAAAACAGACCCTTCTGCTTCCCTTACTTCTGAAGCCAAATGCTGAGCAAAAGATTTTGATTAATTTTAGACCAATCTCACTCCTGTCAACGGCCTTGAAGATGCTGGAGAAATTAGTTAACAAAGCAACTAACTCATTTTTTAAACTCCAGTCACTACTTGCATGATTCTCAATCTGGATTTTGTCTGGGATTTAGCTCTGTATCTGGCCAGCATTTGATATGGTTTCATATCTAACTTTCCTATATAGACTAAGGAAAATTGGACTCCAAGGATGAACTTTGACTTGACTGCAGGAATTTCTAGAGGATAGACTCTTAGGCAGTTTACCTTCTGCCATTTACCTTTACCCAAGACCTCTTTGTTATAGAGTCCCACAGGGCACCGCATTGAGCCCTACCCTCTTTAATATTTACTTAGAACCTCTGTCTAGCCTCATTGAATACTGGGGCGTATAAGTGATCTTATATGCAGATGGCACTCTACTCCTCCTGTCTTTTCAGGAGACTAATGAGAAGGTACTGACATCTTTTACATTCATAAACAATGGAAGCAGATGGTAGCCAGATGAGCTTTGTCTCTACACTCTCCTTTGCAGACAGAAATGTAGGTATCAAATTCGGTTCCACTCTTTCATTTGAAACTTAGATCTAGGCTTTCTCTTCTCTTTGTTTTGCAAACTTAAGACTTCAAAAAGAATATTGCATTTAGTCCCATAAAATACTTGAAAGATCATTGTCCAAACTGTTGCAACTTCTAGAATCGGCTATTCTAATAGCTTGTACTTGGGCTTTCCAGCCTACCTGATTCAGCGTCTCCAGATTATTAAAAACACAGCTGTTTGACTGATCCTAAGAATACCTTTTCAGCAATTGGTTACTCCTTATTCGAAACACTTGCACTGGTTGCCACTGAATAAGAGCATCCAATTTAAGGCATTAGAGCATTTGACCAGAAAGGACCTCTATTCTTAAGGAACAGACTTGAACCTTATTTTCAAGCTACAAACCTCAGATCCAAATACTTAAAGTTGTTGCAAGTACCCAAGGTTTGCAAAGCAAGAAGAGGGGGCAGATCCATTTCTTATCTTACATCTAAACTTTGGAACTCCTTTACCCCTAGATCACATTTGGCCTCCTCCAAAACCACATTAAAAATAAAAACTCAAGAACTTTCCTTTTAATTTTCTTTTAATTTGTATTTAACTTTTTAATTTAACTTTTGATGTCCTGATCCTTTTTATTCTACAATACTGGTTGATCCGCATGCTGCTAGTGTCGGGACACTTCCTCGGATGCAGGTGTGCGCTATACAAATGGTATTATGATTATGATTAATATATTATCATTATTATTTTTTGTTATTATTATTGTTGTTATTATTATTAGACAGATATGTGCCCACAATTCACAAAATTGTAAATCTTTGGATGTGTGTTTTAGGTCCACAAGTTGAAGGGATTTTGACAAGTTTGCTGAATGTCAGAACATCTACTCCTATGTGAGTCAATCCTAAAATGTGCAGAGTTTAGACATATGATTCAAACAAATTGCTAATGCATAGTCTTAACTCTGTCCATAAATCTGTGCAGATTGACCATTATGGAGATTCTTCATTTGTAGCCTCAGAAAATTAGGTAGAGCAAAATATAGTTTTGTACCTTCTTTTTTTTCTTTTCATGGGAAATATTTTTCTGTAAATTATCTTTCCATCTTTCACATTCCCTGTGAAAATAAGGTATATTTGGTATTTTACCACACTTTCTGCATCAGTAATATATGTATCATGGAGGTGTATGTATAGTAGCATGAAGAGTTGTGGCAAATAAATTCCAAACGTTTTTAGATAGCCACAAAGTTGAGGTTGCAAAAGTGTCCACCACATTTGCAGTATGTTTCCCCATCCACAGTATGTGCTGCCCAATTCAACACATCACCTACAAATGCTGGTTACGCAAAATCTTCAGTTCTGGATGTAGGGTGATAGTTCAGCATTCTTAATATAGATGTTTCTGTTACTTTTTCTTGCTGCTATGTCCCATATGGTGATTTACATCTGTTTACACATGGATAGGGGCCCTATATACGCGACCAAGGGTCTACATGACTAAACACACCTTGATCAAAAGAAATTAAATATTTGATTCAATGTTATTTCCAGCCATTGCTTGCAAATCAAAAGGGGCAATTGCAGTTCCCAGTATGGAACCCCATAGAATATTGAAATCATTTTATTCTCCATTAGCATCAAGAGGTCTGACAGTTAAGGGGCCATTTACAGTTTCTTAGAATTGATGAACCACCATAAGTTAGTAGTTCACCCACCTTGCCAAACTCATTGTTTCCCTAATGTATTTTAAGGTGGGGAACCACCTAGAAGAGGGCTTTCATTGGCAGAAATAAGGTGACGTCACTAGAGGAAAATCATGAACTGATTGCACATATTTGACTGGATTTGCAGGTTGTTGCCCTTTCCTATCTAGGCAAGGTATGGTTGTCCTGACCAGGGAAATCAATCATTCACCTCGAAGCACATAGAGAAGTATTCCTGAGCATCATGACCATTGCCTTTGTGTTTTGAAACTCAAACTCACACTTTGGAATTTTGTTTTTGAAAAACAGAATGCTTGCCCGGTGGTGCCTAAACAACATGGCCACAAACACACAAAAAGTGATGGGTGGAATGCTGGCAAATAGTCTGACTACTAGCCAGTCAGATGCAGCTGGGTTCCAGCAGCACAGTGAGCACAGGAACCATTGCTGTTCCCTGCAGGCCACCCTCCCTGTCTTTGTTGTAGCCATTTACAGCAGGCTGCACATAGTGACCTGCCTAATTAATTTATTAGGCAGGTAATTCTGAAGGTCATTTTGTGCCCTGTGCGACTAGAGATTTTGTGAAGCGACCTATTAGTACATAGGTCCCATGGCAACATCAGACGCAGGTCTCAATAGAACTATTATGTTTTGAGTATTGTGGTAAAAGAAACAGTGTCTAACACAATTTCACCTCACAATGGCATGAAAATGTTGCCCAAAAGCACACATAGATGGCATTGGAAATGGTGTTGAATAGGGTTTTTGCTATCATTATATGTGATTTTCAAGTTCTTTGCTCTAAGATTTACAGAATACTGAAAATAGCAGTAAATTTGTATCAATGTTTTCTAGGTAACCAGAATTTTATCGGATCCCAATTTCGAAAGACTCAACCATCAAGGCAAATTTACTTGGACGACTGAGTAAGAGAACTCTTGATGTTATTTTCGGATTTTATGTTTGTTTCCATTAAGTGCTTCACGTTTCTGTCTGCAGTGCATCACGATTTGCAACATTTCACATTTCACTTATAAGTTCTTTGCACAAACACAACCAAGTGTAGTATTGTGCAGCATGTAAGACATACCACATTCCTTTGTGTTTGGGCTGTTATACCTACCTTATTACAATGAATGTGTGTTTTATAAAAATTGATTATTTTTTACAGAGAACTACTCCTTTTGTCAAAATACTTATACAAAGAGTAATTTACTTGCATGGTGTAATAATTAAAACTTTGCTCTTCTACTGATACGACTGACAGACTGACCTTGACAGAGACTCGGAGACATGGATCTTATGTCCTGATTTAGGCCATTGATCCTTAGTGGTTCAAGATGATTGGCTGAAACATGTGGACATCAATTTTTAGAGATGGTAGGGTGATAAAGCTCAGGTACCATCTATTAAATCTTTTAATCCTGTCTGGGGAACCTATAATAAAAGGATCAGAATTTATTGGGCATCCCTAAGGCAGTTATAACTGTATATCACTATAAATAGTTGATCTCGCCTCATACTATTTGAACCCAAAAAAATGATTTTGCTCCACCCTTGCCGATGGCAACACAGGGAGTGTAGTAGCAGCCTGATGATCAAGCATGCCACATATAGTGGTTGAGCGTATTCGCATCCCACAGAAAGGGATTCCTGAAAGGGTAGCTTATCTGTTCTGTTCCATCAACATTTATTTGTGTGATACTTCTATACATCTACCAATATTTTATAATTGTACCATCATTATTTTCAACACTCATGTTGTTGCAAAGCACAGGCACAACTCTGAGAGTACAGGACTCTGACACAATAGTTAGTAGTCGACGGCAGCTTACCATGGCAAAATGATGGTAAACTGTGGCAACATGCTGATTCTGACACAATGTTGATAATTCCTAGTAAAATGTTGACCTTAATCAATAGTGATAATCTCTGACATTGAAACTGGGCCTAGTGCAATGATGATAATTCCTGACAAAATGGTGAACCTGGCTCAATGGTGATAATTCTTGACAACATGTTGGCCCAGACAAGATGTTTAGTATTTCCTGATAAAATATTAGACCTGCCATTGTGGTCGTAATCCCTGGAAATATGCTGACCCTAACATAATGGTTGTAAATACTAGTACAATTAGAGGCCTATAGCAATAGTGGTAATCCCAGGCAATATGCTTGTCTAGGTGCAATGGTGGTAATTCCTGGTAGACCTGCTAGAGCCAGCACAATGGTGGTAATCCCTGGCAACATGTTGATCCTAGCAGAATGATTGTAATTCCTGGTAAACTGATAGACCTTTATCATTGGTGGAAATCCAAGGCAATATGCTGGCCCTGACACAATGGTAGTAATTCCAGGTAACAGTTATTACAGTATGAATTGAAAACCATTGTATATCAGTGCATAAGATTAGAATAAAGAGGCCTACCTGTCGTCATGTAATCAATTGGTGGCAACAGCACTTTGGGCCTTGGGATAACAACATCCACAGTTTCCAGATGCCTGTATAAAGGGAGAAACATTGAATTCATGAGAAGAGACAAAAATGTCAGGGTATATGTGAGTGAGCCCATGAGTGAGTGAGCAAGTAGGTGACTGCATGAGTGAGCATTTAAATAAGTGAGTGAATGCATATGTGTGGGAATGGAGTGAATGCATGCCTGAATGAGAGAAGTCACAAGTGTAATTCTCTCCTTAGCGTGCATGTACCTCAACAGACCTAAACTAGGCATTCAATCTGGCCTGGTGGGTAGAGTTTTTGGAAAAGGAATGCCAACTAAGGAAATGTGAGTTATACATGGGTAAATATAAAATACATTTCTGTTCTGTATGAATGTAGTCTTGATAGCACAGAAAATTTTAAAATACTAAACAGCAAAACAATTTTACAGGAAATCACATGGACATATATTGATTTTACAGAGTCAGCAATATCTTGCCCCATAGGATAAGCTATCATTTGACCACTAACAACTTTGGCTGTGCTTCACAAATCTGAACACGAATACTCAAGACAAGCATGCATCCATCTTAGATTGTCAATTAAATGTTTGGTGCAGATTGCCCGGGGAAGGGTGAGGATGGTAGAACATTAAGAGGGTACCAAAACTTGTGTTAGAATGGCTTGCTGTACAAAAGCCTTTTTGCAAATCTAAACATGTGATTTAGAAAATCACAGGCTTTGTGACTGAAAAATGCAACGTGGAAATATATTTTGCAAGTTGGAAAGGTGTTTTTGACTTGCAAAGCAACTTTTGTAACTCATTTCAAATCACAATTAGGAGGGTGCAAAAAAAATGCATCCCTTTCCTAATTGTGAATCAGAATCAAATGTATCAGTGGCTTGAACTATTGTTCGGCTGCAAGCAATTGGTCAGACCCTTTGGGTAGCAAATTATCAGCAGCAACTCATCATTTAGGGCGGAGGGTGGACCTCCCACTCCCACCTTTAGGCTGATATAAAGAGTGTCTGTCAGGCTGAGCAAAGATCAGCCTGACACACACTCTTTATTTTCAGGACAGGCAGCTTCTGGGCATGCGCTAAATGCACAGGAGTCTGGCTGTCTGAGCTGAACTTTGCCGGGCTGAAGATGTTACAGCCCTGTGGGCATGACCTCTTCCGCCTGGCAGAGTACCTCGAGGCCCTCTCCCTCATGACGAGGGGGAGTGTCACTGATAGCCTCGGGCCTGGGCGCTTCAGTTTTTATCAAAGATGCGTCATCACAGAGTTGGATGGGGTCAGCATCCCTTTGGGACCCAGTATATGTGTATTGGTGAATGCCTGCTGTGAATGGCTGTGTGTGCTTGTGCCTCATGAGTGTATGTGTGCAGGCTTATGAATGCATAGGGTGTGAGTGAGTGTGCATTTAGAGGTGTGAGTGCATGTGTGCCTGCCCACCCCCTCTCCTGCTTGAATTACCAGCCTCCACTGCAAATCATTCACAAAGAGGTTTCTTTTTACAAAAGATGTAGACTTCCAAAGAAAAGGTCTGTTGTCCCTAGCAGGCCTCCTCCCTTGTTTGCAGTTAGTATTAGATAGTTGCAAAATAAATCATACCTCATTCAAATCAATAACACAGAAGGTTTTGCGACCTCCTGCCAATTTATATTTTACAATCTACTGATTTTACCTGGAAAAGTGTCAGAAGGATTGCTGGGCGGAAGAGATTTTGTGGATCCCTACAGATTCCAGAACTGTCCCTCAAAGATATGCGAGGAAAATATGTGATGTTAGCCAAACCTTGAGGTTTTGCATGGCATTCTGGATAGGAAAGTTGGATCCACACCACCCTGCCCTCCCACTGATGTCTAGTTTTCAAAAAGGTCTGGGTTTAGTAGGTATTTATTTGGTAGCAGATGAACCCAGGCCAATTACCGCAGCTACCCACATGGGTCAATTTTTCAAAGAAAAATGTGATGTCTTCATTTTGCCTTTTGGGGCCCTTCCCATTGCAGCCGATACGCCGACCCAGAATTTTTTTCTTTCAAATCCACGGTGGAAGTTAAAACACATTTTGCAAAGTACCCACTGAATCAAATGATAGTATGTATAACTCCCAAATTTCTGAGTTGTAAAACTAACCAATATTACTAAACTGTGGGCCTGATTCACAAAGGTAACTTTTCATTATGTTTATTACCTTGGGTATTCACAAACTAAAATAATTGATAAAAATAGTGCACATTTATTATTTAATTATAAAATATTTGAATAACCTATTTTGAATAATTAAAATGATGTAACAATAAATGTTATTTAAAAAGATGTTGTCTATATATCACATTAAATAATAAAGCCACATAAAAAAAAATCTTTTCTTTATTTTTTAATTTAAACTTCAGGAAAAAATTTGAATTTCATTAACTATGTTTCTCTCATCTGTGAGGGAGAGCGGTTGCAATATCAGGGTATGACTGTATCCCTTTTCCCTGACTTCACACCAATTGTCCAGGAGGCCCACAGCAAATTCACAAAAGTCAATGGCAAATATCACTTTTTTGACTCTCCTGCTGATGCTGCAGGTTTGGGTCAGGGGCACCCGGAGGAAGGGATTCTGCCTCTCCACCCTCCCGAGTCCCAGCGGATCTGTAACCCTTCTCCTTGCCGGTGTACTATGATTATTGTGTTGCTGTGCCATATTGACTACTAACCAGGGACAACCATGGAACTAGCCACCTCGTTCGGCACAGAGCTACAACTGCCTCTATTGCTTATGTACCAGATTAGGCTGCTCCTTACGCCACCAGGATTATTAACATTTGGCACTCTCCCTTGAGTGTTTCCTCACCACCTAGGAGTACTCCATTTGATTGCTTTTCTTTGTTCTTGGGTTATTATGGGGTTCACCGGATACTGGTTGTTTGCTATTCGGTGTGGGTGGTGGGTATGGGCCTCGTTCTGTTTTGCTATTGTATTTTTTCTACCTCTTTCACACAAGGGCACAACTAAAATGCATACCATGCACTACTTTACTGTCCATACGTTTACAGTGCTGCTTTTACATTTAAGCCCACATGACACCATCCGCTAAGGGAACCGGGGCACTGACATAAAAAGTGCATGACCTGGAATGTTAAGGGATTGACTAACCCCTAAAAGTGACTACATGTATTGTCCTACCTGGCCAGACATGGTACCCAGTTGGCTTTTCTACAGGAGACCCACTGCCCTCCGCATTCTCCCAACCACTATGCAGCTAGCTGGGGTAGTAACCACCTTTTTGCTAACTATAGCACATATTCCAGAAATGTCTGCATTCTGGTCCACAGAACAATCCCTTTCACGATGTGCGAGGTAATAACAGATCCAGAGGGCCGCTACCGACTGGTTTCTGGCACCTTAGCCACCGCATCCGTATTATTGATTAATGTCTATGCCCCTAATGTGGATGCACACAACTTCTTTTTGGACATCTCCACACACATTACCTGTCTGCATGCTGACTGTATATCAATGGGTGGTGACTTCAACTTAACCCTCTCTCCTTCACTGGATTCAACTAGCACAAGCCACGTGACTAAACCCAGAGCGATACAGGCACTATTTACCGCTATTAGGTCATTTAATCTCACAGATATTTGGCGTTCCAGACACTTGCTCAATAAGGGATACACTTTTTACTCCACTCCACATGGTGACCACGTATTGACCATTGGTACCTCACCCCGACCTCTTGATCATGGCCACTGATATCCAGCACCTCCCTCGGACCTTATCGGACCACTCACCAGTTCTATTAACCATACGATCCCCCACCTTTACAACACCCCTCGCGACTAAAGCGTTATTGAATGAAGTGTTCTGGGTAGAAATTCGAGATTCTATTGTGGAATATTTTGCAGTCAATACCGGATCCGTTTCACAATATTCAGTGCTCTGCAAGGCCTTTAAAGCCTACATCAGAGGAATCTGCATTGCCAAGCATTCAGAAAAGCTCAGATCCATATGAAGGTAGTTAGCAACTATTGAGCATGCATTGGGGGAGCTTGACAAGCAGGCCACGGAAACTGACCCCTCCCCACTATTGCACCGCTGCTCTATGCTACTGCATGAGTTTCGCAACCTTGCAGATCACGAGGTGAAGCACCTAGGCAAATATGCACGGGCACGGGTCTACGGAGAGGGGGAGAGGCCTAGACGCACCTGGCGAGTCTGCTCCACCCACTGTATCATGCCTCCTTCATCACGGACTTGCAACTAGAAGACAGCTCTGTAGTTACAAATGGTGCAGACATCTCTGTTGCCTTCCTTTCCTATGAAACTCGCTTGTATATGTCTCGTAGTGCTGTCGTGGATGAGTCGCTTGCTGATTAACTAGTAGAACAGTTCCCCGCCTCACCCATTTCGTGTGAGTAGATTTCACAGGCCATCGATGCCCTGAGTGGAACTCATGCCCCGGGCCTGGATAGCTTTACAGGCAATTTTTATAAGGCCTATAAGTCTTTATTGGCCCCTCACTTGCTGGAGGTATATGCGGAATCCTTTGTGCAGGGAGTCCTTCCCCCCACACTGCGAGAGGTGGTGATGGTGGTGATGACTCTTTTACTTAAGCCTGGCAAATCCCCACAACTCTGCACCTCATATAGACCCTTGTCACTTCTGAATCCCAACAACAAACTTTTAGCTAAGGTCCTCGCTACCAGCCTCTCCCTTCTTATGGACAGCATAATCTCTCTGCTGCAATCTGGGTTTGTTCCGAAAAGTTCTACTTCAATTAATCTCCACACAATCTTCGCTCTCCTAAACCAGATAACTCCTGATTTTCCCACAGCGACTGTCGTACTGGATGCCGAAAAGATGTTTGATTCGGGCAAATGGTCTTTTCTGCATGCTGCATTATAGAAATTGGGTGTGCCTAAAGGTTTCTGGGACCTAGTTCGACTGCTCTACACTGCCCGATTGGCCCGACTGAGAGTGAATGGCGCCCTGACCAAACAATTCTCGCTATCGCCGGACACTAGACACGAATGCCTTCTCTCGTCGCAATTATTTATTATCGCTATGGATCTCCTTGGACATCAATTCCAGGAGGGTCATATGGCTCAGAGTTTATGATTCTACCGGGCCCCCTTCTGGCTTCTCTATATACGAAGATGTGATGCTCTTTGTCAGGGACCCAGAGTCCAATCTCTCTCCCGTTCTTCGAGAGGTCGTCTGATTTGGGATATATTCGGAACGTACTAATTATTGGAGCAAATCTGGAATTTTTCCGCTGACGAAAGCTACATCCCCCTGTCCCCTTGAATTCCCTGTGCAATGGTGTGCTGATTCCCCAAAATACTTGGCATCTATCTCCAGCGGAGTAGTGCGGAGGTTGTCCGCCTCATATTTGGCACTGCTCTTAACAGACTCTCATCCCAAATCGGTCAGTGGATCAAACTCCCCTTATCTGTTGCTGGCAGAATCGCAATTATCAAAATGGTGGTGCTGTCCCCGTTTCTATATTTATTTCTTAATATTCCCATAGTCCTGACAGGCAATTTCTTTGACACCTTACGTGGCATGCTCATCCAACTGGTTTGGGCGGGCAAACACCCAAGAGTCAGCTGGCAAACATTGACCTTGCTTTATGCCTGCAGGGTTTTGGGGCCCCTGATTGCTACCTCTACTATCTTATAGCGCAGGTTCACGTTGCGTACTATTGGTATCACCCAGATGCTCGCTTGCAATACCTTAATCCGGAATGGACTCAGGCCTGCCCTTATTCCCTTTCAACCATTATACCACAAGACCTTCCTACGACTCCATCCGAAATACAGATGCTTCCTACTACGTGCTGGGCCCGGACTAGACTGCAGTGTTATTTGGGCTCTGACCTATTATACACCACCACATATTGTCCTTTCACAATAACCTTGGCTCCTGGTGTCCAAGGAGCTGTTGATGAAGCGGGTATTATCCGCGTACCAGCTCTGATCATTGGGCAGTCTCTTCAATGACGCCACGCTATGGCCCATGACCTCCTGAACAGAAGCAAATGCAAAAAGAACAATTGATGGACAGAATGCAGAACAATGTCATACATTCACCCCAGTACAGGGATCTGGGCCTAAATCCATCGGTTATTTTTGCCACTGGATTCAAGTTAGCCTGGCTGATGAAGGGTGTTACCCAGAAACGGGTCCCAGAATGCTTGTTTCCGGTTCAGGTAAGACCTGGCTTGGCAGTTCGGGCTGGACTGTTCCCATGAGGCACAGAGTCAAGACTGATTTGCAAATAGCTGGGTCTGAACTGAGGTGGTGAAGTGAGCTAAAGAATGATGATGGATTCAACCCAGATCTGTGACTGGGGGTGAGTGTCTGAAAAGTTTCGACGCTCCGTCCATCATCTCCTTGTGTTTGCTTTGTTCGCCCTAAGTTGGCAGGGTATGCCCAGACGTAGGTCCCTTGCTCACTTTGCCACTGGATTCAAGCTAGCCTGGCTGATGAAGTGTTTTACCCATAAACCAGTCCCAGGATGCTTGTTTACGATTCAGGGAAGACCGGGTTTAGCAGTTCGGGCTGGACTGTTACCATGAGGCACAGGGTCAAGACTGATTTGCATATAGCTGGGTCTGAACTGAGGTGGCAAAGTGAGCTAAAGAATGATTATAGACTCAACCCAGATCTGTGACTGGGGGTGAGTGTCTGAAAAGTTTCAGCGCTCCGTCCATCATCTCCTTGTGTTTGCTTTGTTCGGCCTAAGTTGGCAGGGTATGCCCAGACATGGGTCCCTTGCTCACTTTGCCACTGGATTCAAGCTAGCCTGGCTGATGAAGGGTGTTACCCAGAAACTGGTCCCAGGATGCTTGTTTCTGGTTCAGGGAAGATCTGGCTTGACAGTTCGGGCTGGACTGTTCCCATGAGGCACAGGGTCAAGACTGATATGCATTTAGCTGGGTCTGAACTGAGGTGGCGAAGTGAGCTAAAGAATGATGATGGATTCAACCCAGATCTGTGACTGGGGGTGAGTGTCTGAAAAGTTTCAGCGCTCCAACCATCATCTCCTTGTGTTTGCCTCATTAACAGAAGGGCATAATGTGTCACATATGGACAGATTTAATCTGCACTGACTATATAACACCATTCACACTACACTTCTTTTCCTGCAAAACCTATGGATCGCTCACCACTTACTATGGTGATCACAGCCCTGGACAGTGCCCATTTGGTTACTTGTCTATACCATGCATCTCTCCTTTTGAGACCTGTTGGGGTGGAGAGGGCTCAAACCGCGTGGGAGCGGGATTTGGGGAACCCTTTACCGGACACGACATGGTACTACTGCTGTGAGCAGACACAGCTGGTTTCCAATAACCATCAGCATAAATTATTACATTTTAAATACTTACACCGGGCTTACACTACCCCACATCTCATGGCTAAGATTGACCCCAATAGATCGCATTGCTGCCCCAGATGCATGGGGGAACATGCTGACTTTTCGCATCTTTCATGGAACTGTGCACCAATACTTTGGTACTGGAAGGAGGTTTTTTCCATCTTGTCATGCTTGATTGATCTTTCACTCAACCCGGCTCCACTGAGGGAACTACTGGGCTATGTTAAACTATTGCCGGTAGGAGTCCGGCGCAATACAGCCATTGCTTTAAAATTGACCAAGAGCCAGGTATCACTACACTTTGGCAGCGCCACCACCCCTACTTATGGAGGCCTGGATCCGCGATTTGATATACTGTGTCACCACTAGTGGCATACATGCAACGTTGCAGCCGCCAGCCTCTAGACCTAAAAACATGGCAACCAATGCGAAATTACTTGCTACTTTTCCCTACTGATAACGATGGCCTCAAGGACGATTAATGTACATCCACTGGAAATAATGTTAAGACTCGGCAAAAACGTATATCTCTGTGATGTCCCTATTATGCACCTAATTATGGCCTGCATACTCATGCCTCTCTGCCTATGACTTTTATGTCTGTTTATTCTTCTTCCCACCCCTTCTAATACTCTATTAGTTCTCTCACAATTTTTTTCTCGATTCTCTTGTGTATCATTTCTATTACCACTGTGTATTACTTCACTGTTGTAAACTCCTTTAAATAAAGATTTAAAATAAACAGTGCCTCAATTCTGAACCATAGGAGTGACCCGCATTGATATATAGTTGTCCAAATGCTGATACTTCCACTCTCTATCTAAACAAACTTCCTCACCCATAGTCCATTGGGTGGAACTCACTATCTGCCACTAAATTGAGTTGTAGCCACATATATAACGGGGTTCATGTTACAAGTACTGTTTGGTATGACATCCACTTACCTCAGTATTAAAATGCAACACTTGCAATGTGTCACTTTTCCAGGAGATCAGTAGGTATAGCATGTCATATCAAAGTTCATATAAGTATGACCATTAAGTTACATACTCACAACAATTGACTCTGGCCCCAAACCTGTGATGATACAGACGTGCTCACTTTGTAAGATTAGGCCCCAATGGGAAACTAATATTGAGATAAACTGGTGTAATGCAACAGAGTATGTTTTTGTAATTTTTGGATTGGAACACACAAGGCACACAGTGCCTGGTGTGCTTGTTTCAGGGAGGGGGCACACAGCCCCTCTCCTTGGGCCAATTTCTGCCCTGGAGACCCCCTCCCCCCGGGTCCAGCACTATAATCAGAGAGAGGGGGCACGTGGCTCCCCTTCACAGGCCGATTTCAGCTTCAGGGACCCCATACCCCGGGGCATGGCTTTATTATCAAGGAGAGAGGGGCACACAGTCCCCCTCTCGGGGCCAATTTTGGCTCTGGTGACCCCATCCTCTGGAGCCCGGTGTACTTATTTGGAGGAAGGGAGCACACAGCCCCCTTCTCAGGCTGATTTCAGCACTGAGGACCCCATCCCCTGGTGCCTGGTGTGCTTATTTGGGTGAGGTACGTGAGCCCTATCCAGTCCGATTTCGGCCCCGAACGCCACATCCCCTGGGGTCCAGCAACGTTAAAGGTAGGTGTCCGATCACACATTTGTTGGGGCTGCGGGGGGGAGCCCGAAGGCCTCGCAGCCCCAGCTGGCTCCCTGCATTTAGCGGGAGCCAACATTGCTCCTGCCTGCAGCGCCCCATACAACTTTTTTTTCTAAATTCAGGACCGGATACTAAGTCCCCGAGTCCTGTAATGTCTGCCAGCAGCATTTGTCTCATGTTACTGGCAGTCAATCAGAGCACTCCCTCTCATGGGAGTCTGACACCCATGGGAGCGAGATGGCCCAAGGGAAATAAAGCTCCTTGGGCTAATCAGAATGCTCTACTTTTAATTGTTGCTCCCGCAAGAGTCTCTGAGACTCTCTCAGACCCAACTGCCAAAATATAAAACTATATGTGACCCATAATTTCTCAAAACCTATTGCACAGATTTACGCCAAATCATAAAAAGCACAATCTGGGGACCACGATCTAGCTTCCTGACAAATTTGGTGTAATTCTGTTCAGCAGTTTTTGCTGTAGACCATCTTAAAGAAATCTATGGAAAATGCATGGGTATTTTGCAGTTTGGGACCCTCCTTTTTACTCATGCGCCCGCTTAACGGATCACCCTGAAACCTTCCAGAAAGGAGCTGAGGTGGATGAACATATTTATTTGGGCACGTTCTGTGAAGCTTCTTCAAATGAGGCCAAAGTTATTAGCAAACCAAAAAAATGCTCTTTCTGTGGAAGAGCAGACCTAGAAGTACCCGAAAGACTCAGTGTTAGCAGAGATCGGGTACGATTAAAATGGGATTATGGGTAGTTTGCACACTAATATACATTGTATGATTATTCTACACTTGTAATAATCTTTTGTAATGTGTTGCATCGAAAACGTAATTGATATTAAATTTCTTTTCCATTGTATCGAAGCTTCATTGATTTAGATTTTTCGTTTTGGTGATGCAACATTTCCAAATGCAAGTGCAATACCTGAAATTGCTTGATCTGTGTCTGTAACCCTACAATTTTGATGAATTATTAAATCAATGTTGAGGTGATTGCAATATGTACAGTATTTTTTCACTTTCAATGGATTGTAACGCGTATTTCTAGAGGCAATTTGGCACATTGATTTCACTTGAAAAAGGCTTTGCCGAAATGCGTCGTCGTTGTGCACAATAAAGTATTGTGCTGTCTTGTGGTGTGCCGCGTCGGTTGTCCTGGATTTCCTGAAATTGCATGTTACACATACAATTACATTGAAATTATTAATAATAGTATAAACATTTTAAAATAAAGAAATATATATATATATATATTTCTTTATTTTATTTCTTTATTTTAATGTTTTAACTATTATTATTAATTTCAATGTACTTTCTTTTAATTGTTTACATATTTTTTGTATGTTTATAGTATTTATATATATATACATATCCCATCATGCCTTGCTGTATTACTCACCTGTTCAACATCAGCGTCAATGTGCAAATAAAGATGGGAGTGTCCCTTTGAAAACTGCTGGCATTTTTTGTTCAACGTGAAAGCTGTCCAGAGGAAGGGAGATATCCCGAAACGCGTAGGCGGCGCGTGAATGGGGAGATGTTATGTTCTAGCAGCCCTGCCTGTGACCTGACCTTCGGCGAGTGCAACCATCCGGAGCGGCAACCTCTTTTTTTCATGTATTGTGGCCAAGTCCAGGCCACGGTTTGCACCACCACGATACCCCTGTGGGTCCGCAGCTAAGGATTTCCGAAAGCAGAGCGGTGCTGAAGGGGTCGAAGTATTTCAGGGCAGCTTTATCGACATCGTTTGTCCCATGAACTTTTGATTTTATTGACAATGCTGGCATCCACATGGATACTCAAACTATAAGGACTTCTACTCCCATCATGCCTTGCTGTATTACTCACCTGTTCAACATCAGCGTCAATGTGCAAATAAAGATGGGAGTGTCCCTTTGAAAACTGCTGGCATTTTTTGTTCAACGTGAAAGCCGTCCAGAGGAAGGGAGATATCCCGAAACGCGTAGGCGGCGCGTGAATGGGGAGATGTTATGTTCTAGCAGCCCTGCCTGTGACCTGACCTTCGGCGAGTGCAACCATCCGGAGCGGCAACCTCTTTTTTTCATGTATTGTGGCCAAGTCCAGGCCACGGTTTGCACCACCACGATACCCCTGTGGGTCCGCAGCTAAGGATTTCCGAAAGCAGAGCGGTGCTGAAGGGGTCGAAGTATTTCAGGGCAGCTTTATCGACACCGTTTGTCCCATGAACTTTTGATTTTATTGACAATGCTGGCATCCACATGGATACTCAAACTATAAGGACTTCTACTCCCATCATGCCTTGCTGTATTACTCACCTGTTCAACATCAGCGTCAATGTGCAAATAAAGATGGGAGTGTCCCTTTGAAAACTGCTGGCATTTTTTGTTCAACGTGAAAGCCGTCCAGAGGAAGGGAGATATCCCGAAACGCGTAGGCGGCGCGTGAATGGGGAGATGTTATGTTCTAGCAGCCCTGCCTGTGACCTGACCTTCGGCGAGTGCAACCATCCGGAGCGGCAACCTCTTTTTTTCATATATACATATATATATATTAATTTATATTAATAACTAAATCTATTTTAATGATATTATTATTTTAAACTTTCATATTTTAAATAAATAACACAATGTTATATATAGGCAAGTTTCAAAATGTTACCTTTTTTTGATGATACTCTGGTCCATAATATTTTTTTCGATAATTTGTCAAGTTTACATACCAAGCAGGTAAACTCAATATTTTTGTTGATGATATTTTTGAACCAATATTGCTCTGTCACAATAGATAATATTTTGTCATGCAACCATATTTTTATAACTCTGGTACTGAGTGAGGAAATGGTTAGGGGTACCCCAAAACAACCTTTCAACCAACTGCTGGCTCCATCCTTCAGCACTTCAATAACGTGGTCATGTTGTTCGGTGATAATTTGCAATTTTGAAAAGCTCTCTTTTTATGAGCTTTCATGTGACAACTTTGCTATAAATTTAAAAAGGCTGCAAATCATCAACTGGCTGTGCGGCTAAATGATGTAGCCAGCAGTAGGGACACAATCTTGCTTACTTTGCTTTAAGGCTTCAATTAAAACTTAACAATGTGGCCCAATATGATCCAAATGTAATCAGGAATGCTTGTTATCTCAAGCAGAGGGACAGCAGCCAAGCAGTTCAGGGCGGACTTCTCCTTTTTGATGATTGGTGCGACTGGTTTACTGCAGGCTGATCCTTTTTTACAATGATAGACAAAAAAATACAAAATGTGACATTGTGTCTTCTGGTTAATGGAAGAAGTTTGGAAACATTGGCTGAAGGATTCCCTTCCCAGTGTGTGTACCCTTTCTTATTCTTTTTGTTATTATTGTTGTCATTGTTATTGTTATTAATATTGTTATTATTTGTATTTTAATTTTTAATTTGCACTTTTATATTAATACCGCAACTCTTTGATATTGCTGTGTAACTGCCAGTAATGGGGAATCCATGCAGGTCATGGATCAGAAAACTATTAGTAAATTCCTAAATGAAGTTATAATATGCAATAGGATACTTTATAGCAGATTACACGCCTAATCAGTTCCTTCGAATAAGATGCTAATAACATTCTTGAGGTTCACAGAAATTTGATGGGTATTGAACTAATTTCAAATTTTGTTGTATAGGGCCAATTCTTTGATTCCACATTTGTTTTAAGATACTCCAAACTGCTGAAATATTACAGATGCTCACTTTTAAACATGATGATTGTGTTTGTTTCAAGCTCAATCTTTCCATAACATTTATTTTACAATTACTACGTTAGTAGCTAGGTTTGCAAGCATGGCTTTCAAATATTTGAATTTAATTACTTTTAGAGGGGGCTGAAAGATTTCTATATAAGATGTTAGACCTGGCATCCTTAGGGTGGTTTTCCCCAGACTTTTTGCCAATTACCTCCTGTTTTGCTGATTCTCTTTTTGTTGACTTTTGGACTCTGAGCACTTTACCTCTAACCAGTGCTAAAGTGCATATGTTTCTCCCCTAAACATGCTTATGATTAGAAGTACCTGATTGGCATGTTTAATTTACTGGTAAGTCCCTTGTAAAGTAGTTTAACCATATACCCAGGGTCTGTAAGTTAAATGCTATTAGTGGGATGCAGCACAAATTGTGCCACACACAGACGTAGCCTTTCAAACCTTCCTAAGGCCTGCCATTGCAAGACCTGTGTGTGCAGTTTACCACCACTTCAAATTGGCATTTAAAACTATTTGCCAAGTCCCAAATTCCCCTTTATTACCTATCTGTCACCCCTAAAGTAAGTCCTATGTAGCCCTAGGGGCAGGGTACTAGGTAAGTAAAAAGTTGATCAAGCAACTATATGTTTTGCATGTCCTGGTAGTGACAAACAGCTATTTCATTTTTCGCTATTGTAAGGCCTACCTCTCTCATAGGGTGCATCAATCATTCCTTAATAATCTTTTAAGCTATAGTTCCTGATCCGAGAGAGTAGCTTTTTAATGCTTCATATGTTTGGAATGGTATTGACATAGCTGCCAAGGTTTCATATTGCTTATGTGTGACATTTTCATAATTTCAGCCTACTTATGAGTGGCATTCAGCAACCATGAGTGACACTTTCTTGTGAGCAATATTAAGCAATGAAGATAAGGGAAACATATAAATATCAGAAATTACACCCATTTGAGCAACTAGAAACTCTAAGATCATCTTAAAACTGCTGCAAAACACCAGAAATGGAAGGGCATTAACTTCGCAGGAGGTCCTCGTTGTGATAAATGGATGCCAAATTGCCAGTTTAAGTAAAAGAGCTTGTGAAGAGGTGCACCACAGCTCCAGACTCTGGACCCCAACTCTCCTCACCAGCTGTGTGTGACACAAACAGTACTGTGTGCTTGGCTAGGAGAGGAGAGCGAAACACCTGTACTACCACCCACACGGGCCGCATATGTGCTGGGACGAGTAAAATGTTCTTGATGTTAGAGTCAACTAATTAATCTGGTTGGTGTAATCTGGGGAGAGGCTAGGGACCGGGTGTAGTAAGTGGAGAGAGCCATGAGATTGCTCTCCCCCATGCTGGTAAACATCCTGCTGTAGTCTGTGACTGGCAGCGTCTGATCTAATCAGAGAGTCGGAGTCCACCCTGGGGCCATCTCTTTGCCGGGCACCACCTGAGCCTCTGAAACCACCCTTGACCTCAAAATCAGCGCACGTCACAGTGACCAGTCGCTGAGTCTTCATACGTCCTGCTGAAGCGTAAGTGTTGTTACCTCCAGATGCAGTGTTGTGCTGAAGCCACGGGGATGGGGGATGCGTGAAAGTGTTTAGTAAAAGTTATCCTGCCGACTGCAGTTAGGAGGCCAATAGGGGAAGGCGAAAGTGCTCTTTCTTGTTGGCTGACTGTTCCTGTTCAGCCAATGTCACAGTGAGCAGGCGCTGCCTCAGAAACTCCACCACTGCGTGGGGGCTGCAGGGCATTGCAGAGCCGTGGATGTAGGCAGGGTCACCTTTCTGATCGTGTGCTGCCATTGGAATTTTGTAATAACACTGCTGACACACACTTGGGCGGGTGGCTGATAACCACTTACTTTAATAGTAGGCAGCATGACTGCATCGGCTAGTAGTCTGCAAGGGATCAGATGATTCAAATTACAAAGGATCACCCCCTGCTATCTTTTGCTGTGCTGGCTCTATAAGAATCCTGGTTATAATGTTAGGCCGAATATGGTAATTATGTTTCTCATTGCAGACTACAGCAGTGACGGAACAAAAGTCTATAGTACGTAGACTGTAGGCTATACGTTGCTCTCAGTCACCCCTTGTGCCTCCAGGCCCCTTGTGTACACCATGATGGTTGCCGGCTACCACAAATCCCACTGCAACCACTTTTCACTGCCCAGGACTGTGAACCCTCCGCCCTCCTAGAATCACTTTATCCACCTCTTAACCCACACGACTCATGCAAGTCCAGGGAGCCCAGGGAACGGATTTGCCATGGTGCACAACAAATTTTAATGAGCCAAGATCAACTTGGTGTCAAGCTGCTTACCTATCACAGAGACTGCACAAGTACCAGTTGTATCAGTCTTTATAGAATACTGCGGCAATGTGTCTTTGCAGTCTTACCTGTATTCACTGTAGTTGTAAGCTGCAGCCTGTAGGCTACCAATTGTAGGCTGATAGCTGTACACAGTTGTTTGGCAGTAATTTGGCTTTTCGGCCATTGTTCATAAGCAATAGTGCCTCATAGCCTTTAGGTTGGCAGCAAGTCTGTGAGCTGGAATCACCTTATGCGCCTTACAATTCCAAAGCTGTTTCTCGTGCACACCAATGCTCCACCGGACCTCTGCTAGTTTCTGGGCACTCAGCAGAAAGCAGGCAAAAGCGGCATTGGTGTCAGAGCAGCAGATGTGCTCACCCGTGTCAGGGGGCTCCCGACTAGGTCTAGACTCCCGACTTGGGCTAGAACGGCGCTGGCTGATGCAGGTACTGTCTTTTACTTTCTGCCTCCAGACCACCTGGCAGAGCCCCACATCCATATTGCCTGCAAGGCAGCAGCCAGGCTCCAGGCTCAAGACGTGAGCCACTGACCCCCGGGGGAGGCAATCCTTTCGGTTTGCCACCCACCTCCATCCTAAGTCCAGGCTGCCACGGCCTAAATCCAATCAGGAAATGAACATAGTCTGTCCTGGCGGCCGCTGAACAACCGGGTAAGTCACTGACTCTGTGACTTCCACTCTCCCAGGCTCAGCATGGCAATAATTCAATTTTCTGCAAACCAGGCCTTCTTCTCAAACTTCCCGCTCTGACAGCAGGACTGAAGGTGACGTCCTTCTGCGGCGCCACGGCCAGACTTTGCATTAGATTCTGACTCAGAGCCACGCAGCGCTGCGGGCATCACAATAAGATACATTGTAGCAGAATAATCAGCTGTCTGGCAGCCCATAGCTCAGCTGCAATCACCACAAACCTGCAGGAGCAGAGCACTTCCCAGCTGCCTCACACTCCATAACAGTTTAAGACAGCCTTCAGCTGAGACACTATGCTGAATGCATCATATGCGTGACAATGCATTTGAGTGTGGTGATGCTGAGCACCACACTGAAATGCGTTAGTCTAACGCCTGATGAGTAGTACTAGGCAGGACCATATTGATAAATCCTACCTACTGATGAGTTTGAATTTAACTTTACTATTTTAGAAATGCCACTTTTAGAAAGTGGACATTTCTCTGCAATTAGTTGCTCTGTGTGCCTAACATCCTGTCTCCAATACACATCTGGGCTGGGATGGGTGACAGCTACATTTGTGTATTCCTCTAGACAGCAACAACACAGGACACTCAACCATGTCTGCATTCATCTGCATACTGATGGGTCATCCTGCCCCAACTTAGCGAGGTCAGCCCGGCATGGCCCATCAACACCCTGCCTTCTGACGCCCAGACCACAAGCCCTCACCTCTGCTACTCCGACTCAGGAAAGGTATTGTTATTGATATCCCAGACCCGCAAGGTTGTTGAAATTGCCCTGCACACTTGCAGGTGACTGAGTTCTCCTGCACGCCCCTGTCCCAATATTACACAGGAGCTTGTTGTGGAGACCTAGTGATCCCAGCAAGGATCAGGGACATTACCATTGCAACCTATGATTGCTTTGAGCACTGAGAATAATCAATTATTTAAAATCTCAAAACCTGGAAAGTATATATTGGATTTTTATTGTTTTGATTTTGTTTTGTTCAGAATATAATAAGCTACATTTCTAAACCTGTGTGGAGTCTTTTTTCGTGGTTTACTCTTTGTGTTACTCTGTGTGTGGGTGTTCCACAAATACTTTAGACATTGCCTCTTTTCACAAGCCTGCCTGCTCTGTGCCAAGCTACCAGAGGGTGAGCACAAGTTATCTCAGATGTGTATCTAGCTTACCCTGACTAGAGTGGTGGGTTCTGCCTGGCTTGTGTGTTTACCTTATCCAACCAGAAGCCCCATTTCTAACATAAGGTCAATATTAAAATAATTAATCATCTTATATGAAATGCATTACATGACTAATGTCCCACTGTGGTGTCAAGACACGGAAAGAATTAGACACAGGATGTTGTGCCTATTGTACCATCAAGTGCAGTTACTGAACTTTAGATTCACTCGTCATATAAAATGTCAACCCATTTAGCAATTTTTTTCTTGAGATGATATATCAGCCTAATAGGTGACACAAGACCTTTAAGTGAAGAAAATGGCTAAGCTCACCAATAGACAGAAGAAAAAGCAATACAATTGCCAAATTACAAACCAAGTTTCATACTGAACATTTGCCAGAGTGAAAAGATTTGAGCCATGTTGCTTCATGAAATAACTGGATGTCCAATTTTCACACCATTCCAACTCAGTTACCAACATAAATGATCTCCTTGTGTCATTTTATCCCATTCTGAAACACCATGCACAATCATATGTATCCGCTTTGCCATGATCACTTCACTATAAAAACCTTAAACATTTAAAAGACAATGATAAACACAAGAAGATAGTAACAGGGAATAAAGATGGTGGTCAAATAGGAGGGAAATGGTCCTCTCAAGCATCACATCTTCAAGTTGTGGTTGGGGGGTGGTTTGATAGCAAAACTTGGAAGATGTATTCCTAGCTGCAACTCCGCTAAATGGTATGACCACAAATCTTTCTGTGAGCAGTACAACCAAATTTTCTAACAGATAGACTGCAATCCCTGCCATTAACAAACTGGTGCACAAGTCAGTAGACAGGAGAGTACCTTAGTTATTTGTACAGTGATAGACCCATGTTAGTCAACTACTGGTATTAAAGAAGAGGGGGCAAATGTAATGAAATCATCACTGTAAAAATGGGTTGCTCCCATGGATGTCACGAGCCCTGGGTGCAGTTGAATGTGCCACTCTGCTCCTGTGTCCAGGGTAGAGCGGAGAGCACGCATCACCAAGTTAGAGAAAAAAGTGGATGCTGTCTCCTCTCCCAGGCAGTGAAAATGTTCCAAGAAAAGTTAGTGAGTCTACAAGAATGACCCAGGCGGCCACAGGAGGAACGAGGTAAACTGAACACCATTGTTGCACTAAGAGCACATTTTAAAAACATTTTTAAAAAAATGGAACCCACAGCTGCATCAAGGTGTTGTGACACAGGTGGAAAACCAGCTACAGTGAAGTTGTGTCCCATAAGCCTTTGGGAGGCTCTTGAAAAATGTGCATTTCTTTTCCATGGTACCCCAGGAAAGCTCAGGAATTTGAAGTTGATTTGTGCTGGGGGAAAGCCCAGAGCAGCAGTGGGTCCTCCAGCACTCCACACGAGACACACATTCAATCTGTGGTTGCCACCCTAAGCTTTCTATGCATTTTTATTTTTTTATAACCAACTTTATTTCATTTACATATACAGTGGGCACCAACCATACAGTACAGATATTAAGAATTGAGCGTCCAGATCTGCAAAAACCCACATGATGACCAACGCAGGGGCCCACCCACTTATAGTAATAGTCCAAGATAGGCCCACCATTTCTCCCACATTTTCTCATGCTTCTGAGGACATCCACGGGCTTCATAAATTGTTTTTTTTTTTTTTATTGCTTTTTTTTTTTTTTTTTTTCTAGGTATAACAAAGAAAGCATACGTGGTTCAGCAGGATACATTACACATGGAAGTACATAAACATATGCGGGTCGCCGATCCGTGTCTGGCCTAGCCAGCCAGACATCCCCACAGTTAAGAAATGTACCAGTCGCAACCTGCCCGGGGGTTGGATGCCTGTGTCTCATCAGTTCCAGTGGTGTCTCTTAAAGGGGGGCAGCAGCCACCACACAGCAGCCACTTAGCCATACCAGCCAGTGTGAGCCATCCAAGCAACTTAGACGTGGAGAACCAATGAATCACAAACTGATCAAACGGAAAAAAAACTCAGAACAGTGGCAGCCTGAACAGTTGTACACGGAAAGTCCCCCCCCCCTTTCTCGCCCGCGACCCCCTCCCCCCCCCCCCAAGCCCACCCCCCCCAGCCCTGAGAATGCAGTTGTCTCCATATGGCCGCAGGCGCCCTTGTCTACGGGTCAGAAGCATCAGGGACTTTGCTATCCCATCTACGGGGCAGCTGATCACACGCCGTCACTCGCGCAGGCATTTCCATCCATCCCCTCCTGGTCTGTGCGCCCCTCCCCTTCTAGACGCCGGAGCTCAGCAAGTAATTGCTCCCAGCGGTCCGCCATAGGTTCCCTCCGCAGCCCCAGAGTCTCCTCCCTACGGATGGCTGTCCCCTCCGCCCTAGCCCACGCCTGGAATGAGGAGGTCCATGCCCACGTGTGTGGCGAGTCGTGTGCCTTCCATCTCTTGGTAATGAGGCGCTTTGCAACTACGAGCCCCAGGTCCATGAATCGGGACGTTACCTTGTCTTTGGGTGGTCTCTTGAAGAGGTGCAAAATGTGCTCGGGCCAGTCAAATGGGATGTTGCGGCCCACGCTCCCCTGCAGTAGCCTATTGACCTCCCTCCAATAGGCGCTCAACCCAGGACAGTTCCACAGCATGTGTAAGAACCCCGCCCCCAGCTCTCCGCACCTCGGGCAGGATGCGTCATCGCGGCGAAAGTACTTATTGATCAACTCGGGGGTGAGGTAGGCCCTGTGTACTATGAACAGCTGGATTTGGCGGAACCGCATGTTTCTGGGGACACGCACTGGGCTTTTAAGCACCCTCTCCCACTCCTTATCGGCGAATGGCCGCCCCAGGTCCCGCTCCCACTTGACGCGGAGTGGGCCCAGATCAATCGCCGCGTGCTCCCGCATCGAAGCCGCGAACCAGCGGACCAGGTGCCCGCCCCTCCCCATGACGTGCAGGTATTGCACGGTCAGGTGCTGGCGGGGCTCCGTAGTCAAGTTCCCCCATTTAGCGGTCAACCTCGCCAGGAGCGAGCGGTGTGTAAGAAACCCACCGGGCGGGAGCCCATCCTCCGACACCAAAGTCTCATATGGTATTAGCTCCCCGTCCCTATATAGGTCCCCCAGCGTGTGCACGTCGGCCTCCCACCAACCCGCCAATGCAGAGGCCGCAAGCACCCCCCCGCCTCCGGGGGAGCCCTCCAGGGGGATGGCCGGTGCGTATGGAACGACCGCGCGAGTGAGGTACAGTGCCCTCCGGAAGCACCTGTGTGCCACAGCTAAGAGGAGCGGCAGCGGCCCCCCAACCGCGGCCAGGGGGTGAAAGAGACCGGTCACACGTTCCAGCGAGTAGGGTGCCTCCGCCGCTGCTGTGTCGTCCCTGCCTCGATCAGCCAACCATCGTGCTACCCATTGCAGCTGGGCGGCCAGGTAGTAGTGCTCAAAGCAAGGAGCCGCCAGACCACCCCTGTCCGTCGGCAAATATAGTTTTGCGAGCGCAAGCCTGTGTCTCCCGGTTCCCCACACAAAATCCCGCAACATCCTAGTGAGCGTACCGAAAAAGGCGGGGGGAACATACGTCGGCAGGTTAACAAAGAAGTACAGGAGGCGGGGAGCATAACCATTTTGGCGAGTGCCACCCTGCCCGTGGTCGTCAGGGGGAGCGTGCTCCAAAAACGCACTTGCGACCGGAGCGCCGTGACCGCCCTTCCCAGGTTGCCATCAAAGAGGTCAGTCGGGCAGCGGTATATTTGCAACCCCAGGTACCGAAAGGTGCCCTCCCGCCACCGAACTGGCGTGCCGTGCAGGCGGTAACCCGGGTTCTCCGTTTCTGCGCTGAAAGCGTATAGGCAAGATTTGCCTGCATTGACGCGGAGCCCCGAGACGGTGGCAAAAGTCTGCAACAACTGGGCCAACTGTTCCGGGATGCACCCCACATCCTTGACGTATACCAACAGGTCATCGGCATAGAGCGACACTTGATGAACCGCGTCCCCCAGCGGTATACCATCTCCCAGGGTCATCCGCATGGCCGCCGCCAGGGGCTCCATCGCCAGGGCGAACAGCAGCGGGGACAGAGGGCATCCCTGCCGGGTGCCCCGGCCCACCGGCACCGCCTCCGAGACATAGGGGCCCAGCCGGACACGAACCGTGGGGTTCCTGTAGAGCAGGTCGACCATTTGGAGGAATTCCCCGTCCAGTCCGTACTGCAACAATACCGTGGACAGGTAGCCCCATTCCAGGCAATCGAACGCCTTCTCCAAATCTAGAAGAAGGCACCCCGCTCTGGGCCACCTGTGCACGGCCTCGCTAGCCACCCGAAAGTATCTCCGAAGGTTCAATGACGTGGACCTCGCAGGGACAAACCCGTTTTGGTCCGGATGCACCAGGTGAGGAACCACTGGCGCCAGCCGGTCCGCCAGAGCCTTTGCTAGGATTTTGTAATCCACGTTGAGCATTGCCAGGGGTCGGTAGGAGCCCAGGGATGTGCTGTCACGATCCGGCTTAGGCAGAGAAACCAGGAACGCCTCCCGCATGGAGGGTGGGAGCGTCCCGTCCTCCAGCGCCTTACTGTAGAGTGCTCGCAGCAGCGGCACTAAAGATTCGCGGTAAGCCTTGTAGTACTCCGCGGGCAGTCCGTCCGGCCCCGGCGATTTTCCCGACGCCATGGACTGTATCGCCTCCCCAATTTCCTCTAGGGAAAGGGGGCCACCGAGCGCTGCGTTGTGTTCCCTGGAGGCCACCGGTAGGTGGACGGAAGCCATAAACTCCCCAAGGAGGTGTCGAGGACCCGTCCCCCTGGCCGTGTACAGTCGCCTGTAATGAGCCGTGAAGGCCCGGTGTATTTCGTGCTGCGTGTACACTACCACCCCTTCTTCCGTGCGGATCGCCCCGACCGGGTCACGACGGTCGTCCTGGCGGATCAACCAGGCCAGCAGGCGGCCTGCCCTGTCCGCTCTAGCGTGCGTCCTGGCCGTGTGCGCTGCGTAGTTGTGGCAACGGAGCCGCTCCAAGAGCTCTGCGTGTTTCCCACGGAGGTCCTCCAGGCTACGGGAGTACCTACCCCCTCTTTCTCCCTCCCTCTCATACTGCAGGAGTTCGTCCTCCAGGCGCGCCAAGGAGTCGGACAGGGTCTTACGTATGTTCCACTGGGCCCCCAGGCAGTGCCCCCGAACGGCCACCTTATGGGCGTCCCATTCCACCAAGGCGCTACCCGCCGTCCCCTCATTGGTGTCAAAGTATTCCAGCACAGCCGTGCCAAGAGAAGAGCGGAACTCCGGGTCCTCCAGCGCGCTCGGCTGGAGTCGCCAGGTAGGCACAGGCGGGCGATCCGCCACCCAGCCAATCCTAAACCACAAGGGGTTATGGTCGGAGTGTGTCCGCCCCAGGTACTCAGACTGCTCGATAAGCGGGAGCAAGGACCGGGAGCCCACGATCCTATCCAGCCGTATGTGTAGGTCATGAACTGCCGAATAGTAAGAGTATATCCTGTCCTGAGGGTGTAGTATGCGCCACAGGTCCAGCAGCGACCAGTGTGTGAGCCAGTCTCCCAGCGCCCGGGCACCGGACTCTGCCGTCGTTGCACGGAGGGGAGGGAAGGATCTATCTAGCTGGACATCCAACACCATGTTGAAGTCCCCCCCTAACATCCAGGGGAGCCCAGCATAAGGATGTAGAAGCTGTGTCAAGTGCACCAAAAAGGAGGCCTGATCTACGTTAGGCGCGTAGAGTGAGCCCAGCAACATCTCCTGCCCATTCAGCTTCCCTCGCACAAGCGTGTATCTGCCTTCCCTGTCCACCACCACCTCCTTGCAGTCGAAGGGGACGCCTGCCCGCACCCAGATCAGCTTCATAAATTGTTTTTTCTTGATGTGCACACCAGTTAACTCCAGTAGCCATGGTGGTATTGAGGGGGTGTAGGTTGTTTCCATAAATGAACGCTGTCCCTTTTAGCCACTAATCAGGCCATTCCTATAAAGATTTGATCAGCACGTGGGCCTCCCAGTTTCTCCATCAGGCCCAGTAAGCTATCTTGAAGGTTAACTCAATCGGGTGTCCAAGGACATCTGAAATGTTCCACTCCACCCCACCCCACCTAAAAAGGATATCAATGTGGGACAGTTCCATGCCATATGGAAAAGGTAAGGAGCGCGAAGTCTGCAGCACACACGCAGGCTGGGTGTTGGAAAACATCTGCTGTATATGTGATGGGGACTGCTAGGTCACGTGGAAATAATTGACCTGTATCATATGCAGGCGTGCAGATATTGCCAGTTTCCTGGGGGCCAGGTATGCCTCACCCAATCATCGTTATTTAGTTCACCCACACAGTTCACCCATTTATGTTGAAGAGAGTCAAAGCCATCCAGGGCGTGAATAATCGAGTAGTAATAGATATGGGTTAGGGCTCTCTTCCCCAGATACAAAAAAGGAGTTGATGCACACGCTAATAAAGTAAATGCATAATTGCAAAAAGAGTCAGATGCAGCACACAGCTTCTATTCTTCTTAATTTATTAGCGAAGTTCTTCCACTCCCAACGCGTTTCGTCGTTTAGAGGGAATTCACCCATACGACTTCCTCAGGGCTGGAAGTAACACAAATAACATATGTATAGAAAGAATGGCAACAGACAAAAGCACAGAAAATTGCAACATACAATAACTGCAACTCAAAGTAAAAAGACAAACGGTTCAAAACGACAGGCAAAATATAAAGCGATGTTAGCAAATAATGACAGTGTAAAGCATGAATCTAAAGCAACACAACATAAAAAAGCACACAATATAATAAGTAAAAAATATTCCTACAAGATTACTCCTCAACCCACGTGAGTCAGTATCTACTAAACAAATAGGGAAAAATAAAAGTAGTCTGTACCTCAATATATCTGGTAAACTGTAAACCTACAGAAATATAAATGCCTTGTTTTAGTCAAATTGCGTCACATATGAGGCACGATCGATCCTAAATGAACATGAAGCCTGATATTCAAAACGGTAATACCTGTTAAAACTGGAAATAGATCCTATTTTCAATTGCCAAATAAAGACTGCCCAATCATATGGTGGCCATCCGAGTAAACGGGCCCGAAAATAAGTACCTAAAATAATGATAGATTTAAGTTCAATCACACTAGAAATGCAAGAATATATTTCAATCTTAGACTACAAAACCCATTTCTATCTCACTTACCCAAAGTAATGTTTTCAATGTGGATATCGTTAATGTTCAGTTGCCCAAATATCGTGTCCAGAACAAGTTCACTGTCAGCTCACTAAAATAAAATATTAAGAGTAAGCAATTCTCCCTGTCTCGAAAAACAAAGCCCATGATGGAGGATACTAGCAGCGTGTCAAAACTCACCATATCAGTCGGCTACAGCAATCCCGAGTACAGGAAAGCGGCAACACCGTCGACCACTACCGCGAGCAAAGTAACCAACGTTAGTAATAAAGAAGGTGACTTAACCCAAACTAAAGAGGTGGCGCCATATTGGAACAGCAAACACCACATAATATCGTATTGAAACGCCATACAAGCACCGAAAAAGTAGTCTTTAAATTGAAAATAAAGCCTCACTGAACGTTGAAAATAACAATCAAAGGCAATATAGAAAATAAAATTAAATTAAATTATAATAAGATCCGCTGTATCCTCACCGAGTAGTAAGGTTAAGGGGGTTAGTGAAAATAGAATAGGTTTCAAAAAATAGTAAAAGCACCATATTTAAACATGTATTCTAACATAAAGTGATATATACATAACTTTTGAATCAGAAGTGAAATAAAATGAATTTATGCCAATTATTCAGGCATTTCAACCGAAAACTTTATAAAAAATATATTATTATTTAAGACAATAAATCTACGGTTTAAATATTCAATTTTAAAGAACCGAAAAGACTTATTTATATTTATATTAAATCTATTTGAACAATGGAATTTGGATACTGTAAATAATATGGAACCGATTAGCCAAAGTAGCAGGCTAATAATAGTCGTCCTATATCGCAATTTATATACCTAGCCCATATGTGACTGCGTGTGTAAAATATTAGGTACAGAAAATTCCAGGCCGAATTAACCAATACATAGCATACAATATCGTAACAAATGAAATTATGTAACAGTAATCATGAATTTCTAAGCATACCCAGTCAAGGACCTTACTTTGGACAAATGATAACTAATGGCGTATACAGACAATCCTAATTTCAGGATGAACAAGATAATACTGCATATCAATCGCCCAAAAAATATTGTAACTCCTGGTCATAATTGAGACCCGACTCAACAGCCTTCATGCGCATGATCCATCGTGCCTCACATCTACGCAATCTCAGCTCTCTGTTGCCACCACGTGGATCAAGTTTCACATGTTCAATGCCGTAAAATCGAAAGGATTTAATTAGATCTTGTGCCTTACAATCATAAACATGTTGTGCTATAGGATATCTCATATCACAGTTTTTTATAGCTCTCATATGTTCGCTCACACGTTCCTTTAAAGTTCTGATAGTGCTACCTATATAAATTTTGTCACATTTGCAAACAATAATATAAACTACATATTTAGTACTGCAAGTTATATTAGACATAATACTATACACATGACCGTCTTTATCCTGAAAACGTAAGGTTTTGTCTTGGGCATGTCTACACATGCCGCAATGTCCACATTTAAAAAAACCTTTGCTCAGTGTATCTAGCCATGTCTCTTCTTTTTTCAATAAGGGGTAGCTAGGGCTCAGAATCGAACCAAGGGTTCTGCCTCTCCGAAAAGTAATTGATGGCCTGTCTGATATGTGCCCCTGTAAATTCCTGTCGGCTTTCAAGATATGCCAATGTCTATTTAGACTTTTACGTAAATCTGTGCTCAAAGATGTATAGTCTGTCACCATACGTATTGGCATGGTTTGTGGGTCAGTCACCACACTAAGTTTTAGTGTAGAATGGCGTTTTGTACTGAGAATTCTACGTTTAGCAGAATTAATGTCACTGTTTGAGTAACCACGTAGGGAAAATCTTTTGCCCATATCATCGATGCACTTAAAAAACTCCGACTCTTCACTACAATTACGACGAGCTCTCATCATTTCCCCAAATGGTATTGCTTTAATTTGATGCCGAGGGTGTGCACTATTGGCATGTAGAATAGAATTACAAGACGTCGGTTTGCGATACATTTTGCTATGAATATGACTGCCTTTAATGTACAATTCAACATCAAGAAATACCATGTGTGATACACTTGAACAGGAAGTGAACTGAATATTCAAATCATTACAATTTAAGTAATCAATAAATTCCTGTAGCATTGATGATGTACCAGTCCAAATCATAAGGCAGTCGTCAATGTATCGCCCCCAAAATAAAATATATTCCTGCCATTTGCTACCTGAGGCACCCCAAATAACTGTTTCTTCAAACCAACCCATATATAGGTTAGCAAATGCTGGCGAAAATTTCGAACCCATGGCCACACCTTGGATTTGTTTAAACCATTCTCGTTTAAAAAGAAAATAGTTGTTGTCAAGAATCGTCTTAGTCATGGTAAGAAGCATCTGGGTATGCTCCCAAAGATTTGCTGGTCTATTTGACAAAAAATGTTGAACAGCCTGTAAGCCCAAATGATTAGGTATGCTCGTATAGAGCGAAACCACGTCCAGCGTCACCAAAGTCATACCTGTTTCCCAAGTTATGTCACTCAATATACTTAAGATATGTCTAGTATCTTTGATATAGGATGGCAGGTTAATTACCAAAGGCTGCAAAAATAAGTCCACGAATTGAGACAAATGCTCAGTAGGTCCCCCTATACCTGACACTATGGGCCTCCCGGGTGGAAACGGGAGGTCCTTATGAATCTTAGGCAAGGTGTACAGACAGGGGTAGCGGGGACGATCGACCTTTAAATATAAGTATTCATCTTGATCCAAAAGATGATTGTCATGCCATAGTTTAAGTAAACCATTAATATGAGTCGTTAGAGAAAAAATAGGATTGTATGAAATTTTCTGATAACATTGTTCATTATTCAATTGGGAAAAGATCTCTTGTTCATAATCATTTATATTCATAACAACAAGGTTACCCCCTTTGTCTGCTTTTCTCACAATTATATCAGAATCCTCAACTAAAGATCTGAGAGCTTGTCTTTCTCGTGCTGTTAGATTATCTTGACGATATCTACCAGATACTGTTGACTTCTTGATCATTTTATCAATGTCTTTGAGAACCAAGGTGTAAAAAATCTCAATATTATTGCTGCTAGTCAAATTCGGAGACCATCTAGACTTAACCTTTAAGCCACTAGATATTGAGAGATATCAATTTCATACAATCCTATTTTTTCTCTAACGACTCATATTAAAGGTTTACTTAAACTATGGCATGACAATCATCTTTTGGATCAAGATGAATACTTATATTTAAAGGTCGATCGTCCCCGCTACCCCTGTCTGTACACCTTGCCTAAGATTCATAAGGACCTCCCGTTTCCACCCGGGAGGCCCATAGTGTCAGGTATAGGGGGACCTACTGAGCATTTGTCTCAATTCGTGGACTTATTTTTGCAGCCTTTGGTAATTAACCTGCCATCCTATATCAAAGATACTAGACATATCTTAAGTATATTGAGTGACATAACTTGGGAAACAGGTATGACTTTGGTGACGCTGGACGTGGTTTCGCTCTATACGAGCATACCTAATCATTTGGGCTTACAGGCTGTTCAACATTTTTTGTCAAATAGACCAGCAAATCTTTGGGAGCATACCCAGATGCTTCTTACCATGACTAAGACGATTCTTGACAACAACTATTTTCTTTTTAAACGAGAATGGTTTAAAAAAATCCAAGGTGTGGCCATGGGTTCGAAATTTTCGCCAGCATTTGCTAACCTATATATGGGTTGGTTTGAAGAAACAGTTATTTGGGGTGCCTCAGGTAGCAAATGGCAGGAATATATTTTATTTTGGGGGCGATACATTGACGACTGCCTTATGATTTGGACTGGTACATCATCAATGCTACAGGAATTTATTGATTACTTAAATTGTAATGATTTGAATATTCAGTTCACTTCCTGTTCAAGTGTATCACACATGGTATTTCTTGATGTTGAATTGTACATTAAAGGCAGTCATATTCATAGCAAAATGTATCGCAAACCGACGTCTTGTAATTCTATTCTACATGCCAATAGTGCACACCCTCGGCATCAAATTAAAGCAATACCATTTGGGGAAATGATGAGAGCTCGTCGTAATTGTAGTGAAGAGTCGGAGTTTTTTAAGTGCATCGATGATATGGGCAAAAGATTTTCCCTACGTGGTTACTCAAACAGTGACATTAATTCTGCTAAACGTAGAATTCTCAGTACAAAACGCCATTCTACACTAAAACTTAGTGTGGTGACTGACCCACAAACCATGCCAATACGTATGGTGACAGACTATACATCTTTGAGCACAGATTTACGTAAAAGTCTAAATAGACATTGGCATATCTTGAAAGCCGACAGGAATTTACAGGGGCACATATCAGACAGGCCATCAATTACTTTTCGGAGAGGCAGAACCCTTGGTTCGATTCTGAGCCCTAGCTACTCCTTATTGAAAAAAGAAGAGACATGGCTAGATACACTGAGCAAAGGTTTTTTTAAATGTGGACATTGCGGCATGTGTAGACATGCCCAAGACAAAACCTTACGTTTTCAGGATAAAGACGGTCATGTGTATAGTATTATGTCTAATATAACTTGCAGTACTAAATATGTAGTTTATATTATTGTTTGCAAATGTGACAAAATTTATATAGGTAGCACTATCAGAACTTTAAAGGAACGTGTGAGCGAACATATGAGAGCTATAAAAAACTGTGATATGAGATATCCTATAGCACAACATGTTTATGATTGTAAGGCACAAGATCTAATTAAATCCTTTCGATTTTACGGCATTGAACATGTGAAACTTGATCCACGTGGTGGCAACAGAGAGCTGAGATTGCGTAGATGTGAGGCACGATGGATCATGCGCATGAAGGCTGTTGAGTCGGGTCTCAATTATGACCAGGAGTTACAATATTTTTTGGGCGATTGATATGCAGTATTATCTTGTTCATCCTGAAATTAGGATTGTCTGTATACGCCATTAGTTATCATTTGTCCAAAGTAAGGTCCTTGACTGGGTATGCTTAGAAATTCATGATTACTGTTACATAATTTCATTTGTTACGATATTGTATGCTATGTATTGGTTAATTCGGCCTGGAATTTTCTGTACCTAATATTTTACACACGCAGTCACATATGGGCTAGGTATATAAATTGCGATATAGGACGACTATTATTAGCCTGCTACTTTGGCTAATCGGTTCCATATTATTTACAGTATCCAAATTCCATTGTTCAAATAGATTTAATATAAATATAAATAAGTCTTTTCGGTTCTTTAAAATTGAATATTTAAACCGTAGATTTATTGTCTTAAATAATAATATATTTTTTATAAAGTTTTCGGTTGAAATGCCTGAATAATTGGCATAAATTCATTTTATTTCACTTCTGATTCAAAAGTTATGTATATATCACTTTATGTTAGAATACATGTTTAAATATGGTGCTTTTACTATTTTTTGAAACCTATTCTATTTTCACTAACCCCCTTAACCTTACTACTCGGTGAGGATACAGCGGATCTTATTATAATTTAATTTAATTTTATTTTCTATATTGCCTTTGATTGTTATTTTCAACGTTCAGTGAGGCTTTATTTTCAATTTAAAGACTACTTTTTCGGTGCTTGTATGGCGTTTCAATACGATATTATGTGGTGTTTGCTGTTCCAATATGGCGCCACCTCTTTAGTTTGGGTTAAGTCACCTTCTTTATTACTAACGTTGGTTACTTTGCTCGCGGTAGTGGTCGACGGTGTTGCCGCTTTCCTGTACTCGGGATTGCTGTAGCCGACTGATATGGTGAGTTTTGACACGCTGCTAGTATCCTCCATCATGGGCTTTGTTTTTCGAGACAGGGAGAATTGCTTACTCTTAATATTTTATTTTAGTGAGCTGACAGTGAACTTGTTCTGGACACGATATTTGGGCAACTGAACATTAACGATATCCACATTGAAAACATTACTTTGGGTAAGTGAGATAGAAATGGGTTTTGTAGTCTAAGATTGAAATATATTCTTGCATTTCTAGTGTGATTGAACTTAAATCTATCATTATTTTAGGTACTTATTTTCGGGCCCGTTTACTCGGATGGCCACCATATGATTGGGCAGTCTTTATTTGGCAATTGAAAATAGGATCTATTTCCAGTTTTAACAGGTATTACCGTTTTGAATATCAGGCTTCATGTTCATTTAGGATCGATCGTGCCTCATATGTGACGCAATTTGACTAAAACAAGGCATTTATATTTCTGTAGGTTTACAGTTTACCAGATATATTGAGGTACAGACTACTTTTATTTTTCCCTATTTGTTTAGTAGATACTGACTCACGTGGGTTGAGGAGTAATCTTGTAGGAATATTTTTTACTTATTATATTGTGTGCTTTTTTATGTTGTGTTGCTTTAGATTCATGCTTTACACTGTCATTATTTGCTAACATCGCTTTATATTTTGCCTGTCGTTTTGAACCGTTTGTCTTTTTACTTTGAGTTGCAGTTATTGTATGTTGCAATTTTCTGTGCTTTTGTCTGTTGCCATTCTTTCTATACATATGTTATTTGTGTTACTTCCAGCCCTGAGGAAGTCGTATGGGTGAATTCCCTCTAAACGACGAAACGCGTTGGGAGTGGAAGAACTTCGCTAATAAATTAAGAAGAATAGAAGCTGTGTGCTGCATCTGACTCTTTTTGCAATTATGCATTTACTTTATTAGCGTGTGCATCAACTCCTTTTTTGTATCTTTATCAATCTTGTATTGAGCTTCGTGGGTTTTGGGTGTTGTTCCCACTGTTGCTGGCACCGCTGTGAATTTGGATTTCATGCGTTTGATTTTGTGCAATTTTGTTGTTAGCGCCATTTGCCTTACACACCCTGTGATTTGTTTGTCTCTTCCCCAGATGTTCCATTAGTATCTTAGCCTTGAGTGGGCAATATTCTGAGAGTTGAGTGGAGATGGTTCCTCAGGACATGTAGCAGATGAAGAAAACTAAAGAATTGCGTGTTAGCTAGGGCATACTGTTCTTTCATGTCGAGGAAGGGCATTAGATCATTCCCTTTGAAAATATCTCCTAAATATGTAATACGTATTCGTTCCCTCCAGGGTAGAGAGTTGCTGAAGCCACGTGCCCTGCCACAGGGGGGTCAGTCCTGTTAATTTGCAGTCCCACCAAATCAAATACAAGGCTTCTCTCCAAAAGCTTCCCAGTGTTTTCACAAGACTGGCCTATGCAGGTTTTTGCAGTTTTCTTTAGTCTTATGATTTTGCGGTTCAATGATTTTTGTTTGTAAGACCTGGGTTGGTTTTCATAAAGACAGATGAAATATTCATACATTGTGTAGTATTAAGCATTGAAATGTTTATTGGGATGCATATGGTTTACACTTCCTCATTGTTTATATTGTTAAATATACAAGGAGGAGGTAAGTTTCTCAAATGTTGTAATATTGATTGTCCTGTTGTTTGTTTCTATACGTTTACATCAAATTGTTTTGGTGATACCCGGATAAAGGTAATGGGCTTGATGTTTGACAAATTCACCCACTATGCTGTGTCAGTCAGTAAGAGTGGGCACTAAGGGGCGATTAGGATGGCGGCACCCTAGCGGTGCTGGGACCGGCCCCCAGTGGTGCGGCGGTCCTGCACTGGCAATTAGGATGCCACCGCCACTGTGGCGATGGCATCCTCTATTCCCAGCATTGTGGTGGGCGGTGCTGAGCACCGCCCGCCACAATGCTGGGAATGCACGTGGTGCATTGTCATGCACAAGGTGACAGGCACCACGCGGTGCGTGCCACCTTGTCCATGACAATGTAGGGGGCACCTCTATGTGCACCCCCACCCCCTCAATACCCTGGGGGTCCACAACGGGCCCCCGACAGCAAAGTCCCCCTGGCTTCATGGCGAGGTCTCCACCATGGAAAGCCCTGCACCACTGCCCATGCTAATATGGATGGCGGTGTCTAGCAGACACCGCCACCATATCCAGCCCCTTTTCCGCCCAGTCGACTGGTCGACCGGCGGAAAACTGGTGCACGGTGGTGGGTGGAGGGAAATGTAGGGCGGATCGCCACCGCCATGCGGGAGGTGGCGATCCGCCCTACATCGTAATCAGCCCGTAAGTATTTAGGATTCAGGGCATGCTGGTGCATAGAAAATCAGCGATACCTCCAGTGCAGTGGTTCCAAGGTATATTTAGTGAGTTTCTGTTTTGTGTTTCTTGCCTGGCCCATTGTCGGTTTTTCTATGTTAACTTAACTGTAGGCTGGTTTAATTTTTTCACGTTACTATATGACACGCTTGTTTTTGTTCTACATTGTATTTTCACACAGAACCTGCTCATGTTTTGTGTTTTATTCTTTTCCTGGGATTTAGTCTGAACACACTAGACAAGGTCAAATAATAATGCCCCTCGTTATTCTCTCTGGTCAGACACTAGCACTTAGACATAACAAGAAAGTGCACCCGCTGTTTGGGAGCACACATGTCTTGTCATATAACTGCAGACAAGGGTTCTGAAAACACACACAGACTGACTGAAAGTTCTAATGCAAGAGTGCTGCACCAGCTGAAGCTGAGATGTAGAACATCCACCTATGTATGCTAAGTTATGGGGTCCGCCACTAATCCCAGAGATCTTCTATATATAATCATTTAGCTTCAGTGGAAAAGGGGCTGGGTTTAGGCTAATCTGTTTTATAACATGACAGGGCTTTTTATGATATATGGCCTGATAGCCATGCTAATTATATTCTTGGTATGAATTTGATTTCTAATTGTGGCACAAATATTGCATCTTAGAGCTAAAAGTTTAAATTAATATTATAAACTTCCTTTGTGTCTCTCGTTTATCCTATTGTGTACAAGTACGAGCGAGAGAACAGAAGGGTGTGTCCTGTTACCAAGATCCCTGAGAGGGTCAAGAGTGTTGTGTTCTGGGGTGCCAGCTCACTTGTTTCTCTGGAAAAGTTCGGAGAGCAAGTGAGGCACTATATCTAGCCGGACTCAGGCTCATAGGTACTGAGGTGGTATGGTGACCCAGTCCCTACATGCCAATGTTCTATGGTGCCAAGCATAGTTCTGTTCCTGAGCAGAATCCCTGCAGCATTACCTGATCTATGTGTTATGGGACCTTTTTTTAGTGTGTAACCCAGCTGATTATGAGGTCCTTCGGAGGGTGTCAGCACAGGTACTTTCACTTGCCATTTTTATATATGTTTGTTAATTTATGTGTAGTTTTTAATAGTGGGTGTGTAAGAAAATCCTTTATTTTTTTAGAAAGTTAACACTGACTGGACAGTGATTTATTAAGTGATGTTGTTGATTTGATGAGTCTGTGTCACACATAACCTCCCCCGAGTAAGCCTTGGATTGCTCTGCTTTGTCACCCGGAGAGTTAAGAGCTAACAAATGATACTTAATCCTACAGTACAGGGATCCATGACATCAGTAGGGAAACCCCAATTGTTACCATTAGGGCTCTGTACCCCCTGTCTGTCCTCAGACTCTGTGATTCTAATTCCTGACAATATCACAAACAGTGTTCTCAAAGCAGCAGTTATTTTAACAAGGCACCAAAGGCTTGACTCAAACTTGTGTTTTTGCATGTACTTGGAATTTATGTGCTCAAAAAGCCATTTTTGCCTTGAAGTGGCACATTTTGATTACATCCTAGTAGAATTGTCAACATGCAAAGCATACTTACTAAAAAACTGCCAATTTGGTTGATATGCTGCAATGTAATGCTAAGGGTTAGAGACTCGAAAGGGGCTGTTACAGTAGTGTTAGCAGGCAAAAAAATGCATACCATTATTTGTATGTTAGTGCTTTTCCCAAACGATTTGCTCATAGTTACCCACTTATCCTCAAAAGGCCTGGTGTAAGTGTCTTCCTAGGGCTGGAAAGGGAAGGGATCAGAATAGCAAGAAAAAATATTCTGCAGGGAAACCATTTTGTCTGGGAAGAAAAAGGATAATGCATGAAAACATGCTTAATTCTACCTTGTTTGCTCTTATAGATGGGTTTACAAGAGATCTTGACACAATTTGGCTACCTTTTTCATGCGTATATAAACACTGACTGTAACCATAAATAAAGACAAAAAACGCTGCACAGTGAAACACCATTAGGATGGCGGGTGGATCGCCCCCACTGGGACGGCGGTAGTCACCGCTGGCCCAGCGGGGTGATCTGCCCGCCACCCACACCTCAAAGACCCCCCGCCATTTTATGATGGCTGGGGGGTCCATGGCGGATGGAAAGACCGTCCGCCGCTTTTCCGCCGGTGGCCTTGTCGACCAGGCGGAATACATGGTTAATGTGGTGGTGGTGTCTGCAAGACACCGCCATCCATATTATGATTACGGCAGAGATCAGCCTTTCTATGGCGGCATGCGGTCTTTGCTATTGGGGGCCCATAGCGGGCCCCCAGGATGTTGGTGGGTGCACATGGGGTACCTATGGTACCCTCCTGCATTGGCATGGAAAAGGTGGCAGGCACCGCGCGGTGCCTGTCACCTTGTGCATGCTAATGCACAACGTGCATTCCCAGCATTGTGGCGGGCGGTGCTGTGAGCGCCACCCGCTACAATGCTGGGAATAGGGGATGCCACCGCCACGGTGGCATCCTTATTGCAGGTGCGGGACTGCCGCACCCCTGGCGGAAGGTCCCGCATTCTTTTACGGTCCGCCAACGTAATGGACACCACGTTGTGCACAAAACTAAAACTTTATTCAGGGAAGTGCCTTTGCTTGGTTTGGCAAACATACTGTCAGACCTGTAAGCCTTAGGGCGATTTTACCTCAAACCTTTTTGCCTACTTACCTCCATTTTTGTGCTGAAATTCCTTTTTTGGTCTTAGGACTCTGCTCTTTACTACCGTTAACCAGTACTAGAGTGCTAGTGCTGACTCTCCTAAACATGGTTTAATTGGCTTACACCAGATTAGCATATTTAATTTACTTGTAAGTCCCTTGTAGAGTGGTTTATAATATACCCAGGGTCTGTAAATTAAATGCTTCTAGTAGGCCCACATTACTTAATATGCCACCTACTTAAGTAGCACCTTTAAACATATCCTAGATCTGCCATTGCAGCCTGAATGCAATTTTAAACTGCCAATTCGACTTGGCAATATAACCCCCTTGCCAAGCCTTAAAGTGCACTTTTATTGTATATAAGTCTTTCCTAAAGTAGGCCCTAGGTAGCCGATAGGCCAGGGTGCATAGTAATTAAAAGGTTGGACATGAACTGTTAAGTTGTAAATGTCCTGGTAGTGAAAAACTCCCAAGTTTTTCACTACTGTGAGGCCTACTTGTCCCATAGGATAACATTGGGCTGCCTGATTACATTTAATTGGTGCTAACTTTTGATTGGCACCAGGTACCCAGTGCATGTTTGGTAGCCATGAAATTGTGCTGAAAAATCCTCTTTAACACTAAAGTCAGATTTTAATTCCAATTTTCAAAATCCCACTTTTAGAAAGTTGCCATTTTTCTGCCCTTTGCCCTTGTGTGCTTGCAGTCTGTCTTTGATCACATGACTGGGTGTAACTCACATAAATTGTGAATTCATCCCAGACAGTCACAGAATAGGGGGATTTGGTGTGCCTAAATGGGCCATCTGCTGGTAGGATGGGGGGGCAGAGCTGAGCCCAGTCCTATTTGCAACTGAATAGGCTGTGCTCTACCTTCACAAAATGGACTTATCACCTGCACATTGTCACTGCAGCCAGAAAAAGGGCACCAGGGTATAAAAATAGGACCTTCAAACCCAATCTTCAGTTAACCTCTGGACCAGCGGAAGGACTCTCAGAGGACTGCCTTCTGCTGTGACCGGATGTGCACTCTCCGAGACAGCTTTGCTGTGCCTGGAAGGACTACTTTGCTGCCTGGAACCTGCCTTGAACCCTCAGTGGCCAGCCCTGCTGCTGAGCCCTGCATCTTCACCTGAATCTAGGACTACCAGAGTGCCTCCAAGGGCTAGTTTGCTGGCCTCCGTTCAGAGCCACACACACAATGCTCTCATAATTTTGAACTCGCACCTGGGCCCTGTCTGAATGAGACCTGAACCCCTCAAGTGGTGTCCCACGTGTTCTGTACCCTTGGTTGTGGTGCTAAAGCTGCCTTGATGGCCAAGACCCAAAACTGAGGACTGGTTTGGTCAAAAACTGCTCTGAGAACCAGGAGGAGACTGGGACCAACCTGCTCAAGGTGCAACGCCGGCTATATTGACTTTACGGCTTTTCCTGCTATGTTCTTCTATGCAGCAGCAAATCCTGTTCTGCTGTCCTTCACCACAGGGGCATCAAAGCCTCTGGAATTGTCTTCAGCTACAGCCTTCTACCTCATCCTGCTGGAGGTTTTCGATTTCCAAAAAAGAGACTAAGTTTGAAATCTTCACCGTTGCTTCGACCCAAGGCTCCTCGGCTCAGACACAGCCTGCAGCCATGCCCCGCTGAACTTTACCTACTGAGAATATTTTGCTAAAAAAATCTAAGTCTGAAGGTAAATGCTCACCGGGCCCAATCCACTTCTTGTATCTGAACTTTGCTCCAAGGCGGCCAACCATATTTTTCGACTTTGACCTGGTCTCACCTGACTAGATGTCCGCAGTTGCCACTTTGATCTTTTATGAACTAGGTTTTACTAAAACCTTGAAAAATTCTGTTCTACTGATCGGATTTTTGTCAAATAATTAATGAAAAATTCTAGATTCATGTGGGATTTTTCTTGTGCCGTGTTTTCACTTTCTTACTGTTTGTGTGCTGCATACATTCTTTGCACATTGTCTCTAAGTTAAGCCTGACTAATTCTTGTGCCAAGCTACTCAGGGTTCAGCACAGGTTAATTTAGGGACTTTTTTGGTTCACCCTGCAAAGGACTGCGGTGGTTGCTTGACCAGGATTCACACCCCAGTTAACCAACAACCGAATTTCTCACACATGCATTCAGTAGTTTCTTAAGTTAATGTTACAAAAACGTGGGCTTCAAAGGGTGAAAACGTCAGAGATATCTTAACATTTGTAAATGTGTTTGCTTTGATTGAGATTAAAGTTTACTGGGATTTGACACATTTGCATGAAATTTGGCAGTTGCTTAACATGTTTAGTTGAATCTTTGTATTGTTACGTTTGTGCATTTTTGTCCGGGTGGGATGGTTCAAACGGGCGTAAAATAGCTAATTTGCTAATAACTGTGGAATCATTTGACAAATCCACATGAAATTTAGCAGACATTTAGCATGTTTAGTCCTCTGTATATATGGCAAATTCCATGTAAATCCATCGGGTGGTAAAATTCAAAGTGGGGGTTAAATATTTTTTGTACTAAGAACTTCTGTGCTGTTTTGAGAAGCTGCATGACATTTGGCAGACTTCTGTCAAGTTAAGTTGAGTGTAAGAATCTAATATTTCATACAGATCTGATATCTTTTAATTACTGACAACATTTGCACATTTTTATGGATCTGTACAATACCTGGCAGACTTTTACCATGTTTGACTTACTCTTGATAGTTTGTGCTTCATGCAAATTCTTCAAGTGGGTACTATTTTAACAAGCATTTGCAATGCAAATAGGTCTCGCATTTGTGAGTTAGAGCTTTTGACGTTGTAAATGGCAATGTTTTTTACCTACACGTTTTATTTTTGGAGTTAAAGTATGTAGTGTGCAAAATCCCTTGGAAAGGTCCTGCACTTTGTAATAAATATATTGAAAAAGACGCAAAGTGTGTATTGTGTCAACAATTGCTTGGCACGTACCTCATGGGAGAAGTGTCGCCACACATGCACACCGTGGTGCTTTACTAATGCAAAACTCATTAATAAAAGTAGTGCTTACAGACTAACCAACGCGATCGGGATCGGAGCATGTGAATCCGAATCCCAGCTTCTCTTTCATTTACTAGACTATTTGACTCACTCTCCTGCGTCTTGGTTATCCCCCAGACACAGGGAGGCAATGAAGTTTGCCAAGGGGGCGGGGGGCATTGGGGGTACATGAAAATGTATTCATTGCCTAGTTGTCAAAGGTCACCCGGTGCTATTAGTTTAAAGTGTGCAGATTTCATTAAGATATTAAGAGTACTTTACTCGCATCTATGAGAAAATCGACACTAACTAAACAAAATGCCAGAATGCGTGTCAGTTTTCACAGTGTTTTAGACAGTACTGGTTGCTTAGTTTCATTGCATTTATTTTTGTATTTACTCTTTTACACAGCATCCAAAGTAGGTTACCTAACCCCAAAGCCCTGATTTGTTAAATGACCCATAGAAGGGAGTGTTTTACAGTTGAGCAAATGTGTTCAAATGTAATTTTGGTAGTGCCATGGAATGATCAGCCAATGAGGTACTCGATGAGCAAGTATTTAACTACACTTTCAAAACGTACAGTATTGTGGCTGTTGTTTGTTTGTACACAACCACCTCTCTGAATGTGTTTATTAAAACAGAGCTCCATCTACCAGACAGTGCTCACAGAGGGGCGACTAAAGCACAGAACCAAATGTATTCATTTATCCTGAGTGTGAAGGCACCTGGAAGGCTTAGGTGCCCGCCCGGAGGGGCTAGGGATCCCAGCGCCTCTACAGACTGATGAGGTTGGGGCATGCGGGAGTTGACGGAAGATTTCCAAGTTATTGCAAGTGATGATTCTGACGTGAGGCAATAGAGACTGACTTTGTCTGTTTGTCTGCACCAGTCTATTTCTCTACCATCTACCGGGCTCACTGTCATGTATCCATTCATCTCTCTTTGTTAGAGGTGCACGAGCCAATATATTAATTAGCAGGTAGAGCCAGCCGGAGACGAGCCAAGCGTATACGAGCCAGTGGGCAAGCCGTGAAAATGATGGGCATGTTAATCATACAGTAAACATGATGTAAATGTGCGATAATGTCTCTTTTAGCACTGAATTGAGAGGGTATTATTAAAAGTGCTCGTTTTAAGCATGAGTTAAAACACTGCCGCACCTCCCTCCCGACAACAATGACATTTGTGAACTAAGAGGCGTCAGTTGCCATACATACCCCGAATGTTGCCTAGAGTCTTACTATATGTAGAGTGACATTAAAATCTAGTTCATCAAACACAAGACGTTTTTGTACAGCACGCATCTTGAACTTGCATATTTCAAGGTGGCAATAATAAAGATGAAAACGGAAGTGCCGGCAGGCAAGAAAACACGAACGGGAATCGGGGGTGCTGGGGGATGGTCAGAAGTCACAGACTTAGGGAGGGGGTGGTGGGGTGGGGAGACAGGAAAGAAAATAGTGTGACGAGTAAAGGGGCCAATAGCCGTGGAAGGATACAAATGATGAATGAGGAGGGACTAACAAGCACCAAACCAATCGGAAGGCAGCATTTAAGACAAAAGCCAATGGGCAGAGAGTGGGCGGAGCTTCCACGAAGCTTTCATACTACAGTATATACTGCATGCCGCGCAAAGCGATGGCAGTGCATATGCGCTGCAATGCTAGGCGAGACCTAAAAAGGGAGTCAGAAAAGCAACACTTCCAATTGTATCCCCAAAGGATGTGCTAGGTATAGTTACATGGCTGTTCTACTCCTTCCGGATATTGACGCTGACCATAAGTGGTGAATTTCAGTTTTTTTTTTGGTTCCAATTCATAACCATAACTATGTTTGCTACCCTGCCATACAAAAAGAACTCAGAATGGAATTGCCCCAAACTTGGCATTAAATTAGATCTTTCCTAAAAGAAGTGCCTTTGATTGGGTTGACGTACATTTGTTCAGTAGTTTTTGAGAAAGTAGTGTTACAAGAATTTTGGGTGTGCTTGAAAGGAATACGTTACCTAGACTGTTAATCGATGACCATTTGTGGATTCTAACTAAAAATATAATGGCACCCCTCTGGTTGAGGCAGCGTTTCTCCCAATGTCCATTTTGGGCCCACAAACACAAAAAAGGTACCAGAGATCGTAAGACTCTGATTGGCTGGCCAAAATCACAGGGCACTTGGGATACTAAAATAAGCAACTGAGGGTGCTGAAATGGTATGTGGCATTGGTGAACCAGTAGGTTCGATAACAATGGAATTTTCATAAGGCTCCCAATCACAACTTCTGTTGAAACTAACAATGGCCACAAATGTACAGCATCTGTTGTACATATGGAGATTGTTGGTCCCTAGTAGGACTATGTATAGGCAAAAGCATAGACCGAGACATCTATTGTTCATTGCTAGTGCCTATTTTCACGAGCAACAAATATGTAACAAGAATTGCACCACAAAAAGGTAAACTTCTACTTTACACATCAAAATATATATCAAATCCCTTTCAACGAATATGTAGGCATTTATTGTATTGTGTGTAAATTAATGTGATACCACTTTGCCCACATGATATTGTGTACAAGGTGGATGCAAATGAGTTTACATAATTTCTCAGAAGTTGTAAGCACATGGTGTACTAATCTGTAAACAGCCAGTTTCTTTTCTTTTTTGGCAAACAAAGTCTTCGAACTGAACACTTTAAGAGGCAATGTGGAAACTTTAAGTCCCAAAACTGTATTTAGAAAGTATTTTCAAACAAGGCCTTTCAAATGCCATAGTGAGGAGCAGAATTATTCCACAAAAGCGAGCCAGAGCTGGTCATTCCCGTGCAATGCTGCTGGGCTCAAGTTCTACTCTGCTCCAAAGATAAGGTTTTCTTTAAAACATATACATTTACAGAGAAGGTTATAGAACTATGATCTAATCGACTGAGAGCGCGGGTGGCACACGTCACGTGGTGACTCTTTGAAGGCACACTCAAGTGCGAGGATCTGAAGACTTTCAAGTTCACTTGACTATCGACCACAGAAACATCATGCTAACAAAATATAATGGCCAACATAAAGAGGAACAGAATAATGAAAAGTTAAGTACACACTGTGTACATTGATTTACTATTAATAACTCAACATCTGAGTACCTTGATTATACATATTTTGACAGGGTACATATATAGGGAGTTAATTTAAGTAAATCTATACTTATCTATATACATTTACATTTTTTTATGTTTGTGTCTTCCATATTCTGGTAGCAAGATATTTTGAAATTGAATGCCCACCTTCTCCTAACCCTACTCAACAGTCTGTATGTGTAAGCAAATGGAAAACAGGCAGAAGTACATTTTAAATGTCCCTTGTGTACGCCTGGAGGTTTTGGAAAATTGGCATTTATAACTTTTTGGGGGATGTATTCCCAAAGCAGCATGCGGAGATGTTACCTTAGGCTACGGAACAAACGCTGCCACCTGAAAATCCACACAAAAGGCCTCCCCTCCCCTCCTCCATTTACTTTTCATTTCATTTTGCAGTATTATTGACAACATGATGTTGTTTTCCTGAGTGCTTCCAGTGCGCATGTCAGCCCTCTCAGACTCTCCATGACCCACAGCTGATGACAGGAGAAGGCCTGAGACACGAGGCACCTGTAGAGTGCTGTTCAAGAATACAGCACTCTGCAGATGGAGGTCTGGATTGCGCATGCGTGTGGCATATGTTAGCTATATCCCCTCATACAGGCACAATCCATATTATTTAGCAGACTTTCTGCACGCGATTTATGCAGCATATTAGCTAAAATGGGCTCATCCGGGTGCTTATCAATGCATCAATGAGTCCAATCAGAATCCACACAGACCAGCAGGGATGAGATTCAATGTCCTGTTCCAACCTTAGACACTTAGGGCCTGATTACGAGTTTGGCGAACAGGTTACTACATTAGAAACGTGACAGATATCCCATTTCATTATATTCTATTGGATAAAATGAAACTCGTAATACGGCGGGCGGGATATCGGTCATATTTGCAAGGGAGTAATCCGTCCGCCAAATTCATAGTCAGGCCCTTAGTTTCCATGTTGTAGTATCATTTAAAGTAACAAAAACTAGCAACCTAAAGAGCAAGAAAGACCCACCGACCCCCCTGGAAGCTCGCCAATATCTAGTTTCAGGTTTGCCAGCTAAGGGTAGGAACATCAGTGGTCAAGGTCATTGAAACTGGGGGGGTGGGGGGGATCCGACCCAGTGACCTTTCAGGTGGGAGGATGGGGGGGTCTGGTATTATCGGATGGGACGGAGGGTTGGGGGAGCTTGCACTCAGGCGTAGATCTAGGCAGAAGTACCTAAGTGGCCTGGAAGTCATTGGTGGGCCCAGGCGTAAAATCACAGGGGATCAGGTCCCAGTGGTCCACAAGATGGAATTTCCACAGCCCACGTAATTCCATCCTGAGGAGAGTGGTGCCTTTCGCCCCTGCCCTCTTAATCACTTTGATGTGCTAAAGGGGGATCGAGAGAGGGGTGACCAATTTCCACTGCATTGCTATCACTCTCTTAGCCAAGAGGAGCACATGGTTGGTGAATGTGTTATGGCTTTGCCAGTCTTGGGACAGGGCTTCAGGCCCAGGAAGCAGTGTTGGGCGGTAGCTAATCATTCTCTGCCTGTGGCACTCGATATGTCAGAGAGTATGGTGTTTGAGAAAGGTCATAAAAGACCGCAGGTCCAGGACATACGGACCTTATCTGTCAAGTTTGCTTTGCACCTAAGGCACTGCCATTGTGGGATAAATGTGGTGAAGCTGTTGGGGAGTGAGGTAGGCTTTGTGTAGAAGGCACCATTGTATGTATTTGAATCAAGGGTTGCGAGGGAGCTGTCTGGGATATTATAGCACTTTAAGCCATTCGAGTCATGGATTGCTTGTCGCAGAGTGTCTACCCATCCGGACCGCAGCCGGGATAATGCCTCCAGGGGGGCGCATGGGAAGGCTCGCTATATCCATGTTACTAAACGACACTCCAGTGTCATTGCAGTGTCATCCGAAGAGCCCCATATGCAGGAATTCCCCTTCAGGTGAGCCATATCGTTTTTGGGCCTCCTGAAAGGATAGCAATGCTCCCTCCACGAACAAGTCACCATTGGTGTGACATCTACCTCCCCCAAATCTTCAGGCACCAACCAGTCATTCTATCCTCCTCAAAGAGTAGTCCCCGGAGTGGGATCAACAGGGTGTAGGGTCGCATTGAGTCAGCCCCAGGAAAGGTCCGCCACAAGCACTTGTGGGCTGTTCAGGGAAGCAATGGATAGGGGCCCCTTGTCCGTAAACCCGGGAGGAGAAATTGTAATGAAAAGCCCCAACAGACTCAGACTCGTGCGATCCCCTTTTCGTCCGCGTGGTGTCCCTCCAGCCAGCCAGAGGGCCACCCATTGGAGTTGGGCAGCCAGATAGTACTCCATGAAGTTGTGGCACCAATGCCTCATCCAATGGGGGGAGTTGTAGGATATGCAACGCGATCCTTTTCCATAAAGGGCCCCAAAATTACTCCAAAGGCAGACAGGATAGAGGATAGGCCAGTCAAGTCCCAATAGATGTCCTGTGGGTAGAGAATAATGTTGTCTGCATATAGAGAGATGATGTGTGTTTGGGCATCTAAAAGAATGCCCCAGTCATTTCCCCTGTCACGCAATTGCATGCAGCCCCCATTTCCTGAACCTAAAATGGCCCCCAGGCCAAGCAATTAATTAAAGGTAGGTGGCGTGCAATCCCCCCCAGAGCCTACTTAGGCCCCAGGGATGTCATCCCCCGATGCTGTCACTTTATTTAAAATGGAGGGTGCACCATGACCTTCCTCCCAGAGCCATTAAAGGCCCCAGGGACTCCATCCCCAGGTACTGTCTTACTTACTTTGTCCTGGGGAGCCCGCCCCTGGGACACAGTAGTTTCCCTGATTGCGCAAGCGCAGGAAGGGAAAAGCGTTTGCCTCCGTCCGTGGGAGCATTTTTGAATCTCACCCCAAACGGGGGAAACACTAAAACTACTTTCACACGGCGGAAGTTTTTAGCATGCTCCCGCTGTCTGGGAGCAGACTTTTGATCTATTTCCCTTCCTGCATTCCTGCGGGCAGGGAAATTAAACACATATAGTTCATGCCCAGAGGGAGCATGCAAAAAGCAATGGCTCCTTCAATGTGTGGGAGCAATGCCAGCACACACATCATGTGGGGAGCCAGCTGGGGGTCGCAGGGGCTCCCTCCACGGTCCCAAACATGTTGGTTGGTGGGTGCCACAGTTTGGCACCCCCCTATTACTAATGGAGGCCTCAGGGGATGTGGTCCCCTGGGCCAAAATAAGCTCATGGAGAATAGGCTGAGCGGCCCCTTCCCCTTTTAAAAAACAGGCGGCCCCAGAGGATGAGGTCCAAGGGGCCTGAGAAGGCTCGAGCAGGGGCCACGCTGCCCCCCCTCCTACTTGTATTACATTTGGCTTCGGAGGATGAAGTTACGCAGCCTAATAAGGCTTGGGTAGAGTGGCCACATGGCCCACCTCCTCTTTTTTATTGTATTTGGCCACAGGGGAACGGGATCATTGGGGCCTATTAAGGCATGGGTAAGGGGGCTGCATACCCCCTCCCCTGCAAATATTGCCTAGGGGATGGAACCTCTGGAGCCCAGGAAGGGTCGGAGAGGGTGCTGCATGCCACTTTCCCAGTTTAAATGTGTTTGGGCCCATTGGATGTGGTCCACAGGGCCAAATAAGGCTCATGCAAGAGCCCCATGCTCCCTTCCCTTTTTTAATTGAATTTGGCCCTGGGAGTTAGGGTTTCTGGGGTCTAATGAGGCTGGGGGAGGGGATATCCAAGCAGCCCCCTCCCCCTTTTTATTATCTTTGGCCCTGGGGGATGAGGTCCATGGGGCCGTGCAAGGCTTGGGGAGGAGGGCTGCACAAACCCCCTCCCCTTAATATGTATGTTTTGGCCCCAGGACAGGGGATGCTCGGGCCTAAAGGACAACACTATACTGCGTCACCAAAGACTGTGTGTGGCATGGGTTGGCTGCCTTGGGTGGGGGTGGCTGCCTTCAGGGGGGTTGGCCACAGGGCATGGCCACAGGCCAGGCCCTGATGCCGACCTCGTAGCATGGGGTTGGCTGCTTGAGGGTTGGATCAGGGTCTGTCTCAAGGCCGGGTGCAGTGGGTTGATTGGCTTTACGTATGGTAAAAAAATTATTACTTTACATTTAAAAAAACTAGAAATTCACTGAATAAAGCAAAGGTTAAAGTAACATTATAGTTAGCTGAAATATTCAGTAACCACATAAAATTTAGAGCTCAAAAGACCACTGAAATTCACCATTTATAGTTATCTCAAGTATAAAATGTAGAGCTCAAAAGACCACTGAAATTCACCATTTATAGTTATCTCAAGTATCCCTCAGGTAACTTTAACTCACGCCCTCGCCATGCACTGCTTAATTACCCCACATATTACATCACTCATGACAACATCTATGACATCATAGATAATATCACTGCAACATTTGCAATTAAATTATTGATGAAAATACTGTGTGTACATATATATATATACAAATATATCTATTACACCAATTTGGGCACCAACAGGAGTTTCAATCGGAATCAGGATTCCAACCTTGTGTGAAAATATTGCAGATTTTCCCTTCACAAATTACACCAAGTAAGACCTGATAGTATTGCAACATTTTGCCAAATTTCAAGTTTCGCCATTTAGAATTGGGGAAGACATGCAGTTTTACCCGTTTTATAGCAATAACAACGAGGCCCATAAATTGACTCGTATAAAAGTGACTCTTATGAGATCATTTTTTTTGTTTAAATAATTGTCTGAGCGGTAACCTTATGAGAACTTTTCGCAAAAAAAGTTAACTAATGTTACCAGCTACTTTTTCCACAAAAAAGTAAACACGGGTCTTAGCTTCACATAAATAAATTCGGCTCTGTATTGTCTTTACAAAACCACCAGAGATGTCTTATGTTTCACAAAGCCCATCAATCTAGAGAAACCTTCAAGCAGATGGGTTATATATAATTTCACTGCTTTCTAATTTAAAGCAGACAATTATTACAATCTGGTCTGCAGAAGGTCCTCAAAAATAATCAGTACCACCATTTCTAGGACATGATTTATAGTGAACTGGTGATAATTCTAATGAACTAATAAAAGCCTGCCCGGGTTCAGCACACATTGTTTCAATCAATAAAGACTTCTACTGAATTATGGCTGTTTTATGACCACCCTCGGTAAATTCCTGACTACCTCGCTGCACGAGTTATTTTTATATTTTACTAGAAGACCTTTACTCTAATTCTAACATAAAATATCGACATGAAGTTAAACGTGTGTTTAATGTATGTTTTCATTTATAATATATGTATGCTACAAACAAATTGACATGCAATAGGGACAAAGCCACTAATTCCTTGAAGAAACATACATAATTCATTGAAGTAAAATACAGAACGATCAAAAACCCATTGCAGTCTTGCAGTAATCCTAAACGTAACAATATCTCATTTTTATTACAACACAGCCTCTTTTTGTGCTGGGTGGAAGAGTAGCAGGACTCTACTCTGGCGGCCAATTATGTAGGGCAGGCGGACCTTAGAAATGGGTGTTGTACAACTATTTTGCTGTTGAAATGTTGACTCACAACAATATCACATTTACTTTATCGACTACTACTATACTCTCAGTGTTGGACTAGCCTTTTGGGAAGTCTGTCACTACCATATAGGCGTTCTTGAAAAGTCCTGTGTGGGCCTTTTTAGGTCGAGCCTGGCCAGTGCGTGCGGTGCTCTGCGAGGCATGCTGTATTCGAGTATAGTCTTGAAGCCCCGCCCAGTCTCCACCCATATTTGTCATTGGCTTGTGTCAATGTCTTCGTAAATGCTGGCTTCTGGTTCGTTAATAGGCTTGTTAGTCCCTCTTTGGTACCACCTTGTCTTCATTTGTAACCTCCCATGAGGTCTGTCCCTTTTGCTTCTATTGTTCAACGGTATGTCTTATTTAGTCTGTAAGCACTATTTTCTTTAATGAGTTTCTCCTACTGCAAGAATGACATTCTTTCCTGCAACATTTCCAAGCTCCCCGGGACAATGGCGGCCTCTTATTTGAAAAGAAATAGGTTGCATTTACATGAGTTTGAGCTATAAATGACAATGCCTTTTATTTATGTGTTAATTATCAAAACAAATGAAAGGCATTGTCATCTACAATGCCAATAGCTTAAACTCTCGCAAATGCAAGACCAATTGCATTGCAAATGCTTTTTTTTAGTCCTGTGGGTTGTGATAGGATTAAAAAATCCAGCCCATGCGCTGGGTAAGTGCACGCTTGACCCTGTCCGGGGAAGCATTGATTGCTCCTCCTTGATGTTGTAGGGGCGGGGCAGGGGTAGGCTGTACACCTGCTCTCAGCCCATGAAAGTTCGGAAGGAGGAACAAAGGGGAGGAGCTTGCCCCCCACCCGGTTCCTGGGTTTTTCACTTGCAGCGCGATCTTGACATTTATTTCCCCCTGAAAAAATATCTGCAGATGCCCATCTCTCAGCGCTTGCCACTGCAACATATACTATGGTCTTGTGGTTTTAGCCCGGGAATTATCAGTCTGGATATGCAGACCAGATCATTCCAGGCCTGCGGGTACTCAGAACTGTAGGTGATGGAATTGCACCCAGATTTATAACTCTGGGTGAATATCCAACATGTGTAATGAGGGTGATAGTGACATACACATTTAATAATGATTTGCGTGAGCAATGCGACTGCATTTACATTCATGCATGACATATTTAAATGCAATTGGTCTCTTGACTCATTTGGCACAGCGGTGGTTAGCAATAAGAGTCCCATTGGAGCCAAGGACACAGATGCCGGCATTAGACCTGCATTTTACAGATCACACTCTGTCCAAGGTGCACAAGAGAGAAGCAGTGCTGAACTGTGCCTGACCAGGCGGAATGCGAGGCTGGTATCCTAAAAAACCTTGAAACAGAGGGTCTGGATTCCGCCTATGCAGTGCTTAATTTGTAAGTGCCAGGTCTCTCGTCTGGAGGCCACTGCAGTGTGCACCACACATTGCTCCTGCCATGCTGCCAACGATACTAACAGCACTACTGCTAACCATCACACTGCTACAAGTGCGAAAATTGGGACTATTTCAGGCCTCCAAAGATATAAGAATGGCCTGGGCGGCAGGTTTTAGTCATTTTAATGTAGATTTCTTTAATAATTACCTGTTGTTGTCGTCATCTCTAAATCTGCCGGACAGGGCCACCTTGTGGCAGACTTACACAGGCCTGGGTGCTGCCAATTGAATGCCTGTGCCGAGCACCGGAAACCACCGGCTCAAATTAAGCACTGCCCCGATGCAATGTAACACTACAGTGTTTCATCAACAGGCAGGATTGACACAATCAGATAATACATAAGAGAGGGCTAAGAAGAAATTGCTTTGCTAGTGTTGCCAGTCCATTTCTGCCAATTTACCTTTTGTATTACCTATAAAACATGAGGCATTTCTAAAACTGGATGTGAAAATAAGCAACCATTGATACACAAAATATGTTAAAACGTATTACAGCGCTCAATGTCAAAAGATGACACACATGTAGCAACAGACACTACATTTTGCCATCATTGTGTTATCCCATAACTTGAAACGAGTACCTTTTTTGGACAGAGTAGTGGCTCAAATAATAAACTCTGTAATACAGTAAATATATTTTAAGATAATATTGGCCCTTGTTGTGCATTTAATGCTCCCATGTCCTATGATCTATGCAGTTAAAAAAATCCAACAAACCTACCATATGGAGCTCGATACAACAATTAAGAATGAATCTTCTTTGCTTAGTTACTGTTACCAGGCCTCCCACAAATATATTGATATGTTCTTCCAGTTTTCCTTTATCCACGAACTGCTTTGTTTGAATGCTCCTTTCAGTTCTGATTGATAGCATTAAAACCTGCAGATAATTAGGGTGATTTACGAAAGCAGGTTTAAAACTATAGGGGTATATCTACTAGAAAATGACGCAGCACGGCGCTGCAGGCCATTTTGCTGCGTCGAGCTTCGTCATTAGGAAAGTGCAGGGATGCGCGGTATTTACAGCAATACGACGCATCCCTGTGCGCATCCTTCTGCGCTGGTGCACAATTGGCTGCTGAGCACCAACGCAGGCACCCTTGCACAGTGGTACAAGGGTGCCTGCATTGCAGGGATGATTGTTTTTGCAGGATGGTACACCTTCCTGCACAAAAACAATAATTAATGGCGTTTTCCTCCTTCTATGTGTGCTGCAGAATGCAGCATACATAGAAAGAGCAAAAAAACGAGTAGAAATAGAGGTATTTCTCCTCGTTGCCCCACTTTAACACCTCCCTTAGGAGGCATTAGAGTCTGACTCATTCCTAGGTTTACAAAATCTTGTAAATCTGGGAATGCGTCAGATTCCATGGGTGTTGCGTGGGAACACCCACAGCAACACCCATGGAACGCCCCTTTCAAACAGAGTAATGCGTGAAAGGGGCCATATATACAAGACCATGAAAAGCCATGCACGGTGGCTTCATGTGGCCTTGTAAATATGGGCCAGCACACTGCACCTCCGGAGCGTCACAAAAGTGCTGCTCCGGTGGTGTAAAAGTGCTGCAGGGGGATTGTAAATATGGCCCATAAGTTCTACAAATGGCTCTTTGTGCTTTACCTAATATCACTGTTACATGAACAGGCAGGTCTTTGCTTAGATTAATCTCAAATAAATACACCTCCAGAACAGCTGTGCAGGACCACCAGTGCTTATATTGGCTAGTATACCTTAAAAAATAAACATTTCCAACCATCTTTAATGCTAGCGAAGAGTTGGAGGCACAGTGCCCAAACGAACGAAGGAGGGATATTCTGGCAGGGGAGGCGAGAAGCACACGATGGAGAGAGCTAGAAACATGCACTCTTATGGAGTGCTTAACAAAAAAGAAAAATGTAGTCCCCCAAAAGTGAGCAGTGGAAGGATATAAGTCAGACAATCCAGAGGATCGTAAAGAAATATGTTCCAGAGGAGGGGCAAACATAAGAAGAGGAAGGAGGAGGGAGGCAAGCCTTTGAACAAGAAGCAAGCAAATAAGATTGACAACAAAACCAACCACAGGAAGCAGTGGTGTGCTCTAAGCCCACTGCAAATAGCAGATAAAGCTCTTCTGCAACCAGATAGCTCAAATTTGTCTTGTAGGTGAGACCGAAAAAGGAAATAGAAAAATCCCCATTAACCTCTTCAGTGCCCATGACGAGATAGTCTCGTCATAGAGCACGGTTGCGCTGTGCCCATGACGAGACTATCTCGTCATGAACCCCACCCACTAGTGCAACGCCCGGCAGAGGAGGGGGAAAGGGCGTGGCACTGAAGGGGTTAATCGGAGGCAGTATTGAGGAAAGAGCATCCACAGCTAGCTAATTGCACGACATTTGTAGGATTTTCCTTGAGCGATACTTCAGTGATGGAAGACAGGACCAATCTGGTAAGAGGAAATGAATAGCTGTGTGGTCAGTGTAGGGCATGTGATTCATCTAAATTGTGTTTCCTGGTGCAAAGATCTGCCTGTTGGTATGACTAACTCCTACATGCGCCAGATGCAAAATTTCCAAATTCATAAAAACTTTAGAAGAAGGGAGTAGTGGCAGTCTTCCAAGACATGACAAGAGTGGTTTACCACATTGGTGTTCATGAGTGTAATCAAGATTCCGGTCTCAGCAGTCATCCATGATTTGATAAGAGTTAGGCCTGTTAAATTGCGATTCGCTCGTAACACTTGTCTACACAGGGATCGCAGTTATTAGTGGTGTGATGTTTATCACACACAGTGATTAGCAGGTGCAATGAAGGTTTCATCCTTTGTTAAATTTCAGCAAGTCACACCTGCTGGAATTTAAGAGGTCAAAAGACCCTGTATTTACTGAGACATGCAGATGTTGGTGTTGTAAGCAATAGGATGTGTGAAATTTGCTTAATTTGCTTTTGCATCAATATGTGAAATTTTAGAAAAATTACTCAACCTTACGCAAAATTACGTGGAATGCAAATCCAGTATTTAGAACTATATTTTAACATGGAATGCGTCCTAACGTCCGTTTTGGATGTGAGGATGCATTTTGCTCTAAAACAATAGCGCCAAAAACAGAAGTGCCAAGAACAACAGCCATAGCCGTTCTTGTCGTTTGCGGTGTTCCCGAACTACTGTGCTATCATTTTGTCACAAAGATGTGGGAGTAATGGTGTCATTTTATGAATTTAATGTAACAAACGTATCCCAAATTTCTGAAATTAAGAGAATTACACTGGCGTAACTGAAACTTGCCCTGGGCTAGCAAACACCCAGACCTCCATGATGTTCTCCAAAAAGATGGAATAGACAAGAATTATCACATCAAATAAATTCCATAGACCTTGGCATTGGATTTTATCAGGTGTTATGATTATTCAATCTGACAGGAGCCACTCATATTCACAACTTTAGAAGACTAAGGACATCATTACAAGTGCATCTTAATTTTGCGACCCACTGCACAAACGCCAATTAGTTCTGCAGCCACAATTACAACATGTGCGCAGTTTTCTGCACCTGGTAGTTACCAGGTGCATCAAAGTTAGGACCCGCAATCATTTTGCAACGCAAAAATTAGCAGGTTAAACTGGTGATATTTACATAGGGAAAATGCTCAGAAAAAACAGGATTTGTGGATTGTGCAGAAAGCATCACAATCTACATTTTATGCACCGTTTTGAAGGGCTTGAATCTGTAAAGGTGATAATTATCCCACCTGTTAAATTCTAAATCCCTGGGTATCAGATTTTAACACTATCATGTCCTTGGCTAGTGCACTAGTAGACAAGGTCTAATTGTTGATTTATTGTCACTTCAGGTACATTAATGGCAGCTATTGAAGAGCGCACATTTAGTGGAACACCCTATGAAAATGGAAGATAATATTTATATTGATTTAATGGTTGACATGTACCAAAGGAATTTAGTGCAAGAAGAAGTCTTATTGAACTCACACCCGAGATAGATTCCTAAGCAAATGTTTAAGCAGCCTCTGAAAGTTTCTGATTTCTGATGACCTGTACCCCTTGACTGGTAGGAAGGTCATATTTAGAAGTATGCTTTTCCTGCCACCTCCTGTTACAAACAAGACTAAACATCAGACGCTCCCCGACCCTGCACACGTTCAGGAAGGACTTCAAGACCTGGCTCTTCAACTGATCCGGAGCTGCTCCCCCCCTCCCAGCGCCTTGAGACCCTCACGGGTGAGTAGCGCGCTGTACAAACCCCCTGATTGATTGATTGATTTAAATTCTAGCAACTCTGGAATGTGACCAGTCTAATGACTGTGCACCCGCTGTGCTCTTTTCTAAGCATAGCAGTCACATGGTACTACAAAAGAGGTGTGTTAGAAATTGGGTGTTTCTGTTTGGCTGAGGTATGCACCTTGTCCAAGCAGGAACCACAATCCTAGTCAGGGTAAGTCAGATACACACCCTAAATTAGCCTGTGCTCACCCTCTGGTACCTTGGCATAGGGCAGTCAGCCTTAACTTGAGAGGCAATGTGTAAAGTATTTGTGCAACACTTAATACAGCAAAAAGATACAACACCTGGTTAGAAAAATAGAGCCTAATTTAATGAACAAAACAAGACCAAAGCGCCAAAAATCCAATAAGTAGAAGCGCAGTTATGAATTTTCAAAGAATATCTTAAAATATAATGCTTAGAAGCATAAAGCGCCAATCGGAGCTCTCTGGTCGAGCTTGACTGGGTTCAAATCCAAAAGTTCAGGCCGATTGTGATGAAGTGTGGGTCGGATACAGAGACTAGACTTAGCCCGTTCAAACAGTACCTATGTTTGGGGTTACGTCGAGGACGAAATGCGAGAAGCAAAGGAGGTGATGTGTGGGGGTCGATCCTAGAGATGTAGGCGATGCATTGGTTCCGAGCCACCCAAATCGGAGATGCATTGTTATCAAATCCCTCTGATGTAGGTGAAGCATCATTGTCGAGCCGCGCAGCCGGCAATGTGATGTTCTCGATCCTGGCAGCAGCGGCGATGTGTCAGAGGAAGTATGCCAGTTCCAAGCTGCACAACAATGATGATGCATGAGCTTTTGCTGTTGTGGCACTTTAAACCCACTTCCAAGGGTCCAGGACTGAATTGGCACCACTTGTCAGGTCAAGACTCTCAGATGGAGAGTCCAGGTGCTGTTGAGTGGAGTGAAGTCTTTGATGTCCCTGAGACTTCCAACAGAGGCAAGCTGACAAGACCTTTGAGCAACTCTGGGTTTAAGTGCTGGACTGTTCCCATGAGGCACAGGGTCAAGACTGATTTGCATATGGCTGGGTTCAAACTGGAACGGCATGGTGAGCAAAAAAAAGATGGATTTTGGCCCAGATCTCTGTACTGGGGTGAATGTATGACATTGTTCTGCATTCTGTCCATCAACTGTTGTTTTTGCAGACCCACTAGTAGCATTCAAGTCATGTCAAGTCAGAAATACTTTATTCGGCTACATAAAACCCATAAAAGCACAAAAGCGCATCACATACATAAAAAACAAGAATAAAAGATCATATCATCATAAATGCACATCCTCAATGATTTAAAATACAATAACAAAAGTTACATTTAAGAAGACCATTCACATACCTTCAGCACCACAAGCGTTTTTAGGTCTCGGCCCGAAGGCTGCGCTTGCGCAGTCTCGATCCGAGATTTAATGACTTGGAGAAGAGGGGCTTGAACCCGCCCCTCTTCTCCCCTGTTCTCCATTGGCTGGCCTCTTGAATGCTGGCCAGCCATTGGAGAAGAGGTCCGTCATTCCAATTAGGCCCCGTCCTTTTCGGATCGGGGGGCGTGTTTTTTTCAGAAAGTCTAATTATCTCCTCCAGCCAATGGCAAGAGGAGATAAAAGCAAAACACGCCCCCGAATCCGAAAACGCCACTGCGTTTCTCCGAGGCATTTCTGCTCTGCCTCGGAGAAAGGCAGTGGTGTGCTTGTTCAAACTGTAACAATTATCACCTCTAAAGGCATGTGTGTAAATGAGTCCTCATTCTTTCCCAACAATTGATACATTATTATTCAGCATAAACCAAATGGTAAATATCATTTTAACACGAAAAACACTCATTCCTTTCAAGAACGGGACAGACGGCAGAGCGAAACACACCGATGAAATAAAAGGCCTGCCAGCTAATACCCTCTGATGGCCCTTTCCGTTTTCAAGTGACCTCCGAGAAAGCAGATATCAGCATCGGAATTTCAACTCACCTCTGTCGAAGCAGGTCAACCTTTCCTTTTCACGGGTTCTGCCTGAAAATTAGACTGGGGCTTTCTTTACTCCACAAATGTGTACGCGTGCTCCGTCTCGACCCCAGGCACACTTTTACCCATAGGCTATGCTGCGTATGTATCGCTGCATGAGGCAACCAGGGCACTTCTCCAAACTGAAGTCAGAGAGGGCCGGGGAGGCACTGCAATGGAAACAACCTAATGCACAGGATCTATATGCAGCCGTGCGTTTAGCCTGGGACTTGGAGACGGCATGCTCTGACACTGATTTTACAGTAGGGACAAGACACAGTAAGTACTTGCTATCGAGTTTTAGGCTGTCCCTAATTGAAATGGATTCTTGCTTTTAACTTTCGGCTCTTCTACAAACGGAGCCGTGTGAGCTGCCGGTTCCTGCGGATGTTGGACGCTGCGGGACATTTCTGTTCCCTGCTCTTCTTGCTCGCTGTTATCAGTGAGGCACCGTGTACACAAACACAGCGTGGTGGAAACCAAACACGTCTGTCCTAGAAATATTTCCCTCCGATAAACAACTCTGTGCTGTTTGCTGGGATCCCAAAGAACGTTTGCCTGCAAATGTGTACGCGTGCTCCGTCTCGACCCCAGGCATACTTTTACCCATAGGCTATGCTGCGTATGTATTGCTGCATGAGGCAACCAACATGGCCGCCATAAAAATTCAGTAGAGTTAACGCGGTCTAGTTCTTAACGCGGGCTGCGTGTAAGTATAGCTCTTGAAAAAAACATAAAAGAAAGACCTGCAAAGGCAAACAGATAGCTATATTTCGAAATTGGTAAATGAGTCGCCGTGTTAAGGTGGCCCCTTATCGATCTTGTTTCCATTGGTATACAAAATAAACAAAAAGTAGCATTAAAAAAAACGCTTCAAATTCAGAGATTTGTTTTAGGCAATACTGCATGTTTCAAACGCCAAAACCTATTAAAAATGTTTTGGTATTTTGAAGAAAAGTTGAAATACATTGGCTTTTTTTATTATTTAAATGTCAAAATCTAAAGATTAGTATTGCTTTCATAAAGAAACTACGACGCTCTGAACGGAATACCTTACATAGTATGGGAAATTGCTTCAGTTGTAATTGGATCTTCAGTGTTATTTTTCGTCTAGTGGTTACCCGGCTTTTCGCACATGCGCATGCAGCGTTACTCTCTGCACTGTTTTCCCTCTGCTATTCAAGTCACCTATCTGGCCTTCAGAGGACGTTAGTTACAATGTCTGCGGTTTTGTGCCCCGCTCTGCGCGGAGTCAATGCCCTAAAATCCCTCCCTTCCGTTTCTCAACTTGTAAGCCTCCCTGAGTCTCGTCGGTTATATGGGGCTCAGATCAGCTCCAGTGGCGAGAAGATCACTCACACCGGCCAGGTAATAAATGCACTTACGCACAGGGGCGTAGGAGACACTACATTTCTGGGGGGTACTGTGTGCGTGTGGGTGGCTCTGTGTGCGTGTGGGAGGCTCTGTGTGGGTGGCTTTTTTTGTAGGTGGCTCTATGCGTGGTGGCTTTCTCTGTGTGGGTAACTCTGTGTGGGTGTAGGTGGCTATGTGAGTGGCTCTGTGTGTGTGGGTGGCTTTGTGTGTGTGGCTCTGTGTGTGGGTGCAAATGCAATATGTCTCGCATTTGAGAGTGATTAAGCTATTGACATTGTAAATAACAATGCCGTTTCTTTAAATGTTTTAAAAACAAAAATAATGTCATGAGCAATGCCAATAGCTCTAACTTTAAAAATGGCGAGACCATTGCATTGTAAATGCTTGTTTCCTATTTCTAAGAGCACCATAAAAGATTGCCACATTATAACAAAGAAGAGGGTGCTATAGCATTTGGAGGTGGATCAAGGCAGGTTTTGCTTGCCAAAATCCCTTCCCTCTAAGCAGAGGTGAAATATACCGCTGTCTCAAGGTACCATGTGGTCTCAAAAAAAGATATAGGGGCACATGCATCAAAGATTTTTGCAAGCGCAAACGGTGCGATTCGCAAAAATTGGCCGTTTTGCGCAGGCAAAATGGCCTTTTGCGATGCATTAAATTGTTAGGCACTCGCAATTTAAGAAATAGTAGTTTGCAATTCCTTAAATGCAATGCTAGAGGCACGTAAAAATAGCAAATTCGCTGTTTGGGGCCACAAAATACAGAGAAATTCGTCTGATCTGTATTTTGCGAAAACTTTGAAAAATGCACTAAAGTGCATTTTTCAAGGTTACAGGTTACACACACACATGCCCTTGGGGCATATGTGTGCACAACATGGGTGCACATCACAATTTCAGCCTTGAAATTGCATGCGCAATTTGCGAGTAACTATTGGTACTCGCAAATTGCGCATGCAATTTCCCATTCATTCCTATGGGCCTGTTGGCCCATAGGAATGAATAGGAAGCCATTCCTTAATTGCGACTCGCAATTTGCGACTCGCAATTAAGGAATGTTTAGGAATCGCTATTTTAACAGCGATTCCTACATGCATAGGCTTTTGAGAGTCCTTAATTGTGATTCCTTAATCATCACAATTAAGGACTCGCAAAAACTTTTCTTGATGCATGTGCCTGAAAATGTATTGTAACGTGGGCAGAAAAATTATCACATGACCATGGCCCGTGGTCATCCAGGTTATGCTGCCCCTCGGGTTCTAGTAAAAGCCAGTGCAGAAGATTCAGTCTAAACTGAGTTAGGAGAAAGCCGTGATGGGGAGATGTAACAATGCTTAAATAGGGTTCCATAAATATATTTGACTTTTAAGGTGTATGAGCCCTAACTATGGGCTTTTGGAGCTCTCTCTCTTCTCTATCAGCTTTAGCTCTTACTTACATGAATTGTTTTTTAATCCAGGGCAAATCTTTTGTATTAATCCTATCCAGTGTTCCATAAAAAAAGCTGGACACCTCAGTTTCTCTAACGTAACTTTAATATAATGCAACCATAAAATGGTATGTCCAGGGAGAGACAATCTCTTATGATAATCTGGTTCATCCCTAACACAGTACAGGACTAGATTTTAAACCATCTGACTAGGGGTAAGTGGTACAGCCTGTCCAAGATGTACTCCAACCCAATTCTTCATGCGCTGTGAAGGTGGCAACTGATTGTGGAATTAATAACAATCTTCTATAAAATAATTTTCAGCTGTCTGTATCTCGCCACAATCCTTATAACCCCATAAATCACTTTGATAACTAGCAATGGATAAACATTTAGCTTGGTAGACTTTAACCATTGCATGTATGGGTCCAGCCCCCAATCTTTTTGCAAAGTCAAATACTGAGGCTACTGATCTGGCCAACAGGTTTCTCTTACTTCTTTGCGGGACCCAGGATACCCTCTCATCGAAAATGACCTCCAAGTAAGGGAATGTAGTCGCTTCCTGATTAGTTCCTGATTACCTTCCATAATTTTCCTCTGGGCTCTCTTCTTATAACCAGAAGCCATTGTGTGAGATTTAGGGTAGTTTGTATCCAAATTAAGGAAGGGTATATACTCGATAAAGGAGTTAAGTAATCGCTGACGGCCCACCGCTATCCTGGCTAAGAGAACAGTATCATCAGCATAAATAAGCGCTGGAATAAAGTGCGACCCCACCCGGGGAATGTCCTTTGTGGACGAACATAAGGATGGACCAAGGTTATTAATTTACAGTGCAAATAATAACGGGCCCAAATATAGCCTTGTCTCATTGCATATATGTGCTGCTGTAAGATCCTGGTGAAGGTTGTGTAAAAAATGTATGATATTACGGTAAAACCAAAACGCAATTAGCAACAACCAAAACTTGGCTATGTTAACACAGTCAAAGGCCAATGACAAGACCATAAATGCCAGATGCATCAGCCCTCTTTAGGCCACTCTATATTTGCCAATTAACAAATGGAGGTTGAGGCACTGATTGAGAGCACCTTTCCCCTGTCTGAACCTATATGCAGACAGTAGATAACAACATTTGCTCCATCCAATTTGATAGTCTGGCCATGATCATCCTGCCCAGAATCTTAACTGATTAATCAATGAGGAAGATTGGCCTGTAACATCTGGGGTCAAATCTGGCACCCTTTTTAACACAGGGATGATAACAGAGCATCACCAAGAAGAGAGGGATCCCTTTCTCCACGCAGCATTCAATACATATATTCAAATGTTTGCCCAAACCGAGCGTCATGTTTGAATACGTCAGCCGGGACTCCGTCCGGCCCTGGGGCCTTATTCTTAGTCATGGTTGTTATGGTGATCCCTACCTCCTCCACCGTGAAACAACGGGTAGATTCCTCCCTCAGTGTTCTCAACTATAGAGTAGGAAGGGTCTCTGCTGGCTTTCCATAGATCTCTGAGAAGTGCTTTAGCCATGCGTCTTCAGAGATTGTGCAGTCTACTACCCCGTTTGCAACTCCAGAAACAAAAGGGGCAGTGTATAATTGCCCAGTATGTTGCACTGTTACTAAGAGTGTCAGCTTGCAAAAGATCATCCCAAGCTTTTTCCTTAATCTCTCTGTTGTGGCATGCTATAGCATACTTATACTGCTGCGGCTCCTTGCTATCTCGGCTCTATATCTAGGAATTTTCTTTAAAGCCTTAATCATGTTTTGGTGGGCATTTGAGCAGTTAGAATTGAACCATCTCTCGCCGGTGCTAACCCTCTGTCTACAATGTGGCCCTAAGGCTGTTGTCAATCTGTTCATTAATTCTACTATATGCATTTCAAAGGAGCTCATCACCCCAGAATTGCTCGGAGAAGGCTAAAAATCGGTGTCGCAAGTGGAATTGAGTGTGTTAAAAAAAGAGTCATGTGGGACCTTTCTCCACTTTAACCTTCACACCTGGTCCTGTGGTATAATATCACTGTTGCTTGGACCAGCATTTTTAGAGTGGGCATGTAAACTCCCCATTCCAAATACATAATCAATGGCCGTATTAGCCGCTCTGCCCTTGAATGTGGGAATGAAGGCCCCTTCCAGTCCCTCTCCTGATACCAGGTTAAAATTTGCTTGGACCTGATTGAGCGTGCTTCCTTCAGTAGAATGCTGGAAGTAGCATTTCATTTACAGGCCCTGGACACATGTAGTGCACTTTACTAGGGACTTAGAAGTAAATGAAATATTGTGGATAAGCCGATGTTATCATGTTTTAAGCAGAGAGCACATGCACTTTAGCACTGGTTTGCACTGATAAAATGCCCAAAGTCCTAAAGCCAACAAAAACAAATTCAGCAAAAAGGGGAGGAGGAAGGCAAAACGTTTGGGGGTGATCCAGCAGAATAACAAGGCACTCCTATGTCATCGAATTGATATCCAACTCAAAAACAAGAAAATACAAATGGCTGATTTCAATTATAAAGTCAGTAATGGTCAGTAATAGTGGTTCCAAACAGCAGAAGATATTTCAACTTCTTAAAATATTCACATTTATATTGTTACATATGTACAGAGAGACTCAAACCAAAGAAGACAAATAAGGATTAAAATGTGAATTGTTCATTGCACCACAGAGTGAGCTCATCTTTCTAAACTATCATAAGATAGGGCCTATAGGCATCAAAGTCAGATAGAACCGCAAACTGGGTGTAACTGATAAATGAAACAAAATAAATGCATAAGTAGTCAAATTAATTTGTAATCCATTAACAATAGTGGCTGTTTTCCAACTTATAGCACAAGATGGTAATACTCGATATGGTTAATTCAAAGTGTAAACTGTATTTCACTTTCGTATAAGCTTTCTAAATCATGTTTCTTAAATAACCTGACTCTCAACCCATAACGTGGGAGATAAGCTCCTGAAATTGGGACCACAACCAAAGTCAATAGGCCATCAAGTTTCCCAGTCTAGCGGCCTGGCACCATGATCAGGTCACTAGTTGCCTAGTAGGGTCCTGACACATTATCTGATGTCTTCAATCTCCAGATTCCAGGCCCCAAGACCAAGGGTACCCTTCCTCCTCACTCACTTCCAGATGCAGATCTCTAGACCTTAGGCTACTCAGGTACTCTCACCCTTGCTAAGATAGATCAAACTCTCTATGGGCAAGGGTTAAAGCAGATGGTAAGTGTGCTAAGGACTCAGTTAGGGTTTCCCATTACTCATAAGCTACATTACAAGATCAAATGATCATCCTCACCAGTAGGGATTACCTCAGTCTTCTCATTGATGGTTTTCTCAGCGTGGCCCAAGGAATCTAGGTCTCCTAAAGGAATGCTTCTCACTGTTGGCCGAGGTGCACCAGCGTATGCATGAACTATATCTCAGCATTTCTTAAATCTGCTCAACTGCACTTCCAAGGCAAGACTTCTGGTGCACAGTAGTGAAGCTGACATAGTAAATAGCCAATGGAGCAGGCAAGGAATAAAATTGAAGTGGATATGTGACTGCTGTCAGGATGGTGATGGGTTTAAAGAGGAGATGGTGGAGGAATTGGCGATATTGACAGAGTATGTATTTTAAATATTAGAGATTTCCAGATGTGAATAGTGTTCCTGGAAGCCCTTAAATATGCGTTTGGGCTGTTCCTACTGCTGAGGGTCTTGCTTAGTGTAGCTTAGAATGGGTTTTGCAATTATCCCACTGCTTTGTGTGAGTGTGACCTTTGCAGCCTGCTGCTGTGGGATATCACTGCCGTGATCATCCATTGGAAGCCAGGGTATTGCGTTCCTCCGCTTTACCAATATGAGCACGGTTATTTATATGTGTCTATGGTTGTGGTAAGCACAGTTCAAGGCTCAATGGAGAGGCTGGGCCTTTCAACTATCTATCAAACACTGGTGCGGGTGATTAAGTATTTTTCATGTGAAGGGTTTATGTTTCCCTATCCCAGTCCCTCCATGCCTTAGAACCTTCCCTTTCACCATGTCTCCAGTTCCCTGAGTTTCCATGTCCCCTTGATACTTTGTATCTGGGTTCCATGCATCCTTTTCTTCCTGTCATCATCATAAGTGCCTGAATACCCGCTTGAGTGATGAGTCGCTCTATACAAATCGACTGAATGATATGATATATATGTAATTTTAGGAAAATCAAAAGGCTTTGGTTAACGACAGACCTATTGAATAAAAAAGAGCATTTGACAGCCATTAGCCTCGGACCTCTCGTACATTGAGATCAGGTGTCTTTTTGTTCATCAAAATAAATTTTACCGGTTGCCAAATGACATTTGCCCACAATAGTTCACAAAATCTTGGCTCGCGTTTATTTGAAAACAAGTAGAAAAATACAAGACGCAAGTCTGAAAACTGGCAGATACACTTTATGAAACTCTTTCAGACCGGCTATGTCCTGCAGAAATCTGCAGCATACTTCGAGCTTGGGACTTGCTGTGATCTGAGCTGTCGGACCAAGCACGATGTGAAACGTCATTTCCGGGCAAATCGAAAAGAATGCCCTCACTTCTCAAGGAAACTAGATAATGAAGAAAGCAACTTTCGCGTATCAAATAAATGAGTCACACGTCCCTACAACATTAGAACCATTTGCAATGGAAGGCTATCTTATTCAGATGTCAATATGCGAAGGTAGATACATTTTAAGGTATAATATAAGACAATATGTACAAGCTGGTGTGCTTAATATAGTAGGTCTGCCAATCAGCACTACCTTTGATCCACCACACTGAAGTGACCGGGGAAAGTAGTATCATTGTCTATGATATTGGTGCCTTATTAACATGGCAAGAAAAGCCTCTAGAATTATGGTTGAATGTGACCTGCACCTCCTTGGATCGCCCTAAGAGGGCCTGCATAAGGCTTTCACACACAGTCGTCATACAAAAACAAGCATTGGCATAGCCAATAGGTCTCGCCTTTGGGACCTTATAAGTGTTTAGCCATGCAACACTTGCATAACTAAATAGTTATAAGGTCCCAAAAGCGAGACCTATTGGCTATGCCAAGCGGCCGTGTGACCGCGAAAGTGAAAGTGATCGCGATCACGATCAAACATCAAAGCGGCTGTGGGGCCGCGAAAGTGAAAGTAATCGCGGTAAAGCGCGGCACGCGCGCCCGCGCACATGCACTGTACCTCTAGGCTGGCCTGGTAGCACTTTTTGGAGCCCTCTCAATAAGTCTCGCCAGACCAGCGCATGCGCTGGGTCAGGCGAGACCTAAAAACTGATGCAAAGGCTCTTGTAGCTGCTGAGATGTTGGACCAGTGAACAGACTAACTGGTCCTACCCGCTGTGACATCACAGGGCCTCAAGAGGGACACCAGCGAGAGATGGGAAATGGTGGGATGTGTATGTCAAGGGTAGCGCTTAAGGGAGATGGTGGAGGTTGGGAGGATGCCAGGAGTTTGTTTTATATTTCAAATACGGGGGTGGACAAGGTGAGAGCGCTGGGAGATTGTGGCAGGAGGCCACGTGTATTTCTTGTATGTCATGTTTGGTATCCCTGGCGATTCCTCGCTGACCAGGGTAAACAGGCAAAACAATGTTTCTCATTTTCAGATCAGAATGGTCTAATCCTTGCTGAAATAGCAAGTATTTTCATGTCCTCTTCTTGTTTAAGGGGCGGTAACCCTTTCCAGCGCCCTTTCTATGTTTAGCCATAGGGCCGCCATGCTTGGGCGCCCTGAACGATAAATGTTTTGGGAATATTTCCCCTGAAACCACGAGGGATATGCCATTCGATATTATTGTCAGTGAAAAGGAAACCCCAGTGCCTTGCAGGAGAAGGGAAAAAAACTTCCTGATTTTCTATCCAAGGGAAATAAGAATCCCCTTTCCATCACTGTAACATGTCCCATTCTTTAGGGGTATCACATGGGGAATCTCCTGGACACTCATTGAAGCCCAGCTTCATGAGCCCCTTGCTGAAGTGCTTCGTGCTTACTAGCACATACGTCCACCCTGAAGACCCCCCAGCACCCAACAGCACGTGCAGTCACCAACCCAAGAGTGCCCACCACCCCGCCCATCCCAGAAACCACGACCTGCCACACACAAGTTCCAGGAGGCCCCAACTGTTCCTGAGTTTGGGCTGCACTATAGAAGTGCCTCTGAAAACCCCTGAAACGTGCTAGTTCACATACAAGATAGTCTTCTGGTGCCTGCAACAACACACCCGCTCTTGAGCCCTGGGATTCCCTGCCAGAATCCAACAGTATTCAATAAATTCCCTAGCACACGTGAATTTTCAAGTTAAATAACAGTACACTCCTGACCCTGATCCCTCTCTCCTAGCTCCAATAAGCACCAAATTACAACCGAGATAAATTAAGTGCAATGAAGAGGACAAAGGGTCATGGGAGGATTAGGAGGAAAGTGTTATGGCAGTCGTTGTGTTTTTCAGGCGGGAGATGTCTCTCTCTCTCTCTTTGCTGGCACTCACCCATGGACCGCTTACTGATTGTCTCTTCACCTCACTCCCATATGTCTGAGCTGGCTACCTGCTGGAAGCAGTAACTTGAGTAGGTGATGTCGTCCCAGGAAGGTTACTCACCCTGGAAGTCGTGGGGCCGCTACTGTGGTTGTGGGTCTAGAGGTACCTGGTGCTAGCCCTCCCCATAGGCATAGGTCTGGCAGCAAACTTAAGTGGGTAGCACCACGCCCAGCTCTTCTCTGGTGGAGAGGAGACACATGGCCGATGACAACTGTCCACAACCCCTAATGAGTCGTGGTGAGGAGGGGCGCCTGTGCACCGCGTGCTGCCAAAGGGAAGAATGCCTGTGCTGGTGAGCCAGACTGCCAGGTCATCCCCTCCCTTTCCACTTTGAAGAGCAAGGGCAACAAGTGCTTTAGGCTTAATTGTCCATAGAACTATATTGATTTAAAATTATCAGCAGTCCTTTTGGTACTGCTGCCAGATCAATGGACAAGAATAATGAGTATAATTCCCTATTTCTAGCCAATATATCTTCATCAATGTTATACGCCACTGTGTTTATGGCTAGCAAGTAAATATATGCGTCATTATGTGGTGTGTCGAATGTGCATATACATAAACATATTGCTTGTGTCGCATTAATAATTGTGGGAGACCTTTTATAGGGCATTTACATTATCTAATTACTAATCGTATTTTGTGGAGCTCAATAAATCAACTAATCCTTTGCAATCATGATAAAATAAGCAGCACTGTCTTGGAGTACCAGTGCCTAAAGCAACTTGTGGTATCCTCTCATTGAACAAGGCAGACAAAGGACTGGAACATCACACCAAAGCCACTCTAAGTTTTATTCTAGTACTTTTATCGCTTGAAGCTCTCACCTATGGAGAAACCTACCCTTGAATATTTGGCTGCCCACTAGCATGACATTTTAATTGTTACAGATACATGTCTACTTATGCATGCTGAACACTGACAACATAGAAGTAGGAATCATCTGCAAGAGCACTTCACCATGGAACTCCAACTGGTGGCCAGCCGAACTCGGGCCCACACCTACACCTACAACCACCCACATAACCCTTGCCAGGAACCTCAGAATAATCAACAGCAAACTGGACATGACCCCACAAGTCAAGGCCGTCACTGCATTCTGCTTCCACACTCTCAAGATGCTGAGAAAGATCTTTAAATGTCTCCCAAGCAACACTAGAAAAACTGTCACTCACACTCTAGTCAGCAGTGCGTTGGACTATGGGAACACCCTTTACACCAGGATCACCAATCAACTCACTAGACCACAAACCATCCAGAACTCAGCAGCTAGACTCACCATCAACCTTCCACAGAGAACCCACTTTACTCTGCACCTCACGGACTCCACTGGCTCCCAATACACAAACGCGCGCATTTCAAATTCTTCACACACACACATTCAAGGCACTGCACATCTTAGGGCCCACCTACCTGAAAAGTTGCATCCCCTTTCACCAACTACCCAGACACCTCCTGTAAGAAATTGGGTTGTTGATTGACTGTGGTATGAGCCCATGTCAAGCAGTAACCACAATCCTTGTCAAGGTGAGGCACATACCAACCCTAAATTAACCTGTGCTCAACCCTCTGATAGCTTGGCATTGAGCAGTTCGGCTTAGCTTAGAGACAATGCGCAAAAAATTTGCGCAGCACTTCAATCAGTCATAAAGTGAAAACACTACACAAAAAGAATCACAAACCAAGTTAGAAAAACAAAAGTATTTTAATAAATAAAACAAAACCAAAACAACAAAAATTCACTCAGTAGAACCAGGAATATGCGATTTTAAAGATTTCAGTGACAATAGCGCCAAAAAGCACAAAGTGCCAACTATGGATATCTGGTCGTGCCAGAGGGGGACAAAGTCACAAATTAAGGCCGACTGCGATGGACCCAGTTGGGTCCAGTGAACAAAGGACCTTGATTCCTGGCATGTGGAGCATTGCCAGAATCTGCATCAAAAATGTGTCATGCAACCAAAGCGATGCATTGGTTCTGAGATGTGGCAAGGCTGTGATGCGAGGTCCTGCATCATTGTTGAGGATTAAGTCAACAACGGCGTGCGATGCAAAGTATAGCATCAAGGATGCTTTGTACAGTTAGGGCAATGCATAGGTTTTGACGAGCTGTGAGACTGCGATGCAGAAACTGGGATCATCGCCAAGGTGGCTCTCGATGAGGGATGGGAGGGCCAGTTCGGAGGGTGCATTGTGCAGTGGCGGTTCCGATGAGGCGACGGGCTGCAATGCAGTGCGGGTCTTTGCAACAGTTCAGGCAGATCCACACAGCAGTGGTGTTGCGCTGCACCACAGAGGAATTGCGTTAGTTACGCTGCATCCACAGAGGCTGGCAAAGCACCTTGGGCCCATTTCCAAAGATCCAGGTTTGGGGTGGCAGCACTAGGCTGGGTAGACTCACAGATGCAGAGTGCAAGCTTGTTGGAATCCTGTTGTGCCCCTGAGGCTTCAGATCAGGAGGTCGGCCAACTAGCCCTTGGAGTCACTCTGGGGTTCTGGGTTCAAGAGATGCAGGTCCAGTACTCCTCAACTAGGATATTGAGAAGCACTCAGCAGGTCAGCACAGCAGGGCAGCAGTCCTTTAGAGCAGCCGTCCGAAGGAATGGCAGTCCTTTCAGCATCATTGCAGTCCTTCTTCCTGGCAGAGAATCCTCAGGTCCAGAAGTGTATTGAGGAGTTGGTGTTAAGGTCCAGTATTTATACCCGGTTGTGTCTTTGAAGTTGCTCTACCTTCCTGGCCCTGGCTCCAGACTAACTACAGGGGTATGCAGCCCTTTGTGTAGAGGGACAAGACACTGCCTATTCAAGTGTAGGTGGGGCTGGTCCCAGCTCCTCTCTCCCATCCTGCCTGTGATGGCCCATCTAGGCACACCTAAGCTCCCTATTGTGTGTGGCTGTCTAGGAGGAATACACAAAGACCAATTGCCACCTGCACCCAGTCATGTGACCCAGAGATATGCACCAGGCACCAAATGGCTAAGGAATATGCCAACTTTCTAAACATTGCCTTTTCAAAACTTTAATTTAAAATCCTACTTCACCATAAGTTAGGATTTTTTATTACAATTCCAAATATGCCAAACATGAACTGGTTACCCATTCCCGTTTGGAAATTACAGCTTATTGAATGTAATAAGGTAACTCTAATGTTATCCTATGGGAGAGGCAGGCATTGCAGCAGTGAAAAACATGTTTAGGCCTGGGGTCCCTCTGGAACAAAGGTCATATCCGCCGCAATGGTATCCCCATGGTGTGTCCCAGTCCTACCTCCCATATGTTTTCTGGTGAGTTGGACTGGACAGCCAAATACCAGTACCCCTTTCACTACGGTATTGCTTGAGGTGTGTGTATGTATATATTACTCTCTTGGGCAAGTTAACCCTTTAGGTGAATGCCTCCAACACCTCTGCTCTGCTGAGATCAAAGCCCTGTCCATGTGATGCCCAAGCAGATGCCCTTCACAGTGACTGCCCCCTAGGTTTACCTGTTCCATTGTGCCAGAATTGAGAAGAGATATGTACACACTAACATTCTCTGTACATTCTGGCATTAACTGAGAGTAAGTATGTATGTATATGTTATAGTGCAAATCTAGCCAAAGGGCAACAGTGCTGTACAGGATCAAAGACAAGCATGAAGTCAACGAGATATAGGAGAGGTAGCTGAGTTACGGACTATTGATGCATTTTGATGTACTCTTCTTTAAAGAGGTGAGTCTTCAACGCTTTTCCAAATTGGAGCAACGTTGGGGTGGGTTTGATGTATAAAGGGATGTTGATCCAGATCCTGGGTGCATAGATTAAAAAGAAGAAACTAGGCAGAAGGTCTTTTTTTGACTTCTTATTTTCAAGTTTGATGTTAGGCTCATTCTGTTGCCATCGCATAGGCCCATTGAGGCTCCTTACAGACCAAGACCATGTATATGTACTGTTTGAGGCCACTGATGCTCGTAACACACCTGTGTACAGCATGAAAGGTTTAAAATGAACTCCTGCTTACATCTATGGGCTTGGCATGGGTATAGTGGGCCTGTGTGTGTTCCGGCACACTGTGTACAGTACTCATGTGCATGTGTCACCATGGCTCACCATGGCATGTGTCACCATGGCTCAGCCCTGTGTGTGTGCCTTAATGAGCATGACACATTCCTGTGTGTGCACCATGTAGAGCATGGTACAGCCCTGTGTGTATACCTTGATGAGCATGGCACAACCCTGTGTCTGTGTCTTGATGAGAAGGGCACAGGTCTGTGTGTCTTGATGAGCACAGTGCAGTCCTGTGTGTGTGCCTTGATGAGCAAGGAGCAGTCCTGTGTGTGTGACTCGATGAGCATGGCACAGCCATGGGTGGGCCTTGATGAGCAGGGCACAGCATTGTGTGTGCGCCTTGAAGAGCATATATCAGTCCTGTGCGTCTGTTTTGAGGAGTATGGCACAGTCCAGTGTGTGTGACTTGATGAGCATGGAGCAGTCCTGTGTGTGTGCCTTGGTGAGCATGGCACAGTCATGTGTGTGTCCACTGATGTGCATGGCACAGTCCTGTGTGTGTCCATTGATGAACATGGTGCAGTCCTGTGTTTGTGCCTTGGTGAGCATGGAGCAATCCTGTATGTGTACCTTGATGAGCATGGCGCAGTCCTGTGTGTTTGCCTTGATGAGCAGGGCACAGCCCTGTGTGTGTGCCTTGAAGGGCATGGAGCAGTCCTGTGTATGTGACTCGATGAGCAAGGCCAAGTCCTGTGTGTGTGCCATGATGAACATGGCGCAGTCCTGTGTCTGTGCCTTGAAGAGTAAGGCACCATCCTGTGTCTGTGTCTTGATGAGCATGGTCCAGCTATGTGTGTGTGTGACTTGATGAGCATGGCACAGCCCTGTGTGTCTGCCACGATGACCTGGATACGAGTGCGTTCTCTGATGAATAAGGCAGCGAAAATGAGTATGCCAGTCTTCTATGTGGAGGGAGTCTTGATAGGTCAAACCTATTGTATTGGTAAATGCTTGTTATCTTTCTTTTCAAATCCTTGCACTGCAAATAGTTTTTGCACAGTGCTGTGTTCGCAGCATTATAGGTACTTCTTCAGAAGTAAAGTGAACATGAAATCAGTGGTATTGAAAGAGCGCTGTTAAATAAATCACCTGGCATGTTTTTCCACATGTTCATGCAGGGTTTTTTGAGTGTTTCTCTCTGGCTGCCTCCTACCTTTCTGCCAGTGGAAGGGACGAGTTTGGGTGAAAAAACAGATGCGCCTGGGAACAGTAGCAAGTTGAAATACCGTCTGCATGTGGGGATGCAGAGTCATGCACTGTGTCCCAGGGACCCTTAATGTTCGGCCAGAGTGCAAAGCCCGAGTGAGGATACTCCATTAGTCATGATTTCAGACACAGATGCAAAGAACACCTGGACACCACAGTCCTTGATCTGCTTTTTGGCACAAATGTAACAGGAAAAAGAAATGTCTAACAAAATATTTAGCAGGTGAGCATTAGAGGTCATTTATCCAAAGGATGTTGCCCAAAACCCTGTGATATATGTCATGTATAAATCAGCTCTTTTGAATGCTTTATCATTTTTTTATTTATGTTTATCAGCATTATAGTTAAAGAAACAACAGCGAATTAAGTAAATTGTAAGGAAGAGACTAGTGGCCTCATTATGAGAGTCAATATTCCACCCAGAGCCCTATGGGCCCGATTTACAACAAAGTAACGCAGCACGGTGCAGCAAGTCATTTTGCTGCGCCGTTCTGCATTGGTTTGGAAAGCACAGAGATTCGACATATTTATAAGAATATGTCGCATCTCTGTGCTTCCCCTGCGCTGGCGCACAAACTGGAGCCATGCGCCGGCGCACCCTTGGTGCAAGGATGCCTGCGTCATGGAGAGATTGTTTTTGTGTAGGAAGGGACACCTTCCTGCACACAATCAATCACATGAGGCTTTTTCCTCTTTCAATGCATGCTGTAGAATGCAGCAAGCATTGAAAGAGGAAAAAACGAGGAGAAATGAAAACATCTCTCCTCGTTGCGCCTTGTTACGCCACCTCTAGGGTGGCTTAGCATTCAGACGTATCTCCAGAGTTACGATTTCTCGTAAATCTGGAGATGTATCTTGTTCCATGGGTGTTGCGTGGGAACACCCACAGCAACACCCATGGAACGCCCCTTCAACACACAGTGCTGCGTGTGAAGGGGCCATATTTACGAGGAGAGGAAAAGTCACGCAGGGTGGCTTTTCCTCTCCTTGTAAATATGGAGGAGCCCCCTGCGCCATCAGTACATCACAGAAAGTGACGTAGTGGTGGCGCAGAGGGCTTGTAAATCTGCCCCTAAGTTCTTGAACATACATAACCTGAGGTTTATGCGTATTTACAAACCTTTGGAAGACTCATTCTCTTTTCCGGATTACATTCAGGGCTGGATAGGAAACCATGATCAGCCCTGGCAGAAATGTTCAACCCAGACTCACGCTGCAGGAGGCAGGGACTAGGGGCATGGTTGGGTCATTACAGCTCATCCTAGCCTGAAAGCAGCTCCCTAGCCAGCAACCCAGCAGGAAAATTCGAGAGTGGCAAAATGGCCAGTCCGGCCCTGGGGTCCATCTAATGGCAGGAATAAATCTGTATCCACAGTGGGAATAATGAAGGAACACACAGGGTGATGACTTGGTTCCTCCTTGGGAAACACGTTTCCACATAAAGAACTAAGTTAGTAAGTGGAAATGTTTTTTTTTCCTAGGCATTTTCACAAGAGGAAAAGTACACGGTGTCTGTACATATGGGTACTAAAGGAGGACTGCTACAGTTGCAGCTTCTAAAGATGACTCTGAGAATGTTTGGAGAGTTCCAAATCATAAATGTACTCCAAATCTAAGAGTAAACCTAATGAAGTAAATTTACAATTTATTTGTGAATGAGGCAGGAGATGGTAGAGAACTGGGGATTATAAATCAAGAATAATTTGCCCAGTGTACAGGAGAGGAATTCAAGGATACACAGTCCTTAAACTTCAATGGTCCCCTCAAAAATTATGTTTGTTTTTCATGAAAAGTATATTTTTAAATCTTTGTCAATACAGTCAAAGTAAAAAATATGATCATTTTATTCTGCTCTTATTATTCATAAAACAGAATGTCAAGAGTGATGTAGTTATGACAATCAATGACTCTCTTGATGCATCAGTGACATGGGCATAAAAGCATAAAGAAAATATGGTGTGTCCAAACTTCAGTATAGGTTTAGGGATAGCCAGAATATTTTACCTACTGATACATAATTCCGTAATATAATTAAATCCAGGAATGTCCCACTTTTTTAATTAGCTATTAGGTGTCAACCCTGAAGGTAAACTTTTGGGAGGATCTTATTAGAGACAGGTCCTGCTCTGTTTTCAGGTTCTAAATAACATTTCAGGCAAATGTCAAACCGCTACTTCCTGTTAATGCACCATAACCCCAGATTGCTCTTAGAAAAGCCAAGAAGGTTAATAACACTTTACAAATACCTCTAATAAATCCAAATATCTAGTCATATGGGAAAAACATTACACTGCCTTTTCATCATGAAAAGGGTCTTATGAAGACAGTGTTAATTCATACAGAGAAGAATAGCTGTTCTCCTGTCAACTAAAAATAAAATTAATTTACATCATCCTGAAAAAATAATTGTGTCTTGATAAGCAAAGGTATGTAAGAATTAATGGGAACTAGCAAGTAGGTAGAAGCTCCTAGTGTTTGTTCATGAGTAGGAAAAACATTTGTTTTTTATGAAGACCCTCACCCACCAACCTAGTTGGTGGCATGCTTCATCATTGGGTCCCACCCAAGGCACCGAGTGGACCTTGGGTGTGCTTCGACGCCTTAATACAGCAGAGCGGGTTTTGTTCCGTGAATGTGCTGTGATGGTGAAAAGAGTGTAGGTTTAAAAAAACTGTCCTAAGGGTCCCAGATTTCCACAAGACCATTTTAATAGTGGGCCCTTGGCAGCATTTAAAAACAAGGCGGCGGATATGAGTGGAGGTGATTAAGGACTCCCATATCCTGTGCGGTCAACATGTTTCAGCCAGGCCTCATGTTGTACTGGCTTTCATCAGGACCATATGTGAGTTTTTTAAAACCTACACTCTTTTCACCATCACAGCACATTCACGAAACAAACCCGCTCCGCTGTAGTCAGGCATCGAAGCACACCCAAAGTGCACTCGGTGCCTTTGGTGGGACCCGATAATGAAGCATGCCACCAACTAGGTTGGTGGGTGAGGGTCTTCATAAAAAACAAATGTTTTCCTACTCATGAACAAACACTAGGAGCTTCTGCCTACTAGCTAGTTCCTATTGATTCTTACATATTAACCAGGGGAAGTGAACTAGCCCCTTTCCCTCTCTCACCCGCTTGATACTGATTATTTTGATAAGGAAAGGTACATTTAGTCAGGTAATGTAAAGATAATCAGTAGTTCTATGCATATGCAGCGCTACTCCTACACACAACTGTAACTCTCCACTTTTTTGTTATGCACCACTTTCGAGTGGGGATGTATTCCTAGGTGCAGATTTACATGTCTCCACCTCTGCCAATCAGGGGCTGGAGGCTCCTAAGACCTAATTTCTCCGTTCCTTAAGGGAATAGAGACAAATAAATCACAAGGAAGTAAAGCTAAGACCAAAAAGGATCTGATCATCCATGCAATCAAAAAACAAAAACAAAATGCTAGATAACTCCCCTGGAGCACCCTAAAAGTAGAGAATATAAAATTATCAGATTTACAACTCTCTCCAAAAACGCAATTTACCAAATGAACCCTCATTCAAAAACAGGAATGTGCCTAACAAGGTAGAATAGCTCAGCAATCAATCTCCACAACGGATAGTTAGGTGAGAAAAATAGAACACTCCAAGCCACAAATGACTTCCAAATTACAAGAGGACACAAATAAATATGTTACCCTACACGCTAGAGGAGAAAGAGAGCAGAGACAAAACAGACCTACCTTACTCTAAACTAGCCCGGAATATTCAGATAATAAGTAGAGAAATTAGAGCTTTAAATCCCCTCAATCCCACACGTTGAACTGTTCCACTAACTTAGGTATTCTAATAAAAGAGGCGCGATATCTATCACACAAATAGGATCGCTCTCGCTCCTCTTTGTCTAATCTTGTAAATATAATTATCACAAATCAAATCTATCAATTTGCAATAGACATGACTGACACAAGCTAGATCCAGGCAGAACAATAACTGACTTAGATGATTATCATCACCCTGCAACAAAGAAAGCACACAATAACAACGAAGGGCTCACAACAGTGCCACTTGCAACCTCCAAAACACGTTAAACTCTAACAGAAAGAGAATCAAATACAAAAAGGAAAAAAAAGCTTTCATTGTAACAACCACATTGGCATTAACTCCCACAACATTGATAAATAGCAATCAACCTACCTTGAACTTTATACTGCACAGGTTCAGATCAGCTGGCAAACATCAGCTAGAAATTGCACACGTGATTAAAGACACATAATCTAATGCTTTTGCTTCCTATAGAATGTATATAAAAAAGTTGTGGATGGAATGCTTGAATTAATCTCTGCCACTTTAATTACTCGGGCCGCATCCCAATCGATAATTATTTTGCACACAATGTCACCTCAGTTTGGACCCAGTTATATGCAAGTCAGTCTTGACCCTGCTCCAATCGGAACAGTCCAGCCTGTACTGCCTAGCCAGGTCCTCCGTGAACTAGAACACAAGCAATCCAGGACCGGGTTTGCCATAGTTATGGGCTCAGCAGCCAGGTACAGCTTGGTTCCAATGACACAGTGTGCACGGGACCCACGTCTGGACATACCCTCTCCACTTAGGGTGACACACTAAAGTATAAAAAAGTGATGAATGGAATGCTTGAATTAATCTCAGCCGCTGGCAATTACTCGGGCCACTTCCCAATCCATTGTTATTTTGCCCACCAAGTCACCTCAGTAAGGACCCAGCTATATATAATCAGCGATTGCCAGTGGCTGAGATTTTTTCAAGCATTCAATCCATCACCTTTTTGTTTTTGCATTTGCTTTCGACAGAGAAATGGCTCAATAAAGGTTCTCACTTTGATATAATTTTTCTTAATGCTGGGATTCTCTACTATATGACTGAACAGAGTAATTAAAATGGGAGGATTGGTGGCACTAATATACAGAGACAAATGTGTATTCAAGTCCCTAGAAAGTGACCAGTTCACCTCTTTTCAAAGCCTTTCAGTAGAAGAACACACAGCCAATCAAAATATACACCATTGATCATCTATGTGGAAACAAGACTACCTTGTGGAGCAAATCATTGAATTTATAATTCCCAAAATTATTGTCCCAGAGAATGATTTATCTCTGTGTGATTGTATTGTACTCTGGGGTGAGATGAAAGATGCAGCAATCTCTTAATTAACTTCTTTCACAATCAGCAATGACTTAGTACAAACTGTCCTTGCTCTATCTTTTTGCAAGCCAAATAGGAGAAGGCAACCAGAGCGATAAACCAATATTTAAGAAACCTCAAAACATCAATCATGCTAGATTGGAACACATAGCCCATTCATCAATACAAGACACATTAACGGACCAAGAGATCATTGCCATCATAGACCAATACATTAAGACAAAAGTCAAAGAGAATGATAATTAAAAAAATCAATCTAATAGTTCTATAAGAACATAACACAAAAAAATTAAAAGAAACTGAAAGAATCTAAATACAAAATCCACCTCCCATTAACATAAAAAAATCTAGCAAATAGGAAGGAGAAAAAAATGCAAAACATGTATTCGAGATCAAAGCAGTAAAAGTCAAAAGGGAAATCAACTCAAACCATCCCAGAAAATTATTCAAGATGGTGAAATTCACACTACCCCCAACAATTCAAATAAATCACTTTTTTACTATCTGAATGAGAGAAGGGATAACTGTGCCAAACTTTCCATCGAGAAGGTGAAAAAGATTGTAATATCTCTTATCATGAAATCAGGGGATAAAATAAAATTCAGGTATGCCTTAATATAAAACACCTCCTGCTCTAACTTTGGATCATTGTAAAAATGAGGCCATCATCATATTAGTTGGAACCCATTAAATGAACAATCTTGAAAAAAAACTGAAGCACGCCATTACACTATTTTGGCCGAACCTAATTAATACTTCATCAACCCAAGGGGTAGTTCAAGACTGCCCATTTCTGAATAAATATTAGAATGTTGTGTTATGACACAGTTTCAAGGAAGGAGGCAATAGACAGCAAGCAATTGCAAATGTTGTTAATAAAGCTTTTAAGATACTAGACTCTGGTATCTTCTGTCTTCTCATACTTCTAGTAAAGCACAACACACTGTTGAAAATGGCAAGGAGAAGAATGAAAATAGAAGGCACAGTACCGAGATGGCTCTCTTCAAAGAATAAGAAACTGGCCATTCATTACCAAAGACATCAAGACTAGAAGAAAGTGCCCCCATGAGGATCCAGTCTTTCTCCAACACTGTTCAGTCTGTAAATAGAACCTTTATGTTTGGCGTTGAACAACACTAAACTCTCATACTGTTTCATGCCGATTATATGCAATTCTACATATAGATCTCTTCACCAAGAGACATCAGCGTTGTAGCCCAAGCACCCAAAAATATAGAACACTGGATGACATACCACATTAAGCTATACCGTCATAAAATAGAATTTCTACTGATTGATTGTCTAAATTGCATCCCACACATACAACCATGGCTCAAAAAATTAACTATTATATTATTAAACTGGCCCAAATCTTCAGTCTCATAATGCACTAGTGAAAGAAACACAGTACCAAGTTAAACTATTCTAAGGAATGATAGGGAATTAAGCATCTCCTCCATGTTGAAAATTTCGAGACTGTTGCATAGGGCTCTAGTCATCAGAAGCCTAGAATACAGTGATTTTCTGCAATGCGAAAACCTGAAGATAAATGTAACAACACTCAATGCAGCCAGGCTTATAACATGGAACTGTAAATTCAACGATATTGCTCAGCTATTGATCTAACTCAACTGGCTGCCTATAGACTACTTCACACTGACTAGACTCTTTTGAGTCTTTGTTCATCATCTTTAATTTCCTTTTAAGAGGCTGATGAGCTATATGCCCATACAGTCTTTGTACATCTTCTTTAATAGAGTTGGTAAAGTAATATTGTGCAACTAACTAGTAACGTATGTAAAGTGTTATGACACCTGTGTAGGTCTAGTTCACACATATAAACCTGTTAATAAAGACATGAATGTATATAGTATTCATATAGTGAAAACCTGGCCAAAAGGCAGAAGAGGGCTGTACAGGATCAAAGGCAAAGATACAGTAAACATGTGCAGCGCCTGGATACCCTCACGGAGGACAAGAAGCGCTCCACTAATCTACTGATTGATTGATGTGGTTGGCAGGGTAGCTGATTTCTAAGAGAGAAAGTAGACTCTTTCTGTATAATGATGCAGTGTTCTTTAAAGATGTCTTTCTTCAGCTCTCTCTTAAATTGGAGCAAGGTTAGGGCTGTCCTTTCAGAGATGGGGGAAGTTGTTCCAGGTCCTAGGTGCATAGATGGAGCAGGCCTGTTGCTTTTTTCCCTTTATGCTCTTCTTCTCCATTTTGATGGTGTCCTGGTTACAGCTGCACAAAAAGCCAACCTATATAATACGCTTCTCATCTAGATAGGTTGGGGTGCTGTCGTGATAGCTTGGTGGATAATGCAGCTCGTTTTGAAGATGGTGCAGGCAAAGAAGGGGAAGCAGTGGAGAACCATCACAATAGGCTTGATGTGGTCATATGCTTCATGCCCTTGAGGCAGTGTAGAGTCTAGGAGGACTTTGAGGAGGACATTGCCACCTTCCAGATGCGAGAGTACGAGGACATAAACTGCCTTTCTGAAATCGTTTCCTGGGAGGAATGTTTTCACTTTCTTTAGAGAAAACTGATAGCAGACCATCTAGGAGACAATGGCATTGATTCTCTCTGGATTGGATTATGCCATCCATGTACATATGAGTATCCCTTCAAGTCTTCTTCAGAATTTAGAGTGTCTTTTGATCCTTCAGATGACAAGGACTCCATGAGTACATGAACCATGCCCTATGCTCACTCAGCTGGCTTCAAATAGGAGAAATAACCATATTTCATAACATTTAATTGCAGCAGAATCTCCCTGGACTAGATCTCTACGACAATAGAGCAATAGGCATTGCTAATCTTGTAATTCTCAATTACAGGAGACTTTATCTGAAGGGAGTGCCTTATCAGCTCATGGTACCGATCTATTGAACCGACGCCCTGTGAATATTAACAAAAACCCTTGAAGATCTTACCTTCAAGTGTGTACTTTAAACTAATTTATTTGTAACCTAGTTCCACTAGTCTGACATATGCAGTCGACTGGGGTACATCTGGCATTCGAGCTGTAGATACTGATGAAAAGCACACACTGTGCAAGGTGTCTTCTACACTACTGGCTCCTGCCGAATACAGATGCACATTGGATGCTGACTGGATAATATTTCAAAGATAGTCTATTTTTGAATCATATTAATTCTTAACTTTGATTTGTTGGCAAACCCTCAATCATTTCTATAATTTGCCTTAGAACAAATAAAACTCATTTTAATCTTTTGAATCCAGCTTTCTAATTCATATATGGGAAGTAAATATGAAATATCACAAAAGGGCGGCACTACTCACCCAATCCACTAACAGATGTATGAGGCTAGCTAAATATTAAATCCCAATGGTATGTCTTTCACTTGGGCTTGTTTTGTTCCATCTGAGAAGTCTTTTTATTTTTCTGGGAGTGACCCAGGCCTCGGTGGCCAGACTCAGCGCGGGATCTCACCTTCCTTGCTTTGGATCCCTTCTGCGGAATTCCACTGGCGTGCCAGAAACCTGACAACAAATAGAGGAAAGCCACCCAACCATGATCTTCCTCCATGATGGATCTGCAAGCCATCCATCAAAGGTCAGCAACCTGCAAGCAAATCTCACTAAATGTGATGACTTATGATAAGAGTAGTGGTAGTACCAGTCCCTTTGTATCGGAGCAGATTAGCATTGGTGAGTTTATGGCTGGAGGTGCTGTGAGATCATGGATTACTAAACAGAGGGAGCAACAGGTTTTTCAACAGAGAAATACTAGTAAACTATTCAAACAGCAGCAAAAGAAGGTCAAGGTAAAAAAGCAAATCAATAATATTTCCAAACCGATGTATATAAAGAAACAATAATGAGTAAAACAAGAACAAAATGGTAAAAGTTAGTCAGATAAGTCAGTTTTTTAAATGTAAAATTAAAAACAATTCAAGAAACCCCAGATGAAGTCTATGTATGGCGATTGCTGATTTCCTCGTGCCTTTTAAGACTGACCGCAATGGTATGTCGCCCTGGTAGACAATTTAGGCCTCATTACCAGTTGGCTGGTGAATTGGTCTTGTAATTTAGGGCCGAAAATTATCATTGCTGTATGGGATTACCACAACATTTACAAGAATGAGTGCTGGAATGGAAATGTATACGTTATATGGTATTAATGGGGCATTTACTACATATTTTTTTCGACCTTCGGCCCCTTCTCTGCTCATACATTACGTTTTCACTGTTGTTAGATTTCTAGCAATGCCTTGGCATGCTACACAATACGGTAAGTGTTCATTGACTCCCATGCATTAGTGTATAGTATAGTGCGACTGGATCTTTCAAAGAAAGCCTGCACATGAACCTAAACATACATCGGTTACTGTAAGCATCTTATGTGCCCTTGGTTGGAACGCAAAACCTCTTGCATTTCCATCATCTCATTGTTTTATCCTGAGACAAAGGTCTGTTTATTCCTCCTTTGACCTAATCTGCTTCTGTCTAAGGGACCAGGCTCTTCCCTCTCATGCAGACACTCCAGTAACATGAGTGAGGCTAGCCACCAGTCAGGCTTATTGGGCTGTAATTGGGAATGTCATCTCGAATAAATGTGAATATTACGAAGTGTTCGTGTGCCTGAAACCCCTGCCAAGTGCGATGTTACTTAAAGCCGAACATGATGAAAACTGTACATTTTGCTTCTTGGTGCTACATCTGGATCTGTGCACGGAGACCTGTCGGCATCTATGATAAACTAATACTAAGGGCCTTATGTAGGTAGCAACACATTTACCGATTCATAAATACCGAATTTTACCGATTCGGTATTTATGAATCGGTAAATGTGATGTAGGTAATGATTCGGTAAATTTTACCGAATCGGAAAAATTCGGTAAATATGAATCGGTAATTACCGATTCGGTAATGGGGCATACCTTCCCATTGATTCCTATGGGCCTGGAGGCCCATAGGAATCAATGGGAAGCCAGTCACCATTACCGATTCGGTAAATACCGATTCGGTAATGGGGGGAGCATATACAAGGGTGGCAGGGTGTCACACGTTATTTATCACCAACCTGTATTTGGTGGTAAATAACAAATTCTAATTTGCACCCTTTCGAGTGCTCCCTACATTCAGGATTCGGTATTTACCGATTCGGTATTTTACCAATTTGGTAATTTACCGAATCCTGAATTATGCCTCCTACATCCCAAATAGCTAAATACCGTTCGGTAACGGGATATTTACCGAATTTCGGCCGTTACCGACCGGTATTTAGCTACCTACATATGGCCCTAAGTGTTTTTAATTGGTGAATGTCAGGTCTATTTAGACACATGGTGCAACAGAACCAAGTAAACATAAAACAAAATGGACAAACATAAAATTAACATTCACCCAACCATCCTTCATTGGGACTTAATTTTCAGGGCAATTCTGAAACAGTCCATGGTACCATGCGAGTAGGAAAATGGCTTAAATGTAATATGTAACCATACCAGGGAAGAGGTGGGATTGTGTTACCTAGTCTACAAAACAGTCAGAATCAAGTTTTATTGGCATAGTTACTTAAAACCATTGCATAAAGAACAAGCGTAAAATCTCATACAATGATAACATTTTATGTGGACAAATTGTAGACCATTGTAAATTACGAGTACAGTTCATTAGATATATCTCAATATATAATTATGCATCATTGAAGATGTGGCCCTTAATGTTGACTACACTTTCGACAAGCATTAATTTAACTTGAAAGAGCTTTAGAGCATGCATAAAACAATTAAATATTGCGTAGATTTAGATGGTGTCTACAAAGGTGCTTGGGGTCAGCTGTAAGCTGTTTTGGGCCATGGGTCCCCACCTCAACAAGCTGCCATCTTTTTGGTCACCAGTGTCTGAAATTGTACTAGTCGACAGTTCAACTGTGAGTCCTCTGGTGCAAAGTGGGCCAGCACGGCCTGTCTCCGAGTCCGAGTCTGAATCCCTCTTTGATTAAAGTGAACTTTTAGAAGCTGCCTCCGCTAGTTCAAGAGATCTTTGCAGGTGCATAGAAGGTGCTGCAGATCTGTGGTGGCTGTTCCACATAGGCGGCAAGCGCAGCCTGCGCGATCCCTGATCCAGCACTGGAGGTGCTGAGCGCATGGTAGTAGGCCCCAAGTGATTCTTCAGCAATTGGATTTTAAAGTTTTTTGAGTATTCTAGGCTGAAATATTTTTGTGGTGCCAGCACCAAGTAAGTGCTCAAAGTCATCCAGTCATGGGCCCTCTAAGCTAGTGCAGCTTATCTTCGACCAGCGATAGAAGTTTTATTGATTGCCACACTAGTTTTTTTCATGCAATATTGCCGATGGATGATTCCCAGGGCTGCGAGAGCCCTGTATTGTTCAAGCATTCTTTGAGATAGATTGTGGCAGGTGATGATCATCTCTGTTAAAGTTCTAGACATAGGTAGTGATTGAGAGTTGCTGGTGGAGCCTTCCAAATTTTGTTCCAGGTGATGATGAAGGCTCCTTGCCTTGCCAGGGTCTGTTTTTGTAATCCATACTCCAACCTGATCTGTGCCGGCGAGGTGTAATTTGAGTTTGGCTTCTGTGACTCAAACTAAGGAAAGCAGCGATGGACCATTCAGTTTTGAGCTGAATTTCTTTAATGTGACTGCCAGAGCAAGGCCTCTCCTTCTGATCCAATCCCTCTGGGCGGCAAAGTGGCCTCCCTTGTCTATGAACACGCCTAGGTATTTGTATTCCGTTGCGTGTTTTACTCCAGTGCCTGACCAGTGGCCTCTTGAAGTTCTTGTCAATCGTCATTGTCTTTGTTTTCTCCAGATTGATATTTAGGCTATAAGTATAGGAAACGTCTTGTGTACTGGTGAGGAAGTGCTGTAGGCCCACCTGCGTGTGGCTAACCAGGACCATATCATCGGCGTAGAGAAAGTTTGAAGGTGCTAGGCCTCCTAGTCTAGGGGTGTGTGAGTTGCAGGCTTTCAATGCTGGTACCAAGTCTGCCAATGAGAGGTTGAATAAAATCGGAGATAGGACACATCCCTGCAAGAGCCCCTTATTCGTCGGTATGCATCTTGATAGAAAAGAGCCGTCACAAAGCTTTACCTGGAACCATGTTTCCATATGGAGAGCAATTAGCAGGTTCAACAGAGTCTGTGGGAGACAATTTGTTCCAATGTCTATTGCGAATCACGTGATCAAAAGCAGCTTTATAATCAATAAAGCATAGGCGCCTTGTTGATCAGAAAATACATGGCCAGGATATTTGTTCCGAATGGCTTTGCAAACCCTGTCTAATTGAGCGAAATGATTGATCTCTCATTGGCCCACAACAGGAGTTCCTCTAATAACATTCCTGCAAAATATTTTGCTTAATTATCTAAAAGATTTGAATATCTAGGAGATTATTGAGCCCCTCCAGGAGGATGGAAGTGTGGTGACCTGCCTTATTTTGGTAAAAAGAGGCTCGAGAGCTTTGGCTCAGAGTTCTGCATCCTATTTAAAAAGCGGCAAGGGGATTCCGTTGGGGCCCTCCTGCCTTTGCCATATTGCATTTTAATTGCCGTGGTGTTATCGGTTGGAGATGATGTAAGCGTCGTACTTCCTTCTGTTGGAGGAGGTACGATGGAACTCCTTTCCTCTGCATGTACGACCAGCAGGGTCCCACTTGTGTATCTTATGGAACCTTGGGCCAGGCTGAAAACCAGTAAGGGAGTTATCTTCTCAGATGCAAAGTGGGGAATTAGAGCAACATGGGAAGGGAGAAAGGATACTCCCTCGAGGTTCCCAAACCAACATCAATTCAAAATGTCCTTATGATAAGATTGTAGCGGTGTGAATGATGGACAGAGTGGCATGTGAGTGCAGAAACTGAAGTATTCCCATTTATCCAAAATGGAGATTTACAGGGAGCTAATATATAAAAATAAGATACACTATATATTGGGGTAAGTATACTCTCACAGCCAAATAAAACACAAAAACTATTGTTCTTCTATTGTCCACTCCCTGCTCATCTGACATGGTTTGACTATTGTAATATTCTTTATGTTAATATTTCGGTTGGTCTCTTGAAAAAGCATCAAACTTTGCAGGATGCATCAGCACGCTTTCTTTTAAAAGTTCCTAGATTTGAATCAGCCAAGGTTAGCCATTAGTGCACTTCACTGGCTTCAGGTAAAACAGCGTATCCAGTTTAAATCCTTTTGCACAGCCTGTAGGACCCTTCATGGGAATAGGCCTGCTTTTTAAAACAAATCTCAGGTGGTACACCCCAAGCAGGTCTCTCCCCTCAAGTATGGCTAAGAATCTTGTAGTTCCCCCTTTAGAAAAACCACATGGGTTGGAAAACGTTTTTTCAGATCCATCGCTGTGCTGTGGAATTTCTTGCCTTAGGAGCTCAAAACTTCCCCCTCTTTACAGGATTTCAGGAGATCCTTCAAAATCTGGCTTTTTGTTTCAAGTTAGGAAATGGTTCAGGTTTCCCCCCTTGACTTGTTTCTGTAGCGCCAAGAAACCTCAGAGCAAAAATGTGTGCCTAATAAATACCCTTCATTCATTCATTCATTCATTCGTTCAGTCCTTCATTATTGAGACCAAATTCAGACCTACCCCTCAGCTATTATTAATACTCCGGTTGTCTTAGACTTTCCCATAGTGGCTTTAGGACCCTGGGCCTCTAAGACCAATCTGAACTGTAAAGCCATTGACATGGTACAGCTTGATCTCCTTCTGCCGATCGCTGTGAAAGTGATTTTGTCAGAATGAAAATCTTTCAATCATCTCCCTTCCTATACCTGGTGGACTTGGGTCTCTTTTTTGAGAAGAGCTCATGCATCTCAATTCAGTCACCAGATATATCCCCAAATCTTGAGTGCTGTCTGGAATTCCCTTGTTAATAGATCTATAGAAAATCAAGCCCACACACCTGTACTCAGAAATCCCACTACCCTTTCTTCCCTTCCACGCTCTTTCCTTTGCACTGACCAGTCCTACCCCTGGTTCCATTCTTTTTTTGCCTTGCGATATCCTCATGCAGCAGTTGTCTCATGCAATCCAGTCTCGTAAGATACAGATTACACATTTTACCTTTTCCTCCGGCCTCAATGGTATTCATCTCATCATGATTACATATTTAGTAGGTGCATCTAAGGTTCTAGGCATTCTAGAGTTTGGGCTAGTGGGCGCTAGGGGACCTATCTCCTATCTCCATGTTTTGGTCACTTAAACGCTAAATGATCAAAATTCCTAGCTGGGGTGCAGTGTGGGTTAAGATGTTGCAGGTAACCCAAGAAGGCCTTGTGGCTGGTGCAAAGAAATGTGCATTTATTCCTACATACTGCTGAGATCCAGGACCGAATTGTCAACATCAGGTCGAGGATGAGCTTTGCTGTATGATTTAGATTTTTAAAAATCTGTCTTTATGGTTTGTTTAATTAATTTTTTTACAGAAAATGAAGTGGCTCCAAGGCTGTTGTGTTGGCTTCGTGCTTCTAATGCCCCTGCGAGTGGTACCAACATTAAAGCCACTGATAGCAGCTGAGACGACTCAACCAATCAATCAGGGATTTATAAAGTGCAGCAAATTACCAGGGAGGATCTGAAGGCGCTAGAGTTGCTAACTGCTTCGTGGAGATCTGTTCATTCAAACAGCCGGGTTTTAATTTCCTTCCTGAAATGCTGCAGCGATGAAGCTGTCCTGAGGTGCTGGGGAAGCTTGCTTCAAGCTTTGGTTGCCAGATGTGAGAAGGAGCGTCCTCTTCTATTGCTTCTGTGGATTTGGGGGGTGTCTGTGAGGAAGAGGGAGGAGGATCGTATGTGTCTGGATGATAGGTGGAAGGTCATACGTTTGTTGATATATGCTGGTCCTTCGTTGTGCAGGCCTTTGTATGCATGGGTCAACATCTTGAACTGGCATTTCTTCTGGATTGGGAGTCAGTGTACCTTCTTGAGGTGGGGTGTGATGTGGGTTTGTATGGGGAGGTTGAGGATGAGTCTTGCAGCTGAATTTTGTTTTGTCTGTACTCTTTTCAGGAGGTGTGCGGTGATTTCTACAAAGAGTGTGTTCCCCTAGTCCAGCCTGCTGGTGATGAGGGCCTGCGTGACGGTCCTTCTGGTGTTGACTGGGAGCCACCTGAAGATCTTACGGAGCATGTGTAGGGTGTGGAAGCAGGCAAATGAGACTGCATTTACCTGTTTCTTCCTAAAAAAAGCTTGATGTCCAAGATGATGCTGAGGTTGCGGTGTGGTCAGTCGGGATGGGGGATGGCCGAGTTCAGCACACCACCTTGCATCATTCCATGGCGAGGTGTTGTTCCCAAGGATAAGGACTTCAGTCTTGTTTGAGTTGAGCTTGAGACAGTTGTCCTTCATCCAGTCAGCAACGTTCATCATACAAATGTGGAAGTTGCCTCTGGCGATGGACGGGTCGTCTGACAGGGAGGGGATGAGCTGGGTGTCGATGGCGTAGAATTCTTTGGGTTCTTCCGGTGAGGGATGAGGCGATCCATTTGAGGGCATCTCCCTGGATTCCAATGTGGTGGAGTCTGTTGATTAAAATGTGATGTGAGACGGTGTTGAAGGCAGCTAGCAGTTTCATAAGGATGATGGCTGCTGTTTCGCCATGGTCCAGGAGGGCCCTGATGTTGTCGGTGGCTGTGATCAGGGCTGTGTTGGTGTAGCGGTTGACTCAAAATATGGATTGGGAGGGGTCCAGGAGGTTGTTGTGTTCCAGGTGTTCAGTGAGTTGATGGTTGATTGCCTTCTCGAGAACCTTCGTTGGAAAAGGGAGCAGGGAGATAGGCCGGTATTTCTTCAGTTCAGTTGGCTCGGTGGATAGCTTCTTCAGGAGGGGCATCACTACAATGCATATCCAGTCCTCAGGGAAGGAGGCCGAGGTGATGGAAGTGTTCAGGATTTTCTTGAGCTTGTAGCCAATCATCTTGCTCCCAAGGTTGAAGACGTGTTGGGGACAGGGGACCTTGGTGCTCCCAAGTGCATGGAGATCATCATGGCGATTGTGGCTTGAGTTGTGAGAGGGTTCCAACTGGTGAGCAGGTGTTCGGGGTAAGTGTTCATGGGTGTGAGCAGGCTCATGCTATCGGCTGTGAGGGGTTGGGGTTTGAAGTTTTCGTAGATGACTGAGATCTTGTTGAAGAAGTAGTCTGCTATGGTGTCACACAGTTCTTGGGAGGGGTTGATATTGTTCTCGGTGGCTGCTTGGTTTGAGAACTTTTTCACAATAATGAAGAGCTCCTTGCTGCAGTTTGTGCTGGCTTCAATGTGGTCTGCTAGGTTGTTATTCTATGTTTCTTTCAGGAGGCAATGGCACTAGTTGAGTGCTGTCTTGAAGGTGGTATGGTATGCTGTCTCTTTACTGGTGCGCCACTTCCCTTCTAGTATCTGACACTAACATTTAGTGGGTTTCACCTCTGCTGTAAACCAGCTGCTTCTTCTGGCAGCTCCTTTGTATTTGGCTAATTTTGGTGGGGGTGGTTGTGTCGGCGCATTCTGTGATCCACTCCACTGGGAGAAGCTCTTTGCCGCCTGTTCTGGGTGTTGGATGTTCTGTCTGGGAGGCAGGAGTTGAGAGTGTTGTTCCACTGATCTTCTGAGATCTTTTTCCAGTTTCTGCGCATGGAGCTGGGGGGCATGGTGCCGGTGTTGGTAGGTCTTGAGATGGTGAAGTAGATGCTGTAGGTAATTGACTCTGTTGCTGGAAGTAAAAACTGGGTTGAGCATGTGTACTGCAATGTGGGCAGGGTCAGTGACAAGTTGCTTGAGGCCTAGGTTGCTCATGCTTTCCAGGAGGTCGTTGTGTTGGTGTTACTGGGGTAGTCGAGGTGGAAGTTAAGATCTCCTAGAAAGATGTAGTGCTCGGAGTTGATGTCCATTGGGGCAATGAGATCAGGGATGACAGAAGCTGGGACGTGGGTCCTGGTGGTCTGTATTCAAGGGTGCCTCTTATGGTGTTTTTACCATCTGTGTGGAGTTGGAAGTTGAGATGCTCCATTATCGGGGTTGAGTCGTCTGGAGAGGTCGTGCAGCGGATGGTGTTCTTGTAGATGATGACATTCCACTTCAGTCGGGTTATAGCCTTCAGGGGTGGCAATGGCAAACTCAGGCGTGGAGGTGGGGTTCAGCCAGGTCTCTGTGAGAAAGATGAGGTATGAGATTGTATCCCAGATCTCTGTGGCATGTTTGGCGAGTGATCGTGCGTTGAGTAGAATGCACAGGAGTTGTGCTGTGGGGGTATCAGTTAGCATGGTGGACGCAGTCGTGTTTACAGTGTCTCCTGTGTGGCAAAAATAAAGCAAAAACACAACACAAATAAATAAACAGAGTTACAGAATTGGGACCTTTGGCAGTCATGGATGCTAGTTACAGATCAGCAACAGTAGGGTGAGCTGCACACCGACTCATATGCCTTGGAGTAACTTGGAACGCCTAATTGCTGACCCCACCCATGGCCAAATCTAGAATTTTCACCAATTAATAACCTAATTTTACTCTTACTGCCCAACAAAGAGCTTAACTCTGCACAGTCTCAGCCGTTAGTTCCTTGCATTAGTACTCATAACTATACGCAACAGGTGAAACTGATTACTTCATAGAGAGCATTTAATGTGTCACCGTGAAAGAGAATTCCCCACAGGATACAATAAAATTATAAATGTTACAAAATAACGTCTGCATAAATTATAGGGGTGTTGCAAGACAGAAGAGTTCTGTAATCATATAAAGCAATGAGGCCACAGGCCGAGCTTCTTCTTAAGGTCATGAAACTCCAAGGAGCCCTGCAATATCCTCTTTTTAATCTGACAAAGGGTACTTTGGACCTGGTGTACAAAGCAATTTTGCAGTAGCAAAGCTTGTGATTTGTGTCGTAAACCCATGTCATGATTCTGTTACAGGTTATCGAATCAAGGAATGGGTATAGAAACCCATAACAAATCGCTATTTGGAAGGGATGTGTTTAGGGTGTTGCTTCCACACAGGGATTTGTTAAGGTATGTATGAATGATTTAACTGTAATCTGGTCATAAAACATTGGAAAGTTACAGAAGCCTCAGTTGAGGTGGTAACATATTTTCAAAAGAGGAGGGGTCCCTGGGGACCCTGTCCCCTTTATGAATGTAAAAAGAAAAGTTGGTTGCAGAGAGGGCAGTGGTTTCAGGGGACCACTGTCAACTCTCAATTAACTGGGAAAAAACCTTTAAGGAAAAAACAGGCTGCAGGAAAGCTTAAAACATTTTTATAATGAGATCACTGACTTGGTGGTCTGCGGACCCCAGCACACCTCCATCGCTGTGTTGGCATCCAGCCTTAGTTAGTCACAATTCGAGCCCTCCCTCATAAATATTGATGAGGTAGGATGGATTGCTGTCCATTACGATTCGGAATTTTGTGAACTGTCCTATTAGTACATAGATCAGTTCACAAAATTCTTTTTTATTTGCAACAAGTTGGTGCGTAATTTGCAACCTCTTTATGCAAATGGAAATGTCAAACATCAGGCCCTTTATTTATTTTATTATTTAATTAAAGATGGTCTTTCCATTACCCTTCGCATAAAAAGGCGTAAACCCTTGGCCTCATGCTCCTTTATGTGAATAAGTATTGTCGTAAATATGTAGAATGGGTGTAATGAGAAATAAAACACCGCAATATACTACCAGTAATTTGTTGTAGAAATGTTTTATGCAGTTTAAGGTATTTCACATTCAAAAACAGCTATAGTTCCTATTGTGTGATTATTATATCTTCAGAAAAATACAGCTCTCCTATAATTAACTTTAGTTATACACCAACTAAACAAGCTGCTCTAAATCACTCCTTCGGAGTTTTCAATGACATAATTTCTCAAAATCATCTGAGAAGATCTGGAAAGTTTGTTATTTTGTTCAATAGAACTTGTAACTCTACCCCTTGACCTGACCTTCACACTGTCTGGCCCTTGCAGCAGACATCAAGATATCACATCCATTACAGTTCAGCAGCTACATCACTTTCTCATTACAGGTGACTATGTAATTTTCTTATTACAGGTGACTAGTGGTTTCACAATAAAACAGTAATGCACATGTGTAGTATTATTTCTGAATTCCTCAGAGGTTACTAGCAATCTATTGATAGCAATTGTATCTAAGAAAGCAACTCAATATGGACTGCATTGGTGTACCTTAGTGTCTGGAGGTGCAAAATCTATAGAATGGCTCATAGGGGAACTACAGCTGGTGACTCGCCTGATGACAAAATCATTTTTCACCGTTCAGTGACCCCAAAAACTATTTTGTACATATTTTTTCTTATGAAGAATATCAATTACGTGTTCGTAGTTACCATTGGTGGCAAAGAACGCACAGAGGGTTTGCAAAAAATACTTGAAAAATAAAGAGCAGTACTTAATGGGATAAATGCGATCAGCAAAAATATAACATGTTATTGAATAAATTCTATGTTCCTGAAAGTATAAACAGAGAATGAACAAGAATATCAAATGAGTTCTTGTAAATTGTCCTTATTGCCATTTAATGTTCTTTAAAATTGATAGAAAAGAGGTTATGCGCTAGACAGTGCCAGCCTTAAAGGTTTTTCTCTTGGGTCTGTTGGGGATTTAAAGTCTAGGTTCAATTATTTACAGTCTTGTGGAGTTAAAAAATGCTACAATATTTTATCAATTTATATTTCTGCTTACCACTTCCAGGCACAATTTAACAACGAATATTGGTTGCAGATTGTGTCCTCCTAGCCACTTATTTTCTTTCTAGTATTTCTTGGTAATGTTGCAACATCTTTGAATAAAATAGCACAACAAACAGTTTCTGTTTTAACCTAATAAGCCGCCCTTCTATGCCCCTGTACAGCTTTCACACCAAAGACAAAGTGTGTTTATAGGACATTCACTTCTTTACAGGAACAGCCAATGCTCAAACTGAATTTTCCTTTATGCCAAAGCCTGGACCACCCGGCACTATATTTATACGACGAAATCCTGATCTGCTCACATAAATTGAATTAGTTTGAAAACTCGATTGACTTGGCAAAATGAAAGCAGCGAGATTACCCTGAAAATTAGTTTTAGCAGGTCAGCTCATCAAAAAATGCAAAGTTCAGTGTGCCAGGATTTGGCCACCTACCTCAGAATCAAATTATTTGCATTAGAGATCAAACAGTGAATCAGAACAGGAAATGTGACCCGCGTGGGCGTTGTTCAAGCTGCTTGGAGTCGCTGGCATCCCTTGCAGAAACGTCCAATTGACCAGATACAGACGGTTTCTACAGAATCCAGTTACTATCAGATTGGATTTTGCACGTCTACTTTGCTGCTATAAGTAGCGGTATCTATTCTACTGCTGTGGGGAAAAATTGCAGCTGATTCCAATTTCATTTTGGAAGATAAATATTTGTTTATACAATTGCCTATAGGCAACAGCTGAGATTTTGCTTTTTGACCAATATAATTCACATTGTTTGTTGACGGGATCTATGTGGTTTAATTACCAAAATGCAATGGACAAAATTGGATCCAATAGAAGCCATTTTCCAGTGGTCAACTGGAATTTTCATCAAAGATCTCACTCTTGGTTGTCACCTTGAATAATGAGGAAAGTCATTACAGTTGGCATATTGAAGTCAACATAGATCTAAGTATCTCCTCTTACTTTGGGGTCATGTGTGGCATTTAAAAGCAGCCTCTGATGTCAGCTTAGTGTAAGGACTGTAATGCTATATAGGAAAGGGTAAGAAAGGTGGCAGGGCATCATGTTTTAAAAAAAACAAAAAAGCACTGTTTCTAATGCATTTAAAGTTTGGTCCCAGTAAGTGGAGGACTTTTATTCTTGATGGTACAGCCATGTTATCCATAAGGGTCACGGATGGGAATAAAGTGCCTGACAAGATGCAAGGTGGCAGGGCAGACTCTCTAGTAACTTTCAGGATCATTGAAACCTAACTCATTTTAAGGTTTATCGCAGTCTTGGGGTGTGAGGTAGACCTTGATCATAACAGGACGTCCCCCAAAAGTGGCTGATAATCTTATTTACAGGGAAGAAGTGGGAACAACTATGTTGAAATCTGTATCCCTTTGTGGGGTGGGCCTATTTGCATCTTGTCAGGCACTTTGTTCCCCATCCGTGACCCTTATGGATGACATGGCTCTACCATCCAGAATAAAAGTCCTCCATATACTGGGACCAAACTTTAAGTGCCTCAAAAACACTTTTCGTTGATGCCAACTTTGGGACTTGTGTTTGGAAAACAAAAAGTGGCAAGCATCCCACAGTGCTTTCATGACATGAAGGGCTGACCTGCACTTTCTTTTTTGTTAGACCTATTCCTACTGTGTCGGCAGGAGCTATGTCAGTGAAAAATAGGTACCAGCTTGGTGCCGAACTCAAGATACGTTGTAAAGAAGTGCCTGTCTCACCCCAGCTTCTTGAAGGCTTCACAGCCTCCTCACCAGATTCTAAACAAAGCCATTAGGTTCTTGCCCCAAAAGGAGTAAGTGATTAGGAAAACCTGGGAGATTTCTCAAGTGGTCCTGATTGTCTCTGAGTAGCAGTTACACTTATTCAGTTTGGAGCACTTAGAATTGACCAAGGGGGTCATTTAGTGTTTTCTGGAGAAAAACACCTTCATAAATTGGGGATGCACCCACTTTAACAAACTACGGTTCTTCGTCACGCTATTTAAAGGGGGGGGGGAGACCACTGGGTTTTCATCACAATTGCTTCAAGTATTGGAAATACTTGACCTGGCGGTCCAGCAACAAACAGATCACTAGGCACAGGGGTAGTCACCATGGTCTGTTTGGGCGGGTCAATCCTCATTGTTCTTTCCTTCCAGGGTTTGCCATGCAAGCTATGGCGGTTTAGAAAAGAAAATATTCAAATATCCCTCACAGGCAGGGGGAAAATTCTCTTCACATCAGGGGCATTTGAATTTCCTTTGAAGCAACAAACCCTTTGTTTAAGAGTTTGTTTCTACAAAGCCAAACAAAATGTTGAGCATGCCAATTTAAAATGGCGGCCCACTCAGCACCCGACTGGAATGACAATGCAACTGTTGGAGTGGTGGATACACTTTATTTACAGACATCTCCAACAAGCAGACAGGATCACTAGATTTGGCCTGCTAGGACACCAGGCTGTTTCTGACCTCTGCACCCCACGTTGGAAAGGAAAGCCAGTCGAGGTCAAAATTAACTCATAAATCTGCAATGTGAAGGACATACAAACCTTGAGCTTTTCCCCTCTTAAAAACGCATTCGTAAACACCCACTGGTAAAAGGCAAAAGTGGTTCGTTTTTAAGCTATGAGCCAAAGGCTAGGCCGTCACCTCGGCACTTCTACAGTTTTGGGGCCACATATTGCTCCTATAAACTCTAACGCAGTCGTATCGCCCATAGAGTGCACCAACATGCAATTTTACATTGACAATTAATATCCTTGTCCATGTCTGACTGATTTATACTTACTTTTGCTAAAAACATAGTTTATGTCTGTACAACTAACACATTTCACAATCTGCCATCTTCTTAAGGGGCTTCTCAGACCATGAAATACACTAGAACATATTGCTAATTCCAAGGCGGGTATACATTCCCTACTGTAGCACAGAATCTAAATAAATTCGTATTGCTTGTTTTGATTTTTCATGCGTGGAAAATTCTTAGGTGCAAATATCTTTAGAATATATCTGATCTGACAATAAAAATAAAAGGATTGGGTTCAGGGACATACCCCCAAATACAGGCAGGTTTTCCTAATGACCAAGAATTAGACAAATCATTTGTTCTAAATGCTTTATTAATGGACGCAACTCATAGATACGTTTTCATTGTATATCCAAATATTTGGGTGTTTTCTTTTCAGTGGGTTGGTCGTCCCACACCTAATACTACTTGTAGTTTGCAAAGTTTTCAGCATGCAGAATTCCGTGTTAAAATCAGGCCTTGTTTTCCCTTTCTAAGTTTTTTCGAGAAGATAGCTAGCTACATTTCATCCCGTTTCAAAGTCACAATGAACCATGTAAACTCGCGAGAAAATGCAAATCCATTTTCAGCCCTAACAAGTAAATCTTGGCAGTTTGCTTTGAGAAATGACACCAGGGCACAAAGCTGGATGGAAAGGAGGACACTCCACATCTACGGTAAGACAATAGTGGTTTCTGTACGACACTTTACTTGTAAAGTTAAAATCGTGCACACCACAAGTGGAAGCTGACATTGACGCAACCAACGTGTGAACGCGAAGAATGTTAGCACTACAAACAGTTTTTAGCTGTATTTTAGAATCAGTGGCAGGGTCAGAAAGCAAACACTGGGTTTCTTTATTTGTGCATGTGTTAAGTGAGGTCAGGACAATGGGTGATACAAGTGGCATTGCACACATGCGGATAGAAGTTATCAGATATTAATTGCCCATACCCTCGTTAGCTCTAAAGATGCGTGGGTTCGAATCCCATCCTCGTCGCCAGAATTATAGAGATAACTCCAACGCGGGTAATTTCAAGTGCTTTATTCTTCGAACCCGAATCTCCAACACATCACAGACACAGGAGTTCCCGTCCACCTTTGTCCCGTTACACATTGCCTAGCACGCGCTGTGTGACCTCATATCATTTCATGAGGTCAGACATGGACTCGAGCTCTAGAACACACATGAGCTCACTGTCTCACAACATAACATTAGGCACCCTTGCCAGGAATACTGGGTGCACCAATAGCAGACAGACCATTCTAAAAACACAATAACCTTATCAGACCATCCTAAACTGGGGATGCAGCCACACCGACAAACCACGGTTTCCCTTCCCCCATTCAGAGGTGGGGAGCCACTGGGGTTCATCAAGGGAGCTTCAGGCAGCAGAAATCCTTGAAAAATACAATCAGAATAAATATCCTGCCTCTGCTGTGGTTTCGTCTGCACTCATTGCTTCACTCAAACTCACCTAAAACGTCTTTCGAGCACGCGTTTGTTGTCTGCTGGTCATTTCACAATATAGAGAAGCACAGATCGCGATTATTCGAAATTCTTTGCAATTTTCATTAACTTTCAACACAACGATTTTTTAATCATTCATAAGAACTTTGAAAAACTTTGTAGGTCAGTTAAGAATAATACCATTTTCTTATTCAACAGTAGGACTACGATTATTTAGCAAAATGGAATGCCTGTAAACTATTTCTGGGTTAGCTTATTCTCCATAGATTGTTATTTTCATTCAAGTCCGTTTACAAATGTGGTTAAAATCAAACAAAACTCATTTTAACAGAAGGAAAGGAGGGCTGAGTCACTCCTGACACAGTAGCGAGGAATGGCTCTTTCCTTACGTCTTTCAGATGTCTCCTCTTAAAAGGTGACCTTTTACATTTTTGGCATCTGAGCCTGCGAGAGCTCCAGATGAAAGTCGATATTATTGCAGTCCAAACTGTACTGCTGATGAACTCCAGCCATGGCCTGCTATGTCCATCCTGAGCCACGCGCTAGGCACTTTGCTTCCAGCAGCAATTTGTGTAGAGTTCTGGTCTATGCCAGAAAGGCCCCCACAAGCGTTGGATGCAAGAACCACAGTCATTTCATTCATAACCGAGGCCAGATTTGTACTGCAGGGACCGGAGGTAGATTAGAGACCGGAGTTAATCCCTCAGCACTACTCACGCACACAACAAGTGACAACAGGAGATTCTGAACTTTGGCAGAAATAAAGTGCTCCCATCTGGATACGCCTGTGCGACCCGCACCAGTGTGCATGGGGTCTGAGGGGTGCAGAGGGCCAATACCCCTCAAAGAAGAAGCCAGAATAACTCCACACACTGCAAACCTTAGGTCTCAGCAACATGCAGTCATAATGGTTTCCACTAAATTTACCAGAACAAATAAATCCTTGAGCATTTTCAATTCACCAAATTTTCGCATTGCCTACAGAGCACAGTTCTTTCGTGAAGGTCTAAGGTGCAAATGCGAGGTCATTGCAGTCCCTGACATCAACACTCATCCTTTCTCTCAGTCCTATGAAGCTATTCAACCTCTAATAATGTGAGCTTTGGAGCTCAATGTAGGAAAACTTGGAATGACTGGGTTATCTCACATTCCGACCTGAAGATCCTACACAGATGACAGGAGCCAGCACTTAACTCACAAAGCCATGTTTGTGGCTGTACTATGCCCGAGGGCAGTTGTCCAAATGGGGCAAGAGTGGCAGGGTTAACCACTTCGCCGCGGGGCTAATTCCCCCACGGTGCAAGGGGGGCGTGCGGCGCCGCGGTGCTCGAAACGAGCTCAGCTCATCATGAGGCATAGTGGAGCTGTGCTCATGACGAGCTGGGCTCGTCACGACTCCGCCCACTGATTGATTCTCCCGCATGGGCGGGGAATCAATCGCGCGTGGGCGGAGCGCAGCCGTTATGACGAGCCCAGCTCGTCATGAGCACAGCTCCACTGTGCCTCATGACGAGCTGGGCTCATCATTAGCATGCAAGGGTTTAAAGAGTACTATCTGGAGCTGCACTGTGCTTGTGTGCACCTCCTACCTGGGTCAGAATCAATAGGTACCACTGCACTTACACATAAGCTTCTAAATGCCTCTGATGATAACTAATGCCATTGGGTTATCTTCTGTCTTGATGCGATAGGAACATGGAATAAACAATTTGAAGAACATGTGCTGGAGGATTTGTGTCTGCTCAAAAGAAGATGTACCACAACCACACATTTTTGATGGAAATGGTGTAAAGTTTGATAAAATAGTTCCTATATGTAATTGGAGTGAAAGTTATGAACGTCTTGATTCAAGTGGCACTAGAAAGGTTTACCCTAACAATGAAAAAACCTTTCACATGCAATCTTACGCAGCAACAATATTACAAATTATAGAAAGCAGAGAAGGCTGTCTGAATCTATAAGATTTTAACATGAGAGAAACTCTTGGTATTTGCCCAACAACCCAGCTCCGACGGTGTTCTGTGGATGGCCATCTTCAGAAAAAAAAGGATTTGGAACCAATCCTGATCCGGATACGCTCCCAAAGTTTTAGACTCCTTTCTCCAATTCCTTTACACCACAGCAATCCTTCCTTCTGCTCCATCAAAAACCAGCTGCTTCCTCACTGACAAACCTCCCTTGTCTTCTTTCATGTACATAGCACCAAAGAATCTCTACAAAACTCTTCCTAGACTGACCCACATGTAGTGTCATGGACTGTTGTCTAGGCTGGAAGATTTGGATTTCAGACTCAGAAGAGATCAAGACTATTACTGGATGATCTTACATGTGATCTGACTCTTGATTACGTTCCCTGAGGATATTTAATCTACATACCATTGCCATGTATGACAATGGCGTATATTTGTACAGACTAGGACTATGTGTAAGAAATTGGGATACTAGTTCGGGGGTAAAACCTTACTCAAGCAGCAACCCCAATCCTTGTCAGGATGAGGCAGAAGCAAACACCAAACTAACCTGTGCTCAAACCTCTGGTAGCTTGGCACAGAGCAGTCAGCCTTAACTTAGAGGCATGGTGTCAAGTATTTATGCACACTTCAAGCAGTAATAAAGTGAAAACACAACACAAGAAAAATCCCACATCAATTTAGAAAAATAAGGTCAATTTTAATAAATAAATCAAGATCAAAAGATCAAAACTCTGTTTGTTAGAACCAGAGACATGCAATACTGAAGATTCAAGGGCCAAATATATCGACATTTGTAATAGGGATTACCTATATGCAATTTTCCACGAATCGCAATTAGGCAATCGCTATTACAAATATATGACCATTAATATTGATGAGGTAGATCGCAATTTGTGGCCCCATAAGAATCGCTAAAATCATGGGGATGGTGGCCTGCTGGGGTCAGCAGACACCATGTCCATGATTGCTTAAAGCAATCTTTTTTTTAAATGTAGACCATTTTCCTTAAACAAAAATGGGTTGCGTTTAAAAATAGAAATGAAAATTTTTCTTTTCATTTAATAAGAGTAGGCAGTGGTCCGTGGGACCACTGCCTGCTCTCAAAAAATGCTTTTACAAACGTTCACAGAGGGGAAGGTGTCCCTTGTGGACCCCTTCCCATCTGCAAATGGATTACCACCTACTTGAAGTTGGTGGTAAAAGGCGAATGTTTTGTAACCGCATTTCTGTCACAAAACATTCCTACATACCAATGCAATTCGGTATTAGGAAGAGACGCCCTAAACACTCCCCTTCCTAATAGTGAATCGCTAACCCATTTTGCGATTCGGTAATAGGTTACTGAATCGCAAAATAGGTTTTGGTACATGGGAAAAGCCTTTTTCCCATCGCAAATAGGCCGATTTTGCAAATTGGAGCATTCATGTGGCCCTTAGTGAAAATAGCACCAAAAAGCACAAAGTGTTATCTTTGGATACCTGAGGACACTAGAACGGGACAATGTTACAGGTCGACCGCGATGGAGTGCGAATCAGCTATAGGGACTCAGTTAGGCCCACTAAATCCTGGTTGGTAAGAGTTGTGGAGTCCTGCATCAAGAATGCATCATGCAGGTGAGGCAATATGAAGTCCTGGTCCAGGATGCATTGCGCAGCGTTGGTGCCGAGGAGCTGCAAGGCGATGATGTAAGGTCATCGTTAAGGAGGCCGTCAACGAGGGGGCTTGCGATGCGAAGTCCTGCATCGAGGATGCATCACAAACCAGCTGGTTATGATGAAGCTGTGGGGCTCGTGATGCAGAGTCCTGGGTCATCCCTCTTTTGCGATTCGTCATGCTGCGGTGGTTCCAATGAGGCAGCAGGCTGCTAAGGCTATGTGAAGTCCCGGTGCAGAAAGTCCGCACAGTAGAGGCCGCACGTTGGTTCTCCTTGGGATTGCGTGCTACAGCAAAGGAGATGTGTCGGTTCTTCTGGGTTTACAGATCGGCTGGCAGAGCACCTTCAGCCCCATTTCTAAAGGTCCAGGACTGGGCTGGCACCACTTGGCATGGCAGACTCACAGATGGTAGAGATCAGGTGCTGGTTTCAAGGTTGTTGGAAGCCTGCTATCTTCCTGAGGCTTCTGAGCAAGAGACCAACAAACTAGCCAATGGAGTCACTCTGGAGTCCTTGGTTTAGAGATACAGGTCCTTCTCATCCAGGAAAGAAGGCAACAGGGCAGCAGTTCAGAACAGCAGGGCAGCAGTCTTTCAGAGCAGCAGTCCAGCAAAGTGGCAGTCCTACCAGCAGCACAGCAGTCCTTCTTCCTGGCAGATTCCGCAGGCCCTGAAGTGTAGAAGATTCCACCCTCTGAAGTATCAGGCATCCCCTGACTCCCTGTCCTGGCCACAGCTTGTCTGGGGTGACAAAAGACAAGTATCTAACCCGTTGTGAGAGTGCTCAGACAGAGTATTTGTGATGCACAAGTGTGATAGATGACAGCTCCTCCTTGTTGTTAACTCAGAGTGGCCCATCCTGCCAACACCTATCTTCCCTTTGTCTTACTGTCTGGGAGAAATACATTTAGACCAATTGCCAGCTACACCTAGTCATGTGACCCAGGATCAGGCTGCAAATGGTTTGGACAAGAAAATGCCAACTTTATAAAAGTGTAATTTTAGAATTGTGATTAATAATTTGGCTTTACCATTAAAGAGGCCTTATAATTACAATTGTTTAGACACCAATTTCGACCTGTCTACCTGTTCCCAATTGGAAGTTACAGCTTATTAAAGGGAATAAAGTTACTCCAATGTTATCCAAAGGAGAGATAAACAAATTTAGGAGTTTTCATTACCAGGACATATAGAACTTAAACTATATGTCCTTCTTTTTAAATACACTGCACCCTTCCCTCTGGGCTGTGGAGGGCCTACTCTATGGGTAACTTGAGTATATTAAAAGGTTTAGACCAGGCAAAAGGTTTATTTTGCCAGGTCGAAATGGCAGCTAAAAAACTGCACACACAGGCTGCAAAAGCAGTCCTGAGACATGCTTAAAGGGCTACTTCAGTGGGGAGCACAGACAGTGGTGCAGCACCACTAGTAGCATTTATTTTACAAGCCCTGGGCACAGGTAGTACAACTTTACTAGGGACTTACATGACAACTAAATAGGCCAACTGGGAGTAAGCCATTTCTACCATGTTTTAAGGAGAGAGCACAAGCATTTCAACACTGGTTAGAATCCTAAAGCCAACAAAACAGGTCCAGACAACAGGAGACTGAAGGAAAAAAGTTAAGGAATGACCCTGCAGAAAGGACCAAGTCCAACACTATGTATACACGACCAACAGGCTCTTAATTAATCCTTGGTGTTCATTTTCTGGATTGCAAACTGTGTGTCCTTGAAATGTGGCATTATACCTTTTATACTCTATATATTTAGGTAGATTTACATAGCAAACACAACAAGATGATGGATGGAGTGCTTAAAATTTTCAACCACTCCCCCCTAGTCACAGATCTGGGTTTAATCCATCATTATTTTGCTCACTATGCCACCCTAGTTTGGACACAGCCATATGCAAATCAGTCTTGACCCTGTTCCTCATAGGAACAGTCGAACCCGAACTGCCAAACCAGGTCCTCCCTGGACCGAAAACAAACATCCCGGGACCAGGTTCGGGGTATTACCTCTCATCAGCCAGGCTAACTTGAATCCAGTGGCACAGCGAGCGAGGGACCCACATTTGGACATACCCTTGGCCACTTGGGGCAAAAATAACAAACACAACAAGCAAGCCTGGCTGATGAGGGGTGAAACCACAAAACTGGTCCCAGGATGCTTGTTTCTGGTTGTTGTTTTTTCTTTACTGTAGTGATGATCAGCGTGCAGGGTGCACTGATGTCATTACAAGTAAAATGAGCCAATGGTTTTGTTTTACTTTCACTGAACCAGTGCTTGGGGGCGTATCTCAGCCCCAATGAGCACTAATTCTTTTGGGAGAGGTATCACTGGAAAGGTGACAACCTCCCCTTTTCCAAATAACCTCTATCCAGTAGATCCCGGCTTGAGGATTGCAACAGGAGAGCGATCCCCAAGCAAGGACCCAACCACTGAGCACCAAGGATGTGAGCAGCCGCCCCTTAGTCAAGGGCTTGTTCTCCCCCACCACATTTAAATATTTCAGTTTTTCTGCCTCCCTGGGGGGGGATGATCAGGGTAAATACCCCTGATCTTTTTCCCGGGGGCACAAAGCCCACTAGATGCCAGGGAAAGCATTTTTTTAAATCTAGCTGTCGGGCTGCCCACCATGGGCATGGCCATGCCCCCACTCCAACTATATGGAACATCAGTATTTCTGCCCCTGGAGGCCGGATGGGGTAATTGCTCCCTGATCTGCTCCCCCACGGGGCAGAAGCCTACTAGATGCAAGAGAAAGCATTTTTTTAATATAGAGGCCGGGCTACACAACATGGACGTGGCCATGCCCCCACCTCACTAAATGGGGCATTGATCTTTCTGCCCCCCAAAAGGGGGGGCAGATGAGTAATTATGCTGATCTGCATCTCGAGAGGGCAGAAAGCCCACTAGACGCCAGGAGATTTTTTAAACAACATGTAGGGGTGGGTCATGCCCCTACCCACAAAACAGAGCAGACAGTCTTTCCATCCCCCTGGGGGATGGATGGCGATGATTACTCCAATCTGCCTCATAGGGAGCAAAAAGCCCACTAGACACCAGGCACTTTTTAAAATAAGAAATATAGGGGTGGGGACTGCTCACCATGGGCATGGCAATGCCCCCACTGTAAATACAAAGTAGGCAGCCTTTCTGAGCCCCCAACAGTGGATGGAGGTGGTTACCCCCAATATGATCCCATAGGAGGCAGAAAGCCCACTAGAGACTGCGTTCATGCAATTGTTTTGTGGGAGTGGAGTGCCCCCCCCCCTTCACCCCATGGACCCTAGATGTTCTGCCGGGGGGTGGATAGGGTGTTCAACCTACCAAACTCAGACAGTTCTGAAAACCAGACATCCAGGGAAGTCAAGGGGGGTGTGCTTTGCCTGGATTCCACATAATTTCTTAAGCAACAATGCCCTATAAACTTCAAAAGGGGAGTTAAAACACATATTTCCCTCATATTTCTGTGAGGAAAACTTCTGAAATCTGCACAAATTTACTACCAAACGGCATTTCCGCGAAACTCCTGATAACAATGGTGCCTCAATGGCCAAGAGTCCGTGGCACAAAAGACCCTAAAACTCTGCATGGAGAGATTGGCAATAGGGGTGGCTGCGCGATCTGCTGCCATGCTCGGCCCCCACCCATGTAAACCTACTAACCACAGCCATTTTTGAAAATTAGACAACCAGGGGATTCAAGGATAGTGTGCCTTCCATGGATTCCATAAGATTTTCTTACTCACAATGCCCTGCAAACCTCAAACTTTGCCTGAAATCACAACATTTCCTGGAATTTCTTTGATGGAAACTTCCGGAACCCGCAGGAATCCACAAAGTTCCTACCACCCAGTGTTGCTCCACTTAAGCTGATATAAACACTGCACCACTTGTGTGGTTGTACCTAGTGCTTACAACAGGAACAGATTGTGGGCAAAAAAACACTCATGGGATCCATGCAAGGCACACCACCCTGTTTTTTATTTTAAAAATGCCAAGTGCCACAACTACCCCGATTCCTTATCTCTCAACATAGTGTGAGAAGGCCTTTTGTGTCATGGTCTCGTGGCCCACCCACACAAGTTAGGTGCCATTTCATCTGGTGACAAGTGGGAACTTAGGGGGGTAGGAAATATGTGGCTCCCTGCAGATTTCAGAACTTTCTGTCACAGAAATGTGAGGAAAATGTGTGTGTTTTACCAAAGTTGGACGCTTGCAAGGGCTTCTGGGTAAAATTACCTAGGGAGAGCCACGCAAGTCACACACACTGGACTCCTCCAGTTGTCTAGTGTACAGAAATGTGCATGTTTGCTAGGTTTCCCTAGGTGAGGCTGAGCTAGGGCCCAAAATCCACAGATACCCACTTTGCAAAAAAAGGGTCAGTTTTGAGTGGAAAACTGTTATGTATCCATGTTGCGTTTTGTGACGTTTCCTGTCATGTGTCATGGGTACTAGGCCTACCCATACAAGTGAGGTACCATTTTTATCGGGAGAGTTATGGGAGTGCAGAGTGGAAGGAAGTTTGTGGCTCCGTGCAGATTTCAGAACTTTACATCACAGAAATGTGAGGAAAATGCATTTTTTAGTCAAGGTTTGAGGTTTGCAATGGTATCTGTAAAAGAAAACCTTGTGAGAGCCACCCCACCCTAGATTCCAGCAAGTATCTTGATTTAGAAAATGTGCAAGTTTGATAGGTTTCCCTAGGTGCCGGCTGAGCTAGGGGCCAAAATCCATAGCTATCACCTTGCAAACAAAAGGTCAGTTTTGAGTGCAACATTGTGATGTATCTATGTCGTGGGTCTTTTCCTGCAGCAATCACTAGGCCTACCCAAAAAAGTGAGGTACCATGTTTATCGGGAGACTTGAGGGAATGCTGGGTGGAAGGTAGTTTGTGGCTTCCTGCAGATTGCTGAACTTTCCATCACAGAAATGTAAGGAAAATGTTTGAGGTTTGCAAGGGATTCTGGGTCAAATAAACTTGTGAGAGCCACACGTCACCCGACCTTAGATTTTCCCATGTGTCTCGTTTTCAAAAAAGTGCAAATTTCCCTAGGTGCCAGATAAACTAGTGCCCAAAATCCACAGCTACCCACTTTGCAAACAAAAAGGTCAGTTTTAAGTAGAAAAATGTGATGCATCTATTTTGCGTTTTGGGTTGTTTCCTGTTGTGGGCACAAGGCCTACCCGCACAAGTGAGGTACCATTTTTATCGGGAGGATTAGGGTAATGCTGGGTTGAAGGATGTTTATGGTTCCCAGCAGATTCTAGAACTTTCCATCACAAAAACAGGAGGAAAAACACTTTTTGTTCTTCAAAGTTTAAGGTTTGCAAGGCATTCTGAGAGCCATGCAAGTCAATCCACCCTGCATTCCCCCTGGTGTCTAGTTTTCAAATATGTGCAAGTTTGCTAGGTTTCCTTAGGTGCTGGTTGAGCTACCCACTTTGACATAAAAGGGTCAGTATTTAGTGGAAAAATAGGATGTATCTATGTTGCTATTTTTGGTCTGTTTCATGTTTTGGGCACTAGACCTTCCCACACAAGTGAGGTACCATTTTTATCAGAAGACATGTTAGAGCATAGATTAGTAAAATGCTTTTCATTACCAATTGTATTTCACTGCATTTGTGCCTTCCAAATGTATGCCAGTGTGTAAGAAAGAATACATTTTGAAAAGTACCCTCTATCCTGCATGCTAGTATGCGTGCCCACAAATACCCACTGCTCCTCAGCTCCATTTCTTGTGCCCAATTCAGAAATATGTAGGCGTCCTTGAAACCCATTCTTCACTCATAGTATTTCACCATATGAATTGGTCTATACTCGGTACACAATGAAAAACTATTGTATGGTGCAACTTAATTGTTGGCTCTGGGTACCCTGGGGTTGTGGAGAACCTACGAACACTATATATCCCACAACCGGAAGTGTCTTGTGGACATAATGGTATTTTGCTTTTGTAAATCGGCCATTGTGTAAAAAGTTACAGATAAAAACATTGTCACAAATGGCTGTGTTTTTCTACTCATTTTCAATATTTCTTTATTTCAACAGTTGGTTTCTTTACAAAAACCTTGAAATATCTACACATATGAAGTATTCTGAAAGCTGGGTAGATAATGACTTTAGCACAGCAAGCAGTTCATTTAATGCCATTTTTAGGGAAAAGAAACAGGCACTTTTATCCGGAGGTCTTTTTTCCTATTTTTCCCCAAAATCTCAATATTTAGCTATATTTTGCCCATGTCTAGAGGAATCCACAAACCCTGGGTACCTTTAGAATCCCCAGGATATTGGAAAAGAGAACACAAAGTTGAAGTGGATACCTTATGTGGGGAAAAAGTTTTGGAGTCCTAGCGTGAACTAACCTATATGTATATACTAATACATTCCAAAAAAACAGATGTGAAATAATTTTGGAATCTCCTAAAAAGTGAATTGTATTCGTTACTGGGCACTCTCAATGAAGAATGCTTATGCATTATTCCATCTTGTGTGTATTGTTGATATGTTTAAAAGTCAACCTATTTAATAATGAAACCAAAAGAAAATCTGCACTGTTTGGCTGATGGGCCAGATATGATCTTTAAATGTGTGTGCCTGCCCAGTGGTAGGCAATGGCAAGTAAAAGGCAGGCTGTGCACCTGAAGGTAAGCATCCAACAGGTACCTAGTGAGCCACACAAAACCATTACCTTTTTGTTTGGGGTACAAAAAGCAACACATTCTATTTATCCCAGCATACTGACCAACTTCACTTGTTCCTATTGAAACAGGCCTCAAGCTGAGGAGAGATGGTTTCCTAAGGTGAAAGGAATTTGTCACTATTTATATCCTGCTGTCCGAGACAAATGGGTGGACGTGCCAAGGTATGGTGCCACCCTGTCGTTTGATGGTTAGATTGCAAAAAGGGAGGAACTTGTATTGTGCCAAATTTTGGTGGGCTTATTAGGTTTAGCGTTAGCCACGACCTTTTGATTTATAAAAAAATATAAGCATAATATACTTTTTTAAAGGGGTTATCAGCCAGCTATCTTCATCCACTGTTCTGTTGCTGTGTCATTCATATTTTTCCTCTGACCACTACAGCATACAGCCTGGGCCAGGGGGTCAGCCCACTTTAGCCAGTGGGTAACTTCATATTGAATGACCTCTTTTTGCTCTTTCACAGATTGCACATACAGATACAAGGTACTTCTCTTCTTAGACAGTGTTTTTGTTTCTAATTTATTGCTATGGTGTTGTCATTGTGTTTAGAATCTGATATGATAGCAGGATGCTTTCTAGCAGCTCTTCCATGTGGAGCACAGGGCACATGTCAGCTTTATCAGTTCCTATCTGATGCTAATGGCACTGTGAATTGCTTTTGAAGTGGGCTCTATGTTTCTTTTCTTTTCTTACTGCTTATATTTCTCAGCATAGCATTTGAAACAGTTTTCATGAAGTTGTTATTGTTTTGGTATGTGTGAAATGAAGTTAATTTCTAACTGCACTCCTGTATGTTATTCTGTTAAGAATTTTAATTGAGGGCTGCAGTTATATTTGTAAACCAACTTAGTCCATATGGGCTGGCTTTCTAGTTTTTTCCAGCTCTCTTGCATGTTATATTTCTAAACCAATGTAATGTGTATATCCTGCTTGCATGGCTTTCCAGTGCGCTTTCAGTGCTCTTCAATGTCCTTCTTATATAGACGTTTAACTATTATATTTCTAATTGTAACTCTGCCACTTATTCCAGTTTCTTGTGCTATCTGTCCATCTACACCTGCAACCCTATTAATCTGTTTTTCTATCCGTACACCTTTGCAACTCTATCTATCTTTAAAATTCCATCGGTGCCGGCCTCTCTGTCTGTCTGCGCAAGCCTCTCTGTCTGTCTCTTTGTGCAAGCATGTCTGTCTGTGGAAGCTTTTCTGTCTGTGCAAGCCTGTCTGCGCAAGCCTCTCTGTCTGTCTCTTTGTGCAAGCATGTCTGTCTGTGGAAGCTTTTCTGTCTGTGCAAGCCTGTCTGCGCAAGCCTCTCTGTCTGTCTCTTTGTGCAAGCATGTCTGTCTGTGGAAGCTTTTCTGTCTGTGCAAGCCTGTCTGCGCAAGCCTCTCTGTCTGTCTCTTTGTGCAAGCATGTCTGTCTGTGGAAGCTTTTCTGTCTGTGCAAGCCTGTCTGCGCAAGCCTCTCTGTCTGTCTCTTTGTGCAAGCATGTCTGTCTGTGGAAGCTTTTCTGTCTGTGCAAGCCTGTCTGCGCAAGCCTCTCTGTCTGTCTCTTTGTGCAAGCATGTCTGTCTGTGGAAGCTTTTCTGTCTGTGCAAGCCTGTCTGCGCAAGCCTCTCTGTCTGTCTCTTTGTGCAAGCATGTCAGTCTGTGGAAGCTTTTCTGTCTGTAAGTCTGTCTGTGCAAGCCTGTCTGTCTGTGCAAGCCACTATATCTGTCTGTCTCTCTGTACAAGCCTCTCTGTCTGCTAAGTTCCTCTTTCTGTCTGTCTGTGCTCTCTCTATCTGTCTGTGCAAATCTCTTTATCTCTCTGCACAAGCCTCTCTGTCTGTGCAAGCCTCTCTGTCTGTGCAAGCCTCTCTATCTGTCTGTGCATGCTTCTTCCATCTGTATTTGCAAGCCTCTGTCTGTCTGTCTCACTGTCTAAGTCTCTGTGTCTGTCTATCTGTGAAAGCCTCTTTTTGTGTGCACATCTGTCTGTCTGTGGAAACCTCTTTGTCTCTCCGTTAGTGCAAGCTAGTGTCCGTCTGTCTATGCAAGCCTCTATTTGTAAGAAAGTTTTACAAAGATATTACAGAAAAGCATCAGCAAAAGAAAGAGGCTAGCAGCCAACGGCAAACCAATTGTTTTTTTTTAGGTCTGGTGTTAGCTAAGACCTTTGGATTTTTCTACAGCTATATCTATGATATAATTATTTATAGGGGGTTTCCGACCAGACTTCATCCATTAGTCTGTGTCATTCACAATTGTTTTCCAGCCCCTGCAGCAGTCACCATTGGGCAGTGGGTCAGCTCACTTCAGTCGCTGGCTGATTTTAACTTGAGTTGCATCATGCTGCCCATTCACAAAGAAGCACACACAAATGTGATGTTGGAATGCTTGAATTTATCTCAGCTATTGTTAATTACTCAGTGCCAGGATCCCAAATCAGTTGTAACTTGTGAAAATGGAGCCAAAACTGGATATCTTCACCAGAGAAATGTATTAGGAACTGATTATCTCATGTGGAACTGATAACAGAGTCAGGGAATCGGACCTCAGTTTTCCAAATCTAGGTCAGCCTTCCAGACAATTCATGTGTACTGTAAGGGTGTTTGTTAGAGCTACACATTTTATTTAAAAATAAAAAAGCTTCAGGCTTCACCTAGGAAATGATTTCTCCTGCTAGAAACATGCTGTAATAAAATGCAAGTTTTCGGGGAATTTAAATTGCCCAATTTATTTCCCTCCATCTCCCAATTCGGTGTTGGTCTGTATGCATTGCATATTTCATTCGTCCAATGCGGGACCCAGGAGAGGTTAACTGCTACTAGTGGCTGCTATAGACACATTGTGCAGCAGACTTAGCATCTTGAATAGTTTTACTGCCACGGGTTTGTTGACAGCAGGCAGATATACTGAGAACATCTACGTTTTTAAAGTGCACGCCTTGACAATGTGATTCTTAGCCATGCAAATGAAAGGTAATATAGGATTAGAATTACTGTAAACTGAAGAAACACTTCAAACACTGAAGGCTGACCACAAATACAAAAAGAATAAAGAATGGAAAGAAACTATTCCCTCTAATCTGTGTTGGTCGAAAAGCAGCTTTTAGCTTATACTGAGCACCTCTGAGCACAATTGTTTTTTTACCTCAGGTAATCTACCCTGTGGCATGCTCCACTTTGTTTGTGTTATTTTGTAAGTGTGACATTAGTAAAGAACTTTTTATTTTACTAACCTTATATATATAAAATACCTATAGGGCCTTCAGCCAGCCTTCTTCATCAATTGGTCTGTTCTTATGTCGTTCACACTTATCTGCCTTACACTGCAGCATACGCCATCAGGCAGTCGGTCAGCCCACTCCAGCCACTGGCTAAATTTACTTTGAGTGACATCATTCTGCCCTATCTAAAAGGAGCATGTCAGTATATAAATTAGGTCTCTTAAATACCAAGGACTAGAATGGCAATGTATAGTGAATAATAACTTCCTAGGCAATCACATAGAGATGAATATCACAATCAATGTATTTATAAAAAACAGAAAACAAGAATTATCTAATAAAACACAGTATACCACTTAATGATTGTAAATAAGCTTTTTTTCTTTATTATAAAAAGAAGCTAGTATTTTGCAAAAAAGACGTTTAAACCATTTATAGTTACAAGTTAAAAAAAGGAACACATTTTTTCAATACAACAAATGAATAAATGTGATTTTCTTTGGTTATTTCCTAAGTTGTTGAAATCATACACTATATAATTTGGGTATAATAACCAAAAAAGGGGGGTAAAATACATGTACAATAAAACAATATAAATCAACAATTCATTAAAATATAATGCGGCAATGGATGGTCTTCGACGCGCGTTTCGGCGCACTGGCGCCTTCGTCAGGAAAGCCACACAATTTTCCTTATAATTAGTGTAATTATGTGCCGATCATCCTTGGCGTATACGATTTTATAGAAGGAACCGATGAGGCAGCGAGAAAGACCAATAATGTCTAACTACAGTGTCATTGAATATGACATGGATTCATATTTATCTTTTCTTGAATTGATAAAAGAGGAAAGTTTATTCTTTTCTTCAAATCAGGTCTAATGATGACCATCGTAGGGAAAAGACGCGCCTCAACGTACTCTTCTGTTCTTAAAACGACTTCCTAGAATGGCAATGTATGCTTTTTGAGACCAAAAACAGTTTTCTGCTTTAAGCCATGTTTTTAGATTGACTAGTGCCTGGCAGCTTCCATAACAATAAAGTTTTGCAAAAACCATTAAAAAAAACGCACACACAGATTGACAAATCTAGAATGGTGGCAGCCATGTCAGACAAATTGGCTTTACCACTGCTTGTTCTTTTGTAGTGGTAACCTGGCCTGAGGGCACTAGAGTGCTTTACATGAGCCCCAGAAGAACTTATCTCTTTTTAAATGTACAGGAAGATAAGATGGCACACGGATTTGAACCTGGTTCCCCAATTTCAAAGTCAGCAGCTCCAGCCACGAGACCACTTCTCCTCCCGTGACTCCACAGGAATTCAGAGGAATCCTGAAATTCCACATACTGAACATGAAAATGCCACTTCAATAATCCCAACTCCACATCATGGAACACCTCAAGAAATGTCATTATGTTTATAGTAACCAATTCACTAACTATAATTAAGGTGTGACTACGTGCTCTAACTTTACTCCTCAGTCGAGTTTGACCATGTGGGCACTCCTGTACTCACACCACCATATTTCGCTTTACACTTTTTATAAAACTAACCTCCCGGTACATGTTGTGCTGTGCTATCTGATGCTGTGTCCGAGAGCCAGGATGAGCTCCACTTATCCTCCTGACCCGGCCTCTTTTGAGCAACACTCAGGGCAGGTTGTGGTTTATGGTGAATTAAGTAAAAGCAGGACAGGCCAACAATTACATTGTACAATGCAGTCATAAAGCTGATAGAGGAAGCTACCAAGCGAATGCCTGATACTTGCGACCTACTTTTAAAGCATGGAAAGAAAATGAAATTCTGCAAATTCCACTTAATAAACAGATCTTAAAATGCTCTTTTTGCAATTCCGTTGTATCGGGATTCTTAATCCCTGTTAAGTGTCCATCATATACTTCTATTTTTGTACTGCTTTAGATTCCATGTACAACTTCTGGCACCTGCATTACCAACTTATGAACAATTAGAGAAATGATACAGCTGTGCAAACATCAGGCGGGTTAAATGAAGCAAGTGTGTGGTTTTTCATAAATACAGTCTTGTGTTACATGCAGCACTGGAAGGTAGGTTCTCCATCAAGCAAGCAGTCACACATGGGGACTGATGTTCAAAAGCTATGCATATATATGTTACCAATAGCTTTTTGTCTTGAACAGGGAATAAGCCTTTTTTTAATTAATGAAAACGTCCAGGATACTTAAAAATAGAAGCACGGTCTGCTGTAGTAAAGCACATGTTGAGGATATAAGTCACCATTAATCATACTTTGATATCCAAAGCCTTTCTTATTTAAAAGTCAAGGGGCTGTGCCAACAAAAACTTTTCCAACCATTTTCAAAGTCATCGCCCACAACGCGCCTTAATCAGAAGAAATAGTGGTCTTGGCACTTAACATCGACAGTGCCGGCTATACTGGTGAAAAATGCATTTTGAACCCATTTAGCAAAGCATCTGTCTCCACCTCTGGAGGAAGGTGGAGGAATAGAGAGAGGCATTTTCGGTTCCTACCACAGTTAGACTTTCATATACTATGGGGGCATATTTACGAGCCCCTTTGCGTCGCTCTTGCATCACGTAAAATGGTGCCAGAGAGACTCAAACTACAATTTTTTATTTATGAAGCCACTCGAAGCCACCTTGAACAGCCCTCAGTAGCCTCATAAATCTCAAGTAATGCAATGCAGCAGAAATTGTTGTGTTGCATTACTCCGTGCCAGTGAGACGCTTCAGTGGGAGTTCTCGTGCAACACCCATGGATTTTGACGCATTCCCAGATTTACCAGAAGTGGTAGACCTGCGAATGCACCAAAAACCTACACCTCCTACACCTGCATTCTGTGGCACACATAGGAAGAGGAAAAAGCCTCAGGGGATTGTCTTTGTGCAGGAAGATGCCCCTTCTTGCACAACAACAATCCTCCTTACAACGCAGGCGCCCTTGCACCATTGTGCAGTGGTGCATGGGTTGGCGCTAGGCAGCCAAGAGAGCGCCAGCACAGGGGAAAGACTGGAATGTGCTATATTGAATTAAATACAGTGCAATGCTGTCCTTTCCTAGTCAGGCAGTGCAGCGCAGCAAGGCTACTTGCTGCACTGCACTGTGTGACTTGGCCATAAATATGGCCCTAGGTTTGTTGTAGTCTTGGTCTCTCTTGTAAAAAAAGGAGTAAATTCTCTGGTCTTCCTGGCAGGCCCCATAGGGGCATCTGACAGCTGATAACGTAGGCCCTGAGCATTTCACAGCAGCCACGGCCCGTGGAGGAAGTTCCGTGGGGCGGTAAGGCGGGGCGGGGGAGGGGCAGGGTGGGGGGTTCTAAAAACCGGAATATGGATAATTGCAGGTAAGTAAACAATTACATAAATAAAACGAATTTCGTAGCGTGCGCTGCATCGCAAAATGTGATGCAGCGCGCGCTATGAAATTCGTTTTATTTATTTAATTGTTTACTTACCTGTAATTATCCATATTCCGGTTTTTAGATCCCCCCACCCCGCCCCCGCCCTGCCTTACCGCCCCACGGAACTCCCTCCACGGGCCGCGGCTGTTTCACAGTTGTTGTCATTGTATGCTGGGTGCACAGTGAACATATGATAAAGGGTTCTGTATTTATTGGGTACAAAATGTGTGGCTCATTCTATTTTACACCCATCAGATTGGGTAACATCATGTTAGCAGTCCCTGGTATTTGCCGCTGCAAGGTTGGCAGGCAGCTAATGTCCCCAATTTTGTGTAAAGTTCGTCCTAATGAAAATCATCTCGGCAAAAACGTTTAGAATGCTCAAATTGGGCCAGGGTTATAATTACATTTTCACTACAAACAAACGTTTGCTCCTGAAAAAAGATTGGCACCAGCCTCGGAACCTGGGGCCAGATGTACTAATGCATTTTCTTGCCTCAAAGTCTGTGATTTGGTAAATCGGACGGTTTGCAACACAAAAGTGCGGTTTCCTAAGTTACTAAATCCATTAAGAGATTTGGTAACCTGTTACCTAATCTCTAAATTGGTTTAGAAAATCTTAAGGATGAGGCACGTTTAGGATATTCCTTCCAAATAGTGATTCCTTATGGTAAGTATTAATATTTTGAAACTAAAATACAATCACAAAACTTTACTTTTTTGCCAACACATCAAAGGAGGTGGCAATACATTTGCAAATGAGAAGGGGTCCACCTGGGACCCCTTTCCCTTTGTGAATGTTTCCTAATACACATTTTTAAAAGTAGGCAGTGGTCCAGCAGACCACTGCCTGCTCTTGAAAAGAATCCTAAAAATCTTTGTACAAACATTTCTCTTTTTTTGCAAATGCATCCTGATTTCCTTTAAAGAAAACAGGCTGCATTTTAAAAACTTTTTTATTTAAAAGCAACCCCCAACATGGTGATCTCCCTACCCAAGCAGGCCACCATCCCCAGCAAATCATAGTGGGTCATTAATATTTATGAGATAGGTTGAATTGCCACCCACTGCGATTTGGTGAACCTACTTATTAGTACATTGTTCAGTTCACAAAATACCATTGGGTTTGGGCAAATTGCAACCACTTCTACCAAATTCATTATACGTACATCTGGCCCATAGTCCTTTATGGGATGTTTTCTGTTAACCCTAGGTGAGCCAAGCCTCACCAGTTTGAACCAGAGAGATGTATCCTAATCTACTAATCCATCTGACCAGCATTCTTGCTGCATAATAAAGTTTGAATCATAATATTAGTAATAATAATAATTATTATTATTGTTGTTAATATTGTTATTATTATTGTTATTAATAATATAAAACTCAGACCGCACCACAGAGGTAGAGAAGGGCTTCAGATAAAACAACATGAGGCATAAAAACAGGGAACAACACAGAGAGGTTCAAACTACATACGTATGGATAAACCAAAACTAGGAGGAGTCAATAACATGTACCTGCTCCAATAGTATACAGGGATGTTTGGCGAGCGGTGCCATGTACACGTTGAAGAGTTTCGGACTGAGGGATGACCCTTGGGGTACTCCGTAGATGATCGTGGTGTCTTTAGATCGGAAAGGAGGGAGGTGGACACTCTGGGTTCTGCCGGTGAGGAAGGAGGTGGTCCAGCCCAAGGCTTTGTAGCGGATCTTTGCGTTGTAGAGGCGTGTGCGTAGGGTGTGGTGGCAGACAGTGTCGAAGGTGGCCGAGAGGTTAAGGAGGATGAGGGCCGCAGTTTCTCTGTTGCCCAGCAGGGTCCTGATGTCGTCAGTGGTGGCGATGAGGGCTGTTTCGGTGCTGTGATTGCTGGGGAATCCGGATTGGGACGGGTCCAGGATGTTGTTCTCTTCGAGGGAGGAGGTCAGTTGTCTATTGACAATTTTCTCAATGACTTTCGCCGGGTATCGGAGTAGGGAGATGGGCCTGAAGTTCTTGAGGTCCTTTAGGTCCGCCTTGGGTTTCTTGAGTAAGGCGTTGGTCTCAGAGTGCTTCCAGCTCTCCAGGAATGTGGCGGTCTCGAAGGAGTTGTTGATGTTCTTGCGGAGATGGGGTGAGATGGTGGAGCTTGCTTTGTTGAAGATGTGGTGCGGACAGGGGTCTGATGGTGAGCCGGAGTGGATGGTGGTCATGGTCTTGATGGTGTCGTCGTTGTTGACGTGGGTCCAGGAGAGAAGGGGGACGGCGTTGCTGGGGGGCGGTGAGTCTGGGTTGTCGGTGGCTGTCGGGGGGGCCTGGTTGTTGAAGCTGTCCTGGTTGTCTGCGATCTTGTGGTGGAAGAAGGTGGCTAGGGAGTAGCAGAGGTCTTGCGATAGCAGGATGTAGTTGGAGTTGGAGCTGGGGTTGGAGAGTTCCTTCACAATGTTGAAGAGCTCTTTGCTGTTGTGCGCATTGTTGTCGATGCGTTCCTTGAAGGAGGTGCTTTTGGCGGTTCTGATGAGTTGATGGTGTCTGCGGATGGCGCTCTTGTGGGCTGCATTGCTGTCTGGTGTCTGTTCGTGGTGCCACTTATTCTCGAGCCTTCGGCAGGCCGGCTTGGATGCCTGGAGGTCGGCGGTGAACCAGATGGCTTTTCTGTCGGAGCTCCTGTTTGAGGGTTTCTTGATTGGGGCGAGAGTGTTGGTGCAGTCATCGATCCATTGCCTGAGGTTGCGGGCGGCGGTGTCGCAGTTGGTGGTGTTAGTTGGTGGGTTTCGGGTGAGGGTGGTAATTAGCTGGTCTTCGGTGATTTTGCTCCAGCTGCAGCGGGGGGTCTGGTGTGTGTGGTGGTGTGTGGTGGGTTTCTCGAAGGCGAAGTAGATGCCACCGTGGTCGGTCCAGTGGAGTTTGGTGGTGTGGCTGAAGGTGACGTGGTGACTGGCAGAGAAGATGGGGTCGAGCGTGTGTCCGGAGGAGTGGGTGGGAGTCGTGTTGAGCTGTTTGAGTCCAAGGTTGGCAAGGTTGACGAGCAGGGTGGTGGAGTAGCTGTCGTTGGAGTTCTCGAGGTGGAAGTTCAGGACTCCGAAGAGGATGTAGTCCGTGGATGCAAGGATGTGAGTGCTGACGAAGTCGGCGATGGCGTCGCTGAACTGTGGCCGGGATCCGGGGGGTCTGTAGATGAGGGTTCCTCTGAGGGTGGAGTTGGGGTCGATGTGGATCTGGAAGTGCATGTGTTCGGCGACGCTGAGGGTGTCATCGGTGCTGGTCGAGATTCTGAGGGTGTTTCTGTGGACAATGGCGATTCCTCCTCCTGCTCCATTGGTGCGGTCCCGGCGGGTGATCTTGTAGCCATCCGGGATGGCGACGGCGATGTCTGGTGCCGAGGAGGGGTTCATCCAGGTCTCTGTCAGGAATGCAACGTCCGGGGAGCAGGAGTCGAGTAGGTCCCAGAGTTAGATGGCATGCTTACAGGCGGAGCGGGTGTTGAGTAGTATGCATCTGAGGCGGTTGCGTCCTTCCCCGGTGGACGAGGTGGCGGCTTGGAGGCTGGTGTAGTTGCAGCTCCAGCAGGAGAAGGTTCCTTGGGTGCGCTTCGGGGTGGCCTGGAAGCAGGTGTATGCTCGGCCGGTGTTGAGTGTGTGGAGGGTGCTGGCGTCATAGTGGCATCGGGTGTCGTGGTGTTTGCGGGGGCCAGGAGCTTGGCACTGGGCATGGTCCAGGCGCGGACGGGCACAGACGGGCTTGCCTTTGACACGCTGGCGGTGCGGCCGCACAGCAGCCGCTATAATAAGGGTAGGTGGGATGGAGGAGCAACTGGGAGGCGGGGAGGGTAAGCGAATGGGCGAGCGAGGGGGGCGGGCAGCAGGGAACGCAGCGGCAGGGTTACGGCACGAAAAAATGGGCATACCACAGGGTAACAAGAACAACCACAATTATACAAGAGAGTGCAGGATATAATAAAAATAGTGGAGCACAATACAATACAGCAACAGGAAATATAGTGGAGCACAATACAATACCACAATGTGAGCGAGCAGAGCGAGCAGGCAGATACTTACGAGGGCCTTGAACTCGCAGTAGCAGTGGGGTCAGGGACACGGGCACGAGCAGGTGGAGCTGTGCGGCGTGGGGAGCGACCTGACTGGAGCATGGTTGGTGGTTTTACAATTACGGAGAGTGCCTCAATCATCCAGATTTTAAGTTCTGCACCTATTTTGTCATGAAGATGAACTGGCGCCTTTAATAGTATGGTATAAATGGAACATACAGGTTTTTTGTATAAATAATGGCCGGAGTTTATTCCTAATACCATCACTTATAACTATCTTTCCCTATGTCTGCTTTGTGCTGAATGTGGGTTTTGTAACTTGTACACAAACTTCAAATTGAATAAGGAGTGTCAGTATAATGATGGGTATGCTTGACGCGTAATCCGATTTCTCTTTCAGAGCGGGGCCCCCTTCCCTGAGCTGTTGCCAAGTTGAGGTGTGGACGCTTGTCCAAGAATTTTGGGTGAGTGCTAATATATATTAGATGTTTACGTATAATTGAGTGAAGAAGATGCGAAGGTAACACTCTTCCCCTCTAAGTTGTGCACACATTAATCTGTGAGTGATGGCGTGCTTAAGGTTTCTCTACTTTGTTCTCTTTGTTTTGTCTCACTCTCACAGGAATACAACACAAACAGTAAAATTCAACAAACAAGAAGTGAAGGGATTACTGGTTTTATATCGTCTACACACTTTTTGTTTTTCATATTGGCAGCAGCAATACATTTCTTGGTCCTGATGAAAGCCTAGATACTTAATGTAGATCGACCTGGCTGAAACATGTAGACCGGCTTTAGAAATTAAGCAGTTTAAATCCATACTGCTTATTTCAACTGTCTTTTTAATCATGTCAGTGGGTACAAGTTATTAAAAATGTTTTTTACCCCTACTAGGCAGTTTTAACCTCACTATCCTACTTGTTATATTTTATTTTGCGCTGCGTCCTCACCACAACATTACTGATTTATGGGATTTAGTATCCTTGGTAGCGTAGTAACATCGAAAAACATTCCTGAGCTCCTTCCTTTCTAGAGAAGAAGTTGTAGCCTTTAGTGGGACTAGGCTTTCCCACTAAGAGGAGATACCCATATGATGAAGCATGCCACCTATAGTGGGTAAGGGTATTAGTCCTAAAAGGGATTTCTCCCTAGTGTAGAATTGTGTGGGTCATTAGTCTGTTATCTCATAGGTATTTGTGTGCGCTAATATTGACCCAAGGATTAGGTTTGTGTTGAGATTGTATTGTATTGGGGAAATCTTTCCTTGCAGGTCTTTAAACAGTCTCCCTTGGACCCGCCCTCCCCATTTTTTGTGCTATGTCATACAAATCCAACCAAGTAAACCCAATTAATCACATTAGATGAAGTATACATCAATGTAGTCAAGCGTACTCTGTGTCAAATTATGGACAAACATCTAAGCTTTATTTCAACAACAAGTGTTTTCAATATTTACAATATTATTATTTACAATTAAGAAGGTACTGTGTGCCATAATGCCCAAAACACAAATCCAATTTGACGGCCTGGGATTTCTTTTCCTCCACTCGGTTTTCAAGTACAAAAGAGAACCTTGGCTCTTTGACTTTTGCCATTTTTTGGCTCTTGTATTAAACAATCTTGTATATAAAGGGCTTACCATTTTGGCAGTGTGTCACATAGTCCTGAAGTACTATGACTTTTGAGACCGAAATGTCGGTGGCTAGTTCACATTGCCTTAGAACCCTTTCACAGGGTCTTTTTCATTATAGCTAGGAGATTTTTTGAACACTTTTTTCCTTGTCAAGTGGAAATACACTGATGTATGCCACTTCTGTATAATTGGGCTTGGGACACAATCATTTTGTGTTGCATTCGTCAGTGAGTGCGATTTATCTGACCCAGTTTTCATGCAAAGTAAACACAAGGAATGCACCCAAAATGTTTGCAAATGTTGTCCATAACTTGGACTAAATATTTGTCTTTTACCACTGAAGAAGTGATGAGTCTTTTTAGTACCTATGTAAGAAAGACAAAACCTTAGCAGATGAGAACTGTACCGGGTCTTTTGGAGGATTTCCATCTCCAAACATCGATTCAGCATGGTCCCCTGAAACCACCCTCAGACTTTATAGATCACTTATTGAATAAGTCAATAAGCTCTATTTTCTCCAAACAAAAGAGTACAACAACCTGGAAAAATAAGGACTAACCACGGGGAGACTGCGCCACCAGCCATCAACCATTTAAAGACCTGCTCTTCCAAATGAAACTATTTTACAATAAATGAAATGAAAACAGGAGTTACTTGCATAATCCATATCTGATATGTAAAGATTAGAAACCGTAAAAACCACAGCAGGCAAATGTGGCTGTCACTCTGTCTGGCAGCAAAAGCTAAAGATAATCTCGATCTGAATAATGTAGAAAAGACACTGGCTAAATACTTAAATGTGAAAAAATAGTCCAGAACTGGAGGAAACACACGCAAGTCATCAATTACGCCTCCTTTGTTTTTCTTACCAAATTCTTTTGGCTTTTTTATCTGAATGTATTGAATTTTTTTAAAAGGCATTATTGATAAAGAGACAAGTATGTGAAACAAGTATAATGCTGCTGTAGAATGTTGTGTCAGCACTGCATTTAGTGGATGGTGTGGATGGAGGGTGCAGTTATAGGAAAGTTATACCAACATTTTGGAAATGTTGTGCATGCTTTGTTGAGCATGTGAGAAAATCACTGATACACATAACATGTAAAAAAAACATTAGAATAAAGGAATTGTATTAAACATTGGCAAACATATGCCTAATTTGATTTAGCTTTTCTCATGTAAAGGCAAGTTTGAAAAACAGCAAATCATACATTGATTGCGCATTTTAAATTCTGGAAATCTCCTAAATATATTGATCCTGCTTTCAATACTTTCTGACTTGCCAAATGCATAGCTTGGAAAAAATACCGTCTTTCACACGGCTGAATTAAAAAAAACAATATATCCTAAAGCAAATTTATCTGCAAACATACTGATAAACTACACACAAAAATGTACACTTGAAAGTGAGCAAATGATTGTGGCAGGAAAGGTGTCACATTCCCTTTGTGTCAGACTCCCCACGCTCCCTTCACTCCCTTTAATCAAGTTATGACTTGGTACGGATTTCATGGAGGGGAAGCTGCAAAGCATTTGAGCATTGTGAATCCAGGTACACTAACACCTGTATGGAGCTTTAATGTTGGTGTACATTATTTTATTCATACTCCTAACAAAATTAAATCTAATTTATTTTTCCTGATTGGCTGCTGAGGGCATGTGAACAGAAGTGGGCTCAGTGGACGACGCTTGCAGAGCGCTTCTCCTGCATGCAATTCCCATTAACAAATCCTGACCGACATATAAGCCGATATGTATTTGTGCAGGCAGATTTGTGAGGAGTCGTTTGCTTCTCACGGAAGCACGGGTGCAGATTTAAGTATTGCATTTATGGTTTCTGTGACACAACACAATCTGAATTGTCTGTGGAAGCTTAAATTATATTCAATATTTATGGCCTGGTGTTGGAAGGAGGGGATGAAATGGTTGTTAGATACTCAAGTAAGGCGCAGGTGAGTATGATGTTATTAGAGCACTGAGGTAAGACTGTCCTAAAATAAACATGGGGCAACCGAAAGAAAAGCATTGGAGTAGAAGGTCTATGCCAGCCATTATTAGCCCAGAGCCACTTCAAAGTCTTCAATGGAGCTCCTAACATTCCAATGTTCTAAGTCGCATTATAGCCTGCTGTCGAGGGCTAACGGACTTGTTAAAGGCCCAAATTCTTACAACGGGGAAGAGGGACTTTAATAATCGGCACGGCCTGAGCCACAACGGGTATGATAGTAACCTCCAAGGCTAAAATGTTCTAAATCATACAAGGAGAAACAAAAAGGCCAGCTTTGGAATGGCATGTCTTTTTGGCCAGGATCTGCTTCAGTCTTCAGTGGTGATCCTCAACATTCCAATGTTCTAATACACATTATTACCCATCACAACCGCACTCATTTAATTGACTTTGGAATGGTGATAGGCCTAGGCAGTATAGTGAAGAAGCAAACCTTTGAATCTTAACATGGCGCTTAAACCCTGGCGTGGGAGTTCAGCTCACTAAGGTACATTATCTGCACCTTTGGCACTGTGAGCCTACAGCACACATGTCCCCAATGGTCATGCAAATACACTTTTAAATAGATTTTATAATGTTTATTGCAAAGAGAGTAGTGGGGGCATTAAGAGCAATGCCCATTATAACTAGAAAGAGGCGGCTAAAGGCTGATTCTTGGCATTAAGGGCAGTACAAAAGGCGTGCCAGGGTCTAAACCCTCTCCCTTCCCTTTTCCCTTTTGTACCCACCATCTGTAGTTTGTGTCACCTAAAGTTACTGTAACTGTCTGTTCTCCTAGGTGCTGTAATTCACACAATGCATTTCCTCTGCTTTCTCCATGAGCAGATTGTTTTTTTCCCCTCCATCTGGGATTTCATTTACACTTCAAAGGCTCACTTTGAACAAAAAATAACATTTGCTGACGATTTTAAGAGTTCAGATTGAAATGTCCTGCCAAATATAAATCCCGCTCAGTGTTACTTAGGGCAGAAATTGCAGGTTGTGCTCAGAAAGAATCTCCCTGGCCCAAAAATATCTCACAAGTTGGATGGAGCGACAGTGCAGTGACACAGCACCTTCCCCTGTCTTTCTTTTTCTGGACGTTTAATCATACCCTTCTTCCACTGCCATTGTTTACGATTTTAGCTGCACGCTCAGTCTTACAAATGCTCTTTTTCTGGGTGGTTTGAGATAATTAGGCATTAATTATAAACAAGGCTCCCAGTTTTCCGATTTTACTGATTTTTACAGATAAATACAGACAGAAAACAAAGTGCTTCCTGTCTGTTTTTATTTTTAAAAGCAGAAAAATACTAAAAATTGTGATTTTTGTGAAAGACTCTTCATGCTTCATGAATTACAGGCAAAATCGGAGCAGATAGCTGGGGAGTTACAAAACAGGATCAGATTTCCTTAAGTACAGGTATAAGTTAACATATATTTGTAGTATAACCCTACTATGCACCTATGGATGTAGTTTTATGTTATATGTACTTGTTTAATTTGTTAAAACACAACAGGCTTCCATGTATGAGTGCACGTCTAAGAGTTAAATAAATGTGGAAAAAGATACACTTTTTTAACTCCATTTACTCTTAAAACACAAAAGAAATATTAGATGATTTTCCATTCGCCATCAAATACTTTATTCGATTTTAAGAAATAGATTCATACAAATTAATATAGAAAGAAAATCACACCATCACAGTTATACATGAAATACACCTAATAAACATGTGACATAAAAATATGAATATATTGAATAGAAAAGATCATGATTAAAACAGTCAAGAAAATACATCTATGGCCAACACCCAGATCACCCACCCTTGCGTCCTGAGCTATAAACCCCCATAAGAAACCTTGACGCTTATAAACACATTTTCTGTGTAGCTAAAAGTCGTTGCAAGCATAAAAGGGCAGGTCTAACCTGATAAAAATCAGTAGTTAAAAATTGAGGTTTTAAAAACTTGTGTCAGAGGGTTTTATAAAAAGGGCAAATGAGTACAATGTGCAAGTATCGCATATTGAAAGCTTATCAAAGGAACATAAAGGCCGTTCAGAGTACTTATACCAGGCTTTTCCCAGGTATTTGTTTCAACAGAGCAGCTGCTGAAACAAGCCCAGCCTGAAGCAATTCAATAAACAACGCTGATGATCTGGCGTTTCAAGGAGGAGATACGGCTCTATCCCAGGTACTGTTTTCACCAAGACAAATTTCCTATATGATGGTTTGGCCCAGTCTGAGGCTTCCCCCTCGGCTGCCACTCTGAGAAGAAAGGTCTGCCTTAATCAGACAATATCTTTTTGACAAGGCTCGGTGGGTTGGGAAATAACTCTGGCCTCCCAAGGGCTCTAAGGTTTTCCCCGATATAAACTGTCAAGGAATATTGTGCATGTTGTCCAACTTCATACAATCTGAGATAACTAGCCTATTGAGACATAATTCTTCCTTCCGCCAGACAGCACTCCAGAACAAAAGGGGTTGCAACCCAAAAAAATCATTGATATAGTTCATCCCTAGCTCTTCTTGTAAGATCTCAGTAGGAGTACTCTGCCCCACCCTTAGGAAGGCCCTAAAATATGTATTCTCTGCCACCATTATTGAGTCTGGAGTTGTGTAACCCCAAAACAGCCAAAAGTGGAGATTGGGACATACTTGGCTTTGTAAATCTCGAGCATAGTTTTCAATGGCTTTTGGCCCAAACGGGAAGAGATATCATTTACTCCAGCATATACCTTCTTAAAACTTCAAATGTTTTTTTTATAATAAGTTGCTGGTTAAGTCCAGAATCTGTCAAAATTCTTAAATAAGCACAATTAATAACCTTATTTAAAATCTGGCCCTGCACAGAAAAAGTGGCCCTTTTCGTGTTTTTCGGCCCCTGGACCCTCACATGCAATTTTTTTAAGTTGATAAGTGAATCCAGGGTGCCCATGAAATCGACGAAAAGGTCTAAAAGCCGGTGCAAATGAAAAACAGCATCGTCTGCATATAAAAGAGCCAGGAGCAATCTGCCCCCAGCCCTTGAGACATCTAAGCCCTGTACAGAAAGTTCTAGGTGATTAACGTATAAAAAAAAGAAAGGGGGCCAAAATACAGCCCTGCTGGATTCCTGTTCGAAGTGCAAAGTGCTTCGTGCATTTAACATTGCCACTGTAACAGACTGAAGCCATCAACCCACGTTGTAGGTCCCTGAGAAAGTCTAACAGACTCTGTTCCACCCCCCATGGACCCCAACTCTGCCTAGAGCTTGTCCCCTGTTAACCTTATCAAAGACAGAACTGAGGTCCATGAAGGCAAGGTGAAGGGAACCCTTTTGGCTCTAATGTATTTGTTGATTACAAGATGGTGGAGGAGATTCTGCTTCTCAGTGCCCCTCCCCAGTCGTGGCGGGTGCAGGTACGAGTGGGGGGTAGGGCAGGGGCAGCGCAGAGCATGGAAAGTCGACAGATGACGGAATATTCAACACTGCGGCATGCGCAAGGTAAGTGGTTTTATTTATTTATTTTCTCTATTCCGTCCACTTTCGACTCACCCACCCCGCCCGCTGCACCAGCCACTGCTGCCCCTCCCCGAGCAAGACCCATATTGGATGTCGGACAAGATGTTGTGTTCCTCTGCCCAATGTGTTAATCCCTTCAGTATGACCTTGCCTATTATCTTGAGCTCAACATCAATTAATGTGATGGGCCTGTAACAGGAAGGTTCATTCCTATACCCCTTCTTGAACACGGGTACAATGATAGAATGGCACCAGGTAGGGAACTACTAATAGCAGCATTAATGTGTAGGGTAAGAAGAGGAGCCCAGAAATCCCCATTAGCCCATTATTGTGTCCTTGCCATTTCGTACTGGCAAGGACACAATGGTATCCCTAATCTCCTCCCACTGTAGCGTCGGTTTGGCACCCTGAGCCAGGGACAAAGTAGGAGAGACTAATTCGTCCCCTTGATATAAAGCTGAAAAATGGTCCTCTCAAGCCTGGGCAGGTACAAGAGCAGATGGTCCACCACCGGACCCCCGTAAAAAAGAGATGATTAACCACCTTCTAGAACAAGGTGCTATCTTTTTTGAGTGCAGTCAAAAAGAAGGTCCTCCCACAGCTCATTCTTTAGCTAAGCTTCCTATGTTTTACTGCAGCTCTATAAATAGCCCTACACTCATCTGCCTCCCACGTGTCACAAGGTTTCTTTTTTTACGTGACTTAGTACAGTTATTATTGAACCATCAGCATGAAACCTGGGACCCGGACCTAGCGGGCCTTATAAGGGCAGTATTAATGTAGGTACATATTTCATCGTACGCCAATTAAATCGTGTGGTGAGGGGCCTCTGCATTCGGATACATTTGTATCTCCAAGAAGCAAGATGTAACTAACTAAATGATAGAATTCTCAGGGATAATTTTGTCTCACTTAAATCACCTGATCAATTGTTTTAACTTGAGCTTCAAAACAGGAGAGAAATTCTGCCTGCCCATGTCCCAATGAAAGCAGGCAGAAAAGGGGTTATGGTCTATGGAAATGTTCCATTCCACCAAAAATGAGATAAGGGAGGAAAGTAAACCAACAGAGACATAAATTTAGTAAATTAAGGAACCAGTGGTGTAAAGAAACTTGCAGGGGCCCCCATGCTCCGGACTCAGACAGGAGCTCTCAGGCCCGCCGGTGCACAGTGCCAGAGGGGGCCCCATGGAGCTCAGGCCCGCCGCACCGCGGGTTGCGGGGCTATTTTTATGCCACTGAAAGGAACCTCCTCCAAGACTGTTGAAAGTAGGGGAGTTATTACCTAAGAACAGGCTCTCAATATGCCATATTATATTTGCCAGACAGCTCATTCATGAAATCATCCTGTGGATTATGCTTGAGGTGAATTTGGTCCTGAAACCCACCCTTATCCTTTTCACATTCCTCATAAAGAAAGCAACCTCTACAGGGGTGAAGATTAAAATCACCAAGGATCAGTGAATCTGTATATTTGCTAAGGCGAGTGGTACAAAAGGAATGTAAGAAAGTCTAAGTGAAATCAGTTTGACCTCAGACTCCTTCCCAGGAACCGCATTACAGATATTAGTACACAAAATCCTTGTATTATTCTTAAATGAGAGGAGAACTCTTTGTATATGGGGAGAAATACCCACAATCTCTTCCATTTTATAGGACAGGTCAAGTTTGACAAAGTTCACTAAGCTCCCACTTGCTCTCCCAGTGGACAAGGGTGAGGCATTGATTGCAAAGGAGGCATATTCATCTAAATGAATACCCCCCTTGTATCCCATGTCTCCTAGAGACAAATATGATCAAAAGGGGCAAATGTCTTTGATCAGTCAGGTTCATTAGATTTCTCCCGCAAACCTGCTATGTTCCAGCACATGACCTGGAGGGCCCTAGATGGGGTGTACCCAGAAGTAGGAACTCGAATATCGAGGTTGCTCCCTAGGCAATCCTGATCGTTCAGTCCACTTAGGGGTTCGTAAAGATTGGGCACAGCAATATTCAGCCCTGGGTTTCGAGCATGGACAATAACAGGGGGCTTAGAAACGTCTGCAGAAGGGACCCCCTGGCTAGATACCTCTGTGATCATGGGTTTATATAAATAGCCCAGGGGCAGGACTATGATACTGGGTTTACTCCAAAGTTCAATATCATATATCAAGCACTATGGGTGTTGCAAAAATTAACTACAATGCAGTTGTCCCCAAAGGATTTGAGGTCACTGCCTATCCAGCCCGCCCTACGTACCGTGATCATTTCAACAAACAGCATCTGTCTAACTGCAGGAGGAGCCCTCCCAGCAAGCCAGTGAACAGCCTTGCTCTTGAGTTGCTGTTAATCTTCTTGGGCAGGATGCAATACAGACGGGACATTAGCAAGAACCAAGACATAGTGGTGCCGGAAGAGGGGAGATGCATAGTTACAGTGGAAGAAGACCAAATCTGTCGAGCCCCCACCGGAACTTTTTGCAATAGCATAGGATCTCTTTGCTCTGGATTTGGTTCACTTGAGGCTGTCCAAGATCCTGCCCCAGAACTGCTCTAACAATTCTCTCATTGTAATGGCCTTGAGCTGTGGCAGTAATACCTGGGGGATTACGAATAATGTTTCCTGCAACTAATAAAGCACTCACTGTGTCCACTCCTGAAGCAAGTCCTGTGATAGCAGGGAAGTGCTGACTCGTACATTGGGGTGTCTCGGGGGGTGCACTCACCTAGGTGATGTTAGGGTGTTCAAATTAGGAGTCGTTCTACTCATGATAATTCCAATCTGTTACCTGGGGGACTCAACAGAGTTTACCAAAGAGCCCACCCTATCTCCCAACCCATCAAATCTATGAATGAGACTTTCAAGAGCCAATAATATTTTTGGTTCCAGGACACTAGGGACATTCGGGGTTGCACACTCGTTTGTGGCAACCACTTGCCTCTTTTTTACTTTCACTTAAGCTAGATTTGGGAGAAAGCGTAGGCACCCCTCTTTGACTTCTTACCTTTGGATCTACAACAGCTCTCTCCCTCTTTGCTCCCTTAGAAACCACCAGAGCTTGTATGTCTGGTGGAGCAACCATTTTTCAAAGTGCCATGTGGCGCACACACATGCCGTTTGGGCATGTGTGTGCGCCACATGTGCACCCATGTCATTTTGGGGGTGCATCAGGATGGCAGCCTTTTGGCCGAATAGCACCCTTGAAATTGCATGCACAATTTGCGATTACCTTTTTGGTAATCGCAAATTGCGACTGGTTTCCCATTCAGGCCTATGGGCCTCTAGGCATCGCAATTTGCGATTCGCTAATAGGGAATGTGTAGGAATCGCAATTTATTTAGCGATTCCTACATGCACCTGGAATTGAGATTCCTTAATAGCGATTCCTTAAAAATAGCTATCCAGCAATTCCTTACGTTGATGTATGTGCCCCTAAATCTCTTCCGCGAGGGCCCCCACTGAGTTATTTAAAAATGATAGGATTGAGATGCCAGTCCTAGGGCATTTATCAATGGCGTTTTTGACTTTGGCTTTCCTTTTCCCTGTTATGCAAATAGAGATGGGGCTGCCAACTACTGTTCAAACGCCAGGGCAGATTAAACAAAACTAGCCTGATCGATCGGGTATAAGGCCTAGGGAAACCCAAAAGGAACACTCAAAACTATAAAATCACAGTACCTTGCTCAGATAAGAAAATCTTTAGACAGGAGACCAATTGATGAGAGACTAGAGCCAAGAGAGGTGGCTCAGCCCAGCCTCTTCCGGGCTTTGACGGGCCTGACCTTTGCCTGGGCTTTGCATGGGCATGGCCTACATGCGTCTCACACAGCTGGAGCCCACAACGTACCTTATGGTGCTAGATGGAGGTATGTGGGCTCCTCCCACTGTCTTCGCATTGGGGCTTCCTGACGCAGGTCACCCTGGGAAAGTGAGTCCCTCAGCAACTAGCAATCAGCAGCAGCATCCCCAGCAGCAGGAGCCCACAATGTGCTTTATGGCGCTAGATGGGGGGTATGAGGGCTCCTCCCCCTGGCCTAGCATTGGCACCTCCTGGCACAGGTTTTCCTGGGACAATGAGTCCCTCAGAAGCAGGCAATAGGTGGCAGCATTCATCAGGCTAATGATCTTTTCAATTGTCCACATTTTGAGATTGTTATGGACGTTTGGTATTCTGTTGATTTCCACAAATTTTTCTTAGTGTATTCAATGTAGTGATGGGTGTTTTTAGAGCATGAACGACAGCCTGTGCAAAAATAAATAATATATGAAATCCCATATGCACAGACCTGTTTCAGGGGGGAGACTCGTGATTTTTGATGCCAAGAACAGATTTCTTTTAGCTGTTTCCCGCCTAAAATTTCAATGTTAGTCAATGGAGACAATACATTTTGCTTTTCGAAATGTTTCCATGTATGAAACAACATATAAAATATTTGCTGGTAAGTATAAAGGAACCAGTTTGTGTACAAATAAAGCATAAACTATTTTCCAACCAAAGCATGCATATTTAACAACACAAGAATTTCATCTACTTCACCTTCTCTTGAAGATTATTCCCTGGGACCACACTGAGCTTGAAACCAAGACCTCGAAACTGAGCAGTTGGGATTTTTTGGGCATAAATGTTCTGTTCTTTGGTAATCCTGCAGAAGTGGGTAGAATAAACATTGTAAAGATGTCAGAAACATTTTCACATCTTGCTTGTGTAAGTGTTAATATCGGTGAATGCGATGTCAATGTATGCCATGATATATGCACACGTAACATCGTCAAAAACAGTAGATGCAATGTCAATGTACGCCATAATCTATGCACACATAGAAATGACATTAACAGTAAAAACTATGTTGATGTACGCTGTGACAAATGTACGCAAAATATCGAGAATGTAAGTAAATATGATATCATTGACCGCCATGTTATATGTGCATGTAGTAACGAAGTTGTGTCATTGCTGTCGAATTCACCATAGATGAATTCCCCATCAACCCAGTCAGATATATGTGGTCAGACCCAGACCAAAGGTCACAGGTGCGGGTACACTTAGCCCAAAGACAAAAGCACAAACATGAAATCCCTGATCAATCTCACAGATAGTCAGCTACACCACAAACAGGTCAGAGCGAATTGTCCCCAATAAAACATGTTTGGCCAAAGGCACGCGTTCCCAAAATACCACAGAGTCAGATGCCACATGTAGTTTGGAACACTCAGTCAATCAGAACACAGCATGCACACCACATGCAGTGATCATGCGCTCCCCATGCCGAACATCTGGGCACATGCAGAATGCCCCATGCTAGCTCTCCACGAGGTCAAGAGCCTCCTGTGTCCCCCATATCAGATGGTTGTATTTATGGTTCATGACTGGGCCCGAACTCCATGTTTTACAAGAATGTGTAACCATTTCATTGTACCTCAAGGACTGGCTATGTTACCGGCCAAAACTTCTGTACATTGAGGCTGTCTTTAGACACAACTCTGTTGATTCACTCCCGGGTGCTGCGGTTAATTAGGCCAACTTGTTCCTGTTTTGCCAAATGCCTCTTATCTTTTAATTTTTTCAAGGTAAATTCATATCTGATCAACATAAGGACTACTAAATCATACAAAGTTACATTTAAATTCTTCAAACTCTTATACTGTCATCTACCCAACATGATCTGGTTCTTCGAACCATGGATTACCATAACTTCCGAATGTCATACTATATGCTAAGGGGCTTATTTACAAGCCCCTTGTGCCACCGGTCCGTCACTTTTAACATGGGAAAAAGTGACGTACCTGCTGCACATGGGGCTTGTAAATAAGCCCCAAATGTTCAAAATTGGCAATGAAAAGTCAAGATAAAATGGATTTCCATCTCAGGAGCGTACAACTGTTCAGTGTCTTTTAAAAACAAGCATTGGTTAAGCCAATAGAACTGACTAGTTTGAGGTTCATGTGTTCTTTGTTGTATTGACTATTGACCTTATTTAGATTTCGGCAGATGGGTTACTCCATCACAATGGTAACGGATATCCTGTCCGCTGAAATATAAATCCCATACGCTAATATGGGATTTATTTTTTTGTGGACAGGATAACCATCACCATTGTGACCGAGTAACCCGTCCGACGAAATCTATATCAGACCCTCAGTTATTGTGTGTTGTGTTTGGATACACAACATAGAAAACAGATTTTCAGTCACCTGTATGCAATCCAACAATGCCTAGATGCATGCCTGTGCACATGCAAACACATACATGCATATACAGTCACATAGAGAAGCAGTTTCATAGCCTCACATGGACACAGACACACACAAACACTCACACACTCTGTTTCTCTCTCTCTCTCAAGGATTGTAGTTCACAATACAGTGGATTAAAATATGCAAGCAAAAAAGTCTAAAGAAAAGTTTCAAAGGTGTGATATTTTGAATTGCGTGCACAACTGTAATTATATGTCCTATTGGAAAGTTGAGTAAATGTGATTTCCAGAGAAAGGTTTTATTATAGCCATGTTTCTTTGTTGCTTCGGGTGGGCCATTTTGAGTATGATGGCCATGGATTTAGTTTGTGGTACTTACATAATGCAGCATTTGCTCTGATGCCTCAATGAAAGCTGCATGAGAATATTAAATAAAACACTCTATTTTGTTAATCTGTGGAATGCAATAAATGTAGGGAAGATTTTTTTTTAGATTCTTGAGTGATGGCACATTTTAATACAGTGTCCAAATGAGTGTTTTCAAAAGAAAAAACAAGACGTAGCTTGGTCAGTAAGATTGGGAGGTGTGAGCTTCAGAGTTTTCAACAACCTTGCTGGCATATAATGTTAAAATACATTATACGACTAGTAGGGTGCAGGAGAGAGACTTAAGGGGCAGTGGAAAGAGAGAAGAATGCGAATTGGTAGGGGTACTAAGTGAGGGAAAACACAATGGGCTCGATCCACTAAACTGAGACAAAGTCTAACTTCACTACGCGTAAATTCCCTTTGTGAATACTGATAGTCGGAAAGTTAGACTTTCGTATCAGTTTACCTTTGTGAATCAGGCCCAATATGTTGCAAGCTAACTTAATTTTATGAAGACGATTAAAACTAAGTGAGGGAGAGTGTGTGGGTTTATGTACAATTTCCGGTCAAATCCGCCAGTCACCTCACCATACCCAACTGAATGCATTTATACCAAACTATTTACCAAAAAATAAATGTATTGGGTTATGGTGTAACCACCCCGAAGCTATGCCCCTAAGAAATAAACTAGACAGTGTGTCTAATGGAGCACTGTCTTAAGTCTCAAAGAGAAGCTAACACACAACCTAGCATTAGTAAAAAACAATTAATGACATGGTAAATATAAGCTCAGCAGGACAGAAGGAATTAGTCAGACAGAATCCCAAATTTGCATAGAGCAGAATTTAGCTGAACACCTAAAGCTCTCAAAATAGAAAATAAAGAAAAGATAATGAAAAAGTTGGTAATAGAAAGAAGACTTGTAAATATGCCCCAAATGTTAAGAGAAAAAAACTACAATCCATAAACACTCAAACAATGTCATCTTGGGAGATCACAAGAGAATTCAGTCAGGAGGATACAGTTGATCTGTAGCTCTCAAATAGAAAATAAGATGTAGCTAAAAAAAGAGTAGATTATAAATTGTGAGCAGTAGTAAATGTAACCAAAACAAAAGGCATTTTATTGGGGTAGATTGAAGTAAAAGTGGAATGAGAAACTTTAAAATAAAAAATAATGTTCACAACCTTCTATACATTGAAAGCCCCCCACAACTATCTTAACAAAAGAACTATCTACAACAGAGCTAACTTATCGCAGCACTCAAAACATATTTTATGTTGATTTTTTGTGGTCAGGCGTGGCTTAAAAAAGGATAGCTAAGGACTACATTTAATAAGCAGAAGGATGCTTTAACCGTGTTTCAGAATCCTCCATCCTTTTCTAGCTAGGAATAAATATTTATCATGTTGATCCTTCTTATAACTATATACTTCAGTCCTCAGGTTTAGAGGACTTCAGGATTGAAAAGATATAAAAAATTGTGAACTGGCACACACTCTGATCAGAAACATTCCACAACTACCCATGATAAAGAGAGCTGTCAGGTAACTTTAAAACAAAATGGTCACGGGCTAGCATTCGTGAGAGGAGTGGTCCAACAAAGAATCATGTAACGAAAAAATTGCAATGGACTAGTAATTTTGTTAAACTAATTACAGACAGCACTAAATGTGAGAAATCAATTGGCCTAAAAAAATCTAACCACCTGGCCCAAGTCTATGACATCTTGGGATGTAGCAGGTCTTAGTAGATGTTTAGAAAAGGGTAGTGTGTTTTTAGATAATTCAGACCTCTTGTGTCTATGGAGAACTTGGAATGTGGGTAAAATTGGCTTTCATGGCCTTAAATTATTTGTGGGTAGAGCAACAAAAGAAAATAGGAGCAAATCAATGATTCAACATACATACCGGCTGCTCATATAGACAAGTGCAGATTGAGAATTTGCAACATGTAGTCTTGTTCAAATTGAGATCAAAAGGAGTCATGTGAATAATTTTAATAAATACCTATATATATATATATCAGGAAATGACAAAATCAACCCCATCCGTACTTTCATTGATAAATTTCCAAAAGTCACAATATTTTCTAGAGGTGATTTTAATGCAATCTCATAAAAGACTAAAGCAAAGAAAAACACATTCAAATCTGTAACAATAAAAGGGGAATCCATCAGTTATATGCAAAGTAAAACAGTCCAACAAGAGAAGAAAGTGGCTTTACAAACAATGAATGTCTTTTGAACTCAAAAACGTGAAGGGTTGATTTAAAACTGTTCTACTTTACCTACTGAACTACTATAACTCATGCCCTATTTTAACTATAACTCACACCCTCGCCTTGGACTGCTAATTATCTCACATATTACACCATCCAGCCATGCTCTATGACATCATTGACAACATCATTACAACATATGAAATGGTATCATTGATGACAACACAGTGCTTGGATGGGGTGCAAGTTATAATTACTTTAGAGCTTGAGTAATAGTTACTTGAGATAACTATTACTGGCGAATTCCAGTGGTTTTGTTTGTTTAAAATGTTTTTCACCTTATTAAAACGTCTCTTTAACCTTTGTTTTTTGTTAAATATATATATATATCATAGAAATTCACTGAAAAGCCTAATGTTAACATGGAGTTTTACATAAGGAAGGTAGTAATATTTTAACTTATATTTGTTTTTAAAAACTTGAAAATTCATTGAAATAGCACTACAGATTTAAAACCAAAAAACACTGTAATTCCGCAGTTATGCGTCACTGACATAAGTGTAACTTCCACCACTATGATGCAATGCTCAACAGCCGCACAGATTACATCACTGATGAAGTTTAAAATCTACGGTGGTGCCACTGTATACTAATAGTTAGGTCAGAGTTTCTTTGGAAGAGTGTTTTTAGCTTTGAAAATAACTTTGCAAATTTCACAAATCTTCCCAAAACTTTCCCCAAAAATGTTCATCCATCTCAGCTCCTTCATGGAAGGTTTTGAGGTGATCCATCAAGTGAGAGAAAAGAAAAAGGGTGTCCCAAAACATTGTTTTTCCATATTAATTCCCATAGGAAAAATGTGTTGCCTCTAAAGAAAAAATTGTATTACACCAAATTTGGCAGAAAGTTAGAACTCTGCTCAGGAAGTGTGCTTTTCGTTATTTGGTGTGAGTCTGTTCTGACGTTTTTGAGAAATTTGTGTTTAAAGAAGTGTTCGGGTGGTCATGAAGTGGTTAAAAAATAGATATAGCTGGAGAGTTGGTCCCGTAGCCAACAAAAGTAAAAAAAATAGGGCCCTCTAATTGTCTGAGGGAGCTTTTTCCTTTATAAACCTTTCCGGTACCATGCAATACCACACAATTTGAGTGACCTACCGTAATTTGGAAGAAAATGTTGTGGCACACATTACAGAATTCTAGGACTTGGGGCCAGATGTACAACAGTTTATAGCAGTCACAAACGGAAAATCAGGCTGTTTGTGACCGTTAACAAATGTGGTGGTATGTACATACCCGATTTTGAGAGTCGGTTACAAATTACTGACATTAGGAAGGGGCATGACAAGAGCGTCCCATCCTAATAGTGAGTCATACTTGTATGTACAATTGCTTTCTTCGATCGCAATTGGGGTCGCTAAACACTTGCAATTTACCACCTACTTCAAGGTAAGCCACTCACACTTGAAAAGTGGTCCCCAGGGACCCCTCTCCCTTTGTGAATGGATGTGAAAATATTTTTTAAGAGCAGGCAGTGGTCCCACGTACCAATGCTTACTCTTAAAAAATGAAACAGAAACGTTTGATTTTTCATTTTTAAATGCATCCCTTTTTTCCTTTAAGGAAAACGGACTGCATTGTTTAAACTGCTTTATTGAAAAAGCCGTGCTGACCCCAGCAGGCCACCATCCCTGTGAGTGCTAGCCATTCCCAATGGGTCACAAACTGTGACATGCCTCATAAATATTAATGAGGCAAGTCCCCAGAGACCCCATTTGGAATGGCAAACAGTGTCTGAAACACTGTTGTACATTCCCTTTTGTGAGTTGCAAAACGTTGCAATTTGCGACTTGCAAAATGGAATTTCGTAGATCTGGCCCTTAGTCCCTGTTTCGTGGAACAATTGTGTAAAAATAGTATAAGGGGGAGGGTAGATATATGCTGACCCCCTAGCCCTTGTGGGGACCTAGTGGGTGTTGAAAATTAAAAGAAGTATTTTTTGGGTTACCAGAATCACATAGCCCCGTGGAAGCCTGGGTGGCCCTCCACTGAGGTACTGTGGTAATCAAGTGGGAGCCGCCCCTCAAGTTTCATCCCTAGAGTACCATGGTACTGTGCAAGCTTCAGCCAGTGATGCTTGCATGGTATTGTGGTACCATAGGGGTGAAACTTGCACGGTAGTATCCTGGGAGTATGTCGGTACCCCCAAATACTTTTGTTTTTTTTAAATTAAACCATTTGTAGGTTGACGGGCATTGGCTGCCCACAGGGGATTGGGCTTAGGGCCCAGCCGAAGGTACAGCTAACCCTCTGCTGCACACATTTGAAGGTTGTGTACAGTGGAGGGTTGGCAGCTCACAGGGGGCTGGTCAGAGCCAACCTCCCACTGTATACATCTTTCGGCGAAGGTCATGTGCAGCAGGAGGTTGGCAGCTCCCAAGGGGTTGACCAAAGAACCTGGGCAAAGGCCAACAGACTTTAGTTGAAGGCTGAGCCCAGCGGAGTTGGCCTCCCACAGCAGGGTTGAGTGTGAGTGACAGAGGGCAGGCCCTGCGGCCAATCTCCCCTGCTGCGCGCAGCCGAAGGCCATGCACAGCAGGGGCTTGGCAGCCAACTCAAAGCTGGCTGAAGGCTAATCCATCCTGCACACAGCCAAAGCCCATTCTCAGTGGGGGTGATTTAGCTACTGACGTGGGGTTGGGTACAATGGTGATGGCTGGCAGCTGTGCACAACTTGGTGTTAGCCGCCGGCTAGGTTTAATCACAAGCCAGAGGCCAGGTCCTGTGGCTGGCCGCCGATTGAACATATTCAATGGCTGTGCACATCGAGTGGTGGACTGCTCTCACACTCCCCCACACATGGACAAATGCCATGCACAGCTAGGGGGTTGGCAGCCTGTGTGAGGTTAGGCAAATGCCCTGCAGCCAACCCCTGCTACACATGGCCTTTGACCTGAAATGCCCCCAGACAGAATTGAAGCACCTTGTACTGCACTGCCAATGTAAGTCTTGAGAAGCGGATTACTGAATTGCATTCTCCCACTAGTTTAGATATGGAAAAGTTATTAAATACATTTATGAGCACAGGTATTTTAAGGCGTAAATGCAAAGGCACTTCAAAGTACCATGTGGCTGAAGGGGCTCTAAAAACGATGCTCTGACCCCATTTTGAAAGCTGACTTATGTAAGTGAGGTAAATATATCATTTAACATTTGCATGGGAAATGTGAAAAGTAATGTTTTCCACAGGGTTTATTTTTAGATGGGGAGCTGTTCCTTTTGAAGGAAAGCCAGTAACAGAATCCAGGTTACTCTCCTTTGCAATATGTAGATCTCATGCTTTAGGTGTGCAGCAAGCCCTGTGGGCAGACTGCGCTTAACTGTGCAATTCACAAACATTTGCAAGTAATGTATAACTTATTCCGGTAACAAAAGTGAATATATATATGATTAATAGTGTGCACATTGGAGTAATGTACATGTTTTATAAGCTGTTCAAATTTCCCTAAACCGTTGTAAGAAGTGTCTGGGAGTCTGCACATTACTGAAAAGGTTAGTGTATGTCTACATATTACTGGAAAGGTTAGTGCCTGTACAAAATAAAAAAACACAAAGTTGTAATTTGGCAAGTATGGTATAAGGAAAATAGATGGGCTAGTCCTTACTAATTCTGTGAAATTCAGACATCTCTATGAAAGAAATCACAAGATTGCTCAGAAACTAATGTGAATTCATGGTTGGTGCAGCATGACAGGCTTTTGACGAGAAGGTGGTGAAACAGAATGCCTCAAAAGTTAGGTATGAGGCATTTTGCCAGGGAAACATATTAATTTATTTTACAAGTTCTTGAGTGGAATATTTGAATGTTTGTGCCAATCCAAAGGCTTTAAAGGTACATAAAAGGATTCATTAGGAGTCAGATATAGGCTGGACACATATGTTTCTGCATGTGATGCTCAGGCTAAAAAGTAAAAAAAATAACAAGCTCTTTATGGCTCTTCATTGTCAGACGTTGCAATCTCTTTCAAGGAGTCACCTAATCCAGTGTCAATATCAATTACAAAAAGATTTGGAGTAACACTGCTTCAACTACAAGCATGGGAAGCATGAGCTAATTGAGTATGAGCAGTGTAAGGTAAACTTCTAAATGTATGCAGGTGACACTCAAGAACTTTTCCTTCTAGACAAAAAATCCACATAACACTGAAAGCATCACTTCTTGCTTGGATCCCATTATACAGTAGATCAGTAGATGAAGGAGAATTTGCTCTGCACCAATGTAATTGAACTAAGATTAGTGTATTGTGAGAAAGTGTGCCCAACTCGCTACCATTCTACTGACCCCCCGAGGTCTGGTACCCTAATTTCCAATACCTCAAAAACCAGAAACCTGGGAATACTCCACAGTTCAATGCAGTGGTTAAAGATATCAATCTCTAACTACCTCTTCTAAATAAAGCACTCCCACTGCGCCAAGCGTGTGAGAAATGCAGTCTAAGGAGGCAATTAGATGTTACTGGGTGCCAACTATATTGATGGGGGCAGTTTACTTCTGGTGTCATGGGGCTTTCTTATCACGGACCCTCATACTGGTTACATAGTACTCATTTTAGCATTATTACATATGACCTATGCACACGTTGTAATATCAACAGTGTGAGTTACTGTATATAAACACACAATTATAACAATGGTCAAATGGCATTGCCAAATCACAAGAAGCCACTCTATGCCAACCATACCTGAAAGCCGGTCTGGGCAGACAAGCTCTTCAAAACGTTCTGAAGACCAGGCTGCTAACTCTACCAATAAAGGACTACAGGGCACATTGGAATGTGGACAATGTTCAACCTAAACAAAGTAAGAACATGGAAGGAGGCTTTAACGTACATATATACCACAACAAACCAATGGAGCGTGCATGTGCCGGAAAGTTCTTTGCCGTTGCTGGAAAGACTTTATGTCAAACTCAATGAACAAAAAATAACAGCATAATAACAATCTACATGCCGACTGTCGCTGAGCATTAATATCACTGCACGCTATGGCCATTAGTGATCTTGCATTAAGTCCACAGGTTAAGATCAATGCTATTGTCGCTGAGCATTAATATCACTGCACAATATGGTCATTAGTGACCTTGCATTAAGCCCAACAGTTAAGATGAACCAATATCAGGGCCCCGACTGAACAACCGATGTATATGTCACTGGCTGTTTTTCTTTCAAAATAACCTCATTTTAGATGTCTTTTTACTAACCTATTGTTTTAATTATGAAAGTAACATACATTGTATTTGTAAATGATTTTAGGTAATCATGCAATAAAGTATTCTTCTTCAGTGCAGAAAATTAAACGCTGGTGCTAAGCACCGGAAACCACTGGCACAAATTAAGCACTGCATTCACGTGGACACATTTGCAAGCTCTGACTATGGGCAGAGGTTGGCATTTCTCATTTTAAAGAAAAATAAGCGCATTGTGTATTGTACCTAATCAGCAAAATTCTTGTGAATATTTATCAAGTCTACAAATGATATTAAGATGTCATGAATACTAGTACATACCCTGCAGGCAGCAGTAATCAGTTTCTAGTTGAAACACTATAATAAAAAACATAAATTCATGTAACTGCTAATGCGCATTTCTTTAATCATGAAATATGGCACTGTAAACAGCTCATCACAAATGGCCTGGACTGCGGGTAGGCGGTTAATACATTTGACTTGTTCCGTAAAAGTATAAAACTGTACAGTCATTATTGTGTATGAAAAACATTTAGGCAAGAGAGAAGCACTTTTTTCGACCATGGCAAATACTGTGGAATAATTTGAATACTTTGAAGCAATGTCTACTGAATATGGAATAGTAATGCTGCTGTTTTATTTGGTTTTGTAAACAGTGCTACATATTAACCCCTTGCATGCCCGCCCCTTTCCCCGCCCAGTGCCGCGCCTTGCATTAGCGGGCGGAGTTCATGACGAGCTGGACTCGTCATGGGCACAGCGCCACCGCAGCCCATGACGAGTCCAGCTCGTCATGGGCACTGAAGGGGTTAAATGTCAACCCCGCCGAATCAAAATGCCACAATATACAACAGAACTCACTTAGAATGGCTTATGGAATACGATATTCATTGCTAGATTAAAAAAGTGCACAGACTATTTCTTTAATTTAAATTTTTGTGCAATAAAGGCACAAACATTAAAGCAAAACATCATCCTTAGACACCTTGGGAAATTTTTGGGGACAAATCAGGCACATCAAATGCTATTTATAAAAAAACAGGTGCTCTTGGTCTTCCCACAGTCATTTCATACCCTTAGCCAGTCCAATATGTATTTATTTCATTTATTAGAGTGCTTTTATCTGAAGAGCTTGAGCATAAAAGGAGCAGTACAAGAGAATGCAGAAAGACAATTGGTGACAGCCAGGCTAAGCCTGACAAAAACATATTTAACAAATGGTCTTAGAACAGGGCTTTGACTGAGATCTACCTGAAAAAGGACATTGTTTCCCATACCTAGGAGTCAGAGCCTCAAAAGAACAAAGCAGAATGAGGCATAAGGAGGTTGAAGTGCAGACAGCCTGTATAAAGAGGCTCAGTACAGGTGATGCCTGGGAACGCGATGCAGGAGGATGGATGGGACGCATTGAGATGGGATGAGATAGCATGAGATGAGATGATAGATGATGATCCAGCAGAAGCATTATAAAATTATTTATTTTTCTTTTCACCACTACTTCCTCATTTATACACCTGACAATGCTGGGCCCTTTACAGTTAGTAGCATTCCTTTTTCCACAGAGGCAAATGGGCCTCTGATGGATCTTTCTCCGCCGATAGGAGGGGTGGGAATTAGGGCATCCAAAATATCCAACATTAGCCACCCAATGAGGACCATTAATTGGTGACTAAGTGCCTAATTATGAGTTTGGTGATCCCACAGCAGACGGTGCAATGTGCTGTCCGCTGTGGGACCACCAAACCCGTAGTGATTTGGCAGGCGGTACTGTGGCGGTCTTAGAGCGACGGTCTGTCAGGCTGATAAAAGTGCCTAACAGGCAGACACTGTCACTCTCAGAACATGACTGCAACTTCCTGCACGGTGTGGCATACATGCAGTCTAGTATGAAACTACACATTCAGCCAAAGTTCAATCTCAAAGAGTATAGTTATGAAATATTCATCAGGTACAAGGTTCTAACCATAATTTAAGGCAAAAGAAGGTTTTGAGGAACTTACATCAGCTACAAGTTACAAATTCCTACCACCATTAAAGACATAAGGATAGTTAGTCTCTCTAACAGCATCCAAAAGGTTCTAAAGCAAAAAAGATAAAAGGAATCAAGTTAAAGTCCACTAAGCGTGAGTCCATAAGCATGGGCAAATAGAGGAAATGACGCAAATCAGGTAGTCCTGCAAAGAAGGATTTCAGACCAACTGCGAAATGGCAGCAGTCTCGACAAAAATGGTCCAAAATAAGAGTTCAAAGATTAGTCTATAAAATCATAGGTAGACTATATATGCGTTTGTGGCTTTTGCGAAGAAAGAAAAAACATGGCGATGCCCCTCCCTTGAGGTTTCTTCTTTTATAGTCTTTAAGCCGCTTTTGGTGACGCAGTATCACTCCACTATGGTCAATCCATCACATAGTTAGTTTCCATATGAAATCACCAAATGCACTTTAATAATTCCTGCATACTTTTCCATGCTGGCCATGAGACAGAACTGGCTTTCCTGGCCTCACAGGTTTGTCAATGGTAAGAAGTATTCAGTGCAACAGTCTATGGCATTGGGTTAAAGTTCTCTTACCCACAAGACTATTTCACAGTGAACTCTAAAGGAATGTCCTTAAAACATATGATGAGACATGTACAGAACGAATAAAGAAACATTTGCAGAAATGCCAAAGGACCATTGTATTTGGTAACTGGGAAATGCAGCTTAGGAAAGAACTTGTTTAAAGGCCTTAACAATGCATGTGTCAACTTTCCATTAGAATCAATATAATGCATCAAACCATACATTTTATAATAAGAGAAAATAGAAATGCTTCACCAATATATTATTACACAAAATTGATTACCCTTAACTATGGCCTTCTGCCACGATTGTTGAACATCCCCACATGTAAATTATTCCTAAAAGTATTTTACTAAAATTGTTTATGGTTTTTTATAATCATTATGGTCTCCACTATCATGTTTTTAAGTTTCAGCTCCCTAACTAATTTTATCGCATAATTGCACAATATTCTGTTCATGATGCTTTACAATGAAAGGCAGTAGAAATGCTAAGCCACATCATTAGAATCATCTTTTTCTAGCAGTAAGTGAATAATAAAACATTATATTCATAAGTAATCTTGTTATTATCATTCAGCAATGAATTTCTCTTTTTCTAGCACTTCTCAAGCACGCTTTTACGGTGGTGTTTCTTCACGTCTCAATTGCTGTATCATTTCATTTAACTTGAGCAATGTGCACATTTTAGGTATCTGTGTCTAAATCGGTAAATGTCTTGTGGAAAGTGTTTTGAAATATTTCACATCATTAATTATAATAACTGATACAGATACAGATGATACACTTCACCACACCACACACCACACACTTCAACTGATACAACTGATCTTGTGGGAATAGCCAATGATAGGCGCAGATGGACAGCAACTACGCTGGCAACAGCTAACTTATGTAAATTGAGACATTGGCATCAACCACACCCCAAGGAACACGAATGGCTGCTGTTGCTGCAACTTTACCTATCCGTATCTTCCCTTCTTACCTCACACTATTTCTCTGATTCTCCTTATACCGATTTAATCCCTTCCCCCTCTTGGGTCCTCCATCCTTTCTCCCTCCACTCCTTTTTTCAGTATGTCTTTCTTTTCTTGTTTCTTTCCTCTATTATATGCAAATATTCCATATGATGAAATACTTACCTTCTTAATAGATTAATATACAGTATCAATATTGTCTCTAGCTCAGCTCCTTAAATATGTCAGGCTCCACTCATTCAAATCCCACTACCTACCCCAGCCCCTAGTGCCCTCTCCACAACTCCACAAAAATTGAACAGACAATGAAACGAAACCAAATGTGGTTCTTGCAAAACCATGGAGAAGAGGGGATTTTCCAAAGTACTAGTGACAATTTTCCCATACTTATGTCATCACTAAACAAAGCCTGTTTCCTTCTTAGCTGTGGAGAAACAAGTCAATTATTTTACCCACTCAGAATTACAGCAGCAACTCTGTGGATGTAGTAGAGTAATCTGTAATTAACAATTTACTGAAATATTACGATGGAGGATACTGTGTGGTATTATGTTATCCCCAAATTACAATTTTAACCTGTAAATATGAACATATTAAAAATGCAAGTTATTACTTTGTCTAGATGCAAAATCATTATTGAACCATCATTACAACACTCTTTAAATATACCTCTTAGCTAGCGCTCTGTCAATAGTGTTATTTCAGCAAGGAGTGTAACAACACAGGAATTGACATCACATGCCGTCTGGCACCTCAGGACATCACAGAAATCCTATTAAATAACTTTTATCCCATTGAAGGACCACTTCTTGCTTTGTTAGAGATTTCTACTGAAAGCATAAAGCTCCTGTAAGTGAATAATCTGTGTTTAGCAACATCCTCACGTGACAATAGTGCAAAACAGTCCAAAACTGTTACAAGCAACAACTTAAATGGCCCAATTTGTAATGGTATGTGCAACCCTAATTTGAACTTAGGGCGCAAATATTTCCAGTTACAAGTGAAAATGCTCATTTTGTATGTACAAACTGTACATTTACAATCATACATCAGTATGCTTGCATGTAACATGCCACCCGTTTAGTGTAATATAAAATGTTTGTATATCTGCTACAAGTGAGCTGTTAGTTGTGAACGTTCCAGAGCAGGTTGCCTAACTATGTATGAGAATACCCACAAACCGTTTGGTTTTCCGGTATTTACAAACCCTTGGCAGACACATCCCCACCACTCAGGAAGATATACACACCAAAGGAGGGAATGGTGTGGGAACAACCCAAATACATATGGAGGCAAACGGGTTTATCCATGGGGAAATATTTTCCCATGAAGAAACAAAACACAAGTTAGAAGTTGTATTTGAGCACCTTTGCTACCTTTAAACTTGTGAATATTATTTTGCATGTGTGTAAACTGCAATTGACAAAAAATCTAAGAGCTAGTCCTAGAAATCTAGGACTATGAGGCAGTTTCTCAGGATTATCTCTGTGAATTTAAAAAACACTCATATGTTTACTCCTGCTGTAGTTCTAAGACCATGTGAGTATATTTCGATCTTTTTGTAAAGATTTGGACCTGCAAAAAAATGTGCTCTGGAATTTTCATATGAATTTAATCTGCAACCTTATTGGGGGTGAACTAAATATAACATGGAAGGACTGCCAAAGAGTGCATGAAAGCAATAAGGGTAAACAGGAAGGAAACTAGGAAGAGATTTAGCCATCAATGGATAGATTTATGATATTACCTTTCATATAACACTGGATGCGTTACCCATTTAACTGCATTAATTAACAAAAGGAGGATAGGGAAATGCAAGAGAGCAAAGCATTGTACTTTGGATAAAGTTTTCTGTAAACAATTATTACTCTAAAATGCATTACAAATATAGAATATCAATATGCAACAGATGCCATATTGTACAGCAACATACAAAAGTGGCTCACAATAGTAAATAACATGCTGCTTCCTCAACAACAAAAACAAAAACCCATAAAGGTTATAAAGTATAAAATATATGTAGAAAAACAAAATCTTAAAATAAAGATATTGTTCTTGAACAGCTCAGCAATATAATCAAGATGAGTAAGTCAGTTAATAAAATTAACTTTACTGCCCTGGAGTTAGTCATACAATTTATGAAGAATCATCATATAGGTCTAGAAAACCTCTCTATATAGATTAAAAGCTATCTCTCTTAAGATGTACAGTGAAATAACACATCCTGAGTTCTCTCATCTTTCTTTGATTTCCCATTAATTGTCCTTTCTCTCAAAATTATTCGCTCTACAATAATATTGTTCGCCAAGTTTAGGCCACATTTCCTCAATCTTGGACGATCTTAGTCTTTTCTCATTAAAATTGATGGAGAAGCTACCACCAGATATATCTGTGCCATATTCATTATTTTATTACATTGAGTAAAAGCTTGAAAGTAAGATCACTTTTAGATAATGGTAGAGAGAGGCAGTGACCTCACTCTGCCAAGGTTTGTCACTTATCCTTAGGCTGCTAATTACAAGGAGGTGGTTTAGTCAGGGAATCTGTCAAGCGAATGTCAGAATGCCTGCCTCTGTCAGTGGCATGCTAAGCTCCTGCCATGTCTGAATATGGCAATGGTCCTCACTACCTGTTTCCACCAATACCAGATGGTAATTACAAGATGATGGTATAGTTACAGGGACACTGGAAGCTCTGAACTAGATGCAGTTCCTTGTATGGCCATTTTAAGTGTTCACGCTTTGGAAGAAACCTCAGGTATTCCTGAACCCTTGGGAGGAGTATACAGAACCTCTCATTCCTACACTCATGAGCTCTCTAGAAAGCCCTTGTATTACCTTTTCCAAGTTTACAAGTATCATTCTTTAAATGTGACATCTCAGAGAGGCTTCTGCACCTATGTGGTAATGTCAAGGTTTGAGAGTTTTTGAAATTATTAAGGTTCCTCATCCTCGAAATGTCTTCTGCTTCTCCTTGTGGTTTCCTTTCTAGACATTACTATCATCCGACTACTCTTTGATAAATCCTGATTGCACTTTCCAAAACTACTTTTTTCCAGATCCAAACTTTATTTATGCATTCTTACAAAGCACACCAAATGGTATCAGCATGCTGTTTAGACAAGTGGATTGAGTTATACTTCACTATTGCATAGAATTTGAAACCTTCAACAATAACCATTGATTAACAGGAAGGTTATTAGGTTAAAAGACTGAAGATGTCAAATGATATGCGAGCTATGAACTGGGGAACAAATGTGAATAAGAGAATGTGAGTGGCAAAAGAAAGAGGGCAGAAAAGCAGTCAAAGTGCAGAATCTGTATTGTTTTAGAATGCATGTGATGTCTAATATAACAAGAGTGGTCAGTATAATATTTATGATCTGGATATGTTGACCATAAAAGTTACAACACCCAGTTCAGTTTTGGAGAACTTCAGTGAGAGCAGGCATTGGTCTCTTGGATCACTGCCTACTCGCCCTGAGGCTGCCACCATAATCCCAAAAAACAAAGGTGTCTAAAGGGGACCCCTTCTCTTCTGCAAATCAGTTACCACCAACTCTTGGGGGTTGGTAACCTGGCAAATGTTTGCAGCTAGAATTAGGGTTGCAAGCCATTGATAGATCAGGTGTCAAATCACTATGTGTAACAGATGCCTGAAAGACGTACCGTCTAAATAGCGGCTGGGAAACCATGTCTAAACCCATTTAGCGATTCGGATAAATAATTATGCATCACTAAATTCATTAAGCACACTTGAAAAAGTCAACCCCTCTGCTTTAGCAAATCAGGGGGTTTGTGGCCTGTAAAAAGCTTTATACAACAAGCCATTGGTCTCTAATGATGTTCTATAGGTTACTCTTAGTTACATCTTTCAAAGTACTGCTATTAAGACACAACTACTTTTATTCGTCCTTCTTTCTTAAAGTCCACAGTAACATAAACCATGACATGCTTTTATCTTCAATGCTGTTAATCCAGATACTATATAAGGGGATATAATAAAATCTTCATTACATATTACTAGGATGCAAAAAAAGTATAGTCTCTTCCTGTAGTACAGGATGTCTCCAAATTTCACAGTACCCATAACATCCCATCAAAAGTTGAACAGTTTGTCTTAGATCATATTTCACTGGTGCCACTAAAATCCTAAACTCCATCTAGCACACAGTCAAAGGGCCATCTTAAAACCTTAGTAGTTGAGTTGCCTAAACCTTATCTAAAATGTCATCTTTCCTTACTGGGTTACTTTTACCACCTACATCCAGCAGATTTTAGATACCCTGAAACAAAATGGTGTGGTCAATTTTCAATACCTAGTGAGGCATAGACCTAACTGATGATTGGACAAGTCTTAATCTTTGCATGAGTACCACGGGTTAACAAAGTTTGAAGCAAGCATAAATGCATCCCCCTAAGTGTTATCTACGAACAAGAAGAGTGGCAATGTATGCCCTCTCTATGCACACAAAGTGTTGTAGAGAGTATACAGTGTTGAACTGATTAATGGGATAAAAGGATAACCCTGGTTGGCCTGGGAAATTCTTATAGGGCTGGTTAAGTGGAGGGATCCACAAACCATCCAGCTCTATTTGCAGACTTTAGGGAGCAGCACAAAAAGGTAAGTACTTATTTTGCATAAAAAGGTAAGTACTTATTTTAGTGCTGTGGTAAAACAATATTATGCAGTACTGTGCCAAACCCAGGAGTGTTTGACTACTCCATGAGTTTTGCTTCAAAAGGGTATGTAAAGTCATTCCTTTTAGCTAAAAAATTTGGGAAATGTTGCTATACAGTTAGTAACATAGCCACATTTTTTCCAAACATTTTCTTTGGTAAACATTCATTCTAAAACTCCTGTGAATGGGTAGACTTGCTCATTATGCTTGCTCACTCAGGACAAAATGGCACTGCTAATAACCTTTCCATGACTGTTTTTTACTTTCCAAGTTAGCCATGGTAAATTAGCATAATGGGTGTTACCAGCACAGTTTTAGAGCAGTGGATAAGGGACTGCAATGCAATGCTAACACAGTCAACATTTGGTAGTCATTAAAATGTGATGATATTTTTCCCACACGTTTCTGTACATCTAACCTGCACATGCATGGTGCAGGCACCAGTGGGGCAGAAAGTATGGGAAAGTGCACCAGTATATTTCATTTTCTTCATTTTCAGGGGAGGTGTGCAAGAAGGACAGCACGTTACAGAAAATATACAGTAGAGGAAACAGAATACATCCAACTCCCCATTCCAAACTTTTACCAACCCTATGTGTGTTTGTCGTGGCGTAAGTCAGTCATTTATGCACATAAGGTGAATGTGTATTATAGCACCTGTTGGATGGATATGTCTCGGAAAACCTAAAACACTCATAAACCATGACTATTCACAGATGTAAGTGCTGCATATCGTAGTCGATAAGTGTTTTTAAAATTTCAATTTGTATTTATTTTAGGGTGAAGCCCTCAGGAATGGCTTCCTGAGGCTGTGCATAGTGTGGGATTATCTCGCGAACTGCATATTTTTGTTACTGGAATTAAGATCTTGGATTCAAGGTCTCTTGTACAGTCAACAGTTTATAAACTTGCCTTTGTCTAATTGTCAGTGCACTTCTAAAATTCTATTGAATTTAGATGCCACAGACATGCCCTTCATATGAAGAAATGCGTTTTGAATGGTGCAGTGAAAGAAGTAAGAGGTAATTGTAGTGTGGCTGCTCGCCAAAAGCCGAGCACATGCACATGTCTTTCTACGCATTCCAGAATTTCATATGAAGTGCTCATGTGTTCTTTGGCCAACCTTGTGCTTCTTTTAGTAGAAGGAGCACTTTTGCCCAGATTTTGTTTTTTATTTTTACGTTTCAGCAAAACACTGATTTAAATGAAGGACAATGAAGCTATGGTTACAGCTCCTAAAGGCTGATTAAAATGTGGAGGTAGGGATCCAGTTTTGGAAACGTGTCCCAAAATTACCTACATGCGAGCGGCCATTTTGATAAAGCCCTCATTGTGAGCTGAAGTCAGTGCTGGGTCAGACCACCGAGCTCCCCAGTTCACTCTGGATATTTTTGATGGTATAACATCAGATTTCTGTTTCAAAAATAAATATAGTGGTTGGCACTTCTATTGATAGGTCGCCAGATGGATACTGCGTGAGAAAGTTAGTGGTGTGTATTCAGAAACACAGCTTTAGGTTTCAGCACACAACATTTCTAAGAACTGAGATGTGTTGACTTACTGTGAAATGTTTGGAAGAAGGAATTTTCCCACCAAAATTCAAATTGCTGGCTGGCAGTCAGGTACAAAGCTCTATTCTTTTATTTACATGTATACATGTATACACAAAGAATCAGGGTGCCTCCAAGTCCATATTACCACACTTAAATATGCCTTATTTGTTCCCATCATGACTTAAACATAACTTAGAAATTGTGCTGCACATGTTGCACTGGTAAACTGTCCTCCAATTAATGAAAATTGAACCGCTAACATGAATACTTTTTTGTGATAGGGTTAACCTGTTTATATGGTGTGCCTGTACTGTCATGTAGGAGTATTTAGATTGGCACGTCACAGACCCTACAGCATCTTTTTGGTCTGCAGCCTTTGCCTTATAAGGACAAACCATAACTGCAATGTGTTCACTTTGTTTAGTGAGAAGAAAAATAATTTTATAAGTCTAATAAACTTCTAGTCACTGATTTAAATGGCTGATGAATATTAATTAAGAATAAAAGTAATTAGCCATGTCTGCTACAGAGTCCTCGCGATTAGGTGTATTAAACCCATCAGGGCCTTCTGGATAACACGAGAATCCCTCTGGAGATCTCATTCATAGGCATAGGAAATTCATTAACAAAATGAAAACATACATTGGTCAATGGCAACACCTACAGACTCATTTACCAATATGAAAGGGGACAAAACTTGTCATCAGACCAGCTACATGGTTTTCTAGGAAGTAACCTGTGTATGCCTTGAATCTAAAAATACAAAGGTATGCTGTTCCTAAAAAGGCTGTCAATGATTATGGAGATGTATGAGTCAGGAGGAGATTCCTCCTTCAGGAAAAAGACCCTCACACATCCGGCAGACTAGCTGTCATATATCGTCAGCATGTGGCCCAGATGTCATGTTTCATCATAAGGTCTGCTCCGAATCGGGGCGGCGCTGCAATCCCCGATCGGCGACCTTAATGGCGCCTTTTAGTGGAGATCTTTATTCCATTCATTGCCGGAAGGTGAGTGCAGGTGAGGGCCCTAAAGTGAAGTGTGTGTAAGACTAAGTGTGTTAAAAGTAAGTAGTGGAGATCCTAAATAACAAATTTTAATGAGGGAGGTCCCACTCTTAATTAAAAACAATAACGTGCGTAATCTTCCAGTGAAGGTGTCTGAATTACGCTCTAGTGAATAGTGGTCAACATGTTTCTTGCAAAGGTCAAGTTGACCGCAATTCTTCAGGACCAAAAAGTTCACACACTTATTGGTAGTGGTAGCAACTAATACTTACCACTGATACAGCACCCTAATAAGTGGTTACTTTAAAATTTATGATAATTGCGCCCTGTTGTTAAAGGCGTCAGGTTCCAACGAAAAGGCGCTGAGCAATGACACTGAATAGTGCAGTGTCGACAGTCCGTGATGTGGAATACCTCAACTCCTACCCTTCGTCCGCGCCAGTCTCACTCTCAGTCCAGTCTAGGGCTAGTGGGTGTGACTGGCAGTCTGACCCACTGTTTAAGGAGCCTGGCAAACAGAACCATTGGCTGTTAATTCTTGTGGGAGGTTATCTCTTGCCAAGAGTCTAAGCCAGAGGCTTCTCTTGATTGCCATGCCCTCCTAAGGGTTTGCCTGTCCTAGTGACATCTCCCTCACAATGATTACATTACACTGCCATTCGGGCAGCCTCTCTTTACTCCAAAGAGGTGAGGTATGCTGATCTTAGAGACTAACCACCAGTGGCTGCCAGTAGCTCGTGGACACCTAGGGATGGTTATGGGATACTTGCCTGTCCTTGTTAAAATGATGTTAGTTACAGTTAACGATCCTTCACTCAAGTCAGGAAAAAGTAAGAAGATTCACAAATATCTGCTTCGCCAGCAAAAAGAAATTGAAGGAGAGCTGTCCATCTCTTGACAATGATTTTCTTCCTCAACCAGCTTCTTTCAGGGCTGCTGAAGGTATCCCTCCATAAAGATTCCCAAGACATTGGAGTCACTTGTCTGATATGGTCTGCATCCGTGCACTTGAACATGTCTTTTGAGATCCTAGTATTGCTTGGAAGCTTAAGAGGTCCTCGGCAGTGGCGCTGCTGTCCACTGGGAAGAATACTTTGGCTCTCCAGAAGAACTGAAGGACTTTGGGACCAGTGCCACATCCTGTGGTGACCTGCCCGAGGCTGTAAGTAGGGGGAATGGAACTAATGGCAATAATCAGGAAGAATTTACCTGAAATGGATGTGTTTATATTGCTTCCTTAGCTGCATAATAAACAGGCAGTATTATGAAAATTCATTGCAGAACATAAACTTTGGCAGACATCCACTGAAAGACATGAGGAGCCCTCTGGGACTCTTCTGTAAAAGGCACTACCTCATTCAATAGCAGTAGTACTACTTCATGGAGGCCACACTGGATATGGGTAATCAGCAATACCAGCTGTGATTCTTCTTCTTCTTCTTCTACTTATTATTATTATTATAAAAATATTACCACTTGTGACTCTTGGTACTTTAAGAGAAATATAAATAAAATTTAAATATCTCACTAACAAGCGATGGCTTCTTATTCTTACTCCGAATAGGTGACTATAAGAAACATTTGAGAAATGTGAGATAAGTGAGCAGGATTGGTTGTTAGGATAAACAATGGCGAGAAAAAGAAGAGTATGAGAACATGAGGCAGTTGTAGTAAGTAATATCTAGCAAGGAATATTGACTGACAAGAATATCCTAGCCAAAATACCCAGGCCCAAAATATTGAGGAAGTAAGTATATAAGCTAAGCATAGATTTACTGTTCTTGCCTTCACATCTATGTACCTTAACGATATACATATATCGTCAATGTACTGTGGTGTGGAGTTAAGTAAAGTAAACCTAATCTTATCTGTGTAATTTTACTGTGTCAATATTTTCTTCCTCCATATTATGTCCATGATATACTCTGGTAAATTGATATTTCGTACTCTAAATTCTATACCTCCACCTGTGAGGCTGGATGAAGGGAGAACACAGATACTTCTAAATGCTGAGATGACAGGACAAATATGGTTATAGAGGAAAATTAAGATCAGTGCAGAGAAGTTTGCATGGAAGCAAGCAAATGTACACATGAAGGCAGAGGAGAAGGACAAGAGATGGCATTCAATATGTCACACGTAGAATAACAGAGGGGGGTGGGGAAGAGGAGAAGGTGATGCAGAAAGAGGGCAGGGAAAAGGGTAAATGGAAAAGGTAAAAAATGAAAAAACTAAGGGAGATGGGGACACAACAAAAATTGTAAGTCTTCACTGAGAGCATGAAAGGAGAAAATGGGAAAGAAGGGAATACGGTGGCTATTAAGGACAAAGAGACCAGGAAGTGTACAGAGGAGGAGGTTGAAAGGTCACACGGCATAGTTAGCAAACGTTTATGTGAACTCCTGGGATGGAGGGCATTGAGAGAGACATTATGTAGTTATTGAAGTGACAACAAGGGCTTGTAGGCTTATTAAAGTATAATATTTATACTTGTAAGGAGAGGGAAACGAGAGAGACAGCTGGACAAAACAGGTTAAGTAAACTAAAGCCCTGCATAGGAAAGAAGCGGTGAGGGGGAAATGTGAGAGGTAGGAGGGTGAAAAGAGAAGATAAGTTTCAGAAGGTGTGTTCAAGGGAGTACTATACCCATTCTTTACCACCTAATGACCTCCAGTTTCATATGATTACTGACATCCTTACTGAGAGTACTGATAACACAGATGACTTGGGTGAATCCAGGTGAAAGTGAGGTTTCTTTTGTTCAATATTACAGCATAAAACACTGAAAGCCATACAGTTATGGCACCGAGGGTGCTCTGCTCCTGCCCAGTAGATGCTGTGCTAAAGAACACGACTTTGTTTCTGGCATTAACATTCACCTCTCCTACGTTTTCCAGTGGCTGGCTTACTGTATTTTGGAATCGTTCTTAAACCATGCTTATATATTTTCACGTTTTAGCAATGCATCAGCTATTTACAAATGTATTCAGCATATTGTTCTTATATTCTGAACCCACTGTTTATTTCCCCTTTTCCTATTCAATAAACTTTAATTTTAAAACTTAATTTTTTAGAAATGCATCTGCTATGTAGTGGCACACAGACCTGTACATCTGGAGTGCTCATGTTGAATTTCTTAAGTTTCCAAAACATCCGTTTTACAGCCCACGTTTCTTAGTTCAAAGCACCATCTTCCCCATGGAGCCACATGTTTAAACAATGACTTTGTGAATCTACTGTTGTTGTCTTAACTTTGCATTAGAAGCATTTTTATCCTCGCCACCTATCATGTCGCATTCACATTGAATTTAACAAAGATAATAAATTCAGGTGATGAGAGGAAAAGGTCTACAGACATGCCCATCCCTTCAGGCACATATGGTGTCCTTTCTCCACACACTGAAAACATAACATTGCAACATACCATGGGCAAAACAGAGATTGTTGATTCTTCGGTTTTACTGAATAAGCTATTGTAACATCTATGCCTATCATTCACATTCTACTAAAAATTAAGAATCACACGAAGAGGAGCACATTCCCTTAGAAATAAATGTAACAGTTGTCCAATTGGTCATTCATCAACTTTATAAGCTTGGCAAAGTGCACAAATTAAGATTTTTATGGAGTGGCAGCGTAAGGGATCCTGCGTTGTGATAAGAAATGGTCCTGCCACCGTTAAGGGCTGGGAGCGACAGGGGTAGCCCACCGCAGCTTCATAGTTGTACAGGAGGATTCTATGAGCTTTGAGGCTCTGCCTTCTGTAAAGAGAAGCTCCTAACTGAGGCAAGTCAATGGGACGAGGATGTCTACCTGTGGCTGCTTACCAGCTTGCAGATAGGCAAGGGTAGTGTGTACCACAATCAAATCCCTAAGAAAGAAACATCCTTGTTTATCTTAATGAATGAGCTTAGAAGTTCTTCAAGTGGCTGCTATGGTAATAATGCACACGTATGTCAGCCAGGAAAGGATGCTCCTGGTTGGAGAAGTCTGTGGGAATAATTTATTGAGTCTTCAAATTCATCTTTTTGACCCTTGAAAGTCAGTGTAATATCAACAGCGTTGGTAAGGCATGTTCCTTTCTGACCAATTACCATCAGAAGGAGGGTGGCCACCTTCTGCACTTGCTGGATGGCATACACTGGGTATTAAGGAGGGACGACAGGGGTCTAAATTGGAGTCAATCAATTCCACAAAAAACATATGAATGTCTGTACATCATCATTCAGATTTGTACCTTTTGAACATAATGTAATATTATAGGAAAGGTTTAATGGAGTCCATACCAAAGAGTGGGGGGCTGTGAATTGTGTTATCATTGCTTATGGACCTACAAAATAATTTACAGTCCCTACCTACATTAATGGGTATCCTCAGGATGCCTTACATCCGACTCATATTTGAGCTAGGTCCTCTGGAGGAAGGAAAATTATATTTGTGTTTAGAGATTGTGCTTGAAGTGTGGGAGGCAGGAAGTTGCTGAAGGCATCCCATAGGAAGAATCTGTGCAATTTGAATGATGACACAAAACATGTTTTGTTTAGGGTATGGCTGACTGAGCAGAGGGAGCAAGGTAGCACATAGCAAGTCAAAAGTTGGCAGAGAAAGGTAAGTTACATTCCATGAATGGCTTTTAACAGGAGGGTGAGTTGTTTGCAAACAGAGGGGCATATTTACAAAGAAATGACGCAGCAAGCAATTTAGCAGCAGTGCACTGCGTCAATTAAAAACGCAGGGATGCGACGTAGTCACAAAAATCACGGTGCACCCTTGTGATTTCCCGTACGCCAGTGCTAAAAAAGCTGCCTAGCGCCAATGCAGACTCCCTTGCACCATGGTGCAAGGGTGCCTGTGTTGCAGAGATGATTGTTTATGTGCAGAAAAGGACACCTACCTGCACATAAACAATCATTAAAGGCGATTTGCGCCTTCTATGTGTGCTGCGGAATGCAGCATCCCATTGAAAGAGCAATAACGAGGAGAAATAAAAAAAATTCTCCTTGTTGTGCCATTCTAGCGCCTGCTTTTCAATGCCGTTAGTTTTTGGCGCTGCCCCAAGTTAACAGATCCTTGTAGATCTGGGGCAGTGTAAAAAAGCAATGAGTGTTGTGGTGGAGCACCCACAACAACACCAATTGCACGCTCCTTTGATGCAGAAAGCAGCGTGAAAGGGTACGATATAAGCAATGTAGCGTTAAGCCATGCAAAGTGGCTTAGCACCACATTTTAAATATGGACCAGGGCTTTGCGCCACTGGAGGGTCGTAAAAAGTGATGCTCCGGTGGCACAAAGCCCTAGTAAATAGACCCCAGAGTTTGAACTCTGTCTGTGCAGCAGCCATCCTGCTTGGTGATGTTGGAGTTTGGTGGGTGAGTACCAGGAGACATATCAACAGAGTTCATGTAACACAATTGATTATTTAATCTAGTAGGCGAACAAGTACTGCAGGAATTTCACTAGTACGCTGTTGTAGCTTTACAGTTTTCTCATCAACAGGGCTTTGATTAGTGCGTTGGTGGTCTACAGGGGACGTTTGGTTGACTCTTTCTAACTTTAAGTAGCTGTAACCTAATATTAATGCAAAAAGAAAAGAAAAATGGCTACAGAGTCATGCTAGAGCTGAAATGTGTTAAGCTGTGATGTGGCACAAAAGAAGCTACTCTTGTTGTTTTTTCCATGTGTTGTATTCATAGTACTGAAGCCCTCCAGCAGTGCCAGCACTAACCGCCTCATTGGCTACACATTCCACCCCACAAGTACAATCTACATCCAACATTATAAGAACTCATGGCTATTAACATTCCAATACCCCAACACCTCCTCCCCCTTTAAATAAACACAAATAAAATAAAGTAAACCATGCATACAATGCAAGTAGTAACTCTGAATTAATACAGGAAACCATTAACAGGGTACGTAAATATCATACGAAAACATATACATGCAAATATATACGGATAATTAGCCTAAATTAATATACATTAGCGACACAGTTAACAGCGTGGGCCAAACGCCACAAAATCATTGCAGTGTCTTGGTCTAACAATTGTTCCACCAGATTTCAAAATAAAATCTCTTCTAGCAGAATGTACCACCCCATTCATCTTAACTGTAGAACCACCATATGCAACTTCCTTATCAGACTGAGCCGCATTTGCAAACTCACCATTCGGAACCATAGACTGTGTTGTCATATCTGCATGGATACCTTGAGTACCTGCCAGAGATTCATCATCAAACCAGTCTTACGTATCTTCTTCTGGTTCACCCACCCTTCCTTCCTTTGACTAAAGGTAACCAACTGGCAAGCCAAACCTTACCATCATTTAACAACGCAGAAATGATCCAAATCTTCTAACACAAAGCGGTTTAGAAATTTTCCTCACACCCTTTCTCATCAGTCTCCCTTTTTTAATTTTAACAAAATCTCCCACTTATAGCTAAATATTTTTCGCTCCGTGTAATGATACATACCTAACTGTATACTTCTCTAGTGCATTTTTCATCCTGTCCCTTACCACTCTAGGACACCAATTAATCTTATTGGCACGAGACATCCACCCCATGTTATCCTTAGTACGTGGCGTCCTCCCGCTCATTAATTGAAAGAGACTATGGCCAGTTGCCTCACACACGATAATCCTCCACTCCCACACCGTTTCCATGATTTATCTTTCCAAAGAAAAATTGTTACTTTGAGACAAATCAATAGTGCCTTTGCTCACATGGTTAAACCGCTCCACATTACCATTGCTTTTGAAAGGATAAAAGGAAGTCATCCTATGCGCCAAACCCGTCTTAATCATGTACTCCTTGAAAATATCAGAGATAAACTGGCCTCCATTGTCACTTATTTTTAGAAGTCCTTCCCTGCAAAACATTTATTTACAGAAACTCTACTACACTATTAGCTTCTGCTTTACTTACAGCTTTGACTTCTGGACATTTAAAGAAGTGATCAATGACCACCAATGCAAACTAAACCCCCTCTCCCTTGCCCAGGTCCACAAATGTCCACACCATTTTTTCCCATGGCATCTGTGAGGCCTCAATGGATATGCAACGGAGCTTTAAATGTGACTAGCGACTTATCAGAATTGATACACTTTGCACAATCTCTCACCACACTCTCAATTTCTCTGTCAAAATTAGGTCACCGATATGATTGTTTTACCCTCCCTTTCATCTTCACAATGCCAAGATGACCTTCATGGTACAAAGTTATATCTTACTGGTTAAACCATCTGGTGGAACTAAACGCCCACTCCTCAATAAAAACGTATTCTCCATAATTTGTTCCTTACTTTCCAAAATGCAGTTAGGTCTTTCTCGAGGTTTCTTTTCTCTGGCGATACATTAATTACACACTTTTTTACCCGGACAAGATTTCATCTCGTTCCAACTCTGGGCCCGATTCTGATCTCATGAGGAAGGAGTCTGAATCGTGTAAGGAATTGCCTAAACTGGTATGGAGCCCTTGTTCTCGACCGAATTGGCTCCCATTCCGAACGATCAAGTACGTTGCGAGTATCGCGTCCGCGTTGACCGAATCATTTACAAACCCGATCCAGTCTGTACGAATTGCTCGGAGACGATTCGTACAGCTCTATGGACTCTGTTTATGAGCGAGCAAGTACGATGAACGATTCACCATCCTATGTTGCTGAATTTGTTTATGTTTGGCTTAAGGACTCTGTGCAATTTACCACTCTTAACTCGTACTAAAGTGCTTCTGCTCTCTCCTTTAAACATGGTTAAATTAGATTACACCTGATTAGCATAATTAATTTACTTATAAGTCCCTAGTAAACTGGTATACCCTATGCTCAGGGCCTGAAAATTGAGTGCTTCTAGTAAGCCTGCATTACCCATTGTGCCACTCACTTAAGTAGCCACTTAAACATGTCCCATGTCTGCTGTTGCAGCCTGAATACAGTTTTAAACTGCCAATTCGACCTGTCAATATAACCCCCTTTGCAAGCCTTAAACTCCCCTTTTGTTCCATATACCTCACCCGAAGGTAGGCCCCAGGTAGCCCATAGGGCAAGGTGTCTTGTAATTTAAAGGTTGGAAATGTACTTCTAAGTTTTATATGTACTGGTAGTGGTCCTAAATTTATTTTTCACTACTGTGGGGCCTACCCCTCACATAGGATCACATTGGCTTGTCTTTTTACATGTAATAAGTTGTTAGACCTGGCGATTTCTGGTTGGCTAAGGCTTGCGCCAAAGTCAGGCAGAAACCACCACTCTAGTCAGGGCAAGGAAGTTACACGCCAAAGATAACCCCTGCTCACCCCCTTGGTAGCTTGGCACGAGCAGTCAGGCTTATCTCTGAGGCGATGTGTAAAGCGTTTGCGCGCGCACCCAGCAACAACACCCAAGGCCCACCACAAAGGAAACTCCACACAAGGTATTCTATAAAAATAACCTTTGTATTATACACAACACATTAGATAAAAACACACACTTTACAAGGTGCCAACAGGCACGGGCAGAATTTACAAGGGATTGTGTACAAGACAGGGCCACCTGGACCACTGTCAGGAATTAGCACTTTTTAGATATTTAGCACACAAAATATATAAAATCACTGTAGCACAAAAATAATCTGTATAGCACACAACCAGTACTTACTGGTATCGGGGAAGTACCACCTACGTAACCCTAACTACTTTAGGAGACTGTCACGCAGGGAACTAGCACCTCACTAGCACCACCTGTACTAGGAGAAAGCAACAACCACCTACGTATCACAATACCTGTAGGGGTAATAGAACGTTACACATGATGCATCACATTCAGAGGTGTATGGAAGGAAAAACACATGATGCCTAAAAACATTCAGAGGTGTAAAAGCAATGGCACATGACGCATCAAAACACATTCAGAGGTGCAAGTAAGGAACACACATGATGCATAACACATTCAGAGGTGTAAAAGCAATGGCACATGATGCATCAACACACATTCAGAGGTGCAAGGAAGGAACACAATTGCGCAAAACTCCTATGCCACTACCTGTGGCAGTCCCTGGGCCAACTGGCCTGGAAGGGGCTAGGACGCCCTGCGTTCAACAAAGTCAGGCTGCGCCAGCTGCGCAGACCAAAACAAGAATGGTCCCCCACCTAAACGTGGCAGCTGCCCACTAAGTGCTGGGCAGCTGGAAAACGAACTTCAGGCACTCTGCGTGCCTCTGGAGCCCTCTCTGGGCTCTGTTCAGTAACAATGTGCCCTCAAGAGCCTTCGTGGCTCAGCACAACGTTGGAGCCTCACGGGCTCAAGGAGAAACAATGCCCCACACGTTGGAGTCCCTCTGGACTCTGCGCCACTCGAAATGCCCCCTAGAGCCTCACGGGGCTCTAAACCAATAGTGGCACCGTCGTTGGAGCCTTACTGGGCTCGAGAAGCAACACTCCGCACGTTGGAGCGTCTAGCGCTCTAGCTACTTATGCCCCTTCTGGAGCCTCCCGGGGCTCGACACACTGCCCCCGCACCTCCTCAGCACAGGCGCGGAGTCCCCCAGCCCTTTGTACTCACCGGGCTGCTCTAGGGACTCCCGCGTCGGCTTTTCTCTCTCCGCTCTGGGGGGGGAAGGCTCCGAGGCTTCTCTTCAACGCGGAGGGGCAGGCACCGACAATGTGCCTCGCGCCCCCTCCGTACCATGTCCTGCCGCACTTCTCTCTCGGGTCCAGCGCGGGGTAGGCTCCCGCCTGGATCTTCGCTGCACAGGAGCGCGGGGTCGGCTCCCGTCCGCTTCCTGATTTCAAGTCGAGGCTTCCGTCCCGCGGCACGCCCCCAGGCTTGCCTGACTTCCGGTAACGAACCGGGCTGCAGCGGTGATCTCGGTGATTAGAGGGGTGGGCTCCCTCCGTAAATGCAATCCTCGGCGGGGTAGGCACCCGCCGCAATCATAAGCAAATAAGCGGGGTGGGCACCCGCAAGCTGAATCAAAGCGCTTCACAGCGCTACAAGGTGAGCCAGCGCTCGCAGCGCTACCAAGGATCCTAAAAGCGCTCCCAGGCTCTGAGAGACAGCCAGTCCAGGAAAACAGCGCGCCCAGCGCTATAAAGTCCAGAAAGCGCTCCCAGGCGCTACAAGCAGTGTTCAGCACAAAAAAGGTCCTTCAGAGAGCAGGGGGCAAAGGCTGGGCCCAGAGCCAGCTCACAGGGCCCTCCAGCAGGGAGGCAGTCCCCAGTGGCGGTCTCTCCTGGCGCCCAGCAGCAGCAGGCCCCCCCTCAAGTGGATCCTGGAAGAGAACACTCTGTAAGGGGACACAGCCCCTTTTTATACAGTACAAGGCTTTGTCTAAGGTGCAGGGAAGGGGCGAACCAGTTCCAGCAGGTTCCTGAGCACTTTGTTTTGCTCAGCCCCTCTCCCTATTCACTGGCAGGGCTAGGGTCATTAGACGCACCACAGGGGCCGGCGCCAGCATTGTGTGGGGGAGCCCTGTCCTATTCAGGACCCAGGTACACTCCTCCCCAGCCATCAACATGCTAACTCCCCATTCACCACTGGGTGACTCCTCCTGACTCTGGGGAATTCCCTAGTCCGTCACCTGACCTCACCAGCCAATCGCCAGACAAGCCACACATTTCAGACTGCACACTGAAGTGCCCACTTCTAGAAGTGGCACTTCCACACCAGGTACATGCACGCCGCACACATCAACGCGCAGCATTCACTCACACGAGTCCGCACATACCAAACACGGGCCTGCACACCCCACGCATCAGGAACTACCGGGACACATACATTCCCCCATGCATTCCTATGGGAGGGCAGGCCAACCTCACAACACGCACGCACTTTACCCTGGGACACAGCGGTAAAGTGCGCCGAAGTCCATAAAATCACTAAACCAAGTCACAATATTAAGCAAAAAGTTTCGGGGTGAACCGGCCAGAAGGGCCAAGTCCAACACAACCCCCTTCCAGCCAAAACGCAGGGTAGACCAATTTCACCACCGTGATGGACTTCCCTGCTTGGGGCGATAGAACACGGACGCGGGCCCGCCACTGCCGGGACACCCTCCTGTTCTACGCCACGGTGAACCCCTGGGGTTTCTTCTCAAACCCCTCTCCGGACCAACTGGGCTACCCCACTGGTACTCCCAAGCTGTCCGCGGCCAAGACCAGGCCCTAGGCCACCCAGGTGCCACTGGTCCTTGCCTAACCACAGAGTGGGGGGTAGTAACCCCTGGCACATAGCAGCCATTCTCCACTCTACCCCTCATCAGGGCAGTTCTAAACTGCCACTGATCCTCCAGCCTAGGGCCTGTACCCTCAGGCTGACCAAAAGTCACGGGTGAGGCTCTCCTCCCCCTACCTCTTCTTCTAGGGTTCCGTCCCCTCCTCCTCTGAGAGGCACCCTCGTAACATAACTCACCAACCAGCTCAGGACCCTTCCCTGAGAACTGGTCTACCAACCTAGGGTTTAACCCCTCAGGTTGCACCGGGGTCAGAGGTGGGCTCTCCCACCCTCTGCACCCCCTTCCAGAGTCCTGCTCCCTACCAACTGGGGCGGTCCCTCTGGAAGAAGAACCGGTCAGGACACTGGTTACAGTAGTCAGACCCTTCAGGTCAGGCTGCTCCTGAACCTGGCCTTCCAACCTCCGGTCTAAAACCTTCGGTGGAATAATTGCCTGGCACTCCAGGACTTCTGGGGATTTACACACCATCCCCCCGAGAGTAACATATGCCTCATATGTTGCATGACCGTCTGCCTGGCGCAGATCTCCCGTCCCCTGTCCACCTGACAGTGCGCGAGGATCCCCCAGGCCAGACGTGTAGTCGCCATGGTCACTTCTAGGAGACTCAGCCCTCCCGGCTGGTCTCTGACCCACTGGCTCCTCCACCGGGGAACACCGCCCCATGCCACTCCTCTCGCTGGACTTCTGTACCCTCCCTACTGGAGCGGTACTGCCAGACACTAGAACCACAGGAGCCCTGTTTACAGGCGCTCCCGGTCCTCTACTCACTAGGTGATCCTCCTCAAATGGGCTAACAGGACAGCCTAGGTCCCCAACTTGGTGTTCCCTCATGAAACCACCCAAGTCCTGAGGCAGGGTTTCATACGTCTGGGGACCCTCAGTCACCCACTTACTCCCGCTCCACTGAGCCAGGCCGTAAGCCCCTACACCCTCCTCGCTACTCTGGGACCTAGCTGGGCTACACGGAGCATCTTCCACCACGCTGGGCTGGAAGGTACCTGAACCACAACTGGAGTCACTAGTGTGGGAAGAACTATCCCATTCCTCATCATAACTGGGGGCCTGTTCCCATCGGTCTGCTTCCGCTGCCAGCTCCCACGGATCAGTGTGCCCCCATGCTAACAGGTGTTGGCGCAACTCGGGATAAAAACTACTGGATAGCTGCTCTCTGACAAGCAGATCATACAGTTTTTCAAAGTCCTCCTTCGTGCTACCCCATACCCAATCAAACAGTGCATCCTCGCATTCCTCCACAAACTTCTCCCAAGACTGGTGAGGCAGCTTCTTCCTGCCCCTGAACTTCAACCTACATTCCTCCTCCCGGGAACTAGGTACCATACTGGGGGAACTGGGAATGGGACTCTCTGCACTGGTCTCTCTATTGCTGCCACCACTGGACTCAACCCTCCCTGGGGAGCCCAGAAAACTACCACTGCGCTCTGGGGACAACTTACCCTCTAGAGCTAATCTCTCCCTGGCGAAGGCCCTCTCAGCCTCCGCCATTCTCTCCTCCGCTAAGACCCTCTCGGTCTCCAGCTTTTTCTCTGCCATAGTCAGCTGCGCCATCCCCCAGGCATGCTTTAACCTGAGCTTCTCCATGGCCAGCTGATGCTCCCTCTCTTCCCTCCTATCTACCCACTCCTCTGGGGACAGGGAAAGGGATGGGGTGCTGCTCCTGACACTGGACCCAGCAAGGGACTCCCTATCTATGGGGTCTTCACTCTCTACTGGCGTCCCTGTCAGGTAACCTTCCTCCTCCTCAGATTCCTCAGGGCTCCCCTCAGACCCACTACCCTCTCGGCGTGCGGCCCGGGCCCTATCTTCCTCGCTGCGCTCTCGCTCCCACTCCTCCTTTTGCCAAAGGATCAGGTTGTCCCTCAGTTTGGACTGGGTATCTGACTCACCCACCTCTATGTCCCTCTCCTCACAGAACCCTACCAGCTCCAACCTACTGTACCTAAACAGACTACAGAAGTTAAAAGCAGGCTCCATTTTGGCGGACGTTCCTGAGAAGAGTTCAACACAAGGAACCTGGGGGTTGGAGCTACACAGGAGTACACAATTCACAAAAGGTTTCAGTGAGCTCTCTATCCGGGAGAACTCACACTCACTGTCTAGTGCCCCACACACCATCCACACACAACCCTCCCCTCGGACTGGTAAGGCAGTTTCTACCACCCCTGATCCCTCAACCTGACCACCACGTGACACAGGTACCAAACTCTGGGCGCAGGGCGGGGGACAAATGTACTGGATACAATTACACAATGATACCTTCAGGGGAAATAAAGGAACTTCAAAACAATAATCCCTAAAATGTGATTTATCTAATGCAGAGTTTTGTGGTGTAGCCAGTCGCTGCTGCGGTACAGCGCAAACGCAAGTCCAAATCCCACCGCTGATCACCAATGTTAGACCTGGCGATTTCTGGTTGGCTAAGGCTTGCGCCAAAGTCAGGCAGAAACCACCACTCTAGTCAGGGCAAGGAAGTTACACGCCAAAGATAACCCCTGCTCACCCCCTTGGTAGCTTGGCACGAGCAGTCAGGCTTATCTCTGAGGCGATGTGTAAAGCGTTTGCGCGCGCACCCAGCAACAACACCCAAGGCCCACCACAAAGGAAACTCCACACAAGGTATTCTATAAAAATAACCTTTGTATTATACACAACACATTAGATAAAAACACACACTTTACAAGGTGCCAACAGGCACGGGCAGAATTTACAAGGGATTGTGTACAAGACAGGGCCACCTGGACCACTGTCAGGAATTAGCACTTTTTAGATATTTAGCACACAAAATATATAAAATCACTGTAGCACAAAAATAATCTGTATAGCACACAACCAGTACTTACTGGTATCGGGGAAGTACCACCTACGTAACCCTAACTACTTTAGGAGACTGTCACGCAGGGAACTAGCACCTCACTAGCACCACCTGTACTAGGAGAAAGCAACAACCACCTACGTATCACAATACCTGTAGGGGTAATAGAACGTTACACATGATGCATCACATTCAGAGGTGTATGGAAGGAAAAACACATGATGCCTAAAAACATTCAGAGGTGTAAAAGCAATGGCACATGACGCATCAAAACACATTCAGAGGTGCAAGTAAGGAATACACATGATGCATAACACATTCAGAGGTGTAAAAGCAATGGCACATGATGCATCAACACACATTCAGAGGTGCAAGGAAGGAACACAATTGCGCAAAACTCCTATGCCACTACCTGTGGCAGTCCCTGGGCCAACTGGCCTGGAAGGGGCTAGGACGCCCTGCGTTCAACAAAGTCAGGCTGCGCCAGCTGCGCAGACCAAAACAAGAATGGTCCCCCACCTAAACGTGGCAGCTGCCCACTAAGTGCTGGGCAGCTGGAAAACGAACTTCAGGCACTCTGCGTGCCTCTGGAGCCCTCTCTGGGCTCTGTTCAGTAACAATGTGCCCTCAAGAGCCTTCGTGGCTCAGCACAACGTTGGAGCCTCACGGGCTCAAGGAGAAACAATGCCCCACACGTTGGAGTCCCTCTGGACTCTGCGCCACTCGAAATGCCCCCTAGAGCCTCACGGGGCTCTAAACCAATAGTGGCACCGTCGTTGGAGCCTTACTGGGCTCGAGAAGCAACACTCCGCACGTTGGAGCGTCTAGCGCTCTAGCTACTTATGCCCCTTCTGGAGCCTCCCGGGGCTCGACACACTGCCCCCGCACCCCCTCAGCACAGGCGCGGAGTCCCCCAGCCCTTTGTACTCACCGGGCTGCTCTAGGGACTCCCGCGTCGGCTTTTCTCTCTCCGCTCTGGGGGGGGAAGGCTCCGAGGCTTCTCTTCAACGCGGAGGGGCAGGCACCGACAATGTGCCTCGCGCCCCCTCCGTACCAGGTCCTGCCGCACTTCTCTCTCGGGTCCAGCGCGGGGTAGGCTCCCGCCTGGATCTTCGCTGCACAGGAGCGCAGGGTCGGCTCCCGTCCGCTTCCTGATTTCAAGTCGAGGCTTCCGTCCCGCGGCACGCCCCCAGGCTTGCCTGACTTCCGGTCACGAACCGGGCTGCAGCGGTGATCTCGGTGATTAGAGGGGTGGGCTCCCTCCGTAAATGCAATCCTCGGCGGGGTAGGCACCCGCCGCAATCATAAGCAAATAAGCGGGGTGGGCACCCGCAAGCTGAATCAAAGCGCTTCACAGCGCTACAAGGTGAGCCAGCGCTCGCAGCGCTACCAAGGATCCTAAAAGCGCTCCCAGGCTCTGAGAGACAGCCAGTCCAGGAAAACAGCGCGCCCAGCGCTATAAAGTCCAGAAAGCGCTCCCAGGCGCTACAAGCAGTGTTCAGCACAAAAAAGGTCCTTCAGAGAGCAGGGGGCAAAGGCTGGGCCCAGAGCCAGCTCACAGGGCCCTCCAGCAGGGAGGCAGTCCCCAGTGGCGGTCTCTCCTGGCGCCCAGCAGCAGCAGGCCCCCCCTCAAGTGGATCCTGGAAGAGAACACTCTGTAAGGGGACACAGCCCCTTTTTATACAGTACAAGGCTTTGTCTAAGGTGCAGGGAAGGGGCGAACCAGTTCCAGCAGGTTCCTGAGCACTTTGTTTTGCTCAGCCCCTCTCCCTATTCACTGGCAGGGCTAGGGTCATTAGATGCACCACAGGGGCCGGCGCCAGCATTGTGTGGGGGAGCCCTGTCCTATTCAGGACCCAGGTACACTCCTCCCCAGCCATCAACATGCTAACTCCCCATTCACCACTGGGTGACTCCTCCTGACTCTGGGGAATTCCCTAGTCCGTCACCTGACCTCACCAGCCAATCGCCAGACAAGCCACACATTTCAGACTGCACACTGAAGTGCCCACTTCTAGAAGTGGCACTTCCACACCAGGTACATGCACGCCGCACACATCAACGCGCAGCATTCACTCACACGAGTCCGCACATACCAAACACGGGCCTGCACACCCCACGCATCAGGAACTACCGGGACACATACATTCCCCCATGCATTCCTATGGGAGGGCAGGCCAACCTCACAACACGCACGCACTTTACCCTGGGACACAGCGGTAAAGTGCGCCGAAGTCCATAAAATCACTAAACCAAGTCACAATATTAAGCAAAAAGTTTCGGGGTGAACCGGCCAGAAGGGCCAAGTCCAACATAAGTGCTAACATTTGATTGGGCACCGGTAACATAACATAAGTTACAATTTTGAAAATGCCACTTTTAGGAAGTTCTCAACAATCTAGGGGTTTGTCTTATTAATCCCACCTTAACCTGGGCGTGAGATATAGCATATAAAAAATGGTAATAAGTGGAAATGGCTTGAATTGTGACTATGATAGTGAAAATTTGAATTAATCGCTAGTACTGTATGCCACTATACAAGACAACATTCATTTGTTTGACTTCAATCACAAGCAAAGACTATATCCAAGTACCGGGTGTGTATTTATCGGACAAATAAATGGCACATTAACAACACAACAAAATGTGTTATTTCACACATCCTACAATGACATAGTACAACATGTATCAAAGACACATAAATGTACTTAGTCTCTCTTCCAAACAACTTGTCAATATGGCTGCAATACCTAATAGTCAGTAGCAGTCCATACAGGATGTAGTCCAGTACAGATATGCACAATAGGAAACAAAGGGCCCTCACAAAGCGGTATTGTGTATCACAATCTTGAGATAATTAGAAGTTTAGTGGGACTCCTCCAGATCCAAAAAGTTGATGCGTTTCGGCCTATCCATTCAGGCCTCTTCAGGACAAAGGAAGAAAAAAAGAACATTGGGTCACAGCCACGTCTGTGCTCCAAGGGCTTGTCTGGCCTGTAGCGGCCACTTAGTCACCTTTACTTGGAGAGAGACTGCATCGGAACGTGTCTTGTCGCTGTACTGGGCACTTGAGGTACCTCGTTGTGTGCCTCATGGGGTGGACTCCAGTCAGCCACTACGGATCTGCGCAACGGCGCTTGTAAGGGGAAGGACGTAATGTGCGGTGGACTGGACATCCCTAGGGGGATGGCAAGTGCTATATAAATAATAATACAATAAGATTATTTGTTAAAGTCATTCAGGCCCTGGTTCTCCTCACAGCCACTACCTCTACACCTCTCCTCATTTCTAACTTTTACCTTCTACCATCACCTGCACCTCCATACCCTGCCTCTCTCCTGGTCTGTGATGCCTCTGCATTGCCTTTCCTACCCCTATGGAAAGTGGTGTGGGGTATTGTAATAAAGCAAACACAAGGAGATGATGGACGGAGCACTGAAACATTTCAGACACTCACCCCCAGTCACAGATCTGGGTTGAATCCATCATCGTTCTTTAGCTCACTTTGCCACCCCAGTTCAGACATAGCTATATGCAAATCAGTATTGACCCTGTGCTTCATGGGAACTGTCCAGCCTGAACTGCCAAGCCATGTCTTCCCTGGACCGGAAACAAGCATACTGGGACCGGTTTCAGTCTAACAATGCTCTTCTGCCAGGCTAGCTTGAATTCAGTGGCAAAGTGAGCAAGGGACCCATGTCTGGACATACCCTGCCAACTTAGGGCGAACAAAGCAAACACAAGGAGATGATGGACGTAGCACTGAAACTTTTCAGACACTCACCCCCAGTCTCAGATCTGGGTTGAATCCATCATCGTTCTTTAGCTCAATTTGCCACCCCAGTTCAAACATAGCTATATGCAAATCAGTCTTGACCCTGTGCCTCATGGGAACAGGCCAGCTCGAACTGCCAAGCCATGGCTTCCCTGGACCGGAAACAAGCATCCTGGGACCTGTTTCAGGCTAGCAGCCCTCTTCAGCCAGGCTAGCTTGAATCCAGTGGCACAGTGAGCAAGGGACCCACGTTTATTGTAATACACCTGTAGGATGGCTCAAGGAGATAAAGACATTTTGCTGATGCATGTGTAACCTGCAGGTCACAAATTTGAGATTTTCTGGGCTGATTCTGTAGTTTCCTTCCAAGACGGTAATAGTCAGAGCCATTAAACTGAGAAATATTTATAACTCTTATGGCTATGAAACAGTAAAAACTATAGCAAGCAGTAGTAATAAACGTGTTACTACCATGTCATCTCTCGTCATGCAGAATATAGAAAACTGATAGAACATGAAACAAAATTAAATAATTTTGTTGTGCATTGTGAGCATGGTAGTGTTTGATTGATACTAAGCTATATATTGTTTGTGATTGTGTGGCTCTGCCTTAAAAAAAGAGTCAATCCCCTTGTGTTGACTTAAGGATATATTTGGAATAGATTTTCTGTTTTAGGGGGGAATTTAAGAATTCCAGATGTTTACACTGGATTGATATATGCGAATTAATGAAAAATTGAAAACTGAGAAACCACTTTGATGGAAGCCAAATCATGAAAAAAAAATTTTAAGGAAGGACAAATTTAAGGAAATGCAAATACATCGAAAATTAAAGGGAACATTTTAAATGAAAGATAATTTTAAGGAAAATTCCCATATTACAATTTGGAGTTTAGGGATTACGTGGCGTTTAGGGGTACTGAAGGATTTTTTGGTAACTGAGATGGGTGATGTTTAGGGGTGGTGAGGGTGTTTTTAGGAATCAGGAATGGGTGGAGTTTAGGAATGGTTAAAGGTTTTTAGGGTTCACCGATGAGTGGAGTTTAGGGGTGGTTTGGGGTTTTTAGGGTTATGGGATTAGTGGAGGGTGGGGATGTTGAGGAGATTTTGGTGTTCATGGATGGGCTGAGTTTTAGGCTGATGAGGGGTATTGAGGTTCAGTGATGAGTAGAGTACTATGGTAGTGAAGGATCTTTAGGGTTCAGGAATGGGTGGAATATAGGGGGTGAGGGGCTTTAGGGGTCAGGGACGGCTGAAGTTTATTTGTGGAAAGTGTTGTAGGATTCAGAAATGGGTGCAATTTCGGCAAGAGGTTTTGGGTATTCACGGGTGGGTGGGCTTTAGGTATAGAAAGCATTTTTTAGGGTATAGGTGGACTTTAGGGGTAATGAGGGGCTTTAGGGTTTATGAGTGGATGGAGTTTAGGGGTAAAAAGGGCTTTCAGAATTCTGAGATGGGTAGAATTTAGGGGTCAGGGATGAGGGAAGATTAGGTATGGTGAGGTTTTTTAGAGTTCAGTGACAAGTGGAGTTTAGGGGTAGAAAGACCTTTAGGGTTCAGGTCTAGGTGGAGTTTAGGGGTCAGGGATGGTTATAGATTTGACGTGGTGAGGAATTTTTAGGGGGCAGACACAAATGGTGATTAGGGGTTGTGATGGGAGTCAGGGTAGGATGGTGTTTGGGGTGGTGAGGGGTCAGCTAATTAAAAGCATCTGAAGTAAGTGTTTGACAATGTAAAAGATATAAATCCGAAATAATATTCCTTGAAGTAAAGAGCTGAATTAAATACCTCTGGCTAAAATGTTTCTGAAAGTAAGACCTGCAAACATTGCATTCACACCTTAAAAAATAAGCATGCAAAAACACAAGCCAATTTAAAAAAAAAAAAAAAAAATATTCTGTGAATTGGTTTCTATGAAATGGTGAATTACATTCATTCTGAAAATTTCCATTAAGCAGTCAGGGGAGGCTCTAGGCTCATGGTGGCCCTGTGCAGGGAGCGGAGGTAGGGGGCCCCGGAAGATGGGGTCCGGGCGGGGCGGAGCTCAGAAAAGTGTTTTAATAAAACGTCCAGAAAAGGCGTTAGATGACCAGTATCTGCGGCTGCTCCTACCCCTCCGAATTCGTCTCAGAACGATAACATTTAGGAGGAGGAGGAGGGCATTGTGACACACGACGTGAGGGACTGGCACAGATGGCTGCAGGGCCGTGACGCTTCGGGTTGATGCAGAAATTAAACTCCAGACCACTTACAGAGCGCATACCACATATATATTCTCTATTTTAGTTTAAATAAAATATATGTTTCTTACCTTAATTAAGGTGCACAGATTTTTGCAACCTTGGCAAGATGAACGCCCGATTTACAAATTCTACACAGACCTCTGCAGCAGCTCTACGGCTAACGGTGCCTAATCAAAGCTTTCTTAACTTTACCAATCTCTCTCCAAAGGGATAAAACGAAGGGGGGCACATGTAGAGTGTTAGAGGCACCCGCAAGCACCACAGCTGCCAGCACCCGCGTCTAGTGTGAGACGTTTAGCCAGTCCTAGGTTTTTGTCCCTCTGCACTTTGCATCCTGGGACTTGTAGTTTGCTTGTCTCATCATAAGCGTGGGCCTAAATATCCGAGAATAAACACTACTACTGTTGGAATTGAAAGCGGTAATGTCTTAAGGTGTCAAACAATGCATGTGCCCACTGGGTAGCTATGAAGACCTGGGGGTCACCCTGTGCCAAAGCAAAACAAAAGGGGGGGTTTGGGGGGCATTGGTCGTGACACCGTCATCTCGTACTGGATGACACGCAGGCCTGGAGTGCCATAGCCCGGGTTTAGCTCTACCCTGTTCAGCTGTGATGACCCCAGCGTTTCATGGATGTCAGCTGACCGCGTAGGTCACGCTGGCTGATTGCTTCACGGCGCCTGCTTCTCTAAGAGAGGTGAGAACGAACAGAAGGGCAAGGTTACTCTTACAGCCCCGTTGAAATAAATATTTCATTTTTTAATGTTTTGTGGCGACTTGTGAAGGGTTTCAAAATTCTAGAAAAGCTGGGCTGTCACCATCCTTTTTGCTGGCATACCTTAGGCGATTCTATTGTATTTACTCGCTATCCTTTTGTTTCATGATAATGTCACATATTTATTCCTATTTGTAAATTAACTTGCTTGATTACTAATGCAGCAGCTGTGTTCGTTTTAGTACTCATCTTACTCAGTGTAAAGTTAGTGGAGGCCGGAGGCCGCCAAATCCCTGCCAGAGGCCGCCACGAATATGTATTGTATCCGATTCCTCGTGGTGGCCCCTGGGGTTTGGCGGCCCTGTGCAGGTGCACAGCTTGCACATGCCTAAGGCCGCCCCTGAAGCAGTTTAGGTGAAATGGCCTCTCTGTAATAGTATTTCATGAAACATTTTTTCTAAGAAATCACATAAAACCCACTGGATATCTACTATGTTCATAGATTTCCAGGTGTGAGCCTAGAGCATACATGCCAACCCTCCCGAATCAGACGGGAGACTACCGATTTGAAGTCTAGTCTACCGCCTCCCAAATCCTGCATTCAAACACCCAATTACTCGGCTGCAGGGACTGGTCTTTTGTGGCTCAGAGTATGTATACATTGCCAGTAACCTGCCTCTGCAGGCCAGTGCACAATATTTTTGCCACACTGTAAATGGTTGCCACATGGCTTTCTGAGCGCTCCTAACAGGTAATGAAAAAAAAACGTATATATGCATTTCTGATATCCGATCCTGCAGCACTATACTTGAAAGCTTCATATATTACTAAAGACACGATGCAGGCCTCAGTAGAAGTCAATGGGAGAAATATATTCTCCAGAATATATTTTTTTTTAAACTCCCACTTTTCTCTTCTAAAATGTTGGCATGAATGCTAGAGCATGGGTTAACATGCATTATGTGCAAAAACACTTTTTACAGTGAAGAAACTAATTCCTCAACTCTCATCTATTAAATCAGAAGATGTTCCCTTCCATTTCTCACAATAGAAATGCTTTACTACTGCCTTTAGTAGTAACAATTGTGTGTGCTTCCTGGGTCAGTACTTTCATACGAAACTTTTGGTTAAAAAAAAAGAAATTAAGTTAGAGGGGCGCCAAAGACAAATCTTTACACACAAACCATACTTTCCACCACATTTCCCTAGCCTAAAGACTCCTGAACATGTCCACGAGTCCCTGGAATTTGTATTTGTTAAAATTTAAAGACCATCATAATGTCGATTTGGATTGGGAATTTATTAACTGACTTTAGTACGAAAATGTGATAGCTGAAAAAAATATAAGAGCTCATAGGTTGCTCAAATGAGGCCCATCGGGAGAGCAAAAGCTGACATCGGAAGGAGTCTCAAGAAAACATAAATATTTGTATGTCATCACGAGGTGTGGGCCTTTGGCGGGAAAGCTCGGTCACAGCTGTAGAAAGAGATGACGGAATCAAGATGGCGGCAGCTGCGAAGGAGGTTTGATGCCTCCGTCTCTGACCCGGTGCACTTGGTCTTAAGTAGATATTTGTCTCATAAATTTTAAATACAAAATCCCCACAAGAAACAAGCTGAAAGCGTTCAGGTTTCCTCTTCATTGAAAAAACGTGTCGCAACTTCAGAGAGGTGGGCGCAGCTGGTGATAATCAGGAACCAAAAACGTTGAAAGGGAGATTTCAGCGTGAGGCAGAAAAGGGAAATCGCCAGCTCACCAGCGAGGTCCCCAGCACAGGTTCACATCTGCGCAACTGGTAGCAATCAGGCAAGACACCGTCGTGGGCAGGAAGTCTAAAATTAGTTTTTACTGCGTATAATGGAGGATTTATGGAAGGCCCTAATTGGCAGTCTCGGGACTAAAAGTGAAGGTGGGGAACAAAAACATCTTTCTGGCCCGTTATAAGAATCTTTTCTTTCCTGGTTTATATAAAAACCAGAAGCATGCTGAAAGCAACTGCACAGAAGTTTGGAAATCACGCGAATGCTTGCTTTTAACATGCGTGTGCAGGGCTCGGCCCAGGGTATAGGAAAACTAGGCAGCTGAATATGATGTCAACAGCAGAGGGTGTCAGTGTCCCAGTAAGAAAGCCCTGTCAAGTTTTCCAGGTCCATGCGTGATGTGCTGTTCCAGGTCAGATTTTGTCTTTGAGTCGAGTTTATGCCATTATAAAACAGGACTACAAGTCCCAGAATTCAAAGAGAAAAAAAAACTTGGTCTGTAGCAGCACATCATACATGGACCTAGAAAACTTAGCAGCTGTGATAAGAAGCTATTGTTTCAACAGTACAAACGGCAAGCAAAATGTTTTCATTTCTCCCAGCGTTTCATCTTTGCGTGTTTTAAAGTTAGTTTAAGCATAGGATTTTGTACTGGAAGGGTACCCTGGCAGACATAACGCACTGACCCTTGCACTAGGGAGCAAGACAGGCTCAAATAGGGGCAACTCCCTGGAGTTTGGATATGGGCTGTCCTGCTTTCTCCTTCTCACGCAATGCAGTGCAGCAAATATGGTTGTTGTGCTGCGTTGCATGCCGTATTTGTAAATATGCCCCTTTGTATGTTGTTAGGGCTAATCGTAGGGTTGCAATCTCATTTATGAAGGCAGGAGATCAAGTATGCACAGACTGCATTGGCACTAAACGACAGTGCAAATGTAGGTGAAAATGTTATTCTTCTTGTGAACAGTCAGTTCACATGCCATTTTCCACTGTTTAGTAAATGCAAAGGACACTGCACAGTTTGAATGGGCAACTGCACAAAATAGCTCTCTCAGCAATGCAACATATGTACGGCCATTACATTATTAAATGGCGTCTGCTATGTCTACAGTAGAGTAAGTGGAATGTGTCTTTGTTTTATAGGGCTTAAAAAAAGTGGCATTGCCCTGTGGAGAGCTGCTGTTTTTAAAGGGTTTTACAAATGCCGAAATACCCAGTGGGGCCTTTCAACCCTGCAATTAAAGAATATGGTTGAATTCCTACAGCTGTGTTAAATTCAATTAAACATCTAATGAAGTGACAAAGACTTTACAGCTTTTAGGACCATTTGTGTTTATTTATATAATGCAAGTAAAATTCCAGCAATTGTGCCTCATAAAATGTCTGATTGTGACAGTATTTTCAGATAGGAGTACAATCTTTTGCAGTGAAGTTGGTCAATATGAATATTGTTAGTGTGTGAGCAAAAGGATTCTTGCTGGTTATATCTATAGGCAGACGATGGAACCGATTGCAATGCTGTAGGTTAAAAAAAAGAAACATCTGACACGTGTTTCATTCCAATTGGAACTTTTTCAAGGCTTTATTTGTGGTACAAAGAAACTGTAGCAAGAGAGAGGAACTCTCAAAATGATTCATAGCGTTACAAAGGATTTCAGAGGTGGAGATGGCCCCCAGGTCTTCTCCTCGAGATAGGCAAATATGTTTTAATAGTCTTTGTAATCTTAATTGTATATTTATTAAATGTAATATAAACATTTATCCCAAGATACGTCTGATTAACAAAGTAGTTTAGCAAACAAGGGTTCAGATTCACAAAGCTACATTGGATTTGCAATTCACAATACAAAATGTGCAGCGGAATTTGCAATTGCCATTGCAAACCCTCATGAGTTGTAATAAGGATTAGGGTGACAAAGCGGTGTTCTATCCCCATTGACACATGGCAGGTACTCGCAAATGCTTTGTAATCACTCCTGTTGTCCCATACTATTGATTGCCATTCGACTGCTGACTGCAGTTGATAATCATTCGTAAAGCGTAAACTGTCAATTTCCAAGAGCTCGCGCTCCACACGCGCAGGCTGAGGGGCAGATCGTGATTCCATCAGTGTTTAATTTGAGTTGGTGCTTTCTGGTGCTCCCCACCGGCACTTAATTGCCGGAACCTGCCCTTATGACAGCTGCCACATGGTGGCGCTGTTTGTGTAATTTAAAGATGAGCAGAAAAATAGTTGCTTGTTAATTCAATATTCATTAAAAACAAGTAATACCTGCCAACCAAGCCGTTCTTAAAGTTTTGGCGGACCTCGAAGAGTCTGAATTGTCACACTTGTAGCAGTATGATGGTTAGCAGTTGAGTATGTACAGTGGCAAAGTGTGGTGCAAACTGCAGTGGTCTCCTGTCGAGGGCACCGCCACTTTTTTGTTTTACAAATTAAGCACTGGGTTCCATGGATGGCTGCATGCTCTTGGTGACATTGTTGTCAATGTCCCTTACAAGGATGTCAGTCACAGTGTCAGGTGTCTGCTGTCCATTTCCTACTATGCTCATTGAGGCGTACAGCCAACTCACCACCTTCATACTATTGAGATGGGTGGTGTGTGGCTCCCTACAGAGGCACTGTGCTAATGCTGAGACTGTCTGTCTGGATGGTGAATGTAAAGCATTGTGCTGTGAGCAGCCTCTTAGTGAACCAGGCTTGTGGTCTTGGTATAAAACACAGAGCTGGACTGGTTAAAAGCTGTGCTCTGCTTCACTGCATTACTGCATCTGTGAGTCACATGTTTAAATTATTCGTAGGCAAATTTCTGGAAAATTTGTAATCTCTTTTGGATAAATATATGGAAATTATTTTCTTTTTTACCAGGCTCGCTAGAATCATTAAAGCTGGTAGTGAAGAACAGCATTCCAGCATTATTAATCCTGAAAGAAAAAAATGGTCCCTATGCTAACACTAAAATTATGACTATTTATTATTATAGAAATGAGGTATGGAAAAAATCTTAATGGAAACATCAGCAAGCTAATATATTATATTGCAGGAAGCTCCAGAAAAAAAGGCCTGGTTAGTATTTAGTAAAAAACTGAAATAGGAGTTTAGATGAAAACTTTTTGATATGTGACATTGGGTTCCTGAAAGCTCTAACACATGGCATTCTTTGTAGCAGAAGTTTGAGGAAAACAATGTAGAAAGTAAAATATGGTCTGTAATCTCAAAAGCATGGAGGACTGCAAAGAGCATGTCTGTCTTTGTGTGCATTCCCAGGTCACCTTTTGTATTAAAGAAAGAGACGGGGATGATTGCACAGTCTGCTGTGTCATACACATGTCGAGAGCAATGCCTGGTCCATGCAATCAAAAGAGGACATTCCCTAATTTGAATAAGGGCATTCAAATTCCCTTGCCTGTGTGTCTGCGCCATTTGAGAGGTGAAAACACATGATGCAGTGTTTGATGGAACCAACCATGCACGGGCCCACTCAAGTGTCAAGGGCTAACATCGAGTAAACACACAGCAGCTAAACACAAAAGAACACCAAAATATGGCATGAACTTTCAACAGGGTTGACACATTTAGGAGCTCAGGTTCGAAAGTTTTTGTTAAGTTCTTCATAGTGAGGCTCCAAATGACATAGGATAACCCTATCCAAAAATCCTGGTTATTGAAAGTAGGCCTGGGCGTGAAATTTTGCTCTGTTTGTGGAGTTCGCGGAGTTTTTCCCATTACATGCAGCGTGCGGGTATCCAAAAATGCAACAACGTTTTTTCCTCACTCGTGCGTGCCAACGTTTAGTTAAGAAAATCTTACTCCAGACCACCACCCAGCAAGATTTCTTAACGCGGGCATTCGTGGATTGCCGCTACCGCTCGCGTTGATAAACCTTCCGTTCATGTTGAGGAAGCTGCTGCTGGAGTAGAATATCTACTCGAGCGGCAGAAAGAAGCAGCACACAATTGCGCTGTGCATGGTACCATTCCAACGCAGGATAAATACTTGTTGCAAAAAATCAGCGCAAACAGCACGACCTAATGCACTATGCCGCTTGTGGAATTCCGCAGAGCGCTGCAGAGTTTTTTGTTTACTTCATGGAGTTCCGCTACGCAGAACTCCGCCCAGGCCTATTTGAAAGACGCAGCACGCCTTACACTGATATAGCCAATCCAGTTATTGTCCTGTTCATTTATGTAATTCTGATTGGAATCATGGAGGTGGACATTGGTCTTTGTAAGCCACTACGGAAATCCTACACAATATCACATGATAAGGACACAATAAGAGATGCAAATTTCGCATACTGTGTACAGATCATATAAATCTAAGATCAATGAATAGACTATCAATCTAACGTTGACATTTTTAGTGTTGCTGGAAAAGGAAAGTTTCCAGGTTGAGCCACAGGAACGCTTCCTCTTTTAGATCACTGCACCATATTGTGAGCTAAAATCACTGCATTTGGGGTTGTCTGCAAAAAAGTGCCATAAGCATGATAAATCCTTGGAAATGGTTGTTACTCATTTATGTCGTAAACTGAATTTTGTCTTAATTTAAACTACTGAAACTTTTTTTAAAAAACTGAAACCTCTGCTCTGAAGTATTACAGTGGCGCAGGGTACACTCGGACAGTCACTCACACAGCCATTCACGCACCCATACAACCGCACATCCATAGAAGCACCCGCATATCCAGTCACTCACCCATACAGCCATTTGCACAGACACTCTCCAATACAGCCACTCACACAGCAACTCACTTAACCAAACACCCACTCACACAGCCACTCACTCACTTATACAGCCACTTAAACACCAAGTCACTCACTCATACAGTCACTGAGGCACCCACTCACTCACCCTTACAGTCACTACACACCCACTCACTCACCAATACCACCACTCACACAGCATCACAGTGTATATGTTTAGCACCAATAAACTCTTATTCTCACATGGTGATGTCACCAGTGGTATCATTTGAGATGCCATCAGTGATGTCAATGACCATTTCATGAGTGATGTATTATGTGAGGTCATAAGCAGTGCAAGGGTTAACTCAGGTAACTATAACAGCTGAATTTCACTAGATTTGTACGAGGGAAATCTAAGCCTAACTATAATGTCCCTGTAACTTTGTAAAAAAAATATCTAAATATATATATATATATTCACTTAAAAAACCATAGGTTTCACACATGTTATAGTTAGGTGGATATTTCACTCGTAAAAAACCAATGAAATTGCCCCGTTATAGTTAGTTCAGATAACTATAACTCGCGCGCCCGCAATCCACTGCTCATGACGTCACATATTACATCACTCATTACATGGTCAGTGGCATCACTAATGACATCACTGATGACATCATCCTTGTGATAGAGTGGCGGTCGCGCGAGTTATAGTTATCTGAACTAACTATAACGGGGGAATTTCATTGTTTTTTTACGAGTGAAATATCCACCTAACTATAACATGTGTGAAACCTATGGTTTTTTAAGTGAATTTGCAAGGTTTTTTAAATGCTAATTCCTAACTATAACGTGTGTGAAACCTATGGTTTTTTCAGTGAATTTTTACGTTTTTTTAAATGCTAATTTATTTATGTATTATTATTTTTTTTATATATTTATTTTACAATAAACTACGTATTAAATTTTTTTTTTTTTCACCGTGCGTGCACGGTGCGCGCACCCCCGCGATTAAAAAAAATAACATTTTCTGCCTTCGGGGTCCTTCAGGGACCCCCTGACAAAGGCTAGGGGGTCAGGAACTCTCTACCCTGCCCCCTTTTCACGTTCGCCACCTTCCTTTTTCACTCTCGCACTGAAAACAAACAAAATGGCGGCCGACACTTCCTGATTTCGACCGATTCGAACGTTGACTAACATGTAACCACCAATCAGAATTACGCTCGCGCACGTTAGGGTGCTCGCACGGTGCGCGCACCCTGCGCGCGTATAGATATTGATATGCTTTTAAATGCTATTTTCTCAGGAAATACTGAACAGATTTACACCAGACCTGCAAAAGGCACTTCCTTGACCTTATGGCTACCTCTCTGCCAAATTTCAAGTAATTCTGTTCAGCCGTTCGGGCTGTAGCTGTGTCTAAAGGTCCTATGGAAAAATGCATGGGGAAAACACGTTTTGGGACCCCCCTTTTTTCTCGGCCCCTGTTTGACGAATCACCCCGAGACTTTCAGGGTAGGAGCTGAACGGAGCGCCCCATTAGTTTTGAGAATTTCGCGAGGATTCGTCAACCGGCGCCAAAGTTATTCAAAATAGAATTTTGAGATTTCCTATGGAAACACGGTCCTAACTATAACTATCTACTGGCGACCGCCAGTAGATAATATATATTTGCATATATCAGATGTGAAGTTAAGAGTAGTAAATCTACATTTATACATACTCTGATATTTTGTTTGACAATAGTTCTGCTAAAAGATTCTTGTGGCATAATATTTCTGTAGTCAGTATTCTGTAATACACCCTCCCTCGTGTGTGTGTAAACACGTTACTTTCATACCATTTGATTACACCCATCTTTACCTACCTAGGACACCACCTACCCATGACCTTTAAAACAAACATGAACACTGATGTACTTTAATGAACATTGCCTGTACGGTGGAGTTTCCTCATGCCTCCAAGATTGGCAGGCCTGGGAGGAGCCAAGATGGCGACCGGAGCAGACGCTTGAGCGCCCGGCTCCGTCGGCCCTTGGCCCCGGACTATTATCCTGATTCCTATCCTTGCCGATTCTCGAGGTGAAACGTGTACGACGACGCGCTGTCCACGCCGCCACTTCCCCGAAGTCTCAGCCCGCCCGGATGCCGGAGTTTTTGGTGTTTTTGTTCTCCGCCCTGGACCCCTGCTCCATTGTGGCCTTTGCCGGCCCCCAGGAAGCTCCGCAGTCCCCGGACCCGCTAGCGCAAATCCGAGCCCCGCGGTCCCGACCTCACCTAACACCACGGACTGTCGCCAGATGAGCCTGGGGAGGGACGGCCAGACACCTCCTGCACCCTGCGCCTGAAGGGCTGGGGCTGTAAGGTAAGCCCCGGTGAGGCGGGTCTCCTGCCCCGATCGGTGGACCGCGCTGTGGGAGGCTGCCTACCCCCTTCTTCTATTGCCTAGTCGGCTGCAAAGAGAACCCGAGGGAAGGGAGGCGACTGTTGGCTTTCCCAGTTGCGGCGCAGACCTGAGGGGAACTGACTCCTTGCTACGACCCCCCCCCCTGGCCATTGTACCGTCCGGCGGTAAAACATGGCGTTGTTTGCCTGCTCGCGGCTGGGGGGTGATACTCCGGTCTTGCCTGCTGCCCGCTTCGCCCTCCCTCCACCAGCTCCACAGTGCCGTCCCGGATTGCTGCCGATGTGGGGGTGCAGCTTCCGCTGACATGCGGCTCCGTACTGGCCGTCCTGCGGGACTTTCGTTCACAAATGTTTGCTCGCTTTCAGGCGCTAAGTGAGCAGTTTGACTCCCTGTTGTCGGCTGCGGGCCGTGAGCGCTCCGTCTGTCATCAACACGGCGTGGGTCTGCCAGTGCTTTTGTCCTCTTGCGGGGACGCAACGGCTGTGTGTGATCGTGCTACACTGGTGCCGGCATCTGGCTTTCCCGGCACCCAGGATCAATTGCTCTCCAGCTTAACAGCGGATACTTTGTTTCCCCGTTCATTGCTGCCTGCTTCATTGTTGCCTGCCTCACCGCGTCTGCAGGAGTATCCAGCTGAGCAACACCTAACATCCTCGAGGAATCGTTCACGGTGGCCTACTGCTTCTTTTCTGTGGAACTCCTGTACTCTACATGCCATGTCTGGACTTTATGTGGTGCACAAAGGGACCTCTACAGATGGTCGGCGGCCATTTTGGGATTCTACTTCACCATCTTCTCCCAAACGGCCATATTGTCTTTGTCTGCACGGGATGCGGGGCCTTCATGTAGGGGCTGGCTTAATCTCAAGCCCGCGATCGGGCCAGGGCTAGACTGATTAATGTCGCCATGGTTTCACGGAGGGGCTGGACTGGGACTGGAACTGTATGTGTACTTTGTGCGCATTCGTCGCGATTTGTCTTCCTTCATCTAAATTGTTGTGACAATTCATTTTCCTATAGTCCTATTCTTTTCTCACCCCCTTTAACATAGGTGTATTGTTTTCTTATCTTTCTTTACTTTATTCTTACTCTCTTTCTTGTCTATATTTTGGGTTTATTGGGCGACAGGCACTATGCTGGGGGGGGGAAGGCCGTAGCCTCCGCATTGGTGTAGGGTGGGGGGGTAACTTACTGTTTCTAATTAGTTCTATGGGCCTTTTTTCTCTTTATGTTTCTGCGCTATACTTGTTTCGATTCTGGGTCCGGGTGGGGGGTTGACTGAGTGGGGGCGGCACTGGAGGGGTGCGTAATTGCTCATGTGACTATCCTGTTATATAACTGCATTGCCTCACTGCCTGCGATTTTACTTCCATTGCTGTTTTAATGATGCTGCTGCTCTCCCGTGTGGTGAAGATATCGTGCGGACTCGAATCTCCTTGGTTCTTATTCTTCACTGACTATTTCCCTGATAAACTTATTTTGAAAGCTTTAAAATTAACCTTCACTTCTCCTTTCCCTGGGGTCAAGGATCTCTCCAGTGTATGTTTCATAAATCGTTGCTAACCTTGACCGTTGAAGCACAGGGGCCGTAATGTCTGTATCAGTGCTTAACCGTATCGTGGCCGGCCTGAAGGTTGTAGGCCCGTATTTGTTCTTTTAATATGCACGAATAAAGGTTTTAAAAAAAAAAAAAAAAAAAAAAAAAGATTGGCAGGCCTAGCATTTTCCCAGCACCCTTTTCCTGACCTGCTACTAGGTCCTAGGAAACAAAAACATATCCCAGAAATATACACTTGTAAATTCCCCCTGGATTTGCAGCCCCCTTTCCTGCATGGTGTGGCAAATATGCCACACCGTGCAGGAAGGTGAAGTCGGCACCCTGACTGCAGTAGTCTGCATGATAGGGTCTTCAATCAGCCTAGCAGACTGCAGCAGGACCGCCCGCCAGACCGTGATTTAACTCCTAATCTGCCAGGAGGTCACACCATAGCTTTGGCAGTCCTACTGCAGATGGCGCATTGCACCATCCGCTGTAGGACTGCCAAAGTCGTAATAAGGCCCTATGTTAGCCGAAAGCTTCTTAATAAATTACCCTAGAATTAAGTTCTGTGACACAGACATGCTTAAATGCATCATCAGTTTTCTTTAATCTATCTATCCTTGTCATATTATGTTGTAACCATACAGTGATTAAGAGTAAGTAACAGTGGCACATTATTCTTAGTGACCAAGCAAGATTAGACTTAAAGTCAAAAGAAAGACAGGACATCTTTCAACCTCTCCTCACACTGTACGACAGTTAATATATTTTTAGATGTAACCACACACCATATCATAAATGACTACTGGGCAAGACCGGAGAGAGTGCCAGTAGTCAAGAATGCAAGGTGATTAGTAGTAAGGATTGCAAATGGGTAGCTTGTTTAACCTCCCCTTGGATAGAAACTGTCAATGAGTGTGATATAAATGTTATTACCATTGATGCAATTTTTGAAAAAAACATTTTCATCTGAGAAGTATTGATCAATCAAAATTCTGGGAATTTTTAAGAAGAAATTTTACTTTCTAGATGTTTACCTAAACTATTGGTGAGGGTTTTGGAAGTGGATGGAGGGGAACATTTCTATCAGCAAGAAACAATCATCAAAACATATCGAGCTGTTGCCCTTTGAAAGATATTTGTGGGACATTTTCTATGGATAACCATTCAAAGTCGATTTGGGGAGGAGGGCTTCATTTTATTTTGCATTCAGACTATCTAGTGATCTGTATAAAAACATTTATGCAAATTATAAAATACAAGTTTATATTCAAAAATTGGCCTGGTACTTACGATCAGCGACATTGATTGGGGGAGTAAAGTGATGATGATGGGAAGAAGAACAGGAGAACAAAAGTATTTGAGTACAGAAACGTAGTGGGACGCACACTGCTCGTCATACCAGCAAATAGCCCCAAAGAACTCTGGATAATGTAGTGGCAGCGGTGAGTACGCCTATGCCACGAGTGTGTCACTTAATGCCATCCCTGGACACGTGTTTCGAGGTAATTGCCTCTCGTCAGCAGGGAGCAGGTAAATATATGGGGTGCCGAGTAGACTGCCAAAATATTAAAGGTATAGTACCTCTCACGGCGCGCAGGTGCAGAACCAAGGCTCGTCAGCCCAAGTCGCTCAGGAGAGCTTAAATACAGAAACGTAGTGGGACGCACACTGCTCGTCATACCAGCAAATAGCCCCAAAGAACTCTGGATAATGTAGTGGCAGCGGTGAGTACGCCTATGCCACGAGTGTGTCACTTAATGCCATCCCAAAGTATTTGAGTATTCAGTTTTGGAGTAGCTTGATAATAGTCTAATTGTGACTTCGGAGTGTAGATTCTTGTGCTGATTTGGTGGGACTAGAAGTGGTAGGACAAGAAAGGATAGGCAGGAGAAGTGATGTATTAGTTCTGAATATTACATCCAGTCACCACCAGAGGCAACCTGGGCTAAGAACATATTTGAGTAAATATCTGGCTGGAAGGAATAAGGAAGTTCTCATTTTCATATGCCAGCCCCCAAGTAGGCTGAGGGGAAATTGCCACACAGTGACTTGGGGGTACTGATACCTTGTGAGACCTCTGGAATAGGATTTTCTGAAATGTGTTACTGTAAAACGAGAGGAACTGCTGCAAAAGAGGGTTGCACTGGAGCATGGGAACTATCTTAGAATTGGTCAAACGTATCACCCGTAACTAGCCAGTGGCTACTATGCAAAGGCTCCCATCTGTGTGGTTGGCCCGGCTTTCCCCTTGTCACCAAGAACTGGGAAGTGACCCAAAAGTGTCAGATCAGCTGGTCTCATGTGTTTTCAGGGGCATACAAGAAAAGAAGTATACAAAAACAACAGTTGATGTACAGAATGCAGAACAATGTCATACATTCACCCCAGTACAGAGATCTGGGCCTAAATCCATTGTTTTTTTGCTCACCATGCCATTCCAGTTTGAACTCGGCCAAATGCAAATCAGCCTTGACCCTGTGCCTCATGGGAACAGCCAAGCCCGAACTGCCAAGCCAGGTTCTCCCTGGACTGGAAACAAGCATCCTAGGTCCGGTTTCAGGGTTTCACCCCTCTTCAGCCAGGATAGCTTGATTCCAGTGGCATGGAGAGCAAGGGACTCACGTCTGAGCATACCCGTCCCACTCGGGGTGACAAATGCAAAAACAACAGTTGATGGACTGGGGTGAATGTATGACACTGTTCTGCATTCTGTTCATCAACTGTTGTTTTAGCATTTACAAGAAAAGAAGGGCATCTTCCAGAGAACCAGGAGAGCGGTGGGCACTGGGACCTTTGGTAGAGCCATTGCAGTAGTGATGCCTGACTGCAAGCTCTCCCACTGCTACAAGTCGCCTGGCATCTTAGAAGTTATCCCTATCACAGGAAGACAATATCCGTCAACCTTAAGATGGGATTAGAAACATTTCAGCCTCTGAATGACGAGAACCAGGAGTAGGGCTGCACAAGAAAGGCACAGCATTTTTGCCATGAGAATAACAATGTTCAGAAGAATCTTGAACAGAAGGGTTGTATTTCACTGCAAAATTGAATATCAAGGTTCTAAATATTCGTTTATAAAAATATGAACTGCATCATTTTGACTACCACTTGCGGTATATACAGGTAACTGTAGATTTACTATTCTAAATTACAGATGTTTTGCATTGGTAAGTGGAAATGGAGTTACAAACAGTAAATTTGCCTATGTATACTACCCATAACAATTTAATGGTAGCAAATGTTCTACACTTCAAAACTCATTATTATGGAAGTACATGAAGAAAAGACATCTAACTATGTGAAGCCATCCATGGCTATGGCTCTTTTGGCCTTGTCCAGCTTGACGATGTTGAATTCCAAAAAAGTGATTGGAGGGGTAAATTAAGTTTTGGCTGGCAGTATGGCATCTTGCAGGATCAGCAGAAGTCCTGGTCACCATCCTTGAGTGGCCACAATATTTTCAGATCTGTGTCTGTTTGGCGGAATATTAAAATTACCCCAAATGTCTACGTAAAACTAGGGAGCCGGAAAAGACAGGAAGTGATACCTGTGGCAAGGCCACCTCAGTGTATTGCTCCAAAGCGGATTTTTTCTTCCACAAAAGTGACAAAGAGAGAAGGACAATGTGTTGAATTGCTGGGCTACGTACAAACCAGGCCCAATTACAGTTGGCCTAATAAAGAGGTGCACCTGCACATATTGACCAATATTTGTGTTTTGTTGCTTCTTGGTGTATTATTGACATTTTGTTATTAACAGGAAACTCTCTGGTTTCTTTGATCTGATGTTGGTTAGTTTGGTTGTATTTTGGTCATTACACTTCTCTCTTTTTCTTGGGATTTTTTTGCTTATAGCTTTCTTGACTTTAACATTGTTTTGATGCTGATTAAATAATTCATATGCATTTCAATGACCAAACAACTGCTATTTTGTCCTGTATGTACCAGAGGTAAACACACATTTTCAGTTTGAAGTTATATTTAATTAATAACTTAGGGCCACATGCATCAACGAGAAAACTGGTCGCAAACGGGCAGATTAGCAGAATCTGCCCCTTTGCGACCGGTATTTTTGCATTTGGGATGCATCATCCCAAATGCAAAAATCGCAATTTACGGAATCTCTAAATAGCGATTCCTTAAATTGCGATTGCATTTAAGGAATCCCAAATTGAGATTCTTTAAATGCAATTCATTAAAGTTAAAAAATTAGCGATTTCGCTAATAGGGGGAGCAAATTACCATGAAGTTGAACTTCATGGTAATTTGCAAAAACTTTGAAAAATGCACTTTTGTGCATTTTTCAAAGTTTCATATTGCGCACACACATGCCCTTAGAGCATGTGTGTGTGCAACATATGTGCACAGATCAAATTCAGGGGTGCAATAGGGTGTCATTTTGACACCCTTGCACCCTTGAAATTGCATGAGCAATTTGCGAGTACCTACTGGTACTCGCAATTTGCTCATGCAATCTCCAATTCATTCCTATGGGCCTGGAGGCCCATAGGAATGAATGGGACGGCATTCCTTAATTGCCACTCGCAATTTGCGAGTCGCAATTAAGGAATTTGTAGGAATCGCTATTTTTTTAGCGATTCCTACATGCATAGGCTTTTGCAATTCCTTAATTGCGATTCCTTAAAAATCGCAATTAAGGAATCGCAAAAGTCTTTGTTGATGCATGTGCCAGTTACTGGTTTATTAAGATTATTGTAGTTCATACCTTGCTGCCTCCTACTTTTAATCATGGATCTGACAATCTGAAATGTACTCTTGATTCAGGGCATTCGTGCTGCTGTCTTCAGATTGTTCTCTGCAATCCCTTCTGTATTTCTCGTGGTGTCTGCAGTCTGCTGTTCGTTTTCTGCAACTGATAGCTTCTCATCAGGACACTGCCTTTTTCTGAATCATTAACTTGCATGGGTCTGTTTGTGATGCAATAATGGATGCAATCTTAGGGAGGTGCTCTGGGTGAACCTTTATTGAGAGCTTCAGTGACTTAGAAACTACACTTTCTACAGTGGTATCTGCATTATTATATGTTGTGTTTACTCTATGATTGATTTACTCTAGTTTGAATCACTCAGGTCATGGCTTTGTGTTGCTCTGATTTGTGTCTGGTTGGTCTTAATATGTTACCATATTTAAACTTGTAGCTACTTCTATTCAGAAGGTTTTCGCTAACATCCTTTGGTTCTCTATTTTGAACACGTCATTTTGTTTCAGTTTGCTGCAGGGTTGCCTCCAGATGCTTCTCATCATAATAGTTAAAACAATCCTTCTTGACGGCTTGATTCACAAATCCTTGAAATGTAGACTACTTTGGAGTGCTGGCAAAGGTCTATTTCCCCTTTTTCATGCTTTTGTGGCTCTCCAGGGTAGTCCGGTTAATTTTCTTTTCGGTCGAGCCTACCAGACAGCGCAAGCTGTCTGCTTGCAAAAGACCCATTGTCAGCTTACCAAGATCTTACAGTGGGCTTAAAGCTCACCCTTTGCTTAGCACTGGTTTTCTTTACTGTGACTCTCATTTGCTTGCTTGTTATTCAACGGTTTGCCTTGCTCTCTTTTGTTTGACCCTCCCCTGGAATTTAGGGGCATATTTACAACGAGGCGATAAAAAATTATCGCCGCTTTAGCGGCCGTTTTCGTCCGAAAAGCGGCGATAATTTTATCGCTATATTAGCAAGGCCACGCTAACACGTTAAACCTTGCTTTAGCGTGGGGATGTCTAACACCCAGCTTTGCATCTCTAATGAGATGCAAAGTGGGCGTTCCTGACCTGACATGATAGGAGAAATGTCGCTAAGCGACATTTCTCCTATCATCAAGCCCCACGCTATGAAGCATAGCGTCAGGAAAAGTAGCGATAACACCTGTTATCGCTACTTTCCTAACACCTGCTTCAGGACTGACTTAGCCATGATATCCTATGGAAGGTGGATATTATGGCTAAGTTTGTGAGTCCCTATCAACTAGCTAACGTGAGATTATCGCTGGGTTTCCAGCGATAATCTCACGTTAGCCAGTTAGCGCTAGGATTTTTATCGCTGATGAGATAAGCGTTGCTAATAGCACACTATCTCAGCGATAAAAATTGGCGCTAGCCGGCGATAATTATCCGAGCGCTAAGTGCGCTCAGCGATAATTATCGCCGGTTGTTGTTGATATGCCCCATAGTCTCTTTACAGGGGTCTTTCAATGGCTCACTTTCAGGGAACTACTTTTTTTTCTTTTTGCTTAAGCATTCCATGAGAGTGCATGCATTTTCTAGCTGTCACCCTTGTGTGCTTCTCTCTCCCCCTCCCGTCCCGTGTTGCACTTTCTCATCCATCTGCTTTTTTCCCCTCTGCTGCTCTCTCTAATTTCTTCTTCGTTAAACACTCCACAAGTGCACGTGTTCTCCAGCTGTCTTCCTTGTGTACTTTGCATCCTTCTTTTACTCGGTGTTACTCTCTCTCGCCAATCTGCTTTTCTCCCCCTTTCTACTCTCTCTCGCTTTTTCCTTAACCCTTCTACAAGTGCACCTTTATCAGCTGTTTCCCTTGTGTGCTTCTCCCTCACTAAAGCATATACTTTTTTCCTTTGGGTGCAGCAGAGAGCAGCAGAGCTCCAGTGAGCCGCCACAGCAGTAGTGAGGTGTGAGCCATGTGTGTGGCAGCAGCAGCCACAGCGGCCACGAGCGGTTTGAGCTGTTCCGAAAAACGCCGACCGGGTGTTCCGGGTGTTCCGTGTTCCAGTCTCCAATCTCCGGGGGAATTTGAAGTGGACCAAGTCCCGAGAGGCATCCCCTGAGCAGCGTGCAGTGTGCAGTGTGCAGCGAATGAGCGGACGAGTGGACGGGCGGGAATACCCGGGAGTCCAGTGAGTGCAGCGGTGGCGGTGGCGCTAATTGTTGGGACTTGGTGGGACTTGTTAAGACGCAATTTCCTGCGGTTCTGTCTACAGACTCCTCGGACTTGGCCATTGTCACTGCCATTGCTGCTGTTGCTGGTTTCACAGTGGGAGAGGTGTTCCCCCCTCCCGTTTCTATCTGGTGAGCGGTGCAGCTAGATTGAGGCAGGAGTCATATCGCCTTCTCCCTGCATGTTGGCTGGTCAAGGTGGGTTTGTGGGGGCTGTTTGGAGGATCAACCACTGGAATTGGAATTGGAATTGACCAGCTGAATGAATATCTATATGATCCGCATGATCTGCGTGATCTGTCTGGACTGTCTAGTTGACTGAATTGCTTAACGCCACTTCTGGAGCAAGTTTGTCGTGCTTTCTCTTGCGGAGCATTGGGGGGTAATTATATTGCCTAAACGCGGTTTTTTGGAGCCAATTTGCCGCACTTTGGACTCGCGGAGCACTTGGGGGATATTACCTGTGTTCCTGCTGCCTGGTCCCCCCCGCCGTCGCACTCTATACCGCGACCGCAGAGCGGGGGGACTACAGGCCCCACAATCCTTTGTGGCTCCGCCCCCCCCCCCTGACACCAGCGCCCACGCCCGGAGGCGCAGAAAAGGAGTGGCACTTCTCCCGCGACGCGGGATCGCGCGCGGGGGCTAAGCCCGGGCAAAGGGCGGGCCCTCTGTGGCCCTCAGAGGCTGAAGTAGGCTGGGCTGGGCCTACTAATTTATATTTTTATTTTATTTGTATTGAACTCCTTCATTTGCTTAGTGTTACATATTTCGCGTTGTATTATGACGATGTAAACATTGTCTCTCTGACCAGGAACTCACCGTAACTTACCTCCAAATATTCAATCTTTTATTGATTAACTGTTATTAATTGTATTCATCGGGGTCACGGTCTCTCCTGCTCTCCACGTATAAGGATGACGGCTAAAAAGTTACGTTCGGGGAGACTATTGGGGGGAAGGTCTTGCATGGAGACAAGATCCAACCCCCTTAGAAACAAGGCTGCCAGTAATTTGTTATTAAAGGGTCAATGCCAGCTGCTGCAATTGTGGGAAAAACCCAAGGATAAGGAATTGTTAAATGTTGCAAATAAAGCCTTTGACATACCTTCTCCTTCTGGCACAGCTCTTATGGTGCTCAAGAAGGTCCTTCCTTTGGTGAATGAAGAATATTCGGGCTCCCTGATTACTGAGGAATCTTGCCCAGCGCCCCCTGAAATGACTGGTGACATTAAGTGTTCTGCTTCCAATTCTGAGGGTGGGCAACAAAATAATGTGTCTGCAAACCATAAAGTGTTTTTATCCAATGATCCCATGGGAGGTTTACAGCCAAAGGTGGACGGTAAGGGGGACTCACAGTTGTCGAGTATTGACCTGGAGCTTTGTGGTCGATACCTAGCTGATGGTACTCTGAAATCATCTGAAGCTATTAAGTCCCCGATCGGCGCTACTCCATCTGGTCGTCTGCTTTATAGCAGTACCCCCTCTTTAAAATCGTTAGATATTTCCTCACAGTATAACATCTTAAAGAGTCCACTGCTTAATATATCTGGCATTGGTCCCATGGGTCCTCCAGGTTTTGATAAATCGGAAAAAACGATTTCTGAATCCCTGATTGCATTGGAACATTTGCTGGCATCTATTTTACAGTTATTGGGTAAATTTGTGGGAAGCTCTGATTGTATTTTGGAATCAGTCACTCGGATACTAAATGTCTTACTGTTAAAGCTCCCGGAAAAGGTTCCTGACTTAATTCCTAAGGCAGGATTGCAGGGGCCTGAGTCGGGTAGTGACCATCTAGCTGGAAATGTTAATTCATTTCAAAATAAACCTGTCGCTATTCTTAAAAATGAGCCATCTTTAGTACCCACACTTCCTGTATCTAACTGTGTAAGGAATTCTGACCTCGAAATTGAAGAAGAAAGTGTTGATGTTGCCGCTCCAAAATCTGAAAAAGAGCTATTCCCAATTTTTGTGCCTGAAATGAAGGGGATAGGGGGGGAAGAAAAAGAAAAAACTGGAAAACAAAGAAAGAACAAAGGAAAAAAGAGGAAACCAATCCGCAGATACAGGAAGAAAAGGCAGAGACAAATAATTTTTGAGGATTCCCAAGTCCCTGATATCAATGAACCTATCACTGGAGAATCTGTGAATGGGTCCTTGAGTCAGGAAGGGGCCACTCATCCTTCCGATAATTTGAATCCCTCTGCATTAGGCATTAAAATTTCTTCCAATTGTTCAATCTCTCCTGTGGGAGGCCCCCTATTAGATGTAGGAGGCTTGACGATCCCTCTCCCCGTAGCAGAAATGACTAGGTCAGTCCCTATTGTATCTGTGGCTCTTAATCCTTCTGCTCCTACTTTTCATGCCTCAGTTGATGGCGTTGTATGGCCTCATCATCTGCCTATAAAAGTACCAGAAGTTTTTGTAGATACATTGACTGTGGATTTGCTATCGTTATTTGATTTTGATCTGCCTTTAAATAGAGCATGGTTACTTAAGTATTTCAAAGACATAGAGAGTCTAAAGTTAATCCAATCTAACGATATTGATTTAGTCTCCATATCAGAAACAGTTGCCGCGCCCTATGTCAGGTTAAAGTTCTATTCCAAACTTATAGTAAATCTTATATTGCGACAGGCTGAGAACTTCCAGTGTAGGGGAATTGATGTATTACCTGTTTTGTCTTCTAGAAGAGATAGTTTCCCTTATAATAGACTCTCTCAGCAGGGCACTGGCCAAGATGGTCCCCCTCCCTCATTTGATGATTTAAAGATTTGGGTTTCGAAAAGCACACGTTTGGTGACGCATGTAATGCCTGCCCCGTTAATTCAGAACACCCTCCCAATAGAAGATAACCAGCTGTGGAATTGGCTGCCCGGTGCTTTGTCTAGTAAATCCATAGACAACCCCAAACTTTTTCAACATCTTTAGCAGTAATTTAAAAGTTCTCTCTTGGAATGCTGCCGGGATAAATAATAGTCCCGAGAAATTACAGTACTTGTTCTCTCTGAACGCTAGTGTGATTTGCATCCAAGAGACTTGGTGTGCTAGTAGATTGTGTGCAGGGAGAGATTATTTTGTCCTTGAGGCAATGACCTCTCCTTCGAAGAAAGGGCATGCAAAAGGGGGAATTGCGTGCCTTCTGTCCAATAGATTAAAGTGGAACTTCACCCATTATGCTGACCCAAGCAACCTCTTTCAGGCGGTGACCCTTTGTAGTCTAACCAGTATGGGAAACAATAATCCTCTGGTAATAATAAACGCATACATCCCCCCGGATGAATGTTTTAATATTCTATTGAAGCAAGTCTTTTCGTACATTAAACAGATTAAAGAGTTAGAACCTCCCCCCTATGTGTTGTTAGTAGGTGATTTTAATTGTAAAGTTTCTAACTCTAGCTTAGAGCTATTTAGAAACAAATTTAAAGAAGAAGCCTATCTTATTCCTCAATCTCTCTTCCCTAATAAAATTAAAACTAATAAGAGAGGGAAGCTGTTGCTAGAAGAACTTTCAGCGGCGGAGGGGTTAATAGTGAACGGTAGGCTTCCCTCTGATGTCCCTGCAAAATATACTCATAGATCCTCCCAAAGTGAGTCAATTCCGGACTATGTAATCACCGACTATTGTATTTTCTCCTTAGTGAAGGATCTGGTGGTCTCTCCGACATCATTTAGTGACCACAATGTGATTACTATAAGCCTCTCATTACAACCTCCTAATTCCGATTCAAGGTCCCTTAACAGTGATGTAGTTAACTTTCATAAGGACTCTGGAAGATATTTTTGGAACTTTAAAGCCAAGAAGGGCCTGGAGTGTATTCTAGGTAAAACAATTCTAGAACTGAATGATTGGCAGGGTTCTGAAATAATTCACTTTGAGAACTTTTGAAGGAGGTCATCCGTGTTGCCAAAAGGTCTAGCTCTTCTGTAAAAAAGATTTATGTTTCTAGACCGATTACCCTCCTAAATAAGGAAATAAATAAATTAGTGTGGGAGCAATTTTTGCGTAGATCTATTGAAATAAATAATAAAATATACCTGTTAAAAAGAAGGAGAAGCAGAATTAGGAAGAAACTTAAAAAAGAAAAAGAAGATTCACTCTGGATAAGTCTACGGGAGGCCGCAGTTCATGGCAAAGTTAGACAATTCTGGTCACTCATTGGGGAGGGTTGTGGAGTAAGAATTAGCCCCCTCCCTATTCCCATTGCTGAATTGTCATGGGTCACTTTCATTTCCAACCTGTATGCTGGGAATGGCGTAAGGGTAGAATGTAAGGGGTCTACTAAAGAAGATGAGTTTTCTATTGACGCTGTCATGCCCCGCAGTTTGGATCGACAGGCAATCCCGTATATAAGGTCTCCAGGCGCTCTTGAACGCGCTTAGCGTTCTAGCTTGGAAACCTGTTTCCGTCCCTGGTTCGTGTTGCCTGACTTCCTGTTGGTGATTTCCTGCTTCCGGAGTAGCTTTCGCGGTGTTCGAGTCCTTCGCGGTTTGAGCCCGCGTTCTTGGCGTTCTCATTGAGACGCTATCTTTTCGATCTTGTTACCTTAGGGCGGTATTCGTGCCGCTTTGGTCTCGCTGTCACCAGCGTGACATTTCCTTTGAGAGTGGTGGCGTGAAGCGTGAGTGTCTTTTATTTCCTGATTCTTTTTTGCAACTCCTCTCGTAGTTGCGTACACTCCTTGGTGGCGGCATTAAGTGTGAATGGTACTCGTACCCTGTTTAGTTACAGTCCCTCTTTCTTATGCCCCCCACTGTCTACAACGTCCTAGTCCCGATATCTCCGCCCCAATAGCCGTTCCATCACTACAGCGGCAGATCATAGTCTCGGAGATTCCAGTCCGAGCTTTTCGTCCCCCTTGTTACTCCCAGCCTCTGGTTACGTGTGAATTGTAGTGCATTGCTGGCGCTTGGATCACCGTTCGGGCCACTCCCCCAACATTTCTTCTCTGTCTCTACGCTGTGTAAGGATTTACCGGGGTTGAAGAACATCTTGAAGCCCGAAGGGGAAAACTAGCGTGGACCGAGTTAGCGGTGGCCATTGTACAACTGAAGCACGGTAACAGCGCTGTGCGCTAACCTTTATTATACCTATGGGAAAATACTGATAGGGTGGAGGAAGTAACAGTTGTTGTTTTGTCCTATCCTTCCAGCTCTCTATCTGCTCCTGAATAGACCATAGTTGGAGAATCTGGTTTTCTAGTTCTAATTAAAAGGGTGAGTTGGTTGTTTGAGGAGAGCCATACGATAAAGTGTAGAGGACAATCCTTGTATTACTTGCTTTCTGTTTTATAGGATAACCTGGTTTGCCCTTCCCACGATTTATACCACTTCTGTGTGGTGATGACTCCTACCATAGGAAAGAGCCTAAACCACAGTGATAGGTAGGATTCAAGAGTTAATAGGTTTAATACTTGTAGTGAACGTTGAAAGATTAAAAGTAATCAGACTTTTATTTACAGCAGAGAAAGCCTCATCCTGGATCCAGCCACAACCACACCTTTGACGTCGCACCCATCTTCCCTTGTTTTGTTACCCTGTTTTCCCCTGGCGTGTCATCCGGTACTCTAGTGTTTGATAGAGACGGAAGGCCGTAGGGGAAGACTGAGACCTACTCTTCAAGTTCCTGACACTCCTGCAGAAAACTCCTGAGGATCCTTACAGAACGCTAAGGCATATAGTGCATTCTGCCCGAGCGTCATGGACTTAGGAGCGGTCACGTTGGCGGACGTAGCCAACATGATAGGCAATCTACAGGTCGAGACTCAGGCCTTTGCCGCCCGAGTAGACGCCCTTCAAGGCCAAAGAGGAGAAGCGTCCTCGGGAGAGAGAAGCATGGTCCAACAACCTGTTATACAGGTTACTACACCCCCGTCTATTCCCCTGGCTCCGCCTGAGCGTTTTTCGGGAGATGCTGCTAGATGTGCGGCGTTCCTTAGTCAATGCCAGCTGCATTTTTCATGTAAGGCGAATTGTTTTCCCTCTGATCAATCCCGGGTGGCATTCACAATATCCTATCTTAGCGGGTCCGCAGCAGATTTGGCCATACCTTTGGTGGATAGAGACAACCCTTTATTGTATAATTATGTGGCCTTTAGGAAGGAATTCCGCAAACTATTTGATAGACACACGTATACACATGCAGCTGATACTGAGTTGTTAGCTTTGAAGCAAGGTAGTCACGATTTAGTACAGTACATCACCTCCTTTCGGAGACTAGTGGTAGAAGCTAACTGGCCGGAAGAAAAACGCAGTACCCTCTTTTACAGGGGTTTAAGGGACGAGTTGAAAGATGCATTATCACAAATAGTCGACCTGCCTAGTTCCTGTACAGATCTTATAGATTTGGTAGTTCAGATAGACCACAGGCTACGGGAACGGAAAACCGAAAAGGGGAAGGGAGAACCCCGGTATGTGTATCCCAAGGAAAAGTAGAGTGACCTACCTAAGGCTCTGGACGAACCTGAGCCTATGCAGATAGGAGTAGTGCGGGGTCCTTTGACGCCCGAAGAACGACAAAGGAGGCGAACCCAAAGACTCTGCATGTATTGCGGTAAAACCAGCCATTTCCTGAGATCTTGTCCTGTCAAGCCGAGTCAAGGAAATCGACAGGGAAACTAGAGAGTCCGGGGTCTTCCGAGACCGGGTTCCCGGGCACTTCAGGATGCACGGTCTCCTCTGTCGATCATGACAAATCTCCCACCTCACATTTGTATGTCACCGCATATCTATCACTGGCACACCACGGTCTTCATGTCAACATTATGATAGACTCTGGGGCCTCAGGGAATTTCATGGATTTCGAGTGAGCAAGAGCTAATCTCATTCCGTGTCAAGAGAAAGACGTCATCAATCGGGTCACCACTATCGATGGCAGTTCTCTTATCTCGGGGCCCGTAACCCATCAGACAGCACGGCTTCACATGAGTATAGAGCCTCAGCATCAAGAAGACCTGTCTTTTGATTTGATTCGATCACCACATATTCCAGTATTATTAGGGATTCTGTGGTTAAAGCTCCATAACCCCATAATAGATTGGGAGAATTCCACTCTGGAGTTTCGACCTGCTCATAGTCAACAGTTCGTGATAGCAAGTACTCAGGTGAACATTACTTCCGAACCTCTAGTGAACATACCTGAGTTGCCCACCTGTTACAAAGATCTGAAGGCAGTATTTGACCCCCAAGAAGCAGAAACCCTACCACCACATAGAGTATACGACTGCCGTATAGATCTTGAGGCTGGAGCCAGAATACCTTGTAGTCGTGTCTATTCCCTTACGGAAAAAGAAAACATATATCTAAGAGAATACCTGGGTGACATGTTGGAGAAGGGGTTCATTCGACCCTCGCGTTCTCCCGCCTCTTCTTCCTTGTTTTTTATACCCAAACGGGAAGGGGGATTAAGATGCTGCATTGATTACAGACGACTGAATCTAGTTACTATTAAGAACCGGTATCCGTTACCCCTCATCACCTCCCTCCTTGACAAGGTACGTGGCGCCCAATTCTTCACGAAATTAGACCTACGGGGAGCCTACCATCTTGTACGAGTCAAGGAGGGAGACGAGTGGAAAACAGCCTTTTGTACTAAATACGGGTCATACGAGTATCTCGTAATGCCCTTTGGGCTTTGCAATGCTCCTGCAGCATTTCAGTTCTTTATCAACGAGGTGCTGAGAGACATGCTCGAGGAGTATGTGATAGCCTATATTGATGATCTATTGATATATTCTGTTTCCCTGTCTGAGCACATGCTTCATGTAAGGAAGGTATTAGAACGCCTCCATGAAAACAGATTGTACTGCAAACTGGAAAAATGTACATTCCACACTCAAGAGGTGCCCTTTTTGGGCTTTGTAGTGTCACCATGGGGACTGGCGATGGACCCCGGTAAGGTAAAGGCTGTCCTTTCTTGGCCGGCGCCTAACACCGTCAAAGAATTGCAGAGTTTTTTGGGCTTTGCCAATTTTTATAGGCGGTTCATCCAGAATTTCTCGGATTTGGCAACGCCGCTCACGGCCCTATTAAAGAAATGAGTCCTGTATTCATGGTCTAGAGAAGCGGAGAATGCATTTCAACAGTTGCGTCTCGCCTTCACCCGAGCCCCTGTTCTACACCACCCTGATCCCGCCTTGCCTTTTGTTGTAGAGGTAGATGCATCACAAGTGGCTGTGGAAGGCGTTCTAAGTCAAACAGATCCTGTCAGTGGCCTGAATCATCCTGTAGCCTATTTTTCACACAAGTTCTCTCCGGCAGAATACAATTACGCGGTTGGAGAAAAAGAGCTCCTTGCTATAAAAAAGGCCTTTGAGGAGTGGCGGCAGTATTTATTAGGTGCCCGACATCAAACAACTGTAATTACTGATCACCGCAATCTCCAATATCTGAAGTCAGCCAAGGCTTTGTCCATGCGACAAATACGCTGGTCATAATTCTTTTGTGAGTATGATTTCAGTATTCAATATCGACCAGGTAGGAAGAACGGTAAGGCCGATACCTTGTCCCGCTTAGGATTTGCCCATCCCGAGGTACCCTTGGAATCCCCGAATATTGGTCCCAGAGAAGCCTTCATAGGTGGGGTGCTCACTGAGGTACAGTTCTTCTCTCAGGTTAGACAGAGTCAGTTGTCCTCGGAGATGGGGGACGTAGTGGGTTCCCATTCGACTACAGTTCGGGATGGGTGTGTGTGTGTACTGGGGGGAGTGGTATTGCCCACTAAAGAACTGCAGAAACAGGTATTGGACTGGTATCATTCCCACGCCTTGGCAGGCCATCCCGGGATCAAAAAGACAACAAAAGTGATAAGAGAACGGTTCTGGTGGCCGGACATGCTTAAGGATATTGTTGCCTACGTAAAGACCTGTCATGTCTGTGCTCAAACCAAAGTCTCCCGCCAAAACCCCGTGGGCTTGCTCTTGACTCTCCCTGTACCACCTGGTCCTTGGCATACTATGTCTCTTGATTTTATTGTTGATTTACCTGTGACCCGAAGGAAAAATAATACTTTACTGGTGGTGGTGGATTTGTTCACAAAGACCGCTCATTTTGTCCCCTTGTGCGGCTTACCTACTGCTGTTGAGCTGGCTTCAGTGTTCTTACGTGAGATAATCCGTCTACATGGGTTTCCTTCTGTTTTGGTATCTGACAGGGGGGCCCAATTTGTCTCTCGTTTTTGGAGATGTTTATGCTCCTTGCTCGGGATAGACGTCAGGTTGTCTTCGAGTCATCATCCACTGTCAGACGGGCAAACTGAGAGGGTCAATCAATGTTTTGAACAATACATCAGAACCCAAGTTTTACATGAGCCCTCAGAGTGGGATGAGTGGGTGTGGGTAGCGGAGATCGCCTACAACAACAGCCCACATTCCTCCACAGGTCACTCGCCATTCTATTGTTCTAATGGGTTTCATCCCAAGTTGTTGCCTACAGGGATTACCCCGGGAGGCCCTACTCCAGCAGCCAATGACTTCCTACAGCACTTACAAGATATCCATAGTAGTACCCTAGTAAACCTAGAAGCTGCAAAGGTAAAATACAAGGAGGGGGCGGATCTGCACCGACAATTAGAACCCATCTATGAACCAGGGGATAGGGTGTGGCTTTCCACCAAACATTTGGCACTTCGTGGTCCACGCAAGTTCAACCCTACGTACATAGGCCCTTATAAGGTTCAGAGTGTGATAAATCCAGTGGCCCTGAAACTGGAATTACCTGCTTCTTTTAAAATACACCCGGTGTTCCATGTCTCATTAGTGAAACCTGTAGAACCAGGTACCCAAATCCCTAGAAGACCAGCTCCAATCACTCTTCAGAATGCCGAAGAGTATGAAGTAGAATCAATTGTGGACTCTCGCATAGTACGAAACACTCTCCAGTACCTCTTGCATTGGAAGGGATATGGAGTGGAGGAACGCACATGGGAGCCGGCTACCAATGTGCATGCCCCTAGACTTCCTTCGTCTGTTTCACCAGAGACATCCAGAGAAGCCCAAAAGGGTGGGGGACCGTTGTGGGGGGAGTGTGCTGTCATACCCCGCAGTTTGGATCGACAGGCAATCCCGTATATAAGGTCTCCAGGCGCTCTTGAACGCGCTTAGCGTTCTAGCTTGGAAACCTGTTTCCGTCCCTGGTTCGTGTTGCCTGACTTCCTGTTGGTGATTTCCTGCTTCCGGAGTAGCTTTCGCGGTGTTCGAGTCCTTCGCGGTTTGAGCCCGCGTTCTTGGCGTTCTCATTGAGACGCTATCTTTTCGATCTTGTTACCTTAGGGCGGTATTCGTGCCGCTTTGGTCTCGCTGTCACCAGCGTGACATTTCCTTTGAGAGTGGTGGCGTGAAGCGTGAGTGTCTTTTATTTCCTGATTCTTTTTTGCAACTCCTCTCGTAGTTGCATACACTCCTTGGTGGCGGCACTAAGTGTGAATGGTACTCGTACCCTGTTTAGTTACAGTCCCTCTTTCTTATGCCTCCCACTGTCTACAACGTCCTAGTCCCGATATCTCCACCCCAATAGCCGTTCCATCCCTACAGCGGCAGATCATAGTCTCGGAGATTCCAGTCCGAGCTTTTCGTCCCCCTTGTTACTCCCAGCCTCTGGTTACGTGTGAATTGTAGTGCATTGCTGGCGCTTGGATCACCGTTCAGGCCACTCCCCCAACATTTCTTCTCTATCTCTACGCTGTGTGAGGATTTACCGGGGTTGAAGAACATCTTGATGCCCGAAGGGGAAAACTAGCGTGGACCGAGTTAGCGGTGGCCATTGTACAACTGAAGCACGGTAACAGCGCTGTGCGCTAACCTTTATTATACCTATGGGAAAATACTGATAGGGTGGAGGAAGTAACAGTTGTTGTTTTGTCCTATCCTTCCAGCTCTCTATCTGCTCCTGAATAGACCGTAGTTGGAGAATCTGGTTTTCTAGTTCTAATTAAAAGGGTGAGTTAGTTGTTTGAGGAGAGCCATATGATAAAGTGTAGAGGACAATCCTTGTATTACTTGCTTTCTGTTTTATAGGATAACCTGGTTTGCCCTTCCCACGATTTATACCACTTCTGTGTGGTGATGACTCCTACCATAGGAAAGAGCCTAAACCACAGTGATAGGTAGGATTCAAGAGTTAATAGGTTTAATACTTGTAGTGAACGTTGAAAGATTAAAAGTAATCAGACTTTTATTTACAGCAGAGAAAGCCTCATCCTGGATCCAGCCACAACCACACCTTTGACGTCGCACCCATCTTCCCTTGTTTTGTTACCCTGTTTTCCCCTGGCGTGTCATCCGGTACTCTAGTGTTTGATAGAGACGGAAGGCCGTAGGGGAAGACTGAGACCTACTCTTCAAGTTCCTGACGCTCCTGCAGAAAAATCCTGAGGATCCTTACAGACGCCCCTTCGGAGAAAACCATTGAAATGGCGATTAAGGACATGCGTTCCTCTGGAGCAATGGGGCCTGATGAACTTCCCATATCGGTATTGAAGCAGGACCCTGTTTTAAGGAGCAAGATTCTTTTTCCTTTATTTAGATCTTGCTTCATTAGTAAAACTGTGCCCTCTTCTTGGAAGGGGAGCATATTGGTTCCATTATTCAAGAAGGGCGATAGGGATAAGCCAATGAATTATCGCCAGATAGCCCTTCTCGATGCCATTGGAAAAGTATTTTCCAAATGTCTCCTATCGCTAATTACTGATTGGGTTGATGCGAATCAGATATTACCCCTTGAACAAACCGGCTTCCGTAAGGGGCATGGTACATTGGATAACCTCACAGCCCTTCAGGTTATTTCGGACAAATATATAAGAGTTCGGGGAGGAGGAGTGTATGCGGCTTTCATTGATTTCTCCACAGCATTCGACAAAGTTGATCGCCCCTTGCTGTGGAGAAAGCTATCTGACTTGGGCATGCCCCCTCTTCTATTAGATCTGGTGCGGTCTTTACACACGGACACTTGGTGCCGAGTGTTACAAGGTGGAGAAAGGGGTTTATCGCGGGTTATTCCCTCCATTAATGGATTAAAACAGGGCTGTCTACTGGCCCCATTACTGTTCTCCCTGTACATTGCTGACCTTCCAGCTTCGCTTTCATCTTGTGTTGGCATAGCCCCGGTAGTGGGGGGATCTTCTATTTCCTGCCTTCTATATGCAGACGACATCCTTATCCTAGATTTAACACCTAAGGGATTAGCTAATCGTCTGCAGGCTTTACATCTTTTTGCAGAGACCCACTACATGAGGAGAAATGCCACAAAAAGCTAAATTATGTGCATTACAGGGAAGAAAAAATCTAAATCAGAGAATTTTGGTTGGTCAGTTGGGGGTCAGAAATTGGAGGTGGTTAAGACATATACCTTCTTAGGAAAAATAATTTCTGCCAACCTGAGCGAGAAGCCTCATATCGATAATAATTCCCGTAAAGCCCTGTCCCAAGGCAAAAGTCTGAGCGCCCTTTATTCCACCACAGGGAGAAGACACTTTGCTTGTTTACTGGAGGTCTATAGGGCAAAAATTCCATCAACCCTCTTGTACGGAATGGAACTGGTTGACTTAAAGCACTGGGGTTTTCTACAGATGGTAGAAGGAAAATTATTAAGGTCTATAACTCCTCTCAACCCCGCCTGTTCTGTGGCTGCCTGTAGACTTGAATTCGGTCTCCGTAGTAGTTGGGTGCTGGGCCTGTCCGCTCTAGTACGATGGGTTGCCAGCCTGGCTAGAGGAGAAACGGGGACTTTGAGATCCCTTCTCAAGGGGGAATTGTTGGGTAGCTTAAGAGAGTACTCCCTAATTGTTAAGAACTTTAGAAAGGCTGTGGCACTTCTTGAATTGGAAGAGAGTACCCTTTTTACTATTTCCCCTTTCCAGCTAAAATCTCTTTTGAAACAGGCTTCTTGGGCTCTTTGCTTCACGTTGGACAAGAAGTCCTTGCTAGTAAAGAGGGGAGGTGATCTCCTTGTAAACACATACTCAATGAAGCTTGCCCATCCCTATGTCACCTGGAATCTACCACATGGTGTTCGGAGATTTTGGTTCCTCCTAAGGCAGGACTTGGTGCCCCTAAATACTCTTTTGGCAAAATGGCATGGGTCCTCTCCCACATGTAACTTTTGTAATATGTCTGCTCAGGATCGTTCTCATGTACTGTTTATATGTCCCGCATTGCGTCCACTTCGTTCGAAGTGGTTAAGATCAATATGCTTGCAATTGGGTATCCTCAATGTGAATTCTTTTTTGCAGGCCTTATATACTCCTCCAAATGAAATGTTTTGCTTCTATATTTTTAACTTTTTTAAAGGGTTTTTAGCTATTTATTGATGAAATATGGAGGTATGTGTCGCTGATTATCTTGTTCAGTGGAAAATGTTGTAGTTGTCATTTTTACTTTGAGAATGTGTATTTGTATTTGTGTATCTTGTTTTATGTGGACCTCTTCGGAGTGCCAAAACATAATAAAATTGATTGATTGAATTGATTGTGTGCTTCTCTACCGTCTTCCGCTCTGTGTTGCTCTCTTTTGTCTGTGTGTTTTCCCCTCTGACTGTTCTTCCTTATTAGTGTGCTTCTCGACCTGTGCTCCGTGTTGAGTTGCTCTCTGTCTCCTCTCTACTTCTGTGGTGTTCTTTCCCTTTTGTGCTTCTCCTATCCTGTGTATGCTGCTTTTCCCCTTCCCCCACCCGTCCTCCAATAAACACCCATGCTAATTTATTTACCTTTTTTTAATTTCCGTTTCGTGCTAATTAAATCTTAATTTTTACTAACCTATCCCAGTGCCATCCTGTCACTGAATCTGTAATACATTTTTTTTTTAAAACAGTGCCCGTCATTCTGATGCTGCATGCTTATTTTAAAACATAATTTTTTTTATTAATGCTGCTCTGTGTTCCGTCTCTCAGCACCACCACCACCAAATGCAATCGGCAAAGCCAATACAAAGGTGAGACCAGTGCTTAATTTGAGGCAGTAGTTTTCAGTGCTCGGCAATGGCACTTCATTGTCAACACCAGTTCTTATGACATTATGCTACATGGTGGCGCTATCTGTCTAATTTACAGATGAGCACAAAAACTGTTGTTTATTATTTCAATATGAATTAAAAATTACTAATACTTGCTGCCCAAGACACTCTTATAGCTTTGAGGGCCTGGAATAGTCTTAACTGGCACACTTGTAAAAATGTAATGGCTAGTAGTTTTTACTAATACTTGCTACCCAAGACATTCTTATAGCTTTGAGGGCCTGGAATAGTCTTAGCTGGCACACTTGTAAGAATGTCATGGCTAGCAGTTGTGTTGGTGCTGCCAGTGGCAGCGCTGGCAGGGGATCTAGGTGGTGCAAGCTGCAGTGACCTCTGACACTTATTTTTCTATAGATTAAGCACCAGGTGAAACCAATTGCCTTTATCAATGCTTGTTTTGTAAAACTTACCTACCCTGTTCCTCTCTCTTGCTTTCATTTAATAGGGTCTGGATAGGGACCTCGATCTTTTCACTAAGGATGCATCGTAAGGGTGTTCTCGCGCATTCTTTCATGTTTCCTGGGGATCTCACTTTAATTTCTACTCTGTTTTAACACGATGGGTGAATATGGAACTTAGTTAATTAAGGGGCTTATTTACAAACCCCTTGCACTGTTGGTATGTCATTTTCCCCGTATTAAAAGTAATGCACCAGTGGCGCACGGGGCTTGTAAATAAACCCCTGGTTCTCAGGTGCCTTAGTAGTCATGGAAATTGGTGCACAATATTTTTGGAGCTACTATTTTTGATGGAAGGCCTGTGATTGTTTTCTTTTTAAACGTGTTCGCATGAGTACAATTTATTGATGGACACAAATTAAGCATGTGATTATGCACTGGTGATTATTCTTTCTTCCAGGCTTTTCAGCATTACTTACTGCTAGAATGAATTATGCAAATGCTTCATCTTGCAATGGCAGTTCCAATTCTGAAGGTCTTGAGGGAGTTAGTGGTGATTGAATGGCCTCATTGGGTGGTGCTGTTATTTGCGACTTGTATTCCATGATCTCAGATTCAAAACTCACAGACCCATTAATGCAAACCACGGATCATATTTGCTAGATTTCTTCCAGGACTTTCAATAAAGAGGACAAGAGCGGGCACTAAATGGTGGGTTTGATGTACATTGTTTCCAAAGACGAGACACCTATGGAACATGTTTGCACTTTATGAGACACACATAGAGTAACTGCTTCAGGGACAAAAAAGCTAGGATGGTCTTACCTCTGTGCAAGGAAAACCCCTTTTCTTTGCATGCAATATGCTGGTATCCATGCAAAGCACACGCACGCCCAAGCACAATGAAAACTAAGGACCAGAGAAGGACCTCAGTTTTTGGGGGGGAGTTTTATGTAGCGCAAACTTGAGCCGCAGGTATCAGAGTGCTTTACATGAGCACCAATTGCATTACAGACACATGCATTCATTTTGTTAGGCACGGGGATATTAAGTACTTTGCCCAGAATCACCGGATGTTGAGCATCCCTGCCGAGGCTCGACCTGTGTTCCCTAGCTTCAAGGTTGACCGCTCTAGCCGTTAGGCCACATCCTCTCCCCCCTTATTAATCTTATTAAAGATTGGATGCAGGTGACCTGTCTCCCCGTGGTACAGTTAACACATGTGTACTTGACGAGGATCTTAGCTGCCCTTGGCGCTGGCTTATGGTGCATGCTGAGTGAAGCAGTCAATATTTTCTGCTAGACCATTGGCAGATATGATTGTTGATAGCTTGCAGGAGTCACATTATATTGTGCTGAAGTTTTGACAGATCCCCATCTGCAGCAGAGTGTGACCACTCCTATGCAGGGATGGATAGAGGAGGGTGGATAGTAAGCAATGAGTGACACCTATGCATAAAGTTATCACTCAAGTACAGACTGATAATGCACTATGCAGTCATTGCAGATTGCATTAACCTGTGATTCATGGGGACAGAAACTATTCAAATTCTACGGTTCGCCCAGGAGGGCTAGCGGCCCCTGCTACATCCCTTGATCCACCACACGTGCAGTCACAATACTACAATCACATGCTAGGCTGATTTGTGTCACTAGAAACAAAATATTAAATACATGCATGGATCTCAACACATGAATGATGTGGCCTGATAGTCGTCTCCACAGTCCTTGGTATATGTTTTTAAAAGAGGGCAATCTAATTAACCAACACCTGTTTGGTACATTTAATGAGTGGTATTGTAGACCTCATAGAAAGTTGTCTTCATAAATTTATTGAGTGGTATAGTAGATCCCATAGAAGGTTGTCTACATTTGCCCACCACCCAAAACAATGGGTTACTGGAAGGGCCTAGCAAGTACTACAATGCTCTGTCCATCCTGCAGCTGATAGTTAAAAGTAGCCTAATACACAGCCAGCCAGAGCAGTCAGCATCTTCTACCGGGCACGTCTGTATGCCAAGTCCTGTCCTTTTCAGGGGGTTCAGTACCCTAATTAAGTAGGCCTCAAAGCCTGCTCACAAAGACTGTTAGGATCTCCAGTGTGTCTTCATGACATAAAAGATGGCACCAGCACTCTGTGAGGGTGCACCTTCTCAAACAACCACATGCCAAGACTGATACAATATGTGCAAGCTCTCTCACACTGTGGCGGTTCTATACTGAGTCGCATCTCTAGAGCCTTCATCTGGGGTAGGTTCCTCACATCTCTGCATGACACTCCCTCCCTGTTGAGTTACTTTATGCATTGTGTGCTTGACATTAGCAAGTTGAGTATGAGAATAGAATATATAGAAGGAAAAGACACTGCAATTTATATTTTTTATTTAAATCACTGGCAAACTCAATGGCCATGTGCAACGGTTATTTAAAAAAAAAAATAATAATTGCAAGTATATGCGACCTGAACGTATGAGCATATGCTTGCAAGAAAATTTTAAAATTAAAAAAAATAATTAACCTTCACATATAATTTTAATACAACTGTACTGGTGTTTCCTAGCAGTCAGCTGTAATTAGGCCACTTGTAAAAACCCTTTTTCATTTTAATACATATCGTAGTAATATAGGATTCTTATTGGTTCAATGTGGAAAGAATTACTGAGACGTGAAACTAAGGGGCAGCTGTACAAAGCAATTTTCCGGTCGCAAACTGCCCCATTCACAGAATCTGGCTGTTTGCAACCGTAAAAATGCTTTTTCAAATGTACAAAATGCAAAATGTGATGTGGTAACTTGTTACCAAAATGCAATTTGCATTTGCGATTCAGTTTTTGAAAGCGGCATGTTTTGGGTGTCCCATCCAAATACCGAATCAATATGGTGTGTATTACTGTTTTAAGTTCGAATTCCGGTCGCAAAACAGTAATATTTTACCACGATTTTAAAAGTGGTGGCAACATCTCCTGGCAATCACAGACATGGTGGTCTGCTGACCTCAGCAGGCCACCATACCTGTGAAGGCTGTGATTCCTAATGGGTCGCAAATTGCAACCTACCTCATTAATATTTATGAGTTATCAGTGGTGGCTCCATGCAGCTTGCATAGAGAACATATCCACCCCTACAGCCCCTGGCTGAGCGCCGTGCCATGGCGCTCAGACCAATCACAAAGCTCCTGTGAGGTAGGTCGATTTGTAACTTACTCGGAATCGTTATTTAAAAACAAAAGGTTTTGCACATTAGGAATACCGATTTCCGAATTGGCATTTGTATATAATCGCGATTGGGAAAACAATATTCCCAATGTTTGTGCAGCTGGCCCATAATTACAACACGCAAGAATGACCGCAAAAAAAGACAAGCATTTACAATGCAATGGTCTCGGCATTGTTAAAGTTAGAGCTATTGGCATTGTTCATGACATTATTTTTGTTTATGTTTTTGTTTTTAAAACATTTAAAGAAACGGCATTGTTATTTACACTGTCAATAGCTTAATCACTCTCAAATGCAGGTAATATGTATTCTTAACTAGGAGGCGGTGGGTCCCTTTTTAATGCGGGACACAATCGGGCACTCCTTATTTAACCAACAGTACTAAGCCTGGTAGGTCGTTTTGGGTACACGGCTAATAAGCGAAACTTAACTATAAACCCCAAAATGCAAATTATGCTATTTGCAACGTCTGCTAAGTTCACAGGTGGACACTTGGCACTAAGCATGTTGTGATGGACAGCGTGTGACAAAGATAAGGCTGTATTCCCTGCAGCAGCAGCCAATAGCTGCAGTTGTGAAGATCACAGAGCAAACCACCACACATCTCAGTACCCCAGCATAGCTGCCAAGTGGGCCCGCGTCAGAAGTGTCAGCTCCTACCAGCCCTACTTTTTAGCCCACGTTTTTAGGTCCACGTTTATAATGTTACAGTGAAACTACAAGTCCCCGAATTCCACGTCCTGTTAGCTATAAAAAGCTAAGACTGGCTAAAGGTGTCGCACGTGACAACTACGAGCAGGTTACCCAGAGTAAGAGAGAAGTGAACCGAAGGAATGACCGCAGAAGAGGTAAAACGCAGGCAGCAGCACTCCCACCAGTCTGTCTCACGAGGCTTGTTGCAGCACCACCGGGGCAGCACACGCGCCAGGCAGGGCGGACTTACCCTGCTCGCCGAGTCTCCTGAAGGCGACGCTCCTCAAGGCGGCCGCCTTGTTAGCGCAGTGGGAGTACATTCCCTTGGAGCTGGCAGAGCCCACCTTCTCCTCTCACGGTCTGGGACCAGCGGCCAGCGCGTTCCCCCTCTAGGACGGTGTGCTTCTGTTATTGCCACCACCGGTGGCGTCAGGGATAGGCGGAGGTGGAGGCAACCTTGATCCGCGACCCGCCCTCCAACGGACAGACCGACAGGCAGCAGCCCGCTCAGGCACACGCCATGTCTCGTTCACATGGCCGTGTACACGGCTGGTGCGCGTGTCATGTAGTGCACGACCTTCCGAGTTGTTGAAGATAGCCCTCTGTCCTCAAAACACCGGCTCAACAAAAGTAATCTTGTCATCAAAATCCGTGGGACAGAAAAAATCCCTTCGAGATCGCGGAAGGAAAATACACTTTTATTTCAACAGCAGTGAAAGTGATATGAGGATTCGCGTGGATCATAGTTCAGGAATTGAAACAACTTTAATCTGGGAGCCTTAAATTGGGAGTCAAAGTGGGCAACAACAAGCACACCACTGCCTTTCTCCGAGGCGAAGCAGAAATGCCTCGGAGAAAGGCAGTGGCGGTTTCGGATTCGGGGGCGTGTTTTTCTTTTCTCTCCTCTTGCAATTGGCTGGAGGAGAGAAAAACACGCCCGGGCGAAAAGCAACAAAAAAAACGCCCCCGAAACCGAAAAGGACGGGGCCTGTTCGGAGTGACAAACCTCTTCTCCAATGGCTGGCCAGCATTCAAGAGGCCAGCCAATGGAGAAGAGAAGAGGAGAGAAGAGGGGCGGGTTCAAGCCCCTCTTCTCCAAGTCAATAAATCTCGCGAGCGAGACTGCGCAAGCGCAGCCTTCGCTAGCCGAGACCTAAAAAACGAATGGTAGAAAATGCACAGACAAAGTAAAGTACTGTCCCGCCAACCCAGGCACTGAAGTGATCTTCTTTTTAGGTGATGTGTACGTCATCAGGCAAATTACTGTCGCTGACAGTGCAAGAGAGCCAACGGCTGAAGGAGGCTGGCCCGCTGCCTCATACTGTCTTGTGATGGGCTGAAGCAAAATGTGAATGACAGTTGAACAGTTCAATGGATGAAGGTGGATGTGCCAAAGGCTCTCTTTGTATCTCTATATGTATGCACTTTTTTAAAAATGATTTTTTACTACATGAGGCTGGCTAGACATCCAAGCTGTCTCTAAGCCAGTCCAAACAATCCACCCATCAATACTTCTTTTTAATGTACATAAATGATAATATTTCACTCTGAAACCAATCTCTTGCCTTTCATGGCTCCCCTTTGGTTGATGGCACTTTATTAATAAACAAAAAGAAAACTGCAGTCATGAGCTCCTGTCTACTGCAGTAGGTCATTGAGCCTGTGACTGATTAGCATTTATTTAGGATACATTCAGAGATAGTTTCCACACAAGACTTTTCCCTGGCTCTGTTTTTTTTCTCTTGCCCTCGACCCAAATACAGTTTTGGAAGGATTTTAACATTACATTAAGCTGCTGGATAATTTTTCGTGAAGTTTCCATTTTTAAAGCAGAGCGAACAACACAAAAAAGTCTTAATCCTCCTGCAGAAGGCAGCCAGGAAATTCCTGTGCCGTGGTCAGACTTAGACCTTCATGAAAAGTGAACATTTTCTTTGTGACAGTGAAATTACGAAGGTTATCCGAGATCATATTAGCTTTGCCTGAAAATTGTTGTATTATGGATGAAGAAAATATTAATTTAATGGTATCAACGTTGTGGTGCTGGAGGTCTGTGGCTGAGTATGCTTATGTAGTGAAAACGTTTCAATTAGATTGGCAGAGGTGACTGAGGGGGGTGGGAAATGGTCTGAACCTACCGAAATGGAGGAGATGTGAGTCTACCCAAATGGAGGAGATTTGGCGGCTCGCTATCGAGAACCCTCTGTTTTCGACCGCCCCGTAAACCCCTGAGGAAAGATACTGGAGAAGTCAGAGGAGAAGCTCGTGTCGGGCCCCCGAGCTAAACGCTAGACTTGGAATCGGAAATCCCTCTCTCGGAAGAGCTCGCGGCAGGCTGAACAAGTGGACGCGGATGCCGAGATTGGATGGCGGAGGCGGGGGTTGACCGCTGATACTAAATCAGCTGGGAAGTTTTTTCGTGGCATCCCTGAACTGCTCTCCCGCAGGGTGTTTCTTGAGCTGCTTTTTGATGCCAGGTGTTAGAAAGGGAGCCAACGCGATTGAAATGTCTGCCTGCTTCGCCTGACACCTACCGGTTCCTTGACTGGTTGGAGCCGAGTGTTGACACTAGGACGGACCGCGGAGTATAGAGTGCGGAGTGCAATCGGATGGACGGAGCCCCAGAAGAGCTTGAAGTCCTGTGAAGAGTTTTGGGAAAAGGTGCATGACTCGAGCGGCCGGCTGAAGAGGTGAGCGAGGTGAAGAAGAGAGGTAATGAGGCAATACTTACTGAAAAAAACAAGCGCTTTGCTTAGACTCTTTCTTTGAACTGCTCTGCATTGATGGTGCTACAGACTGTTGCATTCTGGGAAATTGAGTCCTTTCTGGACTCTATTTGAAATAACTTGAAACCCCTTGTGGAACTATTGCTTCAACGATTTGGGGGCAAAATTTCCTTTGATTTTGACGTCTCGGGCCTTCTTCCCCTTGCTCCTGCTCCCGGTGCAAGTCTCCCACCGCCCCCACCGCCGCAACCTCTGTCACTCTAGCGCGGCCGCAGAGCGGGAAGTCTACATTGCCCGAGAGTTTTTTGCAGCAGGAAAGCCGCAGCTGCATACGCCCATCCCGCGCCCGGAGGCGCTTAAGAACTTGGGAGAGCCCCCGCATTGCTAAGCCCGGGCAAAGGGCGGGCCGTCTGTGGCCGTTAGGGGCCAGAAGAGGCCAGGTCGGGCCCACGGCACTAACATTTGACAAATCGGACAAAGTAAGACTTTTGGCACTTCTATAAGGACAGTGGCTGGACATTACATCGTGTACATATTGTGCGGGGTGACGATTGCTGTTAAATTGAGTGGGATTGATGTATGCTGTTTTACACGTAGGAGGCCTTTTTTGGCTGTAATTTATTCTAATTTGTGTTTTTAGCCGTAGCTATGTCAATAATGACAAAAACAAAGGAAGGTAAAGGGAAAGGGGTAGTAGGTACCCTGGATGCCTTTTTAATAAAAGCTACATCTGTAATTGTAAATGAAATTAAGTTAACCGAACGTAGGTTGTCACTAGACTCACAATTGCATCAGAGTCGCAATGCTGCTACCAGTACTATCAATACAAACCTAGATGGGGGTCACTTGGAAGAAGGATTCCAATCTAATGGGTCTCCCCTGTTGCTCCCAGACTCTCCCAGAATCCAAGAGATTTCTGATTCCCCGATCGAAAGAATTAAACCAACTGTAATAACAAGGGCACAAAAAACTAAACAAATAAGCGGAAGCAGCCCAACCCCATTGGTTAAAAAACGAAAGGGTCAGGTAGTAAAGAGACCTCGTAAACAGCATATTCCTAAACCCCCGGTAAAGAAGGCCATGCAAGAGACCACTGAGTTAGCACCAGAATTAGTGATTGAGAGTTGTGACTCCACATCAATAAATAGAACACCTAATCAGATGGCCCCGATTGTACACCAGAGCATGGAGAAAGGATTTTGGAATAGGATGGAGGTAGTGATGAATGCTCATTTACAACCCATTTTGTCTAGATTGGCTGATATTGATAATCGGTTGCTATGTATAGAGACTCAACATACAAACCCTGGTGTATCGCAATTTGAATTGAGGCCTGAGTTGAATAACCAAATGGGTAAAAATAGAAGTGGGGAAATTGCCATATTGGACTGTATGGGGCCAAGAATGACGCAGTCAGGGATTCCTTGGGGTCATATAGATCACCTCACTGAAGTGAACAGCTCGACCCAGGAAGGTAATCCAAGTATAAATTCTATGAGTAAGAATAAACTACCAGGGGCAGGAAACACTCTAAATTAAGAAAGACCGGTAAAGATCCCTGCTAGGGAATGTTCCCCATGCGTTTTGGTAGCCAATAGTCCAGATTCAACTCTAAATTTGCCACCTCAAACTACACCCTACATTTTTGTTTTAGCAAATGTATGCCCATTAACATCAGGGGAAGGGGAGGACTGGCCGTCCTTGAGGAACAAATCACTGTACCTTATAAATGCCAAGACAGGAGTAAACTGTATTGCCCTGTTTCTAGAACTTAAAATGGCTCGTAGGGTCAGATGGGTTGGACCAAGTGAGAAATCACTGGAGGGGGATTGTATAGTTTTAACTTTTAAGTCCCCAGGGCTGGTGAGAACGATAATCGATAGGATGTCTAACCAACTCATGGGGAAATCAGAGGTTATGATTTTACCGTTGGGGTTCTTTTATCGCCCACCTGCATGGCAATCTAATCCAATAAGAATAGATTCCCAAAATAAAGTAAACCAGCAACCACAGTGTCCACCATGGTTTCATGCAAACCGCTTTAGCCCCTTAAGTACCTTGGCTGAGGTTGATTGACTACAAATAGGGCCTGCTAAGAAAATTGATGCCAAGGATATGACTATACCGTTATTATGTCATGGGAACAACAATGAGCATATATCAGCCATAGATCCCTTGGGGGAAGGTGGTGAGCTCCGGCTGCCTCTTGATGAGGGAATAACGCGGGCCCTGGCTATAGATGGGGAGGATGACCAGAACTCCATACAGGTTGGCCAAATGGGGGATGGTGTTAGCCTGAGTAAACATCCAGATATTATAATCAAACAAAGGGATAGATGTACATTTCGTCTAATCTCGTGGAATGTGGCAGGCATTTCACGAAGATTACGGGACGAGGTATGGATGAAATATATTAAATCCTTTGATATAATCTGTCTCCAAGAGACTTGGAGCAGAACTGATCAAAATTTGGATGGATATTGTTCATCTATCGTCCATGCTGAACCTTCATTGGCTGGGAGAGCAAAAGGTGGCCTAATGACTTCCATTTCGGTAAAATATAAGTCATTGAAAATAGATAAAATAGTGGCCTCTCCATGGTATCAACTGATTTTGATCAAAAACCTCCTCCCGGTCCCATTACTTTTAATTAACTGGTACTATAATATTTTTGACATCCACAATATATCTATTATAGATGGTTTACAGGCTGAAATAGCGAAAGTGACCGAAAGTTTTTCACCCCTCTGTATTATCTGGCTGGGTGATTTTAATTGTACTACATGCTGCCAGAGTGGAACCAGGGCCTGCGGGCTACTTGATATAATTGAGCAACTACTTTCACATTTTAAGCACACTACACAGGGTGATGCCTTGAATGACATCATTGTGGTAAATGACCTCTGCATGTTAGAAATGTCGACCAGTACCCCAACGGTGCCAATACCAACTTTTCAAGGGACTGGGGGCCAAATGAGTATAATTGATTTTGTGTTAATTTCGAGCAGGTATGCTTATCTTATTGATGATTTTAAAATAGAAATAAATCCAGCCAGTGACCACAATCCACTTGTTTTAATATTGAGCACCATTGTTGACAGGGAACAGTCCTTTGAACATACGATGAAATATGATCATAATCATGGCCTTAGGTTAAAGTGGGATAGGGTAAATCCTACAAAATTGGAGGAAACAATCTTCAGAATTAATCGATCACAAGTAGATATTTGTTTAACGAGCACTTGTGATCCTGAATTAATAGTTCAGAATTTTGAAGCTCTCTCTGGGAGTGTGGCCACATACCTACTCAAACCTGCAGGGAAGGGGGATACTCGGGAGCATAAATGGTTTGATGCTGAATGCTCCGCGGCTCAAACACTATTGAGTAAGGAGTTACATGGAGTCCCTCGGGATAAGGAACTGGTTAGAAAGGCAAGAAAAAATTATAAAGAAACCATTGATAAAAGGAAATTGGAACTGAAAAAGCAAGCATGGGATGATCCCGAGAAAGCCTCTGATTTAAGGGATAGTAGATTATTTTGGGAGGTAATAAATCGTCCCTTCCTCAGTAATGAAAATAGAATCATGATTGCCCATATAACTGGGGAAGCCTGGGAGATCCATTATTCCAGGATTTTTAACCCAAAGGGTGTCACATTGTTAAGCGAAGGTGAGGATGAAATTGATTTTAACACTGAGTCTGCACAACAACTTAGTCTCTCACTTTCTTTGGGAGAGGTGGAGGAGGCACTGAGAAAAGGTATTCCACTTAAGGCACCAGGTCCTGATGCTGTACCCTTGGATCTGTATAAGAACAATCTTGAATTTTGGGCACCATTGTTGCTTAACGTTTTCAAGGCGATCATCGTGGGACGTATCCCCTTATCTTGGAAAAAGGTAGTAGTTGTGCCAATTTTAAAAAAAGGTGATAAAAGTAACCCTTGCTGTTACAGGCCAATTTCCTTGATTGATGCCTCTTGTAAACTTATGGGGAGAGTGATATTGGCCCGTTTAGAGACATGGGCAAATACCTCTGGCCTTATTGTGGACTCACAGTATGGGTTTAGAAAGGGTAAGGGGACAACGGAGCAGTGTCTCAATCTGGCCCTGATCATGGGTAAGTACATGAAGGCTAGGGGTGTTTCTATACACCTGGCCTTCATGGACTTACCCAGTGCTTTTGACACTGTGTGTAGGAAGAAATTGTGGTTATTGATGGAGTCTATGGGGTTCGAGGAACCTTTGGTCACGCTTTTGCGGAGATTACATGCTGCTACCTCTGTGTCCATTCGATATGGCCCTGGGGGCGAAAAGACAGGGCCGATTCCATCAACTGAAGGCGTTCGTCAGGGTTGCATTTTGGCCCCTTTCTTGTTTTTAGTTTACACAAATGGTTTAGAAAAATTCCTACTGGAAAAAGGTGCGGACTTTCCTAAAATAAATGGCAAACAAATACCTTTATTGTCCTACGCAGACGCCACTGTATTGATGACGTTAACTGCAAATAGTATGCGAACATGCCTGAATGCTTTTAATGAATTTATACTGGGGTTAGATCTAAAGGTTAATTTTACAAAATCGTTTATTATGGTCTGTGGCCCAAATAGGACCAAAACTTGTAAATTTGTTATAGAAAATTTGACTATTGCCAAAGTCACAAATTTCAATTATTTGGGAAATCTTTTTAACAAAACTTTGAGTTGGGATCCTTTAATAACAACACGGGCACAAAAGACAACAAGATCTATAGAGGCCCTTTTTCGTAAATTAGGCCAAAAACCTATTGCTGAATTAAAGACATTGTATAGATCTAAATGCTTGCCGGTTGCTACCTATGGAGCAGGGGTGTGGGGATACCATAAAAGCATCCAATTACAAGTTATGGAGAACAAGTTTTTAAAACGTCTTTTATCAGTTTCAAATAGTTCTCCTAATATATTTTGTCATTCTGAGATGGGTCTTGACTTTGTGAGCGATAGTATCCATATGTCCCCATTGCTCCTATGGGGAAAAGTATGGTCCTCCGATGATTTGCACCTTTCAAAAGAAATTTTGAAAGATTGTGTAAATCTGGATCATGCCATGCGGATCCCATGGTTAAGTTATGTAAAGGAAACCTTTTATAAAATTGGCCTTGGTAATTTATATGATAATCCTGACTCTATTAACCCAGGCTCAAAGATGGCGATCAAGAATGCACATCGTAGTATACTGGGCTCATCTAAATATGATGAACAACCATTATACCAGGCAGTTACATTACAGCATCAATTTTACTTGTCTTTCACTACACATACGCAGTGGCGTTTTTATTTGACCAGATTTCGGTTAAAAATATTGCATTTTTTGGTTGCTTTTCCGAAGTAAGGGGGTTGGTGTGAGAGGCTACCCCCTTGCCCATGTGACAATGAAGCTGAACAAAGCACTCTGCACTTTGTACTTTTTTGCACACTTTACAAAGCTCCAAGAGATTGTTTTATTAAACCTATCTTAAGGGAAATTAGACCTTGCAATTTTAAGGAAGGTTTTGAACATTTAAGAACATTACAAACTGCTGCTATATGTAGCTCTATGATCAGTTTTATTAGATTGGCACTCTCAATCAGAAATCGTTATTGATAGTATGTCCCCTGCTATAAGTTACTGAAATTCATAGAATTGATAACCTATATGAACATATTTAGCTAAAATAACCTGAGTCGTGGTAGCTGCCCTACAAAATCAAGTGGGTTGGTGTGAGAGGCTAACCCACCAATATATAAGTTTTTGTAGTTTTGATAACGCACAGTATACTTTGCCTTCTACAATCTACAAACTTGATGATGTAGTCTAAAAATGCACATTGCACTTTATATCTTTGTTTGTGTCTAAAGGAAGTTATTAAATGTCCGTGGAGATATAAATTGATCGTGAGTCCATTGGGAAATCTGGAGTAATAGATTTTTATAAATTGTTTGCTGTTTTTAATGCAATTTTTATTAGTGTTATCGTATTGAATGTTAAAGAACTTTTTATAAAGAATATAGTGTCTATAGATAATGTGTTTTTGATATACGGTCTTTGGCACTTATGTATTCGTACCTTTTTGATAAGAAATACCATTTGTGAGTTTGTATGTTAAATATGTATACTTTTATGATTCTTTTTCGAATCGAATAAAGTTATTGAATGGATGAGTATACCCAAATGGAAGAGATCTGGGACTACCCAAATGGAGGAGATCTGAGTCTACCCAAATGGAGGAGATCTAGGTCTATCCAAATGGAGATCTGGGACTACCCAAATGGAGAAGATCTGGGTCTACCCAAATGGAGGAGATCTGGGACTACTCAAACGGAGGAGATCTGGATCCCAAATAGAGGAGATCTGGATCTACACAAATGGAGGAGATCTGGATCTACACAAATGGAGGAGATCTGGGTCTACCCAAATGGAGGAGATCTGGAACTACTCAAACGGAGGAGATCTGGATCTCAAACGGAGTAGATCTGGATCTACCCAAATGGAGTGGATCTGGATCCACCCAAATGGAGGAGAACTGGGTCTGCCCAAATGGAGGAGAACTGGGTCTGCCCAAATGGAGGAGATCTGGGTCTTCCCAAATGGATGAGATCTGGATCTACTCAAATGGAGGAGATCTGGGTCTACCCAAATGTAGGAGATCTGGGTCTACCCAAATGTAGGAGATCTGGGTCTACCCAAATGTAGGAGATCTGGGTCTACCCAAATGGAGGAGATCAAGATCTACACAAATGGAGGAGATCTGGGTCTACCCAAATGGAGGAGATCTAGAATTATCAACACGAGGAGTCTCAAAAATGTATCACATCGTTACTTTTATAACCTGTGCATATTTATTTATTTAAGGGTTTTTATATAGCACGGATTCTTTACCACAGTAGAGATTATACAATATTTATTTTGCTAGTCATATAAAGGCAAATGAGTGAGCCTCAAAATATATACATCGGTGTGCCTGTGGGGGCACAATCAGAGCCACGTATTATTCCAAGAGCAAGATTATTATTCAAGAGTAAAACTATTTTCCTAATTCCGGGAGGACCATAGGCCACAAAGTGCTTGGGGACCGCAAATGTTTATAAGTTACAGGTGTGTTGAAGTGTGATCTGTTCCAGTTTGTGGCTGGGTGCTTTTGGATGTGATTCTTCCTGGTTGTTTGTTGTGGGACCCTGAGGTTCGTAGGTCTCTGTCCATGTTTATGCCATTCTAGTGTGAGGAGGTTATCATTGTTCTTGTAGGACCATGAGGTCAGTGGGTCTTCAGTTTGTGTTTGTGGAAGTTCGTGCTAGGGGGTCATCTGATCCGTGGTATTTCCTTGTGCACGTGGGATCTAGGATATGATTTAAAATGTGTCTATATTCGCTCAGGTGTTAAGCTAAGCTTCATATGGGGTGGCCCCATTTTTTCCTTGTTTTTAAGTTTGGATTTATCCAGAGAGAAAGCTACTGGCAGAAGGTAGCCGGGCCATTTAGGAGAAATTGTTGTATGAGTAGTTTTTTCTTTTCCGCTTTGAAGACTTTACGAGAGGGATTGGTTTTGATAGAAGGGGTAATGCTGTTACAGATCCTCGGAGCTACACATCATGGGGACACATCTCAAAGAAAGAAGCAAGTCATTTTTTTAGAAGCCATAAGCTTCCAACTATGATTAAACTTACGGTGTTTATTGGTTTCACACAAATCCCCAGTTTATACAGGTAAATCTGCAAAAATGCATATTTTCCTAACTCTCATCATGGAAAGTCAGGACTTTAGTGGCATTACAGCAGCAACTTTTATTCATTCTCTTGCTAGTGTTAATTTTACAGCAGTTGCATAACTTGATTAGATGGGAGAAAAAGAGCCAATAATTGCTCAACAGTTGTCAGCCAATGAAGACCCAATCCAGTCTATAGCAAGTCTTGCAGCAGCCAGTGTGGTCTACAACATCAGTTTTCTATTTTCCTAGACCAACAAGACTCCTCAAATGGAAAAGGTATCTCCAAAGCTGAAAGCTGAAAGACAGCAAATGCATAAATTGGGTTGGTGTGGTACAGTTTCATGCTGTCAGTTCCTTTTTTTTTGTTTTTTGCAGAGTGTTATATAGCACGAACTTGACCCAAATCCAATCGGGTATCAGAGCGCTTTACATAGCACCAGTTACGTTACATGAGGACACACATTCATTTTTTGTTAGGCACATGGAGATTAAGTGATTTGCCCATAATCACAGGATGTTCGGCGTCATTACCGAGACTCGAACCCAGTTCCCCAGGTTCGAGGTCGAGCGCCCTAGCCGTTAGGCCAACTCCTCTCCTCTCAATGGATATTATTAATTTGTATGTCCTCCATGAGGAAGGTAGGAATATCAGAATTTCATAGATAGGCTGGAGGATCAAATTATGCTTATTTGAACCACTTTGATAACAGCCCGAGATGCGTGAGTCACCAGTTTGCAATAGCATTCCCCTAAGATAGATTCACCTGGCCCATCTGATGTGAGTAATAAATGTGCACAATCCTAAAATGTTTTGATCATATGTCTCGCTCACTGAAAATTCCCCAAAGCTACTTCTGACTCCAGCTTTTCCCAATCTAACCTCTCAAACATCTAGTCAGTGTATAAGATTCAATTTTATATGATCACCAAAGTAAATAAGAAGTAAGAAGTTGTAACTGTTGTGGCAGTCTTAACCTCACTGTTTTAAACTCATACACGTTAACGCAAGAACTACACACAATTTGGCTGATGATGAAAAAGTACTTAATCCACTCCTTAAAAGTTTGATTAAAAAAAGAATGACACTTCCTTTAGCAAATAAACCTGGCTGGTACGTCTAATGCTTTAACATCAGAAATCCTTCTGAAGGACACAAGACATGGATACATTGTGCATTTTGCACAGATGAAAGAAATGTCAAAAAGATCCACAATAGTTCTATCATGAATGCTTTTCATAAATCCATACACTAAATGCAGAGATCCCACTGTGACTCTGGCAATGAGAAAAGCCTAAAGAATGTCCAACTTACAAACATTCACCACCTGTCAGCCCCTGTAGACAATATCATATCATACCAAACCTGCAAGGAAAGTACCAAGCTCTGTCACTTCTGCTAAGCCAAGATCAAGACTAGCCTTCCCAGACATCCCAGGTAGATAATTGAATCCTAAATTTGCCTGCTGATCAAGGCTTCCAGAGCAATTAAGATTGAAAGAAACTTGACTTTGGAAATTACAAACGTTTTCCATACAGTAAAATGAATGCCTTGATCTAGAATCAACCAGTTCAGGAAACTCTGGAGATCCCTGAGGTGATAGGGATATAAGAAAATTCCGTCAGATAAGTTATCAACAGTAGAACTGGAAGCCAAGCTATCTGCTCAATAGAGTGTGGCTAAGATAATGGAGCTGCACAGAATTGTAGCCTTGCCTAGACTATCAGTAAAAGAACGAATGGCCAAAAGTCATGGAATAGAATGAATCTTTGGCTGCCACCATGGGACCCAGCGTTCAACCAAAGAACACCAAAAGTTATAGATTGAACCTGGATGCACACCGATTGGCCAAGAAAGAGCACCACTTGACATAAAAGCTGAAAAACACAGCACCACAAAGGTCTCATGGAATGAAATCTTTCAGAAACCTTAATATCCTGTTCACAGTTATTTAATGAACCATGGCAAATTCTCAGACCATGCAAATATCTTATTTTCTAGAGAAAAGTGTCAAAAATGCTTTTCTCTATTCACCAGAGGCTTTCAACTCACGACAGCTAGCTGACTAATGTAATGTAATACACTGCTGAAAAGCAGAATTGAAAACGGAAGAGAATCTTTAATAAAACTGCACGCGAGAAAGGATTCTGGAAACAGCTGTAAGAAATTGATGTGCATGAACATCTCTGTTCCCGATCATAGGCCCAGAGCTAATCTTTGATGCAATGACCATAAGAGCTGAAATGGCACAGAGAGATTTTACAAAAGCAAGCATTACCTAAAGGCACATAACCCTGTTTAATAGTTCATACTAAAGAATTGTATACTGGGAATGAAATTTAAAAAATGTATTTTTATTTTTAAGCATATAAGCATACTTAGAAATTGAGACCATTAGACTTTTTTTATTATAATATTCGAGAAGTACTATCAGGATATGAAGAAAGCCTCAGGTTTCTGAAAAGTAAGTTCTCTAGGTCAGATTAATCTACTTTGCACTATTAATGAGCAATTTTGTACCAGCACTGGCCCTGTCTGAGCAATGCACAACACAGGCTTTGCACCCATCAACTAATGAAAGCATGAAGGTTTAATTGATTGATACAAATTTACATTTTTCAAATGGTAATTTGAAACTACGTTGCACTGGAGCAAAATTCATGAAAACTGCAATTATTATTTTAGTTCACTTCCATCCTTCATATTGTCTTCCTATCAATAAATAGAAAAATTAATTTAAGACTGAATGTAAATCACATATTTAAACATGGTTGTATCCTAGGAGGAAGGCACAGCTGTGTCTTGGGTATCATGTGTATTCAATGTGCACATTACATTAACAGGTAGCTGGATGAACCCAGTAACCGTTTACCTCACAAAATGGAGGGTTTGATCACTGCACACAATTCATTCTTCACACTCTCTCTATAGAAAAATTACCAGACACTGGTGCACAAATTACCTGCACTAGTGTATAATTGCATGGCAATAACTGGCCATTTATTTAAGATTTTGATGAATATTTCAAATATGTTTTCCTTAATAATTACCAGTTACAAAATGCTAGTGAATATAATGAAGTGAGTATGCTTCACATAGCCATATTCCAATTGTCATACTTTGGGGAGAATTTATCAGCATTGCATATCTAAACCACAGTAATCATGAACCAAGGTTAGAAGATAGCAGAAAACAGGAAAGAATGAGCACATTAAACATTAGGGGCAGTGTAACAGTGTGAAAGTTTTATATAAATATTTATTTCAATAAGCCCTATTGTTTTCAAAGTGCTCATAACTGTTTAAATATCCTATTAGTTCAATCTTATCATGTGCTCAGTAACAGTCTCTTGTACGCTCACAACCTCATGCACTCACTCAGACCCTCATTGCACATTATTGTTTATTTTTTCTTGTTAAACATCCATTTGTCAACGGTTTTGAGATTCTGGGTTATTTCAGTTTTATCTGTATTTTGTTGCTGTTTCCTGGGAAGGTTTTTTTTTAAGAATGTCTAGTCCGACATGTATGTTTCCACTTCTAAAGCATTTGGTGTTCTGTCTATGGCACCATCTTTCAACATTGGCACTGAAGTGGTTCTCTTGACATGGGAACCAGAATCTGCAAGTTGTTTTACAGAATGTGTTTACTACTACTGATTTCTGCCATAATATACAATAGCTATTTTAAAGCAACATTAGACCTTGATCATTGAAAACCTGTCTATTGCTTCATGCAGGCTGCTCCATATAATGCAGTACTTTTTAAAGAAGTTTTAGATTTTTTGTAGCGTCCACATGTATTATTGTCAACCAATGAAAATAATTTCACTCATCTATTAGTTTATTGTGAACACGATTCTACGCCCCTCTTTTATGGAAATACTTTATTGAAATCTTTTAAATTATCATTTATATCAAATTTATCTTGATTTTCCCTTTTTGAAAACTCCTGGCTTGGATCCAAGGAACTTCACATTTGTGCATAATAGCTACCAGATGCCTATTTTAATTGGACTACTTGAAAGGTTTGGCACTGAAAAGTCCAGCTCTGATTTGAGATTCTTCTTCATAGATCTCTTTCTAGTTTCACAGTCTACGAGTAACTATTACTAATGATGCCTAAGATGCCTTGGTCAACTGAGTGCCTCTTCCTAGATTAATCTATAGTGCTATAGAAAAAAAAGATATCAGAAAGAAAGTTATGTCCTTTCTCACCTAGAGTAATTTCTTGGAGATGCTTGCATGCCAAATACTGAGCACAAACATTTTGTGTTGCAAAAGTATTGCACCGGAATATTGACTATCAAATTTTGGTGAAGATGTCTCTATAGATATTTATATAAAAGTACTATTATTTACTGTACGTACATTAAAGCAATATCTATCTACATTTCTATCTATATTTATGTTATATCTATATATATATTTTTTTATTTTTTTTCACTGAAAAGGCCAAAGGTTACAGGAAAATAATAGTTAGGTTGACGTTTTACCCACACAAAACCATTGAAATTCAGCAGTTATAGTTATACTTATAGTTATGATGAGAAACTATAACTCGTGGCCTAAAGTTACTCAATGGCCGGAGTGAAGTATAGCTACAAGTATAACTAGAACTGCGGAATTTCTAAGGTTTTGTGTGGGTAAAATGTCAACTTAACTATTCCATTCCCTGTAACCTTTGTTTTTTTCAGTGAATTCCTATGTTTTGTTTAAGGTAGAGTAATATATAATTACCGTACATTATTACAAGCACCACCGCGCATAGCCTTTGGCAGACCAACCCCTGCCGCTATATATAATATATACACACATATATATGTATATGTATATTTTTCAAGGTGCCAATATGTGTTGAGGATAAGCATAGTAAATCTATACTTACCTATACAGACTTACACTCACAATATTTTTGTTGCCCAAAATCTTAAACTCAATATTCTTAGATCATACCCTTGAAGATATACCACCTCAATCCTTCTTCAATACTGTGTCCAAAAAAGACCTACATATTGTAGTGAAAATGGCGTACGCAGGAAGGTTCAGGCATCGAAGTTTATTCCAATATACAGCAACACAGCAGAAGGGAAATCCGCCCGATTCAAAGCAGCCTCCAACTCCCACAACTGCTCTCCTAAACCAGCCCAACGACTCCCATCGCCTAGCAACACTCCAACATTCCCCCTGATGACACCATCAAAAGAATGTTACGAACAGCATTGAATACACAATTCTCAGCTCACTAACAGTAAGAAAGAGCCATAACATAACATACCCTCCTTTCTCCTTTTTTTAAAGAAAAGCACATAACTCAGTAAAGTCAAAAGTTGAAGGAAAACAAAATACAAAAGGAAAACATCAGCATATCATATCAACATAAGCATTTCACATACGGTATCTTATAGGAATCATTCTCTTCCTCCCGCTTCTCCTAGTCGGGACCTCAAAGGATCCACTAACTGCCACACCAGGAGAACCCGAAGAAGAAAGTGGAAAAACATTTTTAACCTTAACAACTTTACCTACATTCCACCATTTGCCCCCCTCAACTTGAATGGAATTCCTTCCCACCTTGGTAACAAGAACAGGAGGCCCAAACTTACTCTCTCCCTTCTTGACATGTAAAGGGGACTTGATTCGCACCATGTCTCCAACCCCTACTGAAACCAATTTCACACTTTTTTTGTATCGAACCATGACTTTTGTTTCATCTGTGAGTTAGAGACATTTTCTCTCACCAACTTCATAAGTGAATCCACATCAGAAACATTTTTGATCCACTTATTCATCCAAGCAGGCTTTAAATTAGTGTTCGCCTTCCTCCCCCTCAGTAGCTCGAAAGGAGATACCTTTGTAGTTGAGTGAGGAGTGGTCCTGTAGAACCATAACATACTCTCTAGAGAATTGACAATGTCCATGTTCCCACACTTGGCCCATCTAATACAGTCCCCCAGAACTCTATTCATGCGCTCCACAAGCCCATTAGATTGTGGATGATAAAGTGAACTCTTTACGTGTTTGATGTTACAAGATGAAAGGAACTTTTCAAAACCCAAACTGGTGAACTGAGTCCCATTATCCGTCACCAATGACTCAGGAAACCCCTCTCGCATGAAAACTTCTTTGAGGAACGAAATAACAGTATCAGTGGAAACCTCCTTAGCCAATTTTATCTCAGGCCATTTTGACGCATAGTCGATAAGAACAATAATGAACCGACTACCACCAGGCAATACTTCAAGAGGCCCTATAATATCCAAGCCTACTTTTGCCCACGGACTAGAAGGACATTCAATGGGAATTAGAGGAGGTGTAGCAACTTTTAATCCTTTGTCCCCCAAACGACAAATTGAGCACAAATCAACAATTTCATTAATTTGGTTATCCATTGAAGGCCACCAGAAAAATTCACGAATGCGTCTTTTAGTGAGTGTCGAACCTAAATGACCCTCATGAGCACGCATAATGATCTCCCTCCTAAGACCTTCCGGAGGAATAAATCTGTCAGAACGGAGCAAAATACCATCTTCCAAAGAAATTTCTGATTGGACTTTCCAGTAGGGTTGTAAACTAGGAAGGAGAACACGCTCACTTGGCCACCCTGATTTCACAAAAACACAGACCTGCTGCAAAATCACATCATCAGAGAGAGCTTTCACCCAATCGTCTTCAGCACCAACACCATACTTGATAGGATCAATTGAAGCAATAAGACAATCATCAGAATCTTCCTCACCACAATCATTCAAAATAGAATCATCCTTATCTTCTTTGATCGGAAAGCGAGATAAGAAATCGGCCCTGACATTCCTGCCCCAGAGACATATACAACATCAAATTGATACTGCATAAGCCGTGACACCATTCGTAAAATTCCAGGGGAGCAAGACTTCCCAGTACTTGAACTTCGAATATTTACCAAAGGTTTGTGATCAGTCCTCAACAAAAAACGCCTTCCCCAAACATAAGGGCGAAACTTCTCTATTGCCCATAAGCATGACAATACTTCCTTTTCAATGACTGAATATTGAAGTTCACTACTTCTCAAAACCCTGGAGGCAAAAGAGACTGTACGTTCACCATTGTTCTCGTTTTGTGTAAGGACCGCCCCCAACCCTACTTGACTCGCTTCAACAGTTATACAAGAGTGTAGACTGGGGTCGAAAGGCTTAAGAGCTTGACTATTCTTTAAACACTCCTTCACAGCCTTCAATGCCGAAGCACATTCGTTGTCCCATTCAAGACTCACACCTTTCTTGAGAAGAAGACTGATAGGACGTACCAGAGAAGCATAATTGTGAATAAATTTAGAATAGTACTCGAGGAGACCAAGCAAAGATTTGACACCTGATTTATCACAAGGAGTTGGAGCATGAGTAATAGCATCCAGTAAACCCTTCCTTGGCTTGATACCTTCACCTGAAATGAGATGACCTAAGTATTCAATCTCATCACAAAGGAAACTACACTTTTCTGATTTGACCACCACACCACGTCTTTTAAAGACCTCAAGTACCTTCTCAAGTATAATATCATGTGAAGGAACATCTTTAGAATGTATCAAGATGTCGTCCTGAAAAACCAACACTCCCTCAATATTTCCCAACATGTTTTGCACAACTCGTTGGAAAACGGATGCTGCGGAAGCGAGTCCGAAAGGCATCCGTTTGTACTGGAACGTTCCTAATGGTGAGACAAAAGCCGTGACCGGACGTGACTCAGGATCCAATTCTATCTGATGGTACGCACTTGCTAAGTCAATTTTCGAGCAAAAACATGACCCTCTAACACACGCAAAAAGATCATCAATTTTAGGTAAAGGGTGTGAATCGACCCAGATCTCTCTGTTCAGAGATCTCAAGTCAACACAGACGCGCAACTTACCACACTTTTTGCGCGCGACGACCAAGGTTGAAAGCCAGAGTGATGACTCTGTAGGTTCAATGATCCCTTGGTCACAGAGGGACTTTATTTCTGCCTCAAGATCGTCCCTAACGCTAAAGGGTACACCCCTTAGTTTGTGCTTGATTGGAACAGCTCCATCCTTTACAAGAATTTTGTGTTTGAAACCTTGTATAGTTCCTAAGTTCTTTGAAAAAACAGAAGGGAAACGTTCATTCCAACCTCTTAAATTGTGGTCATCTGTGACAACGAGAACCTGCTCAACTGCGCCAGGCTTTAAAATCCTTCTGAATAACCCTTGATGATACCATCCCAGAATATTTAACCCTTTGATGGCAACATAGATTTTTCCCCAAATTTTCCTCCCCTCATCCTCAAAAAACCCTAGTAAGTCAATTTTACGGCCTTCGTACGAAACAGGGGAACGATCAGGAGGTTTTAAAGACCTTTCACCCCATGTTTCATTAAACAATTTTTGAGTTATCATGGTGATTCTTGCCCCAGAATCTACAAGAAGATTGAGACATTTATCACCAACACCAATTTCAACAATAGGGTCGATACATTCAGGGGAGTCATGCACATGTAAAATAGCATCATTGGGATCACTGACTACCGAAACAACCTCAGTATCAGATTCTTGGTCAGACTCTATGACACATGCAACAGTTCTTCTGCGATATTTCTTTTTTAAACAAACTTTTTCGAAATGTCCTGTTTTCTTGCAATAATTACAAATTGCATTGGCTCCTGAACACCTCCCCCCTTTTTGATGAGGTGGATTACCACAACGGTAACAAATCTGCTTAGCATTATATTGCGAATCATTCTTTGAAAAGGAAACATTTTTGGAATTGTTTAAAAACTTATTTAGAACATTTTTAGATGACCCAGGCTGGGCCATGGTAACTTTAGTCTTGTTGACCTCACTAACCACATTGACTGGATCAACAAGTTTAACTTCGAGCTCTTTAAGTGAAACTTGAGAAGTCTCGATGCTCTTGGCAATTTTAATGGTCTCTTCCAAAGATGGATTTGCTAAAGACAGTAATTTTTGACGAATTTGTTTGTCCCTGCAATGACACACGAATTGATCTCTGATTAATTGGTCCGTAAATGATTCAAATTGGCACACCGAAGCTAACATTTGCAAACCAGAGATATAGGAGTTAACATCTTCCCCTTCTCCCTAATGTCTTTTGAGAAATTTGTGTCGCAAAACCATCAGGCTAGGTTGTTTGTCGAATCTTGTTTTGAGCTTCACAATGGTGTCTTGAAAAACGTCTATTTCTTCCCCAGGCGGATGATCAATTTCCGGAAGGTGTTTAAAAATAGACCTCCCTTCAAATCCTAGCGAATGTAGGAGAAGATATTATTTTCGTTCACTGTTGAATCGTGAAGCACCGATGGCGCCAAGGTATTTTTGAAATGCATCGAACCATATCTCCCATCGAACAGGAGGTTCACAAGGGGATTCAAGAAAAGATGGAGGAGGAGTTACAGATTGCATGATAGAAAAGCAAGAGAAATAGAAATAAAGCGTTGAGTTGGTAAGTGTCTAGAAATAGAAATAGGTGAGGAACAAAATATTTTTTAAAGAAACAAGGAGATCGTGAACGTCAAATTACCATGTCTAAAACCAAAAAAAATGTTTGAAAATACCAAAAGAAAGAACCATTTTGAAGAAAAAAAAAACTGGTAGCAGAGGGGTGCGAATCACCGTGATGTCTTTTCAGTAGACTTGGTATGCGCACAATAAAGATGTGTGAATCACTGTTAGTACATTCCAGCCCTTCCACAATTAAGTTTGTTTATTTGTATGAGGTGTGTGAATCACCGCAATGTCTTTTTCCGCACAAAGTAAGTGTTGCTCACTTTAAAACCTTTAACGTAGTGATAGACGTGCCGATCGTCGAAATCGGCGAAAAAATCTTTCTTTTCAATGTTGTGTGTGGGTTGCTAAGCAACAACCGCAAGCTTGCGTGCGTATGAATATAGGAGGTGTTGTGGCCTACCGCGCATGCGTGATGGCTAGCTGATGCGCATGGGCACACTGTTCAATTTAACTAGATGCCGCCGATAATTGTAGAGCAATTGAGCTGAAGTGCGCCACAACTTTGACGGAAATGAAGCTGCAACAAGGGTATGTAGCGTAATGAGCCGAATGTTCAAAGATTAGATCTCTGTGTAGATCGCGTAGCGGGATCGGATTTCCCAATGATGTAGAGGGCGAAATAATACTTCCTTGACGATTTTTGCGAAGCGGAGCAAAAGGGATATGATAAAAAAAAAAAGAACAGTCTTACCGCTTGTTATGCAAATAGTCTTTCGTATCTTTTTCATGCACGGTGGGTAGCTTTGTCGCTAAGTAGATCGTCGCCAATAATTGTAGTGAAAACGGCGTACGCAGGAAGGTTCAGGCATCGAAGTTTATTCCAATATACAGCAACACAGCAGAAGGGAAATCCGCCCGATTCAAAGCAGCCTCCAACTCCCACAACTGCTCTCCTAAACCAGCCCAACGACTCCCATCGCCTAGCAACACTCCAACATTCCCCCTGATGACACCATCAAAAGAATGTTACGAACAGCATTGAATACACAATTCTCAGCTCACTAACAGTAAGAAAGAGCCATAACATAACACATATATAGATTCTTTTCTTTAAAATGTACATCCTTTCCTCAAAACCCATTATAGAGATTTCTTGTTTAATGTTGCTGATGATTATTCTGCGACTTTGTTGAAATGTATGAGTTTCTTACGGAGATTAAAAGCTGGGTGCTGGAAACCTAATTTCTATTCTACTGACAATGAGAGTCTCCAAGTAACCCCCAAGATTCTAACTGCAACAAATAGCCCCCTCCTAGGTCACTATTGTATTCAGGTGGCCCCTTGCATGATGAAATTAACATGTTAGAAATAATCTCAGTGATTCCCCTGGAATAGAAACTCCTCACTCTTCATCTGATAAGCTCTTTCAAGCCCTAAGATTGATATAACATTCTTAGAATTAGAGACTATAGAATATTATCCATTTATCAAATAGTTATGTTAATGTTTATTTATTTGTACAGAGCACACTGCACAACTAAATTTCTCCTAAGTGTAAGATACAGATATGGGTACTCGGAGACTAAACAACAGCATAATAAAATATGGAACTTGCCTGAGAAAAGTATAACATGTTACAGATCACTTGAGTTCCACAATAGTGTAACATACATGAGGGTACATAACAAACAGTTATACATTTAGCATAGGTGTGTTTGTTTTGACATTGTGTCAGAAGCGTATGAGGGAAGGGACATTGCGGATCCCTGAGGAGAAGATACCCCTGAGATAACACATCATCAGCACTACAAAACGCCTGTCACTGCTGCTCAAGTTTCTCAATCTAGGAACAACTAGGATTTTAAATTTTTCAACTCGAATGGGATGGCTGGTGTTTTTAATCGTGTCATCTGGGTTAGTCATATGAATGCTTCAATGCACTTGCAGGTCAAGCAAATGTATTACTTTAGTCAGTCTCATAATTTTATTTTCTATTTCAGGGGCTATTTCAAATGACAATTGCATCGGACTGAGATGCCACATAGTCAGTGAGTCGAACCACATAAAAACCTGACCGGGTCAAATCAGCAACGTATACCTTAGCACCAGGGCACCTATGTTCATAGTATAGTCTTCTCTGCATTTTAAATAATACTTAATGAATACTCGCCTAGTTCTTGAATTCTGTGGTGAGCTCTATGCATCCGTATTCATACTTTACCAGGTCCTTTTGTTATTCAGCATTTTTAGAATTTATGGCTCTAGACAGGCTATAAAACGAAATCAAACCACAGATAATGTACATACGAATTGGCAGCCAGTATTTACTACCCAATGCCGTTTCTGTTCCAGGCACGAAAAGATTACTTTTGAAAGCTTTTCAGATGGCAAATGTATCTTTTCCCTAGTTTTTGATGTAGCATGATATTGCGTGCACTTTCCACTTTTTTTATTTGCCAAAAAAATGGATTACGAAAAGCCAAAGCTGGTTCATAAGAAAGCATTTTATAGGTGTAAACGATGCCACCAGGTCTACCACCATCAGTAGCACACTGGCATGAGAAGAAAACCATTGACAAAAACAATTATGCTCAGAAGACAGGGGCAAGTACGGCAAACCTAAAATAGACAGATCTCTTCATGTGTTGATGAGTGCACCCTTAGGAGACTGAATTTACAGTCTGGGGTTGAATGCAAACTCTGTGCCTGATCAGGAACAAACCCTGGTTTGTGCTGCAGTAGCAGCCAAGCTTTATTTTGGTCAGAGGCAAAAGAACATCCTGGCGCCTTATAATTGAAGCCATTCAGCTAGCCAAGCCTTTTTTGTGGTTAAAATGGATGTGGAAGTATGGCTCTAACCTGACTCATCGGTATGAATAACCGGACCATTCCGAATCTATAGGTTGGAATGTCCACGCTCAAATTTTCCAAACACAAGTGAGTCCCGTTTTAAAAATATATAGTGATAGATCAAAGATATGCTGCTCCAATGGCTTTGCATTTTTTTCTTACTCTTTGTAAGATGTTGTTGTATTCTCTTTATTGCAGGTACTTAAAAAGAAACAAGAATGTGGACATTTAGATCTGGTACACAAAGGGGCAGCCGGTGGATTCTAAAAGTGGTGGGATGTAAAGTTAAGATCTGAGTTGGACGTGCAATGGTGTGTAGTGAACCTAACTTGAAAGTGGGGATCGGGATGGGGAGGGTTCTTTCTCTGAATGGACGTGTGTGTGTGTTGTGTGTGTGTGTGTTGTGTGTGTGTGTGTGTGTGTATATATATATATATATATATATATATATATATATATATATATATATGTGTACATATATAGTCACCAGTGGGTAGTTAGTTATAGTTAGGTCAGCATTTCCATAGGAAATGCCTTTTTTGTTCTGTTAACAACTTTGGCGCAGTTTAACAAATCTCCACGAAACGATCCACAAACTTTTTCTCTTTTGCCTAGTTTGGGGTGATCTGAAAAGCAGGGGCAAAATAAAAAGGGGGGGTTCCCAAAATGCAAAATCCCCATGCATTTTCCATAGACATTTTTGGAAAGCGATATTGCAAAAACCGCTGAATGGATTTACATCAAATTTGGCAGGAAGCTAGATCTGGGTCCAGAAAGTGTGCTTTTTGTAATTTGGTGTAAATCCATTCAGTGTTTTTTGAGGTATTCAGGCAGACATATATTTGTATATATCTGGACGGTTGTGTTCAAGACTCTCACAAGAGTCCCTCAAACCCAGATTTAAAAATTAGAGGGTTCTGATTTGCCCAGGGCATTTTTTCCATTGGCCCAGTTTTCTCCCATTAGGGATTCGCTCCAGTGTGAGTGAGCGCTCTGATTGGCTGCCTGCAACATGAAGAAAAGTGCCTTAGGCCGCCATTACAGGACTTGCGGACTTAGTCTCCTGTCCTGCAATTTTTTTTAAAAAACATAGGGGGCGGGGTAAGGATACTCTGCCTCCAGCCCTTGTTGGGGGTCCCAGAGGAACTTTCCGGGCCCAGAAATAAAAAAAGCGGCTTGTTTTGCTACAATCCTGGGGGACTCCAGCGAGACCGCAGGTAAAAAAAATAACATGGATGCATGCCATTTTTTTTTATTGTTTGAGGAGGGGCATGACTGGGACCCATTTTGGGCCCCTGTGACCTTATCCCCAAGGCTTGCCTCATTAATTAAGGGGAGGACGCACATACCCCATCTCCCAGGTCCCACTACATTAACTAAGGTAAGTCCGACGTGCAGCCCCACCTCCCAAGACTTAATAGGCCCTGGGGACCCCATCTCTGGGGATGAACTCCATAAAAAGAAGGGGGAGGGGCCATGTGCTTCCCCCTCACCAAGTCTCTACGAAGCCCTGGGTACCCCATCCCCCCAGGTCCAAAATGCAGAAAAAGGGGGGGTGGCGCATCTCACCTCCCTGAGACTCAACAGATCCGAGGACCCCATCCCCAAAGGCCAAACGTAGCTTACACACATGGAGTTTTTGCATTTTAATAGCACTTTTCAACATATAAATTAAAATAAGGACTTATTGCAAAAACTCATTTTATCACTCCCCTTTTTTAAGAATCAGAATTTTGTAATACAATGCTAAGTGAGTGTTTAAATGACAATTAGATTTAGCTAATATCGATGGGGCATTTTTGTTGTATCTGAGTATTTAATCTGTATCAAGTCAAATAAATTCTATGTTGTGAGTTAGTGTAGGAAACTGGAATATTATGTGGTATGGCTGGGTAGGCTTACCATATTATATTATCAAAATACCCCAAAGGTGGTCCTTAGATTCACACTCATAAATCCTTAGCTCAGTCCTGGTAGCGTGGCAAAGAGCAGTCAGGCTTTACTAGAGGAGCACGAGTTAAGCATTTCAGAGTACAAACACGGACAATAACTAATTGACATGACTCTAGAGAAATACAACACCATATTATAAAAATAGAGTGTATTTTTATCCTAATTTACACACCAAAACAAACAGAATGGCATACTATAACTGGAGTTATGGATATTTGAAGCAATATTAAAATTTAAAAAGTTTAGTAAAATATATGGACAAAATAACATTGCTGTCAATGGCAAAAACCACTAGTGACAATCGGTCACTTGCAGTTCGAGTTACGTGGAACCCTAACAGGGTTAAGGTCAAGCAGACCCCAGGACCAGGCCCCAACAGTCAGATCAATTTTACCTAGCCTGTGGAGTCCGGGTGCAGAGTTGTTCTAGCTGTCCTTGGTGCTGAGCGGGAGCAGCGGGTGGTGCAGTTTTTACTGCTTACACAGTGTTGCAAGGAACAAAATGCAAAACACAACAGGTACACAGCTGCTGATGCTGGATGATGGTTGCACAATGTTCTCGGTAGATGTGGCATTGACTGTGGGTGCGGTTACCGGATTGGTGACCAACAATCCTTGGCAGCAGTAAGCACAGTGAAAAGCTTCTGGAACTTCACTGGGTTCCGGGGGAGTAGTGTAGAAGCCTGAAACTTCGGGGCAAGTGAGACTCCAACTCCCACAATGCACTGGACCACTTGGATTTTGGGCAATCTCTCTGTGGGCCCAATGGTCAGCGAATCTTTGGGTCCAGCGAGTGTCTTTACCTGCAGTTTGCAGGAGATTAGTGGAAGTAGTCCAGGGGATGCTTCTGGCATCCACAAGGGTCCCTCTCTACGGGAGTGTTGAGTTTTAGCCAGGGACGAGGGTTGCTCACTGAGTTCCAAGTCTGTTGCCTCAGGGAGAAAGTATCCCTCTTTTGCTTTGCGCTGTGGGCAAAGTCCTGTTGTCGGCGACATGGGCCTCCTCTTGGTCCCTCTTCGAAAACAGTTGTTCAGATCTGAAGTTCTGATGTCAGGGGTTTTCCTTAAACCCTAGATCTAGGGGAGTTAGGGGTGTTTGGGCTAGTAGCGGATGGACACCTAGTACCTGCAGCTAATCTGCTCCTGACGTGACCACATTCGATTGTGTAGGTCATGTTTTCCTACCCAGAACCCACTATTTCTGCCCTCCTATAGATGGCAGAGTTCTATTTTAGGTGTACAGATCAGGCTGCCCACCCTAGAGGTGTGGCCAGCCTTTCTAGGGGTGTACACCTCTGCATAACGAATTTCCTACCTTGCCCGGGTGCAAGCGCTAGGGGCAAGGGGAGGGCTATGTCCTCCTCCGGGGGACAGCCCAGATGCATATCAGAGGCAGTGTAGCCATTGAATCTCACCGCCTTAATGTACCAATTTACTAGCCAGCTTGGAAGGAGGGAGGACCTCCTTCCTACCCAAAGCCTTTGTTCCTGACTACTGGAAGTGGTCACACTGCCTGGCAGGAGGTCAGAATCCTATCTTGATGGCAGCAAGCGTGGGAAATCGTGGACTGGTCAGCCAGAGCAGAGTGAAGCTAGGGCAACCAGGTGGGCAACCTCTAAGGTGCCACCTGGGTGCTGGCCATGTCACCCAGGGCACATGAGTCGTGCCAGTGGTGAGAATGCATGTTGTATGATGCCAAATATGACATATTTTAGTGGTACCATAATGGAGCTGCCAATCTCGAAAGTGCCCAGCTGGCAGCCCATGTTATCCTATGGACCGCTAGCACTTATAGTAGTTTCTAATGGGGAACACCATTATAGACATATAGGTTTGCAATTATATGTCCACACCTTTAATATAATGCACCATTAGAGGTGCCTGACATATCTTACAAACAGTGCATTGACTGTGCCACACATGATGTAAATGTAAATGTAGTTGAGCTTATATAGCGCACAGCTACCCGCTGTGGGTTTCCCGGCACTTGCTTAGGGAACCCGTCCTGGTGTTCCCCTGTGAGATAGCAGGGTATCCACAAGGTGAAAGTCAGGCATCCCGCCGCGAGGGGCCGTTGTGGAGATTAAGCAAGCTATTGCCCAGAGTCGCAGAGTGTGAACCCGTGAGTCGAGGAGGCACCGGGGCGAGAATTATCGAGTCCGTGGAATTTTTAGCCCAAGACCCGCCGAGGCGGGGAATTGAACCCTGGTCCAGGACCGATCTCAGCTTCCGGGTCTGCCGCCTCTAACCCCTGAGCCACACTTCTCCACATGATGAGGGCACAGTCGAGTTCATGCAGTTTGCACTGCTCCTGCAGTCTGCAATGGCAGGCCTGCAGTAAGTAGTTTGCTTGGTCACTCATGGTAGCACAAAACAGTGCTGCAGCATTGAGGACCCCTTTAACAACTATGCACTGGGTACCCCTGGTACCACATACTAGGGACTTATGAGGGGATAAAGTATGGGCAGCAGACTCCAGTGCACTGTAAGAGTCATAACTATGAGCATTTTGAGCAAAAAGTGGTGGGTGACCATACAAAATGGGCACTTTCATACAGTAAGTCACAAGAAGCAGATAGGGCTCATTTTCTGCCAATGTCAACAATAGTAAATGGGCTTTCACAGAGGGTTTATACAATTCTTGCAACTATCTAACATTCTTAAAATGATTAAAAACACCTGGTTAACAGTTTCTTTAGTTGAATTACCAATATAACAGGGGTTGGTAAATAATTCCAGAGAACCAAGTGAGTAGAAAACCTGGTTTATAAAAAAGAAAAGGCAAATAACTTGCAGCATGTTATGCAAAGGCATGCACTTTCACACTACTGTCCTCATAAAACTTTGATTTTGCCTACATAGAGACCCACGACAGTTACACGCATATTTTAATTTATCTTAAATACAGGATAAAATCAGCTCTGTGTGTTAGACATAGGTGGGACAATCCTGTGGGACCACAAAGAGTTTCAGCAGAAAGCTGTTCTCAACCTGATGTACATAGCTGCTGCCTGAATAACCTCACAGCCTGGCTCCATATAGAGCCAGAGAGAAGACACTTGCTCTTATATATTGTTATCATTGGTTGTTTTCTGGTCTAGTTATGCAGCAAACCTATGTACAGCCTCAATAACTCTGGAAAATGTATGTTGCCTCACAGTATGTAAGTGTCCCCAGCCGAGAGCTGAGTGAAGAGGCAACGCCAAATAAGTAAAAGCCTTCACTCGCCCCACTTCTGTAACCCCAATGTAGTTGCATTACTTTCTGCAGTTTTAGGCCTCCAATCTTGGTAAACAATTTTGATAAATTGGTGATCAAATCTAGTTCCTGTATGAAGTGTCTAAAATCATTTACTCGTCTCTGGAGCCCATTTGCACTCTCAACCAGCAGGACTGCATCGTCTGCATACAGCAGAACAGGAATCGGGCATGTGTCCAACTATGGCATATCTTTTCAATTTGCTAATAGGTAATCCTCAAGGCTGTTTATGTACAAAGTGAAAGGAATGGTGCCAGGACACATCCTTGGTGTACACCTCATTTTAATTTGGTTTGATCTATACATTCATCATTTGGTTGTAAGCAAACATTGAGGCATTGAGTGAATCTGGCTAAAAAAGGGTTCCAAAGATTCCTCCACTCCCATTCTAGACATAATGTACCAGAGTTTCGACCAATTAACAGTATCAAGTGTGCACCTCATGTCCATGAATGCAAGGCGTAAGCTCCCCTCTTGGAATCAGTGTATTTGCCTAAAAGTAGGTAGCAGTTGAAACATTGTTCCATCATCCCAAGCTCATAGTGGAAACCATACTGAATATCTCATAAAATGTTGTTTCGCTCTGCCCCTCTTTCTAGCCTTGCCAGCAGGACTCTACCTATAATTTTAACTGTAGAGTCCAATAATGACATAGGACAATAACAACTGTGATAATTTCTGTCTCCTTTTTTGAATATTGGGACAAATATTAACTCAGACCATGTCAGAGGGTAGGTGCTCATAACTGTGCCCTAATCACATTACATATACTAGGATCCCATAAAGTGATGGTACTTTTGTAGAGGTCCCTTAGGATGCTGTCTGGGCCAGGAACTTTGCTGCTTGGGCTCTTCTTAATTGCAGAATCTACCTCTGTGACCTCAATAGGGTTACTAAGTTTACAAATCTTCACTTGGTAAGTCAGGCTATCCACCCTAGCAGGGGAGAGTCTAGTTGGCAGGAGGAGTAGACTTTTGTAAAATTATTCACCCATTTGTCTGCTGGTTTTATACTTTTTACTTTGGGGAGCTGGTCCTCCAAGAAGAAAAAGAAGGCTGAGAACCCTCCAGAAGGCTCAATGTCAGCAGCCAAGAATTCCATAGCTTTAACCGTTATGTCCTTCTTCCTGCCACCCAAGGCATCCTTATACTTCTGCCTTCACAACTTCACTTACTCCCATTTTCGTGACTTCATTTTAAGGACAAACAAAGTTTTTGTGTACTGCTGAACATGCAGAGTCCAACCATTTATGGGACTTTGTCCCTTTGAAACATTTGGTGGAGGTCAACAGGGATTTCGGGTAGGCATAAAGTGAGTCAAAAGAGATGAAGATCTCAAATGATTCTGTGCAACCATCCCTACCATGCCCCTCACTGTGATTTCATGAGCTAGTTATTCTCTCAAGAGTGAAAACAACCTTCACCCGGTAACTAGATCCTCTCCCCAAAAAAACACAAATCCTGACTGCACTGCATTACTGCAGAATTCCCATCTATTAATTTTGAGCAGCTCAGTGTGTTCGTGTTCTTCGTTATTCCTCCTCCACCTTGAACGGTAGAAATGCGCCTTATAGCCCTGCAACACCAGATGACTAGGTATACCAAAGCTATTTTCACAACTACAGTGACTTTAAGGTAGGATAGCAAACAGCTGCATTGATGTGAGAATTCAATTTTAATTCTCCACTCTTAAATAGATTTACTCTCACGTACGTAATTAATTTTAGGTGAGGATTATGGGGTTTATAGGGGTAAAGGGGTAAAGGGTGGGGAGTAAATTAATTGTACTTACTTTGTAATTAGGTTTTATATACTATTAGTTCTTTTTATTGAAAATAAGTTTTAAATGTGTAATATATTTGTTTTACAGTTTAATTTTACCAGTGGTTTTGGGAGATTATAGGAGTAAAGTTTGGGAAGTTTATTAATTTTTATGAGTTTTAATTTGTTTTTTAATTAATTACATTTCTTTAATAGGTCATTAATTATACATAAATTATGTAAGTAATTTTTTAATAAAATTTAGATGTGGGTTGTGAATTGTGTGGTGTTATAGGGTAGGAAATAAAGAAAGGTTATGTAATAATTAATGTTTTTAATTCTAAATCATTTCAACTGAAAAATGTTTGTATAATGTGTTTTTTTTTACATTTGTAATATTAAATATATTTGCATTTTAATTTTATGTCAAGACCGGAGGCTAAGCTTATTGCAATCATCTTTATTTAGCTTACCACAGCAACTTTAAATAACTTTAGAACATTGTAAAACAAAAAATTCCAACCTAATAAAAGGTCAGAACACTCATAACTCTTCCTTTTTTCTTGGCTGCCGCAGTCAAGTTAAGTATTCTCTCTTACTTTGCTGTGCTTTCTAATTTTACGAAATTATAGTGTAGCTTTGTAGCTTCTCTGTATATCATACATTAGTGATGTAAGTTTTTTCTTACTTGCCCCCTTTTCATGTCCGAATAAGTTCCTTTCCCAATGGATTGTGTCTTTTCGCATTTTTCTAATTATCTAATTATTCGCCGCTTTGCCCCGTTTGTTATTTGTTAAACGATTGTCCCCTTGGATGCTTGACAGGGTAACGAGCTAATGAGTATTGACTGGCCCCTTACTGGGTTAGTTAGGGCTTCCGTAAATAATTATATTTTAATTTGAAAGACTCACCGGCTCTCCGGTTGTGAGCGCGAGCTGTGCACCATGGCAACCTCTCGGGTTGCTGGGTGCTCGTCTCAGCCATGTTGCTAGGAGCCTCAATAATGCTCCAAACGCAGCTGAGTTCTCTCTTGCTCCTCTTGCCGCCCGTCCTGCTTGTTGTGGCAGAAACAAGAAAACCCCACCGGGGCTTAAAACACCTCGGAGGCTCATTAAAGGTCGGCCCTCGCTCTTGCGAGACACCACATATTTCACTATTCTCCGACCAGACCCCGTCACAGAAATTGAAATGGGACTATGACGGGTGCCGAGCTACGTCAGTACGTAGTCTTGGCAGCCATTTTAAGACTTTGGGATGTTTCTTATGGCATAACTATATTCTCACGTAATCCCATCATCTTAAACCTTTGACATTTGTTCCTGTCGGCACATCATCTGATTGTCAGTTGCTGTCTAATTGCGCTCAACTCGATAACTGGCTACACTTACTCTGGACTCATTTAATAATTAGATTGGCCTTATCCTTAATTAGTTGCCATGATTACACAGGATGTACCAAAACAAGGCATCCCTAGCACTTCAGAGGAGTCCCTTGAGGACAAATTAAAAGGGATGTTGGAAATTGTTTCCCCAAGACCTTGAGAAAAAAATGGACAAAAAGCTAGAAACTATTATTTATGAAACGAATAGAGTATCAGATGAGAAGAGATTTTGGTCAGCAAATGAAGGTCCCCTAATTAAGAGAGGAGGTAAGGCTAGTAGGAAACGCAAAAATATAGAACCATCTGGCCATCTGGGCAAAATTATAAAAGGGGTACATTTTCAGATTCAAATAAAATCTCTGTGCATATGAAAATTGGTGGTGTCGAGGACCCACAGGGAGACCGTGGAAAGGGTCCATCTAAAGAATCAGAAACACAAATTATAAAAGCTCGCAAACCTAAGGTTGTGCATTGTGATGACTCCTCAGGGAGCGCTGAAGTTGAACTAAGCGGATCTTCAGACTTTGGCACAAAGGGCTCTGAGGTAATACCATCAAAGAAGATGAATGAAATAGTGTTAGAGGATGAACAATAGGGGGAACTAACTGATCCCTTTGGGGGCCTTATGTTGGACCCCTCCCTGTTAAAGCACCCCTTGTCAACCAAATGGTCACCAGCTGCACATGTAGCAGATTATATGCAGTTCTGGATTAGAGGCCAAATCCCCAAAGATGTGAGTTTATGCCTCAGGTTGGAATATCCTAGACCCCTATTGGCAAATAAGGTGAAACAAGCCCCTGACCTGGATCCAAAAATAATTGCCTTTATTGGAAAAGGAGGACGAGACCCTAGGAAGGGGCTGGCTAAGGGTTTGCGCATGTGCCAAGACAGGGTTTTAGACCTTTCTGGTCCTTTAACAAGAATTGTTGTTATGACAGAAGAGGCTTTTGTGGGAAAATCAAGCCTCAATATTGAAGAGCTAAGACAATGGATTCAACGTGCTGTGTGCCTGGTGGGGTGAGCTAATAATGAAGGAGGTCAAGAGGCAAATGTCCTACTTTTTGGTGATGACTTTATTAAAGAGATGTCGAAGTATGTGGGAGCTTTTAGCTCCTTACAAAAATCTGAAAGAAAGATTAAGAAAGTCTTCGACAGACGTGTTTTTGGCGGGGCCGGGCAAACAAGAGGCCTGTTCCCCGGCCGGGGCCAAGGAAATTCAAGTTTTATAGAGGATTTAGACCTAACCTCTACCAATATCAAAACACATATGGAGGTTTCTATCCCCAAAGGCAAGGGTTTAAAGGAAGAGGATTACTAGGTGATCGTCGCTCAAGAAGTTCAGGTAAATCAAGACCCTTCAGTTACCCCTATAAAGATAGGAGCGAGACTGGCTCAGTTTGCAGGGAATTGGTTAAAGATAACAAGAGACCCGTGGGTTTTGGAAACCGTTATGGGATACCACATAGATTTTGTGGGGGAACCTGTACAAGACCATATCCCAGAAATGATAAGGCTCAATGAGGAGCTATCAGAATTAGTCAACAAAGAGGTTCAAGACCTAGAAGAGAAAAGTGCCAACACAGAATGAATTGGGATGGCCAAAGGGTTTGTAAGCAATATCTTTCTGGTCCAGAAAAAAGAGAAGGGTATGAGACCGGTTATAAATCTAAAGAGTCTCAACGATTGGGTAGAATACCACCATTTCAAAATGGAAGGCCTACACTTAATAAGGGACATACTGCAGCCAGGAGATGGGCTAACAAGGTTAGACCTAAAAGATGCGTATTTAACAATCCCTATTTGCAAAGATTATCAAAGACATCTCCGCTTCAGGTGGGCAGGAAAAATTTGGAAGTTTGTCTGCCTACCTTTCGGTCCCTCTATGGCCCCTTGGTGTTTCAACAAGGTTCTTCAGCCGGTGGCAGCTTATCTGAGGGAACAAGGGGTACGTTTGATTATCTATCTAGATGACATACTGTTAATGGACCAAAAGAAATCAAGAGTGATAGATCTCACTACTTTGGCAATAAATCTGTTAGAAGATTTAGGTTTTGTTGTAAACAGACAGCAGTTGTGTGTAATTCCAAGCCAGGTTACTCAATTTCTAAGATTCATGAAAGACACTGTGCAGGGTCAATTGAAACTCCTGAGAGAAAAATGTAAATGCATAAAAAAGGAATTACGAAATACCTTTTTCAAGGGAAAATATCTCTTTGAATGCTAGCAAGGGTAATAGGTTTCCTATCCTCAATGATTTAAGCCATTTTTTCTGGTGCTTTGAATTATCAGGCGCTTCAGCGTTTGAAGAGCAAACACTTAAGAGATGGCTTCAATTATTCAGAGAAAGTAACCCTTTCCCAGGAAGTGAGGGAAGAAATAGATTGGTGGTTAAAAAATATGGAAGCGTGGAATGGGAGAGCAATTTTTGGTTCATAAATTTACGTGTAAATTGTTTGGAACTTCTGGTCGGATCTTTTTCAATAAAAAGCTTTGCAAAGAATTCTGCAGGGTGTTTGATTCGTTTGAGAATGGACAGTGTCTCAGCAGTAAGATATGTGAAGAGATTAGGAGGTCTGAAATCAAAAGATTTGGCAGATTTGGCCAAAGTATTTCAGGACTATTGTTTGAAACAGAATATTGTAGTTCAGGCGGAACACATTCCTGGCTTGAACAATGTGGCGGCAGATTGGTTTTCGAGGAATCACAGGGATTCGATCAATTGGTCTCTGAACAGGGAAATTTTCCTGAGACCGATGGATCCTTGGGGTCTGTTTCGTGTAGATGTGTTTGCGAACAGAATGAATACCCAACTAGAGATTTTTTACAGTTGGCATCCGGATCTACAGGCGTGGACGCATTCAGACAGGACTGGAGGAATATGAAAGGATATGCCTTCCCTCCTTTATCAATGATTACTCGAGTAGCCTCAATGGTTCGCAAATGGAAGGTTTCTCTTTTTCTAGTGACCCCTGTTTGGAAGTCTCAGGTGTGGTACCCTATGCTGTTAGAAATGCTGGTAGATTACCCAGTTTTGTTCTTGGTATTCCCAGAAATTTTTCTTGGCCTTTCAGGAGAGCTACACGACCTAGTGTTGGAAGGGGAGTTGAGAATGATGGCATGGAAAATGTCAGGAATCTATGGGATATGCCAGGACTTTCAGAAGAGGCATCAAATCTTATCAAGGAATCTTGGGCACCAGGAACACGTAAAATGTATATATTGGCTTGGAGCAAAAATGGGTTTGCTGGTGTGTTGAAAGGAATTTTTATCCCATTTCAGTGGATGTATTTGAAATAGCCAACTATTTGTCAGAATTGTTCGCAAAAGGTCTAGCTTATAGAACTATCAATGTACACCATTCATCTATTGCTGCTGGTCATACTCTGGTTAATGGATACTCAGTAGGTCAAAATGTGCTGATTAAGAGATTGTTAAGAAGTATTGGGATTTCAAAACCACCGATTTCTAGGTACAACTCTCTGTGGGACGTCTCAAAAGTTTTGAAGTATCTAGACAATCTGGGTACCAACAGTTCATTATCTCTTAAATGACCTTCTCTCAAGTTAACAACCCTTCTCTATTTAGTTTCTTTTAGAAGAGTATCCGATGTTAAAGCATTAGAAATCTCAAATAGAGTTTTTTCTCCTGAGGGTATATGCTTCTATCTAAATAATAGAAGCAAAACTAATTCACAAATAATTTTCTACCCTTATTTTGATGATTATGTGAACCTATGTGTTGTCCGTTGTGTCAAAGAGTATGAGAGGAAAACACTTCAGTTAAGGTCTAATGTCAAACAGCTACTAATTTCTTTCAGAAAACCTCACAAAGGTGTATCATCTGCAACCCTGGAAAGATGGGTGAAAGAGGTGATGAGAATGTCTGATGTAGATGTTAGTATGTTCGGTGCAAAATCTGTTTGTGGTGCTTCTGCTTCTCAAGCCTTTTTGCAAGGAGGTTCTTTGAATGATTTTTTAAAATGTGCTGATTGGACGAATGATGTGGTTTTTCGCATGTTTTATTTTAGACCTGTTGAAAATGCTGCTTCATGTCTATTAAAAATGCTTTAAACTTGCCACAAGATTAGCCTCCGGTCTTGACATAAAATGTAGATTTTCTCCAACCGTGATGGACAGTTCTTTGTTCTTGTTTTAATATCTTTTATATGCCTTACTAAATTTAAGAAAGTTTCAAAAAAGAAGGAATAGTTATGAGTGTTCTGGTCTTTTATTAGGTTAGAAATTTTTGTTTTACAATGTTCTAAAGTTCTTTAAAGTGGCTGTGGTAAGCTAAATAAACAAGATTGCAATAATATTAGCCTTTATGTTTTTCAATCCAGATTTTCTGACCATCAAGGTTGGGGAAAATTTACATTTTTTATATTTTTATATATATTTTTATTTATTTAGTTTTTATTTAGTTTTTTAAATATTTTTGTTTTTAATATTTTGTTTGTGTTTAGTTTTGAACTGACTGGAGTGAGAATATTGATTGTTACACCTTTGCAATGGAAATAGCACATTTTATCTTGCCACTATCCAACACTTTCCCTACTGTTACACTCACTGGAGTGGGAATAGTAAGTTTTACTCCTCCGCTATCCAACACTTTCCCTACTGTTGCACAATGGTGAATTTAAGTTTAAAGATTTTTAAATAGTTTAATGATTTACTTTATAATAGAATGTTTTCTTTTATAGATCTTCTGTTATTGGTATGAATATATATATATAAATATATATATATATATATGTGTGTATATTTTATATAATTTTAAAATTATAAAATAAATTAAAATTGAAAGTTTATTAATTGTTTAAAAATAAATATGTATATATGTATTGATTATTCTGTATGTGTGTTTACTTTTTTTAATTAAGTTTATGTTATTTTTGTTAAAATGTATATTAAATCCACTTTATTTTTTTAAGATTAAATGTGTTATTTAATATATGTAATATTTATTATTTTATTTGATATATATATATATATATATATATATATATCGATATGTTGTACAACTATAATTTTAACATCAATATTATAGTTGTTGATATTTTTGTACTTACCTGTTTAAGTATAGGGAGTCAATATTTTTGCATTCTACATTTTTTCATCAATATTTTTCAATATTTCTATATTTTTTACATCGATATTCTGTCAGTGAACCGTTAAGCACCACAGACCTAATGAAACAAAGAATGGGTATTTCCGTTGTGGGCGTGATACTAATATTGTTTGTCTAAAATTATATTTGTTTAAAACCAAGTCGCTGTTAACATTAAGCACCTGTGGTATACAAATAGTACATTGTGTATAAACCATTACAATATGGCGCTAGTGATTACGGGGACATGTTAGTCCCTTGTTGCTGTTGTTGCACGTGAGATGTGGCAATGTGACATAAATATGGCGGCTTCCGTGGTGCCTGTAAACCATTGAGAAAGGCATACCCGAAACGCGTCTGGTTTTTAGCGCTGTGAGTCGTAAATAAACCCTTGACTCTACCCCGCGAGTGCTGTGTCTCTTCTAATAGAAGGGGAGACGTGAAGCGTGGATATTTGGCGGTAGCACCCCCCGCCTTACAGCACCCGTTCGAGAGTGCGAGACACTGGTGCAATCGAAGCGAAAATATGATTTGTCACGCACCGCCGCCATTCGCCATGGATTGAACTATCGGAAGAAACGCATGAAGACCCCTGCAGGTAGGGGACGGCGATAATTTCTTTGCAGTTTGGCGGTAGAACGAGGGGGCTCCAGAAGCTCAATTGGGACTCTGGAGATTGCTAAACAGGACGAAAAGAAAACAATACGAGACGATGTTTAGTGACACTGATCGTCAAGAGGCGGCCTTGGAAGTATTTAAAAAAAGACCACCTAATGCAACGACGAGCAGACCTGGTGATTCGAGAGAATTAACAACACTGCAGGCGAAATTCTCAAACCTTGAGAGTCTCCACGAACGCGAAGTCCGGAAATGGTGGGAAGCGACTTCCCTACAGAATTATGTGGAAGTCAACAGAGTACCGAGGGGTCTTCGCATCTATACGGTTCCAGCGTATGAAAACCCGGACCCACAGCTCCTTGAAGAATGGGCCGAATATACAGCTGGCTCTTGTAAAGGGATGCTTTTGATTTTGATTAAGTTTGCGTGGAGTGACCATGAGAAGGCTCGCAAGGCTATTGAGGAATTGGAGAATGAAATTAACAAAGATGATGATAAGGAGAAACAGGAGGAATTACGAACAGCAATGACTAAAAGAATAAAGGCATATGAAGGCAAAATCAGACAGCGGAAACAAGAAAAGTTTCAGCGCGATGAACGCGACTATTCATCGGGTAGAATACTGACTTTCGCGAAAAAATATGAAGCACCGAGACAAGCATTGGAACATAGCAAAAGCTTACCATCGGTGGGCGAACAGGGAGACACTACTGAATCGGAAGTGTCAGAAACAGAACAAACGAATGCCGACAAAGGTGACACCTCGGTTCCAACAATGTCAAGAAAGACCCCTTTTCACGAGGAATTCCAACTAATCAGGCAATCGTGGCAGAAGGGGGCAAGAGGCAAGCCACCGGAAAACATAAGAGGCGGCCAACGAGGAGGGGAGGCGAGTGGCGCAAAAAGCAAATTCTCACCACCCGCAACTCGGAGCAAACGGTACAACAAACGGAAAGAAGCCATGACAAGGTTGATAACCTTACAATTATCAATTTGACCCCTAAAAAGCTCACAGATAACGAAGAAGCAGTTCTTAAGTTGGGACTATCTTTCTGTCCACGGAAAAATCTAGAGTATACACAGACGCGCATTGATTTGTTTAAGTTTGCCAGGAAGTTGAAACTACACAAATTCTACAAACTAAGACCAAAAAAAGGAACACCAACGAGCAGAGTAGAACAACAAACGGATATTATAACAGGACGGGATTTACCAGCGTTGCAGACTCTGAAAGATTTGGGCATGGAGAATGAGGACGTGAGGACATGTGATGTCTCGGCACTATCAGGAATAGAGCAAGTTGGAGGTGGAAGCCCTTTTAAACCTGCATCAACTTTCCTACCTCAGATGCCCAATGACAATATTGATACGGTTGTAGAAATAGTGTCTAAGGAACTTATGAAACGGCGAACGAGACTCATGGACAATAAATCGAATTTGACTAAAGAACAAATCTTGGCAATAGAAAACATCAAAAAAGATACCAGCATCATTGTGAAACCCTCGGACAAAGGGGGTAATATAGTGCTCCAAACTTATGAGGCATATAATGAGGAGGCACTACGACAACTATCTGACCCTTGTTGCTATGAGAAAATTGATAAAAAAATCTATCTAGAAAGTATCACAAAGTGTCATCAATTATTGAAAAAATGGTATGAACTAGGGTTGGTGGAAACGGAGGAATATTTGTATTTAAGATGTCTGAATCCGATAACTCCAAGCTTTTATCATCTACCTAAAGTTCATAAAGATAAAAACAAGCCGCCAGGTAGACCAATAGTGAGCTCACAAGGTAGCCTTCTTGAGCATATGTCTGTGTATATTGATTACTTTTTGAATGATTTTGTGAAAAACCTACGTAGTTACGTTAGAGATACAAAAGATTTTTTGAGTCATGTGGAACAGATGAATTGGCGTACAGGCGACTGCATGCTGGTTATGGATATAGCCAGCTTATACACAAACATCTTGCACAGTGATGGCATCAGAGCTGTGAAGTCCTTTTTGGACACCCGCTCGGCGAAATTCACCAAGCATAATTTAATGCTGGTAGAATTTCTTACCTTCTGCCTAGAAAATAATATTTTCCTATACCAGGACCAACACTATAAACAACTAACAGGTACAGCCATGGGCACCTGCTTCTCCCCCAGCTACGCAAATCTCTTTGTGGGCTGGTGGGAGGAGCAGGTGGCCTGGATGTCCGCCAATGAGGAATGGACACAAAAAATAGTAGCCTGGTACAGGTACATAGATGACCTCTTTTTAGTGTGGAGAGGGTCACAGGAATCAGCTTTGCAGTTCGTAAAGTTACTGAATGACAATGAGCATAACCTTCAATTCACAGTTGAAATAAGCCCGGTTAGTGTGAATTTTCTTGATCTAGAAGTCTTTATTGATGCGGACAAGATCAACACACGCTTGTTTCGCAAGTCCACGGCTGGGAATTCAGTTCTTTACTCTACAAGTAGTCATCCTTCTAGATTGATATTGAGTATTCCCTATGGAGAACTCCTCAGGATTAAAAGAAATTGTACCAATGAGGTTGACTTTTTATCAAATGCAGAAGAGAGCATAGGGAGATTCAAAGCACGAGGATATAACGAACAAGCACTGCGTGAATCTCTTGTAAAAGTTCAGTTGAAATCCAGGGATGAACTCTTAAAACCTAAAAGCATAGTAGAAACTAAAGAACAGTTCAGATGATAACAACTTTCTCCAGTGGGTCAGGAGAGTTAAGGACTATGATGAAGAAAAATTGGAACTTATTGAGAAATGATCCCATCATTGGGACGGATATACCTAGACAACCCATGCTTACATTCAGAAGAGCTAGGGCGTTTAGGGATACTCTAACCAAGAGCCATTTTTTACGTAAAGTCCCCAAACCATTTGGTGAGGCGCCACATGGCTTTTACCCATGTGGAAAATGTAAATCTTGCAAAAACTCCAAAAAGGTCCTCACATATGAGGCCATTGGAACCCACAAGCCCAGATACATTAGGAAATTCTTGACCTGCAGTACTCCATATACAGTTTACTGCCTTGTGTGTCCATGCGGTTTAAGATACATTGGCAGCACTATCCAACAAACGAAAATCCGCATCCTTGAACACACAAGAGCAATAAAAAATCGAGATGTGGCATATCCCGTAGCTAGACATTTTCAAACATATCATAACTGCAATAGTGACTTACTAACTTTTTTTGCAATAGATCAAGTGTCGGCTAACATAAGAGGAGGGGACAGATTCACAAGATTGAGGAGGCTAGAGTCGAGATATATTATAGATCTGGGTACCAAGACCCCTGGAGGGCTCAACACTAATGAGGAACTTACCGTACATCTAGGGTAAGGGGCTCCTTACTCTCTATATCCCACTGACCGAGTTATAATAAACATAAACTGCACTGTTCAAATGAATTGTTTTAATGAATTGAGGTAATATGAATTAATTGTACAACATATTTTTAGCATTTGATTATCTAGAGTTTTTTTTTCCTTCAATTTCTTTTTCATCATGTGTATGATTTTGATATCTAATGTGGACGCTGATGACTTGGAGGACTTGGCCCATACAGGGCGGAATTAATTTGTAATTGTTTCCCAGAATATAGATAAGCATAAATGATAACACTAGTGTTTAAACCCGCTAGAATGTTTGTAGATATACACTAGCTGATGAGATTGTATAGACACTCTCTAATATGGCATGGTTTAATAACTGATGTAAATTGGTCCTTTTATTATGTTGCCATAGATAAATTGGGTAAAACAGAAATTTGTAGACACTGAACGATAGCCCATCATGGGCGTGATACTAATATTGTTTGTCTAAAATTATATTTGTCTAAACCAAGTCGCTGTTAACATTAAGCACCTGTGGTATACAAATACTACATTGTGTATAAACCATTACAATATGGCGCTAGTGATTACGGGGACATGTTAGTCCCTTGTTGCTGTTGTTGCACGTGAGATGTGGCAATGTGACATAAATATGGCGGCTTCCGTGGTGCCTGTAAACCATTGAGAAAGGCATACCCGAAACGCGTCTGGTTTTTAGCGCTGTGAGTCATAAATAAACCCTTGACTCTACCCCGCGAGTGCTATGTCTTTTCTAATAGAAGGGGAGACGTGAAGCGTGGATATTTGGCAGTAGCACCCCCCGCCTTACAGCACCCGTTCGAGAGTGCGAGACACTGGTGCAATCGAAGCGAAAATATATATATGTGTGTATATTTTATATAATTTTAAAATTATAAAATAAATTAAAATTGAAAGTTTATTAATTGTTTAAAAATAAATATGTATATATGTATTGATTATTCTGTATGTGTGTTTACTTTTTTTAATTACGTTTATGTTATTTTTGTTAAAATGTATATTAAATCCACTTTATTTTTTTAAGATTAAATGTGTTATTTAATATATGTAATATTTATTATTTGATTTTATATATATATATATATATATATATATATCCAGCACAACATCCTCCGTTTACTGGGGGCCACCGACTCTGCAGGGTGGGCTCAAAGGTTGCAGGAGCGGAGAAGCCTGCATATTCAATGCTTCAAAAATAAAGCCCCACTCCGACTTCTGTGCAAACACAAGACTTTATTCGTCTGAAGCAGCATATATATAACTCAAGTCCTGACCGGTTTCGGCGTCACCACGCCTTGCTCACAGGTGAGTTCAATATTTACCATGTGGTCACGAGGCCATAGGATCAACTATAGCCCCCAGCATGCATCATCGTTGCTTTGTAATCACGAGGCATTGCTTAATATTCATGTTTTGCCCAAATAGCGTTTTATGAACAATGTCCCAACAACGTACCAAATTGTAATGTGCATGCATTCCTTCTCACAGCAAGTGCACTTTTATGCTGCCTCTGTCCATGATAAGGGTTAGCACTGCGGAGCTTCCAAGAGGAGAAATCTCCCCTATTCCCTTTCTCTCTGATGCGCTACCAATACTTCTGGCAGTCCTTCGTTTGGTGCGCGAGAGCGTGTCATGCCCCCTCCATAAAATCCAGCACAACATCCTCCGTTTACTGGGGGCCACCGACTCTGCAGGGTGGGCTCAAAGGTTGCAGGAGCGGAGAAGCCTGCATATTCAATGCTTCAAAAATAAAGCCCCACTCCGACTTCTGTGCAAATACAAGACTTTATTCGTCTGAAGCAGCATATATATAACTCAAGTCCTGACCGGTTTCGGCGTCACCACGCCTTGCTCACAGGTGAGTTCAATATTTACCATGTGGTCACGAGGCCATAGGATCAACTATAGCCCCCAGCATGCATCATCGTTGCTTTGTAATCACGAGGCATTGCTTAATATTCATGTTTTGCCCAAATAGCGTTTTATGAACAATGTCCCAACAACGTACCAAATTGTAATGTGCACGCATTCCTTCTCACAGCAAGTGCACTTTTATGCTGCCTCTGTCCATGATAAGGGTTAGCACTGCGGAGCTTCCAAGAGGAGAAAACTCCCCTATTCCCTTTCTCTCTGATGCGCTACCAATACTTCTGGCAGTCCTTCGTTTGGTGCGCGAGAGCGTGTCATGCCCCCTCCATAAAATCCAGCACAACATCCTCCGTTTACTGGGGGCCACCGACTCTGCAGGGTGGGCTCAAAGGTTGCAGGAGCGGAGAAGCCTGCATATTCAATGCTTCAAAAATAAAGCCCCACTCCGACTTCTGTGCAAACACAAGACTTTATTCGTCTGAAGCAGCATATATATAACTCAAGTCCTGACCGGTTTCGGCGTCACCACGCCTTGCTCACAGGTGAGTTCAATATTTACCATGTGGTCACGAGGCCATAGGATCAACTATAGCCCCCAGCATGCATCATCGTTGCTTTGTAATCGCGAGGCATTGCTTAATATTCATGTTTTGCCCAAATAGCGTTTTATGAACAATGTCCCAACAACGTACCAAATTGTAATGTGCACGCATTCCTTCTCACAGCAAGTGCACTTTTATGCTGCCTCTGTCCATGATAAGGGTTAGCACTGCGGAGCTTCCAAGAGGAGAAAACTCCCCTATTCCCTTTCTCTCTGATGCGCTACCAATACTTCTGGCAGTCCTTCGTTTGGTGCGCGAGAGCGTGTCATGCCCCCTCCATAAAATCCAGCACAACATCCTCCGTTTACTGGGGGCCACCGACTCTGCAGGGTGGGCTCAAAGGTTGCAGGAGCGGAGAAGCCTGCATATTCAATGCTTCAAAAATAAAGCCCCACTCCGACTTCTGTGCAAACACAAGACTTTATTCGTCTGAAGCAGCATATATATAACTCAAGTCCTGACCGGTTTCGGCGTCACCACGCCGTGCTCACAGGTGAGTTCAATATTTACCATGTGGTCACGAGGCCATAGGATCAACTATAGCCCCCAGCAGGCATCATCGTTGCTTTGTAATCACGAGGCATTGCTTAATATTCATGTTTTGCCCAAATAGCGTTTTATGAACAATGTCCCAACAACGTACCAAATTGTAATGTGCACGCATTCCTTCTCACAGCAAGTGCACTTTTATGCTGCCTCTGTCCATGATAAGGGTTAGCACTGCGGAGCTTCCAAGAGGAGAAAACTCCCCTATTCCCTTTCTCTCTGATGCGCTACCAATACTTCTGGCAGTCCTTCGTTTGGTGCGCGAGAGCGTGTCATGCCCCCTCCATAAAATCCAGCACAATATCCTCCGTTTACTGGGGGCCACCGACTCTGCAGGGTGGGCTCAAAGGTTGCAGGAGCGGAGAAGCCTGCATATTCAATGCTTCAAAAATAAAGCCCCACTCCGACTTCTGTGCAAACACAAGACTTTATTCGTCTGAAGCAGCATATATATAACTCAAGTCCTGACCGGTTTCGGCGTCACCACGCCTTGCTCACAGGTGAGTTCAATATTTACCATGTGGTCACGAGGCCATAGGATCAACTATAGCCCCCAGCATGCATCATCGTTGCTTTGTAATCACGAGGCATTGCTTAATATTCATGTTTTGCCCAAATAGCGTTTTATGAACAATGTCCCAACAACGTACCAAATTGTAATGTGCACGCATTCCTTCTCACAGCAAGTGCACTTTTATGCTGCCTCTGTCCATGATAAGGGTTAGCACTGCGGAGCTTCCAAGAGGAGAAAACTCCCCTATTCCCTTTCTCTCTGATGCGCTACCAATACTTCTGGCAGTCCTTCGTTTGGTGCGCAAGAGCGTGTCATGCCCCCTCCATAAAATCCAGCACAACATCCTCCGTTTACTGGGGGCCACCGACTCTGCAGGGTGGGCTCAAAGGTTGCAGGAGCGGAGAAGCCTGCATATTCAATGCTTCAAAAATAAAGCCCCACTCCGACTTCTGTGCAAACACAAGACTTTATTCGTCTGAAGCAGCATATATATAACTCAAGTCCTGACCGGATTCGGCGTCACCACGCCTTGCTCACAGGTGAGTTCAATATTTACCATGTGGTCACGAGGCCATAGGATCAACTATAGCCCCCAGCATGCATCATCGTTGCTTTGTAATCACGAGGCATTGCTTAATATTCATGTTTTGCCCAAATAGCGTTTTATGAACAATGTCCCAACAACGTACCAAATTGTAATGTGCACGCATTCCTTCTCACAGCAAGTGCACTTTTATGCTGCCTCTGTCCATGATAAGGGTTAGCACTGCGGAGCTTCCAAGAGGAGAAAACTCCCCTATTCCCTTTCTCTCTGATGCGCTACCAATACTTCTGGCAGTCCTTCGTTTGGTGCGCGAGAGCGTGTCATGCCCCCTCCATAAAATCCAGCACAACATCCTCCGTTTACTGGGGGCCACCGACTCTGCAGGGTGGGCTCAAAGGTTGCAGGAGCGGAGAAGCCTGCATATTCAATGCTTCAAAAATAAAGCCCCACTCCGACTTCTGTGCAAACACAAGACTTTATTCGTCTGAAGCAGCATATATATAACTCAAGTCCTGACCGGATTCGGCGTCACCACGCCTTGCTCACAGGTGAGTTCAATATTTACCATGTGGTCACGAGGCCATAGGATCAACTATAGCCCCCAGCATGCATCATCGTTGCTTTGTAATCACGAGGCATTGCTTAATATTCATGTTTTGCCCAAATAGCGTTTTATGAACAATGTCCCAACAACGTACCAAATTGTAATGTGCACGCATTCCTTCTCACAGCAAGTGCACTTTTATGCTGCCTCTGTCCATGATAAGGGTTAGCACTGCGGAGCTTCCAAGAGGAGAAAACTCCCCTATTCCCTTTCTCTCTGATGCGCTACCAATACTTCTGGCAGTCCTTCGTTTGGTGCGCGAGAGCGTGTCATGCCCCCTCCATAAAATCCAGCACAACATCCTCCGTTTACTGGGGGCCACCGACTCTGCAGGGTGGGCTCAAAGGTTGCAGGAGCGGAGAAGCCTGCATATTCAATGCTTCAAAAATAAAGCATGAATATTAAGCAATGCCTCGTGATTACAAAGCAACGATGATGCATGCTGGGGGCTATAGTTGATCCTATGGCCTCGTGACCACATGGTAAATATTGAACTCGCCTGTGAGCAAGGCGTGGTGACGCCGAAACCGGTCAGGACTTGAGTTATATATATGCTGCTTCAGACGAATAAAGTCTTGTGTTTGCACAGAAGTCGGAGTGGGGCTTTATTTTTGAAGCATTGAATATGCAGGCTTCTCCGCTCCTGCAACCTTTGAGCCCACCCTGCAGAGTCGGTGGCCCCCAGTAAATGGAGGATGTTGTGCTGGATTTTATGGAGGGGGCATGACACGCTCTCGCGCACCAAACGAAGGACTGCCAGAAGTATTGGTAGCGCATCAGAGAGAAAGGGAATAGGGGAGTTTTCTCCTCTTAGAAGCTCCGCAGTGCTAACCCTTATCATGGACAGAGGCAGCATAAAAGTGCACTTGCTGTGAGAAGGAATGCGTGCACATTACAATTTGGTACGTTGTTGGGACATTGTTCATAAAACGCTATTTGGGCAAAACATGAATATTAAGCAATGCCTCGTGATTACAAAGCAACGATGATGCATGCTGGGGGCTATAGTTGATCCTATGGCCTCGTGACCACATGGTAAATATTGAACTCGCCTGTGAGCAAGGCGTGGTGACGCCGAAACCGGTCAGGACTTGAGTTATATATATGCTGCTTCAGACGAATAAAGTCTTGTGTTTGCACAGAAGTCGGAGTGGGGCTTTATTTTTGAAGCATATATATATATATATATATATATATATATATATATATATATATATATATATAATCGATATGTTGTACAACTATAATTTTAGCATCAATATTATAGTTGTTGATATTTTTGTACTTACCTGTTTAAGTATAGGGAGTCAATATTTTTGCATTCTACATTTTTTCATCAATATTTTTCAATATTTCTATATTTTTTACATCGATATTCTGTCAGTGAACCGTTAAGCACCACAGACCTACTGAAACAAAGAATGGGTATTTCCGTTGTGTAGACTTGCAGGTCCAGGTCACAATCTTGAGGTGCTGAGAATTTTGTGCACTGACACAGAAAGAACAATGGTTTTCGGCCTCTTAAGAATCAGGTATGCCTTGTGGATCAGGCGTGGGAAAGTATCTGCATGAAGCACTTTATTCTGTTCGGAGTTGTTGTACCCTGTATTTTGCACAACCATTTTATGAAATTGTTTTTAATATATTTATTTGCAAATGTTTTATACTCCTGCCCTTATCCTTTGCTGCGCACTTTTTTGGATCTGTGTGATCGAAATAAGTTATGAGGATGAGAATCAGGTTCACAGGGTCAGTCCTAAACTGGTTCAACTAATTTCTCTAGAACAGAACACAAAGGGGCATATTTACATAAAAATTTTCGGAGCGCGGAGCTGCGCCAAAATCAGCAGCGCCGTGCTCTGACATTTTTTAAACACAGGGATGCACCATATTCACAAGAATACGGCACATCCCTGTTTCCCCTAATAACAGTGCAAAAGAAGCTGCCCAGTGCCAGCACCGGAACCCTACTGTCATGTTGCAAGGGTGCCTGTGCTGCAGGGGCAATTGTTTATGTGCTTGAAGGGGCTCCTTCCTGCATATAAAAAATAATTCATGGTGATTTGCTATTTCTGTGTGTGCTGCAGAATGCAGCACAAATGGAAAGAGAAAAAAGCAAGGAGAAATTAATGATTTCTCCTCGTATCACCATTCTAAAGCCTAGTAATCCATGGTGTTAGAATGGCGCTGTTTTTGATGCTGACTCAGCCTTGTGAATCTGGGGCAGCATCAAACAGTAATGGGTGTAGCAGTGGAATGCCCACAGCAACACCCATTGCATGCCCCTTTGCCGGAGAGAACTGCAGCAGAAAGAGACATATTTATAAGTGGGCATTAAGCCACTATAAGTGGCTTAGTGCCACCTTGTAAATATGGGAAATGACGCTCTGCCATCGGAGCATCAAAAAAGTGATGCTCTGGTGGCATTTGCGGCTTGTAAATATGCCCCAAAGATTAAAGTTAATAATTCCCTATCTCAGGCCACTCTGGTCACTTTAGGGGTGCCACAAGGTTCCTCCCTCTCAACCACTCTCTTCAACCTGCTATTGGAGCCTCTAACAGAAATTCAGAGTTCATCCAATACCCACTAGCACATATATGCTGATGACACCCAACTATACTTGAAAATCTCCATCCCCAAAGACATTAGATCCCTCAACTTAACTCTACAGAAAACTCAAAGTTGGCTGGCATTCAACCACATCAAACTAAATACTCTCAAAGCCGAATTCCTCCTAATCGCTTCACCCATCTACTCACCTGTCATTGAGGAATGGATGAAACAACTAACAGCCCTCAACTACTTGCCACATGTTATAGATTCAGCGAGATCTCTAGGGATAACTCTCGACAACAATCTTAACATGCAGAAGCACAGCGGTTCATCCACCAAAGGACTAAACCTCCAAATGCACATCTTAAGAAAATTAAAACCCTTCCTGCCCCCCAATGACTTCAAGTCTGCAATGCAAGCCCTTGTGATTCCCTGGTTAGACTATAGAAGTGCAACCCTCTGTGGCTTGGCCAGATCCAAAACAACTTCTCTAAGGGCCTCTCTAAACTATGTTGCAAGGCTCATCACATGATCAAAAAGAAATAACCAAACCACCCCCAATTTGATATCCCCCAACTGGCTCCATTTTGAAGCAGAAATTCATCGGAAAATTGCCTGAATGACCCATAAAGCTCTACACTTCAATACCTCAAGATACCTTGCTCAGAAGGTTGAACTTTCTGGTGGCTGCAGATCCTCCAGAAGTTCTAGCACCTTGCTGCTGAAACTACAGAGATTCCTTAAAAAGAAATCCTACAGCCTAGCTTTCTCTGGAATCTCCCCGAAAATATGGAAAGCCTTACCCCCCTGAAATCAGATTGATTCCCTCAACTGCATCCTTCAAGAAAGAAGTTAGAGTTCTACTTAAGAACAAATTTCTGCCGTAGATTCTAGGATCTCCTCTCTTCGTACCTTTCATGACACGTCAATCACACCCATGATGACTACTGCTCTCCCCTGTTATATGTTTCTTTTTGGCCTATGGGTCCTGACATTATGTTGTAAACTAGCTTATCTAGGGTGCTATCATATCCTGTATTTTTATCGACAATGATATTATTGATTCCATTTGTCTCTGCTCTCTGAACAATTGTGAAGTGCTCTGCTACCCACAAGGGTCATGTTCACAATATATATAAAACTTTCTAAGTAAGATAAATAAATACTGGTAAAACGTGCAAAAGCAGGTGAACACCTGCAAACTTAACGTTTGTAGATAAGTGCAAACTTTGTCATGCAGGTTCAAACCTCAAATACACTCCTAAATGTACTTCTATCAAGTACAAACAGCAAAAGTGTTTTGGGTGTGGTAAGGTGGAGACATCGCCCTGAAAATGTATTGGGGTACAAAGAAAAGGATTTCACCTAAAACAAAGAAAGATTTTTATAGTGCAAACACGCTTTTACTTTACATCTGTGGATGTTTAAATGGTAAGGCATCAGTACCATGATAATCTCAAAACATTCCACTGCCACACATGGGAATCTGCAGCTGTCATTGATTCCCAGTAGGAGTTGAGAAATCCTTTGTGAACTTTCTTAGTAATTGGAAATCCACTCCAACTGTAGGAGGAAGTACACAGGAGTATGTTTCTGCCTGCTTTTCGGAAATCAGGTTATTTGGATAGAATTCACAGATTTTCTCTGCCACAAATGTATCGATGTTAGTTAGCAGCTAGGGTTAATATCAGCTATTTTCACTGTGTGTCCAGAGTTTTCCATTGGAGTGACTATGGAGCCAAATGTGGCATCTCCAGATTTGCTTCAGCACAAGCCTCTGTAACTGTGGTATGTGAGGGCTGGGTCAGTACAATGAAGCATGCACTGCTATAATAATGATAACCCGTCCACCAACACCCGTCCACAGGATGACCACACACGGGACGCTCTGCTTCATAGGTGCACACTGGAGGATGGTTCACCTGTGCAGTCAAACCAATTCCTCACTATTGTAATCCAAATCACGGGGCTGTACACACACTAGGAGGGCCCTTGTGGCCTGTGACAGTGCTTGCCCCTCTCAAAGTCCACACGCGTGGCGGAGGTCCAAAACATAGACTGTCTGGTAGGTTAAGCACATTGTCTGCACTTACTGAGTGGCAGCATATCCTAGATCAAGTTTAATAACAGAAGCATGCATAAGGCTGGTGACGTGCAACTCGGAGAACATTTTCAAGTAATAAAAGTGTACTGTCAAAAGGACAGTGTAAAAAGTGCACGCTGGCAATCTTTCATAGAGGGACTAAGCCCACCTATGCCATATTCACAAAGGCATATTGCCCCAAAAATAATCTGAAGCTTTGAGCAAATGATTGGTAATTTCATGTAACCACCAGCATCCTAAAGGTGCTTCAGATATTTCCATATTTGAGGCAACAGAAATGTTTGTATATGAACCATGAGGCAGCTGGTAAAAATCTCAGATGTGGATTCAAATTCCCTAATTTGTTTTAGAGGATATCTTTGTGAATTAAACACATAAAGTAATCAAAAGCCATAGGCTTCCCCTTACGTTTGGAGAAATAAACTTTATATCATATAATTCATAAAGGAGTCAGAAATATTTCCGTGAATCTGGGACAATCACAGATTTCCAGGAATAAAGCAGCATTGTTTGCGAATTCCAAGTTAGTGACAGTCGTTACCAATGACATATTTCAAAAAAAAAAAGAAAAATAATCGCAAAAGTGTGTTAACACAGTACACTTCTTTGTTTGTTTTTCCCTGTGGAAAATAGTATTCCTCGTGGAGAAACTCTTTGCTGTGCACCTCCGCCAAGCTGTGCAGTGTTTCCTCAACTCTGCCACACCAAATAAGGATTTACTCCTGCCTTTGACAAGTATATGTAGAGGTGCGTTTGAGTGTGAAAACAGCATGTATAAGTCTGTGAACACCCCAAATATTTGAGAATGTTTAACTCCACCTACGTTTGCATGTCTTGTCACCCAGTAATCCTGTTAACCTGCTCAAGTGAGGTTATTTACCCACGCGTGAAATGAAACCATACTGGAGTAAATTTACGTGAGACAAAATCCATTTACTTTTGCAAATTCCCAATTTATGAGTGCCTCGAGTGAATTTGCACTTATAAATAACCCTATTTTCCCACCATTTTTTCACAATGCAGATAATATAATAGGCATCACATAGTATGAAAAAATACAGAACACGAAATTAGAAAACCTAGACCGAAAAAGATTACAAAAAGAAGTGCTAAATGGAGCAGCCCCACATTCTTCAATCTGTAAATAATTATACAATTAAACCCCTTTATTTAGAATATTAACATTTCTTCTTATGGATTCTTCAGTGGTGAAATTCTGAATGGTCTGGCGCTTCTCACTGATGAGTCAGGTTAGGGACATTCCTCAACAACCAATTTGACCACAAAAATGGTCTGCGTGGCTGACCGGCTCCAATGTTGACGCCAGGATTTCCTTTTTCTTTTCCCTAAGGTCTGAGCTGCCATTCCAGCTCAAGCCAGATCTTTTGGATGACCAGGCTCAAACGATGAAGAGGTTCTCCTAAAAGCTAAAGTCTTCTGTGACTTTTGAAGCTGATATATTGTCTACAATGAAACCACTGGCGGACTGCATCTTTCCTGCAGAGATGCTAACTAGTATTAATATAGAAAGTATGCGAAGTAGTCTCAAAGCTCCGCAGGTCTTGAAGACTTCTAAGGGCCAGGAATGGATTGTAGTGCATGCAATCGCAACCTACATCGAAATGTACAGACAGAACCACTGCTCAAACAGAAATCGCCAAAGAGAGATCCCCACTGGATGGAGCAGCAATGACATTGGTAGTTCTGGAAAGCATGGCCTGCAAGTGTCTGTAGCCAGGGAGGCTTGATTTGATTCTGTAATAGAAAACCTGTCCTTATCCAAACCTTTGTAATTGCTGAACACAAAGGACCCTGTAAAAGGATAGACCAGGAGAAGTAGAACCAATCACATGTTTGAAGACATAGACAAATATCACTATAATATATAGAATATAAAAAATGCAGATTGGTCTAGAGCTACCTCCTCAACCATTTCATATGCAGGAAAGCCATCCCCAAAGAGGTAGCTTCCATAGGATAATTATCTGAATTTCTGTATAGCCAGAAGAAATAGAAGACTTTAAAATATCTGAATTTCTGTATAGCCAGAAGAAATACAAGACTTTAAAATACCGATAGGTCTAACTATGGTTGACCATACTCTATTGCATAGAGTGATGCCGGGGCCTTGGTCAAGTGCTTTTTATGTTCACCATTGGTCACATTTTACCCAGAGTCCTAATTGGGTAGTATGTCCCGATGTTTACAGCTCAGCCACCAGCATGGATACTGAATCCTAACCAATCTGGAGCTGAAAACCCCTGACACAGACCATTTAAGCTATGATGACAATTTTATGTAATGCATTTACATAAATGTTGCTTGTTCTGTAACACTTAGAATATCAGAGCTTCAGATGGGACCTAGGGGTTCAAAGAACTAGGGGTGTGCTCGGTGGCACTTCTTCCTGATACGCTGAAAGGGTTTGCAATCCTTCACACGTTCCAGGCATTCCTTCTAAAATGGTAATTCCATTATGCACAGGGCCTCATAAAAATTAGTGAGAGAAGAGAGAGCTTGTTGTTGCATTTTCAGTCTTGTCCCTACTTGGAGAAAAACCGTCTTCAAATAGTAAAGATTTCTGTCAATTTCTGTCTGTCAGGGCATGATGTAATGAAGCATTGTGTTGGGCAGCAAAGCCTGTGATTCATGTATCATAGGGGCTGTCACTTCAAAATGGCATTTTGCGATGCATTGGACCCCCGAAAAGAATTTCCAAATCGGAAAATTGGTTTTGCATTTAGTGAAAGGGGCCTCCCCGCCAACTCACAAACCACACTGCGATGCATCCATGATTTGCAAAAGCAATTTGAGGCACAAACCATTGAAATTTTACTGATTCCTCAAAGAAGGTGGTAACCAAATCACAAAGGGGAAGGTGTCCTGTTGGACATTTTCCCTTTACGAGTCGTGCAAGGTGGCCCCTGGGGAGCAGGCAGTGGGCCTGAGGAGCACTGCCCGCTCCCCCCATGGCTTCCTTAAAGGAAGCATTTTTAATGCAACGCCAGTTCATTTAAGGGACATGAGCTGCTTTAAAGGAAATGTTTCTACATTAAGCATGCGAGCAAAGGGATGGCTCTCTGTAGGCCACCATCCCTTCGATTGTAACTAATGACAGGGTCGCAAAACGTGACCTGACAGGTTAATATTCATTATAATACAACTGGAAAGATTTATATAGGTTAACCCACTATCTATGACCTCTCTGCCAGTGTATCAGGCCCTAGGTTTCTTAATCAAGAAGGAAAATAAACCCTTTTGCTGAGGTCAGAGGAATGTCCATTTCCGGCCTTCAATGCCCAATCCTTAAAATGTAACATGTTTTTAACAGGTCCTTCTAGTAAAGGATGTAAATCCTCTTTCTGGCCTCCTTCCTGGTGGCCATCTGACCTCGGTTCACTTCCTACTCCAGTTAGGACAGTAAATAATCTGGGAGTCAAGATTAATGACAATTTGACCTTCTCTGATCAGACCAACGCAGTCACTTCGGCTGCTTTTCACACCCTTAGGCTGATCAAGAGGATTCTTCCTTTCATCCCAGCTCACTTGCAGAAATTGTCTGTCTCCCCATTAGTTATGTCAAAGATCAGCTATTGTACTGGGCTATATCTCAATGCTCATCAGCATATTATTAGCAAGTTACAGATCTTGCAAATTTCCTAAATATTAGTCTATTTCAGTATGGCTACTAGCGAAAATTACCGGCAGTGCAGGGGCAAAGGGGGGGTAGAAAATCAATAAAATGGGCGGGAGCGAGGGAGGGGAATACATTGATTTAACAGGCTGCCCGCCACTGCCTCGCCTCTGTCCTCTTCTGTTTCAGCAGGAAGCACATACAGGCTCCCCTAAGCCAATCACAATGCTGCTGTCACCATGACTATGAGCCTGGGCATTTTTCTCACCAGGCTGTGCATTACAGCCTGGTGGGGAACATGCAAAGTGCGCATGACTGTTTGGCCGGTTCAAGACGGGCGGCCAAACCGTCATGCGCACTTAAGTGCCCCAACCATTCCTCCCCTTCTGGCTGTGACAACAGTCCAGCCCCACCCTGCCCCGTAAACCTCACTCAGGAAAAATAAAATGATAATGTTGCGTTAATATCATTTTATTGTTCCTTTTTTTCTTTTTTCCACACTGGGCAGCGCTCCTCTGTCTTTGCGGAGGAGCAGCCATGGGTCTATTCCAAAGTTTTTTTGGTTAACTTCACTGGCTTCCGGTGAGACATAGGATTGCTTTTAAAGCGCTGGGTATTACCTTCAAAGCACTGCATGGCCAAGACTCTGATTTTCCCAGAAAGAGCTTTAACTGGTATACTCCAGGCATGTCTCTTTGCTCAGCCTCTGCCAAACTGTTGGCATTGCCCAGGTTTTATTGCATATCCTGGGGCGGCAGAGGCTTTGTGCTGGGAGCCCCTGAAGCCTGGAACGCGTTTCCACTTTTTATTAAGGTCATGCAAAATCTTTTGGCCTTTAGAAAGGCCTTGAAAACTGGGTTCTTCCCTAAAAAAATAACGTCTTTCTTTGGGGTTTCCTCATTTTGAATCTAAGCTAGCGCCAAGACGCCTTTTTGGCAATCGAGCTCTCTACAAAAATAATAACATAACATAAATATTTAAGGAAAGAAACAGCCATTTTTGAGACACAAGAACTGAAAAATGACATATCTTTCCATAAGTGAGAAAGGACAGAGCAGCCTTTCTGATGTTTCCGACGTCCTAGCCTCAGAAAGTAGGAAGAAGTGCCTAGTTTGCCAAGACATTAAAGTCTCACGCAGAACCAGGGGTAGATCAGAAACTCTTGTCAAGCAACAACTAATGACTTTTCTTTGACTATCCTGGCTGCAAAACTAAACTGGGAGCCCTGAAAAAGACTTTCATGTAAGAGTTGCTTACATGAGTTGTTATTCTTACAGGACTTTGGGCAGTGCTTAATTTGAGCCGGTAGTTACTGGAGGTCTAAACTGGGGGTATATTGGAAGTCAGCAAATGAGTGCGTATATAATGGAGTTATTCCAATGTGACGTTGATGGGAACTCGTGCTCTTTGAAAAGACCTGGGATAATAGTATATATCAAAACATCACATTGTTTTACTGCCCTTAATTCTGAAAGTGCTCGTGCTTTTCGGCCACTCGCCTCTAACTGAATGATCGGCAGTGCTGCAGTGCTGTTTGATGCAGACTTCTACTCAACAAAGAGTCCAATAGTGTTAGAAGGTGTCAAGGTGTTCTTGGAATTTAAAATATTCTACAAACATGCTTAATTTACTCACTTAAACAACCATGCTGCTACTATCATGATTAAGGCGAAAAGATCATTTTCCCAAATATTCGAGAAAATCTTAGCCAGTTTTCCAGATGACATAGATTGCTCTGATTATAAGGAATTTTGCACTGGTGCTGATAAATTGTGCATATTTCTGGTAATTCTGCAGCACTTTAGGACTTATATTTAAATTACCTGAAACTGAAAAAAAACTTTGCAGTTGTGTGGCAAATTTCAATTCCGCTCTAGACAGCAGCTAAAATATGACTGTAAAAAAGCATGTAAACAGTGGAAAACCTACCGACACCAGGGCAATTGCTGTGATCGAGCTCAAGGTTTTGTATGGAGTGACAACAAGGAGAGCCACATGTGTGCAGTTCTCTAAGAGCCACACATGGTGTGAGGCAAAGGGTTACTGGGTGCATGCAACCACCTGGAAAGCGGTATTTGCACAACCCACAACCAGCAGCCTTTAATTGTGTGCACGTCTGAGGACACATGATGCCAGAGACGCAGCTTGCTCTAAGCCTAAAACAAACCTATGTTTGGCTTTATGAGTGTTTTATTTATACTCCGCCAAAGGCGACGGCTCTCTCAATCCATCTTTCTCTACATGGCTACTAGAAATACATCAAGAGGTCAACTAAAATAGGAGAGCAGCTTTACGCAGAGCAACATGATTAGTGCAGAAATGCTCAGCCCTAAGAGAATGTTGTTTAATCTGGCCTGGGACAATTTGTTCCTCAGAATACTTGAAACTTTTGATGCTTTATTCAAAAATTCTGAAGACACTTCCTGAATAATAGCATCAAATGAGCCCTCGCAATAGTCTTACGTTCTAAGGATACTACGATGATTAAAAGGAAATACATCAATCCACTTCATTTCGTGGATTTAATCTTTCGATAGAAAATAGTGAATATGGTTGAATGCCTTTGTATGTGTATTCGATATTTATTAAAGCACAGCCACCACTATAAGGGTGTCCTGGCGCTACGTCACAAAATAAACAGCATTGTTCCCCACACCCTGCACCTACTGGTTAACAAATACAAATTAACCCAACAAGCCAAAGAAAAAACATGAACCATAAAACCATCAAAATATTACAAAAAGTCCTCCTAGTGCTGGACCGTCCTGGGACTAGAATGCAAGACACCTCACAAATTACAAGGAGATCATCTGAGATCAAAGGCTTCAGATAGTAACCGTTGTGTCCGCGTGCCAGTGCCTGCCCAGTACGAAGTGGACATGTCCTTAGCGGATGTCTTGCAATGTTGACCTCATGGTGCCAGGCCAAAAGAGCATGAAGAAAATAAGCCAAATGGAGTCCAGAAACTCCTGGTGTCGGCGTTTAGCACCCTAGACACCACCCCTATTGGTAAACAAGTACACATTACTACAACAAGCCAAGTAAAAAATGTGAATGTGAAGATTTACAAATAATAAAATAAAGCCCGCTCAGCAATGGACGAACTCAAGATTAGCGAGCGAGGCACCTTGCAAATCACAAGAAAAACAGATGTAGATCAAAGCCATTCAGTTAGTGACTGGCATGACTGAGTGCCCAATGGCATGATATAGCCAGCTGGCCAGTAGGAAGTGGGCATTTCCATGGTGGTTGCCTGCAACACTGCCCGCGTTGTGGGAGGCTCAAAGAGGGTGGAGAAAATAAACCAAATGGAGTCCAAAAACATCTAGTGGTAGTGTCTCACTCCCTAGCTGCAGCATCTACTGCTAAACAAGTACAAATTACTACAACAAACCAATGTGAATGCTAAAAGCATAAAAATATTAAAATAAAGCCACTCAACACTGGACCAACCCAGGATTGGTGAGCCATGCACCGCACAAATTGCAAGGAGATCAGTTTAAGATCAAAGTCATTCAGCTGGTGACTGCCAGCTGACATGAGATAGTCACCTGCACAATAGGAAGTGGGCGTGTTCTTAGCAGTTGCCCAGCTACATTTGCCATGTTGTGACCGGCCAAAAGAGGGGATGGAAGACAATAAGCCAAACCAAGCCCAGACTTCCTGGTGTCTGTATCTAGCTTCCTGGATGCAGTACTACTGGTAAACAAGTACAGATTAACACAACATAGTAAATAAAAAATAAGCAATAAAAGTATTAAAATAAAATAAAACCTGCTCAGTGCTGAAGTCTCCTGGGATTGTGAATTACAAGGAGATCAAAGCTGTTCAGTTAGTGAGGTTTGGCGGCGTTGTGAGCAACACGTCTAGGTTGATGAGAGGAACCAAATCCTTGGCGTTTGTGTGACTACAGGATGGTTCCCTCTGCCAGACACTCATCACCGTGAAACAAGAATAAATAGGGTACCTCAGAAATGAGAAGGACCCAGATTCAGGTGAGAGCCTTACGCCTCATTGATGTGCATGGATTGCATGTCGAGAAAGGCAGGGGATACATAGATGCAGCCCTGAAGAAGGCCCCAGACCCACATGCCCCAGACCCACATGCGAGGGCCGAAACATGTTAGCACAAATCAGGGGTGATTGAGAGACTAATGCTCTATTAGATCCCTGGACTTGATTTTAAACATGCCCATGGTAACTTTTTAATAATAGTAATTCCGGTTGGGTATACATTGGGGCATTTTTAAGATAATTTTTTCAATGGGATCCCTGCTTTATTCAGAAAGATACCAAATATATATGAACTCCCATTCGTGGTTGAGTCCGCCCTGGTGGTACTACCCTACTAGGGTGTGGAGAGGCGCCAATGATGAAGCATGCCACTATTTAGAGGGTGAGGCATCTATTCCAAAATCTTTGGTTTTCTAGTAGGACTTCCAAGAGGTTTACCTCTTTTCTTTGTTTTGCCTGGTTGCTCATTTGTGTATGGACACTCAGTGACTGGCCTGTCCACGCACCTAATGGTATGATATAGCTGCTCGCTAAGTTAAAGGAGAGCAAGTCCTCAGTGGTTGCCTGGCAACGCTGACCACATTGTGGCAGACTGAAAGAAGGTGGAGAAAATAAACCAAATGGAGTTCAGAAATTTCTGGTGTCAGCATCTAGCTCCCTAGATGCTTCACCTACTGGTACACTACTACAAAGTAATAAAAGACTTAATTTAAAATGTGAATGATAAAAGCATAATTTTTTTAAAATAAAGTCCGGTCAGTTTTGGATTAGCAAACCAGGCACGTCGTTAATCACAATGAGATCATTTTGCGATTAAAGCCGTTCAGTTAGTGACAGAGTTAGGTTTGCTAATAAAAGGAGTGCATGTTCCATTTCATGCGTTATGTTTGTTGCCTCACCTAATATAGATATATGTGTAATCTAGACTAGAGTTAGGATACTTGAAAGATTTGAGCAGGAATTACAATACATACATGCAGCCTCTGTGAATCGAGCAACCCTTAGCCTAATTCACAGAGATTTAGTGCTGTCTGCTCATTCAGACAGTACTAAATATGTGCATTTTAGCTGTGCAACCAAATGCAGGCCTAGCACAAGATATGTAGTAGGGGGGCAACCGTGGTCCGTGCAAGTAACCATGGTGGGGAGGTGGGGCCGCGTGGGGGATATTTTGAGGGACGATGCAGAGGGAAATTTAATTATTTTTATAATTTTCCCTCTGCATCATCCATCGAAATACCCCTCCCTCCCCACGTGGCCCCATCGATGTTACCTGCACGGACCGCAGCTGGTAGGGGGTATGATGAAGGATGTGCCGGGTACAGAAGCTGGTGCATCCCCCATTCACAAAGGAATGTAATTCCATCTGTGTGCACCTTTACCTTCATGCACCAAATTAACCTGACTTAAATGAAGGAACACTCCTAACAGGGGAAATATGCACCCGATTGTTGTGATATTTACTGACTTGTATATGCTCCTCTTTGATGTGCATGAGAATTTTATACATGATTTAAATTCTATACATTTTCATGGGATATAATTCAATAGGCTCTGTTCTGTAAGGACCATTCTCCTCACTGCCTTCCCACATGTGTGGAAATCCAAGGTCCTACTAACATTAACAGGTCCCTGTCTCTTCCCCAACAGTATGTGGGCTTTCAACATTGCCCTTCTACAACATATTGCTTTTTTTCTGTGAGTACAGGATACAGGAATCCGGGAATGACTAGGCCATCGTCAATCAGTCATCATACTAACGGGCTGAAGAATTATTTAATACATCAAGTTTGATTAAACTAAGTTTTATGCTCTTTGAGACGATTCAAAGAAATCCAGGCGATTGGACTGAGACCGCCCATCAGCAAGAGTACATCCTCTGATGAAGACACTTTAGGTGCACTGGTGATTTGAGATTCCTGAGCCCTCCACCAATCTGCGAGGCAAATACAAATATCTGCAGAAACAAGATGGAGGTCCCTCTGCAAATGCTATAATCCATTGGCGAACCTACAGCACAAGTCTTCCAGGGAAATCAAAACGTTGTGATCCAAGAACCCTTGGCCTCCCTGAAATCCCCTACATTGTCTTATTTACTGAAGACCATGGGGATCTCTGAATAGATATTAAAATGAGGGAATGAGAAGCGAACAAGACATCTCATTATAGCAGAACTGGAAGACAAGGTAAAAGCAACACAAAGAACACACTCTGAACTGCAACCTCACCAGATCTCTTGGTATCAGAATGATTGGTGATAAGGCATGCATAAGACCTGGGGATCCATACTGGCAACAAATCCTTGGCTGCTGCCATTGGATCTGGCCTCCAACTGAAAAACAATGGAATTCAGTATTTTAACCTGGAAGCAAACAGACTGACCCAGGAAGGACTAAAGAACACACCGTCATGAACTTATTCTCCCTTGAACCAAATCTTTCATAATCCCCGGATTCCAGTTTGTGATTATTTAGTGAAGGTCTGGCTGATATCACAGCCATACCAATGTCTGATTTTTTTAGGAAAAATATCTGGCATTTGCACCAGATGGCATCACTCTTGTGCCCCATAGCTCATTGGCGCAATCCACTGCAGAAGTCTTGCTAATGTACAATAGAAATAAAAGCTACATAGAATCTTGGCAAAAGGACTTTGCAAGCAGCTATTATCAAGTGTCTGATTTTTATGTTTTGGCTGCGGACAGCTTTATTTGTTTGTAGGTGGATCTATTGTTTCCAATCCATGCATACACATTAAGTGTGCTTTGGGTCAGCCCTTGTTCATGATTGTATGGCTTTGTTGTTTGTTGTCTGTCTCAGTAATCTGTTCTTGATTCAGTGGCTTTCCTATAAGGAACATTATGGTCTCAAAGTTCTGATTGGATGAGTTGTATCCTTCCAGTGCTTACTTGAAAGAAATATTTTATTATTTTCTATTGAGCACTCCATGCAAGTGCATGGGTTTCCTTTCTTTTTGTACTATTTCCTCTCCTTCTATGTGCCCTCTTTTGACTCTCCATTCTTTACTCCCAAGTGCTCCCAATGCTCTTATTTATTTTTACTTGTATTATTTAGTTTATTACAATGGTCTGGAATTTGCGAAATGCTGCTTGGCCAATCACATCCTTTTTCTGCACTTCATGCGCACTTCCCATGTAATACTTAAAGGTTTTTATTTACTGTTCTAACATGGCCGTCTGCCATGTTCCAATGATATATTTAAAATAGTCTCCAAGCACAAAGACACATACATGGGTCATGAAGCTTGAATCATGTCAGACATATGCACATACATCATGACACATTTGTGTGCACTAGCTGACATTTAGAACCACGCGTATTGATTCTGTCGATGATTGCTTTGTTAATGAAGGATACCCAGGAATATAGCCCGAATTAAAAAACGCTACAAGGTCTAGAATGGTGGCTTGTCTATTGAAAATGACCGTATGTTCTAATGACTCGTCCATGCTCTCCTAGGAACTGGGTCTACGTATGGCATACATTTCAGCAAGACTTTTCTTAGGACACTGAAATGTCCTTTATTAGAGTGGACGCAATGTCACCTATTGCAGAGCAAGGCTCGACTGCAATTCCTTCTGAATAACCCACATCTTCTGAATGTGAAGTTGCAGAATACATTACAGTGTGTTCACCAGGAAGCCCAAAAGGCCACCAATTAGCAGGGCCCAAAGTAAGAAAAGAGATTATATGAGCAGGTAATTTAGTTCCCTTTACGAACTGAAGACAGTGGTTCGGAAAATACTTGGGAGTCTACAATGGGACCCTGTCTTGTATTTGAGATGATCATTTTAACATACATTAGAACAATGGTGAAAATACTAAAATAACACAATTTGTGCAGATTAACACAATATCCAAACAAATCAATATGTTTTCCATCTGTTCTTTGCACCTATTGTTGGTGCCTAACTACAATGAAGCAAAGATGTCTCTTTGGTAACTTAAGTCTCTTTGTAATAATGCTTAGAACACCTGACCCTAGGTTAGGTCTAGATTAGGGTGGGTCAATATTCAAGATTCAGGATTCATATTTTCCCTGGAATGAATAGGAGATGCCAATGACAATCCACCCATCCAGCCCAGCTTCTGTAGGCCTCCAGTGAACTCAACCTCGAAGGACATGTAGTGCGTGATTCAAAATAGAGATGCAATGGTAGTCTACCTTAAGAGTGATCTTCCAAGCATATCTCCCTTGAGTGGGCCCTGCATGGGTTGGTCAATAAGACATGCAGAGTGCTGAGCACAAGTTTCCTGGAATATATGAACCAATCCAGTAGGCAATCCAAATACCTTTCCATCCTTAATGCATGAGAGCTGTAACACCATACAGTAATGTCAAAGTTTGAGACTCTACTGGGCAAAAGCTGAATGTGACTGTTTGTGACAGAGTAGCCCGTACGCCAAACACTAAATGAGAACCAAAATGCAATATACACAATACAAACAACATTAGTTACTACATTAACAGACCATGAAAGAAAATACAGACTAAGAAAATAATACAACTGGGGTGAATAAATAAAGAAATACTGTTATGGAGTTCTCAGTAAATGATAATATATTGTAAACTAGTTGCTTTTCAGAATAGCCATTTTTTATGTAGATTCCTCAGCAGTGATACTTTGAATGGCCTGCTTATTCACATTGATGAGTCAGTTAATGGCTGTTCTTCCACAGCCAATATGACCACAAAAATTGCCTGTGTGGTTAACTGGATTCAATTATAATACACAAGTATTTCCTTTTGGCTTTTAGACACATGCGATGGGGGACGTTTCAGTACAAGGCAGATTGTATGGTGACCAGGCTCTCCTTAATGTCTAAGGGGCTGATCCACAAAGATGTTTCTTTGAGTAGGTGTGACTTGCTCTAGTTGTACTCTTGACTTACTCCTGAATTCTAGGAGTAAATCTTGAGTAGTCCTGGCTTACTTCTGGAATTCAGGAGTAGTATGCCAGAAGTGATAAAAGAGATAGTTTGAGCATAATCCCAGTTCATCAAGCCCAATAGGTTCAGAATCGTTTGAAAATGGCAGATTCTATTCAATGGAACCCTTGTCAGACTCCCTCCCTCTTTGATCCCGAGACACACACCTTCATTGTTAAAAAAGTGTATGGTCGAGTCTTAAAGAAATATGCAAATCTTCACCCATAGGTTTAGTCCTAGGTTTGGAGGTAGATTTCCAAGTTCTGGGAAGTCACAAAAGGGTTCCTAGAGGACTGCTGGAAAGCTGAAAAAAAGTTGTCGCTTTCCATGCGTTCTTCTGGAAAACATCTGTGAATTCTCATTTATATGCAGGTTCTGCATGTCTAATTAAGCATTATTGCCTTCACCTGCAGGCAATAACCGTTACTAATTACCCTCTCTTCAATTATGGACCTGAGCAGAAGGCAATGACATCACCTGCTTTGCTAAAAGAGCTGGCTGCCTGTTCATTTCGGTATCTAGAGAGATTTGGTTTTAAAAATATAAATCTTGACTATAACCGTAGGTTTCAAAAGTGAACCTAAAAAGCTTAAACAAGGAGAAATATAACTAATCACACAAGTCAAGAAATCGATGAGCATTCATTTAATATACTTTGTATAATAGATGTAGATTACTCCACAGCTACTGGGTAAACCATTTCTCATAAAGTCTGAAGGGGGGCCCTCTTTGTATGACATCCCTGTTTCATATTGAATGGGGCAAGCGCAGTGCCTCCCCAGGGAGTTGAGTTAGGGCAAGTGCTGTGCCTCCCCAGGGAGTTTAGTTGGGGCAAGCGCAGTGCCTCCCCAGGGAGTTGAATTGGGGCAAGCGCAGTGCCTCCCCAGGGAGTTGAGTTGGAGCAAGCGCAGTGCCTCCCCAGGGAGTTGAGTTGGGGCAAGCCCAGTGCCTCCCCAGGGAGTTGAGTTGGGGCAAGCGCAGTGCCTCCCCAGGGAGTTGAGTTGGGGCAGGCGCAGTGCCTCACCAGGTAGTTGAATGGGACAAGCACAGTGCCTCCCAAGGGAGTTGAGTTGGGGCAAGCGCAGTGCCTCCCCAGGGAGTTGAGTTGGGGCAAGTGCAGTGCCTCCCCAGGGAGTTGAGTTGGAGCAAGCGCAGTGCCTCCCCAGGGAGTTGAGTTGGGGCAAGCGCAGTGCCTCCCCAGGGAGTTGAGTTGGAGCAAGCGCAGTGCCTCCCCAGGGAGTTGAGTTGGGGCAAGCGCAGTGCCTCCCCAGGGAGTTGAGTTGGGGCAAGCACAGTGCCTCCCCAGGGAGTTGAGTTGGGGCAGGCGCAGTGCCTCACCAGGGAGTTGAATGGGACAAGCACAGTGCCTCCCAAGGGAGTTGAGTTGGGGCAAGCGCAGTGCCTCCCCAGGGAGTTGAGTTGGGGCAGGCGCAGTGCCTCACCAGGGAGTTGAATGGGCAAGCGCAATGCCTCCCCAGGGAGTTGAGTTGCGGCAAACGCAGTGCCTCACAGGGAGCTGAATGAGGGCAAGAGCAATGCCTCACTAGGGAGTTGAATGGGGCAAGGAAATGTGAGTGAGTGGGTGACAAGTGAGCGACTGAGTGACTTAGTAGTGCACCAAAATGGCAGTGAAGCAGACTTGGGGAGTTTGGATAGACTGATGCTTATGGAGAGCATAGTGAAACTGTCTCCCTGTGTTCATGTTCTCTGCTACCTTGTGCCATTGCATCTCTGTGCTCCACCCTTTTGTTCTGCTGACCCTGGGAATCTAGCAGTCTGATTATTGTTCTTTGGCACATGCAGTGGGGACTAATATTTCCGACTACAAGGTGATGCTGATGGAAGACTTTAAACCTGTCCTGTTCTTGTTATTTAGGGGATAGAAGCTTCAAACATGGTTCAACATTTTCAATCAGAATTTAACAACTGAGAAATATGAGGACAATTATATCTTATTTACAAATATTTACCGCTTCTTAGACAATTGTCCAGCAGCATGTGAGCTGTGCTGACACTGTACTGTACTGAATTATACTTTGCACTGTTGCTTGGTGTATTCGAGAACCTCCACAGAGGTACAACATTGATAAGTGCACGTTCCACACATGCACTGGTCGACAGGGCAAATCTCACTGCAAAAGCGCCTGATACCGCTGCAATCTGAGTGCTGTGGTTGTTTTCTAGCGAGAGCATGAGGGAAAACCTGCATGCAGTGATCTAAGGAAGCAGCCATTTTGTGAGGCAGATGGTTACTGGATACAAAGTGGACCAGTGCCCTTTAATTCTGTGCACATTTAAGGGCACGTGATGCCACAATATAGCATACTTCTGCTAAAAAAGGAACAAATCATTTGTTCCAGACAGTTTTCTCAAGAGTGGCTTATCTCTATTCAGTTTATATATTAATTTGCGTCGGGGACAAGAAGAAACACGGCCACTAAAACTGCAATGCTCCACTTATTCAACATCAGCATCAATTGTTAAAAAGGGATATGGTTTGAGCTCTCTCACTAAACGATTTCACATTCATAAAACAATGCATGTTACCACTTTCTTACAAATGCAATTTCACTCTCCTCAGCTCACAACAGAATCGCTGGTGAACTCAATTCGTTAAGACTAGCACATTCAAATAACAAATTTACAATTGACCTTACGTGACCTCCACACAATCAATTTTCAACACATCTCGACCCTTTTCTATTTTCTAAGCACATCACGCAGCAACTGTCCCAGTCTTAATAACAGCAGTAATCATTTGTCATTGATTATATTGGTCATCAATTATTGCTGCTTTGTTCACTCTAAGCAATAGCAATTTTTAGGCTTCGCCTTGGCAGCGCATGCGGTGCATGCGCTGTCTTAGCGAGACATAAAGTAATCTCTATGTTGGCTCAAACTCCGTCGAATTTCTCCTGCCCCTTGCGATTTGTTTAAGTCTGGCATTGCCTTTGTTTCTGTTGGCTGTTGATCCGATGCATCACTTCCGTTTTTATAGGAAGCAGCACCGACCGACTACTGTTTTATTGTGCTGTCAGGCTTTGTTAGATTTGTTTAGGGACTACTTGTTCCTACTGCTATCCACTTTCGGTGTATTCCACTGTTATCTGTTCTTGTATTACAGTGTTTCATGTCTGTTGTGGTCCCACAGTTATTATCTTTAAGCCACTGTATTTGTCCCCCACCGCTGCATGCCTCTTCTTTTTTTTTTATTATTTAGTCACAGGATTTGCTTTCACCGCGCGCTTGTTTATTTAATTATTTAGCCGCGCGATTTGCTTTCACCGCCCGCTTGTTACGATTGCTAGATGGTAAGGCCCAGTGCCCCGGCACCTTCCATCAGTGAGCACTGACCGGCTGACCTCACATAAAACTGCAGCTTTTGTTTTGTAATTAGAGCCGAAGAAATTGAGTCAGCAATGCATTAGTAAACATAAGGCAACACAGGACCCTGTGCCGCAGCAGACTGCCTCTTTTGTGCGCACGGCTCCGGACGATCTCTGCTGCTAGAGAACACTGATTACGTCTGCAGCAGTATGGGGCAGCAGGTATTTCACTTTGTTTTCCGCTTGTTTTTTTGTGTCACAGCGATATCACTGGCTACAGTGTCCATCTCAGCTGCCAGTATTTTATTTTTTGGGGGGTTTAAATCTGTTCTGTCCCCCACTCACCCTCCAACCATGCACCCACCCTAACCCCTTCTTCCCTTTTGCTTCTCAGCGCCCCTCCTCCATCTCCCCCCTTGTGAGCACATGGGGAGCATGTTATCTTCATTACACAGCAGTGTAGGGCAAGCGTTTTCACTTTATATTTAAAGAGCCTCACGTCGAGTCTCTTTTCCACCCCTCACAACATTCACCCACCACAAATTAAACAAGGTAAATTTTAGCTGCTATCTGCTCAGCCCGTGTTTTAGGAATGGTTGCCTATGCTCTGTTTTAACACTATTTTTTGTTCTTGTTCTGTTTTAACCTCTCTCCTCTGCTGACATTCCCCTCCTCTTTCATTCTTTCTTCACTCCTCCTTCTCATACAATTCTTTCACCTTTGCCTCTCCACCAACCCTCTCTCACTGAAACTTTATCTTCTCGCATTTCCTACCCAGGAGCTCCGGCTCCCTCCACCATCTTTTCTGTACCTCCTGCTCCGCTTTCCCTCTCCTAGGTCGCCCCCACCCCATCTCTTCCTCGCGTTTAACTAAAACCTCATATATTTGCTGATGTGTGCTGCAATGGCTCTTTCTCGTAACATACACCCCCAATCCTGTCTCACTCAGCCTCCTCCCTTCCAGACACTCACCTACTGCTCACTCAAATGGGCAGAAAAGTCCATGTGATAACTCCCGTCAGTCATACATATTGTAGGTGTGTTGCAAAGCGCCTGCCGGACCCGAACGGTAGCTTCTGACACGGATATCTACACTTTTATTTCTGTTTTGCCAGTAAACAGTCGCATAGCAAGGAAAATTCCTCCCACTGCAAGTGTCTTAGTCCTAAAACAGGCCTGATTAGGGTGCAGTGGTCTCCTCACACGCCATTGCCCCGGTGCCACTGCACCTGCTGCTCAAGTGAACGCCCCAGTCCGTTCACTCTTCTGAATGGTTCTGTCTCTCTAGTGGGGTTTCGTGACCTGGGAATTGACCGGTCGTGGGTACACGAGACACTGCGGTGGGATGCCAGGCTTGGGTGTGGTTGAACAGTCACAACAGCAGCCATGAGCAGCCAGAACTGCCTGTGACTCGACTGAGCAGTCATGATGGACAGGCTTGAGGGCACCGCGCTTTATGTTGAACATGCACCTTTCACCAAAGAAGCACTGTCACAAAAAAGACAACTACAATCAACATTTAGCCAGTTCTTGTGACAGCTCTGGTAGCGGGACATTCCGTGGAGCGTTGGTACTGATCTCATCTCAGTAGCACTCACTTCACCGGCCAACATCACCCTTGAGTCTGATCATATATATCTTTAAGCTTTCCTAGTATTGCACCCACACAAATCTCAGTCTGCCTGCAGCTGGAGAAATGACTTCCAGTTTCATTTCTTCCGGAGGGAATGTTTACTTTTCCAACTACGTGTCAGTCACAAGAAACAAGTGTTGTGTTCCTGACCGTCTGTGTTTAGAGTTGCTCAGAGCCAAAAGCGAGGCAGAATCACACACACGGATCTTCTAAAGTCAGGTCAGATCACGCAGCAGATCTTGCATTATGAGGCAAATATGGCAGAGCCATAATTATATAGAAAACATTTGCAAACTAGGATTTTTAGCCATTCATGTTTGAACTGCTGTTGTGGAAAAAGGGAGAAGTGCTGATAACAGAAACTCCATGGCTCGGAGACAAATGGCTTGTCCTTCCACATTTTGTCGTATTTAGGACATTCTGTGATTAGAAGCATGTCCCACTTTCTGAATTTATTTTAATGTCAATAACTCATTATAACTGTAAATAATCATGTGTATCCATTGGTTGATTAAATTGGGCAGTGAAATGCCAAACAAATACTAAACATTGGAATGGTTGCGCATTCTGGCCACACTTCTGACTCCGCCCACTGATCCAAACCTTGGGTTATTCTCGCCCTCTGATTCTCCACCCAGAGTTCCCCTACTTTTTTTCACCCACTTCGACCACTGGTTTGACTGCATAATTTATGTAATGTACACATACTACCGTTGAGGGTTCCAAAAGCTCCCATGTCTAGGGTGAGGCATTTGGCAAAGTTCACACATTCTTATTAGGATGATGATTATTGATATTGCGCACCATTCACCATGTAAGGGCCTCTTGCCGCTATTGCAGACGTCTCCTATGCTCTGCTTTCAGACAAGTTGAACGGGTCTGTGGTCTAAGTAGCGAAAAGCCAATTTTTTACCTTGTTTCCCTAAAATGTCTTGTGGGCCTTTTCATTCTGAATATCAAAGGGACAGGTTTTTTTATTATTTTTTGTTAAGTGGACCACTTCTCATTAGGCTTACTTCTACTGGCTTCATGGACAATTTATAAGGTAAACAGTGGTTCCGTTGGGTGAAAAAATTACTTCATACATTAGGCATAGTCAAGCGTTATTCAGATGATATGCGATATTCCAACGTAAGCAACACAAAAAACAGTTCATGTACAAATCAAAATCTTTATATATAAATTACGTCATTCATATATATATGCATCACTTTTTTCTGAAAGGCCGTCAAGCAATAGTGTAATAATAAACGTGACACAGTGAATAATAATAAGTGCTCAGTGACAATGTGCGTGATATGTACAATACTTTAAAATCTCAAGTATTTGAAAATGGCCAGCAGATTATTATTTATAGTAACTCACCTTGAGTTGCCCGCCACCTTAGCCCATAGTTCCATTTTGTTTTTAGCAACACTCCTGATTAAGTCTTCTCCCTACCCACAGGCCATCACTGTTTGCTTTTTGTCCTGAGGAAGACCCGTACTGACCTTACATTAGCGCAGCACAAGGGTTGAAACGTCGACTTTTATGTGGACCAGTACATAGAATCTGCGCCAAAAGGAACTTTCCCATCACGCAGCGTTACTATAAATATTAATCTGCTGGCCATTTTCAAATACTTGAGATTTTAAAGTATTGTACATATCACGCACATTGTCACTGAGCACTTATTATTATTCACTGTGTCACGTTTATTATTACACTATTGCTTGACGGCCTTTCAGAAAAAAGTGATGCATATATATATGAATGACGTAATTTATATATAAAGAATTTGATTTGTACACAAACTGTTTTTTGTGTTGCTTACGTTGGAATATCGCATATCATCTGAATAACGCTTGACTATGCCTAATGTATGAAGTAATTTTTTCACCCAACGGAACCACTGTTTACCTTACAACTTACTGCCCAGGTTCTGAGGGATACTGGGTTACCCCATTATTTGTACAACTATTCATGGACAATTTAGTCACTACACTACATCCTTATGAATCGGGTTCCCGAAGTGGCTTGTGGCAGCGACTGGAGTAGGAAGTGCCTGGGGTGCTTGGTAGTGTCCTGACACTGTCTGCCAATGGTGGCAGGGTCCAAGGAGTGAGACGTGAGAAGTTTGTGCCGCTACTGAACATGGACATCTAGAAGGGAAGTGCCGCCACTTGCCTGTTAAATTTACTGCAACCCTGCTGAGAAGTGCTGGTAAAGTTCAGATTAAAGAGTGCAGGTTCTCAATACCTGCCTATTTAATGTACCGGCTTCAGCTAGAATTTAGAGCTTAATTTGTAAAAAAATTCAAATAAAAGTGCTGCATGCCTACATACTTATAGCTGATAGGTATACTTATATCTGCTTCTCTGGTTTCATCTGTGATTCCTCATTCTAAGTCCTCTAGGCCGTTCTGCTAGCTGCTTTTCTGGTCTTGTCGGTAATTCCTCATTCTATGTTCTCTAAACAGTGCAGCTACTTGCTTCTCTGGTCTCATCGGTAATTCCTCATTCAAAATCCTCTAGACAGTGGTGCAGCTGCTTCTCTTGTCCCAGTGGTAGTTTCTACTTCTAAGTCCTCTAGGCAGTGCTGCTGCTGAGTCTCTGTTCCTAAATTCACTACACTCCAAACAAACACATGGGTCAAAGACATTGGGGCATATCATCAAGGGCAATATCGCCACTTTAGCTGCACTTTTTGCCACTAAAGCGGCGATATTTTTATTGCCCTATCAGCAAGCTGTTGCTAACAGCTGTTAGCGACAGTTTACTGGCAATAGCGCCCCTTGTCAGCATGCCTCTCATCGCATTGCTAATGAGATGCAAAGGAGGCGTGCCTGACAAGATTCCCTTGGGAAAATATCGCTAACCCAGCTTGGTCATATTGACAAGGAGGGTTAGCGATATTTAAAAATTTAAAATCACGTTAATTATCCCTTAACGCAGGAATTTAACGTCTGTTACAATTCCTGACTAAGGCATACCCAACATGGGGGGTGGATTGTGTGGCTAAGACCACAGGCCCTATCATCTAGGATATCGCCGTTTTCCACCATAGAAAACGGCGCTATCCCCACTATCTCTGTAATTTTTATCGCCTCAGTGATGCGCGTTGTTGATAACGCGCTAACCGGGCGATACATTCCAGAGATAGCCGGCAATAAATATGCAAGCGCTAACCGCGCTTTGCGATATCTATCGCCGGACCTTGATAATATGCCCTATCGTCATTTACATCGCCAATAGCTCTAACTCTAAAAAATGCGGGACCTATTGCATTGAAAATGCTTGTTATACTTATTGTGAGATCACCATGACGTAACATGAATGTAGTCTCTCTCTCTCTTTTGGCTCCACCTAGTGAGCATACATTTTATTTTTCATTTAAAATCAGCTCTTATAGTCTTTTCTTCGACCCACAAGACCTGTAGATATGTAGTGATGCTGTCACACCATTGGCTTTGCAGATCTTGCCCTCAGGTTAAATGCGAGGACGGGTGTTGAAACTAAGCTACAAATGGCTATTGTTTCTTGACATATGGGCCCTTCTTTCATATCTAGGTTGTGATTTGGCCAGTTTCAACATGCTGATGCCACATATACAAAAACTATAAATAAGAAAATTAACTTAAATGCATGAATTCACAAATCTCCATAAATTATATTCAACTGTACTAGTCCTCTGGTTAACTGTTTAACTCTTAACGGGCTGTCATCTGGGTGGTGTCTGCACAAGAGTCTATTGTCAAACATAAGGCTTTTGAGTTTTGAATTATTTAGATGGCAGGGTGTTGTTCTTTCCGATGTAATGATCTTACATTTTGTGTTAATTGTATTTATAATCATGTCATTGGCCATACAATGAAGAGTGATCAAATCTAGAGTCATTAGCAATGTAACTTCAGCGTGCGACATAACTACCTTGTCATCAGCACAGTATATTGCCGGTAATATATAGGTAATAACATGGGGTGAATGAGCCTTAAATTCATGCAATTGAACCCTGAAAAATATAAATGAATGCAGACTCTTGTTGGACCTGTTTTGCAACTTCAATTCAATCTCTAAATGTCTTACAATCTGCCACCCACAGAGATATCCAATTACATTTATATCAGGTTTGAATAGAAGGCAAGGAAGAGCCTGGTATAAATTGCATTTTTCTCAAATTCAGCATAAGTTACTTACCTGTTCGCTAAGTCAAAGGTGTATTTCAAATCCACCAAGCATTGAGTTGTGAGTAGTTGAATACTGTTCCCTAAATCCATCTGGTAACAGTATGCTAGATGTTAACCATTAGTCACTCCATCAGTTGATGGCTTCCTTCTCCAGCCATGCCCAGACAATAGCCTATAGTGAAGGGTATGACATCACTACTGATATTAATCTCTGAGAAGTGGTATTATCATGTAAATTGCACCACTTCCGAGGAATGTTGCGCAAGTGTGGGTCCATTGTGCATTGGTATCTGGGAATGTAGCACCAGCTCGGTACCGGCATTTGAATGACCTGACTGCAACAAAAAGTGAATGACTTTCGGCTGATTGATCAGTGCAAATGTAAGGTATGCCCTCGTCATTAGTGCAGATATCACTTTAAAAACTGCCTGGAAGCAGTGCAGAAGTGCTCAACTCCAGGAGCACTTGAGCCAGCGGAAGGCGTCCTACAGAGAGGGAGCAGGAGGCAGCAGATGTCAGCAGCGCTCCAAGGAACCCAGCATTTTATGAGGCGAAAGGTGACTGGGTGCAAGCAGCCACCCGGAAAACCGCATTTGCACAACCCACAAACCAGCAGCGTTTAAGGGCACATGATACCAGAGACACAGACTGCTTTATGCCCACGACAAATCCTTCTCTGAATAAGTAAACATGTGAAAGTTTTATTTAGACTCTCAAGAGCACCTTCTCTGTCAAATACATTATTGTATACTACGTCATCAGAAAAAAAAACTCAAGGAAAAACTGAAATACACAGGCATTGCAGTGTAGTTTCACACTTATATTTGCAGCACAACAGTTATGTGTGTGGCTTAGTAAACCCATTTCTTCAGAACACCGCAAAACTGTAATGTTTTATTTAAACCTTGAAAACGCTTCCTGCATGAGGACTCCAAGAGGTTTTGATAATCTTAATTTCTGAGAATAAATGTTTAAAATGAAACCAATTGATCCACAAACTGGGGCCAATTCGCAGATGCTGTCGGTATATGTAAACAGCTTGATTTCGTATGCAAAGTCAAACTTTGCATTGACAAAAAAAAAATTACACTTTCACTCATTTCAAATCATACAATACTGTTGTGTACTGTAGCGTAGCATGACTTTGCCATAAATATGGGCCTTAATTTTTTTTTTTTTTTAAGTGCATAGGCCCTGAGCTTTTCTCAGTAGCCTGATGCTGGCGCTGTCGAATACTAGGATTGCCTGGTTTTGAAACCACCTCCTGTTTCCTTCTTCACCACTCTACACTTCCTGTCTCTATCTCAGTCTTGTCAGCTGTTTTCATCCATGATTTCTTCCATGGTCACTGTTTTCTTATCTTTCTGTACCTCCTTCCTTATTCCTTTCTCTGCTTTTCTCTTTTCTGATCTGGTTCCATGTCTGATGATGTAAAATTTGCTCTGATGCCCAAACAATTGGGTGTGCACACCAACCTTCTGCCCAAATTAAGCAATGACACGACTGCATGATACAACCATGGTCCATCAGCTACACATGCCTGACAACTTTCTGCGAAGCCCGCAGGCACAAATATCCATCAAGGACCTGCTCTTTGCATCTGCCCAAAGCATCGGCCCTTACGGCAGCCATCCATATCAACAGCCAAGGCGAGGCTCCAAGGAGACTCTTGTGTTGAACAGCAACTGTTCTCAACACCGGACATGCTCCTTGTGCCAACAACGGCCTCACGTCGACCGCCAGCGTGAAGCTCCACTGCAGATCCCGCATGAACTCTGACTCAGAGAAGGTAAAACCTTCATCAGGACAAACCTGGTCCCTGTATCCGACCTGCGCACCATTGTGGTCTGCCTGAACATGTGACTTTACCCCAGTCCAGCTCAACCAGATATCCATAAATTGCACTTTGTGCTTTTTGGTGCTTTTCATTAGATAGTTAAAAAGATTATACTTCTGATTCTACCTATTGGATTTAGTCATGTTGATGGCATTTTCTGTATTAATACTAACTTCCTCGGGTTGTGTTTTCACTTTGTCAGTGTTTGATTACTGAATAAATACTTTATATATTGCTTTTAAGTTAAGCTTGCCTGTTTTTGTGGCTACCTTCCAGAGGGCTACGCACTAGTTTATTGGGAGACTTTGTGGTTCACCCTAACGATTGTGTTTATTTTTTGAGTGGGGCTTCCACCCCTCTCAAATAATAATACAATTTCTTACACAAACTCTCCTTTTTTTCAGGAACATTTTTGTGTATTATAATGATCATTCAAAACATTTTGTATCAAATTCTGCTCATAAGCAGAGTTTTGGAAATGTGACAAACTCTGCAACTTTTGTGAATTGTAAAGATTTTCTCAGTTGCATAACTTTGCCACCAAAATTATAATTTTATAATCCTGAAACATCTAACAATGTATTTAACTACAAACTAACGTGGGACTTGTTCCTACACTCATCAGATGTCTCCAAAAGCAATTCTCAGCATTTAAAAGGTTGAATGCATATGTGTACCCCCACTGGTCTGCCCGGCAGCTCACCGTGGGAAGATGTGTTTATATGTAAGATCTCAGCACTAAATGTATGCTGCCAATAGGCCACGTGAAAGTTAAAAATACCAAAACATGACCATCAATCAATCAATCCATCAGGGTTTTGTAAAGCGCGCTAATCACCCCTGAGGGTCTCAAGGCGCTGAACAGGCGCAAGGACCATCTCCAATGACTAATATTTCTGCCTTAAAATTTCTTCAACCAGGTTTTAAAAAAGTGCAGCCTCAATCTGATTTATATGTCCAAAGGTAGCTTGTTTCATTTATTTAAAACATATCGCTGTTGTGTGTCAGGCTATCAAATAAAGAAATATGCTACAACTACACAAGGATAGTGCAGCAAAAATATTGACAACCACAATACTGTGGAGGTAAGAATATTGTTGGTAAGGATAACATTACTGTTCTCAATGGCTTCCATATTGTGAGTAGCCAGATAGTAATCCCATTATTCACTGTACTGACATCACAACAGCGGTTAACCGTAGTGGTTAACCACTGTTGTGACGTCACCCAGGGGCAGTGGTGCGCATGTCCCATTTGTTCTGCTGCTTTACCAGAGACCCAAGAGTGCCGGCAGAATGGAGAAAGGCAGTCTTGCCCACTTTTGTCCACCTTTCCAGGATCTACACAGACGCAAAGAAGACAGGAGAACACATGAGGTCTGTAGCTGCATTCCGCAGACCCGCTCTGACAGGGCAAGTGAAGTCCCGAGGGTGGTTGGCAGGAGGCTAAACAGATTTTTGGGTAGCGGAGAGGGTATATGCAGAGGGTGGTGTGGATGGGTAGCAGGAAGCCAGGTATTTTGTTTTAAATGTATAATGGGAAGGAGAGAGTTTGTGTTCAGCTGGTGGTGGGGGCAGATGGCAGGAGGCCAGGTTTTATTTATAGGTTTTTTTTTATATGTACCATATGGCTTCTCCATTTCTCCTCTGCCCCTTTGTGTATGTTGGAAGTAGGGCACTTGATTTGGGGTGGAGGCATATCCCAAAAAATTACAAATGGGTATAAATGTAAATTGCAGGGATGTATTTAACCTTGAGGTTTTTATTGACATCATGGGCAAATTGAGCTCTGCTCTTAATGTGTATTTGATATCTCTGGGAACACCTCAAGAAAAACATCCCTGTAATGCAGGGTCACTCCACAATATATACCTTATAGATGTATATGGATACAGTCAAGGGTCACATATGCGGAATTTAGTTTGCTTATATTTATCTATATATACTTACATTCTTGCTATTTTAGTTGTCTATATTTTTGTTACAATGCTTTTGTTGTACAATATTTAAAACTCTATATTCTTACCAATTTTGTCTGCTTCCTAGGTAAAAGCACCCACGACAAATGGCTTGATTTTTCCTAATTTAGGCAGGTGGGGACGTGTGTGAGTATCTTGTGTACAGACTTCTGCTGTGAGTCTCCATACCTGAGTCTCACACTATAAGCTTCCTTATAATGAACTGGGAGTGCTGACCACCAGAGTCCACCTTTTAAGGTGATGTCTGTTGCTGTTATGCAGCTAGTGTGACAGGCTCTGGGATGGTTACATGTGAGATTACTGTCTAATTCTTCTTGGATGCTGTGCACAGGTAGCTTGCCGATACAGAGATCCTTCAAAGATTGGTGATGACCTAGGCAGGCCATATAATATGAGTGGATATTAACAGGGTGTCCATGAAAACCTGTAGTGATTACTGAAAAGTCAGTGTACTTCACTGTATTATACACTTTTGGTGAAATCTACTCCAAACTACAGTTTTGCCATAGATAGGTTAGAGACTCCGTCGATTCCCCATACTAGGACAAGCCACAATGCCGAATGTAGATCTGACATTAATATCCACATATCTCCACTCCTGCACTCACAATGTATAACCTTTCTCTGACTCAGCTCCCTACAAGATTCAGACCTTTGAATCACTTTGTTGACCAAGTTAAGTTCCCTGCTTGCCAGCAGGAGAATCAAGGCTTCTCCACATAATACAATACAATAGGTTTATAAAGCGCACAGCTGCTTCCGAAGAAGCGACCCGGAGCTCGCAGCATGTAGCCAGTATTGGGCAAACCAAATAGGAGATTACCAACAGGAATTAAAAAAGAAACTTCTTCAGGTTTTTTCAAAAGTAGCTTCAGAAGGGGCTAAACGTAGGCCAGGCGGAAGAGAGTTCCAAAGCCTAGCAGTAAGGTACACAAAGGATCTCCCTACTCTCGTAACCTTATGCATCCGAGGAGTTTGCAGAAGGTTAAGATTTTTTTGATGTCGAGGAGCTAGCGTGACAGGAGCCCTTGGGTTTTTCCTTAAATAGAGGGTGCCTTTCTGCTCAAAAGCTCTATAGACAATGGCTAAAGCCTTAAATTGAATCAGTTTAATTACGGGCAGCCAGTGAAGTTGATGCAAACAAGGCATCACTGATAAACATGTGGGAATTTTTAAGATTAGACAAGCAGCTGCTGAATATTCTGAAGGTGCAGAATCAAGGATGCTGGCAGGCCCACATACAGGCTGTTTGCATAGTCCAATTTGTGAGTCATCAGAGGCTGAACAATGATCTTGTAAGTACAATAGGGCCCTTGGCCAGCAATTAGGCCTATTGCCGGGAGAGTAGAAGGCGGGGACAGAATCTGCATATGCTAATTACTGCCACACTGCACCTGGCCTGGGAATGACCCAATAGAAACAAAGAGGGTAGCCAGACCTCTGTGGCCAGTCACAGGAGGGGCTCCTCTTTGTAGTTTTGGAAGGAAAGGACCAAGCAGCCCTGGCAGTTAGTGGCAGGGCTCATGCTCTTAGAGAAGGTCTTTCAGGAGACCCCTTGATGCGCAATCTTGGAAGTTCCCAAAATGCTGTGCAAGAGGGCAGGGTCAGGGGTGAAGTGACCATGACCCACTCCTGATTGGGCAGAGGTGCCTACCTAGTGGAACTTGCCATTCTCATTTAAATCCTCTGCACAAGGGAGAGACCTTTGAGTATAGCCTGGACCTGGGGTACGCGATGCCATTGGAATGCCCAGTTGGAAGTGAGACACGCAAGATACGCACTCTAGCAATGGCACAGCTCATTCCTATGATTTTTGGGCATGGAACGCAATCATTACTGATCAACTTACCCAGCAGTTGATACAGAGGCAGCCTATCCTCCAGCAAGATACTGTCCTATATTGACTTTTACTAGGCTAGCTCCATTTAAACAAGCATCTTCTAATAGGACCACACTCTCTGCGCCTTGATTTTCTGAGGCACTCAGATTAGACAGACAAAAACTGCTGGAGACAGGATGGACGCTGGCACTCTCAGTATGATAACTTCGAGAAACATTCCCATAAACAGGTGCTATCAAAGAACAGATGCCTACTGACAAAAGAAAAAAAGAAACTACCTACCATATCAAGCAGCAAAGCAGCTAACTGCAGTCAATCCTTTTGCGACACACTAGCTCACCGCTTCAGAGATAAAGTAAAACAAACGTATTCCATGTTTGAGGCCTCAAACAACTCCGACATCACTGATATAGCCTCTCATACCACTTCTGTCCAAACTTCCTTCACGGATTATTCCCAGTCACTTCAGATCAGGTAACAAAAATGATTGTTACAGTTAAGTCTGGCTCTCCTTTAGATCCATGCCCTCCCTCTGCGTTAAAGCTTATACCCGATCTTATAGGAACAAATCTCTAGCCCATTTTTAATTCGATGCATATTGCGGGAGTTTTCCCCTGTTTTGGAAAAAAGCCTACATTCTCCCATTTATAAAGAAACTCAATCCGTATACAGGTATATAATTATCGCCCTATATCTGTCTTCCACTCCATGCAAAAATTGTGGAAAAAGTAATGAATGCATAGCTTGCCCAGTTTATCCAAAACAATGGTTTATTGGTCCCTACAGAATTTGGGTTCCGACCTGAGCATAGCGCAGAGACTACCTTAATTAAAGCCACAGAAGAGATAATGGCTGTGTTGGATGGGGTGGTGCTGCATCCCTTATTCTCCCCGACTTATCTGCAGCATTTTATTCGGTGGACCATAAGTTGCTGATCAATCGGCTAGGAGATCTAGGAATCAAGGATAAAGCCCTGGCTTTACTAACCCTGTTCCTATCAGACAGAGTGCAATTTGTTGCCCTTGAACAGTTTAAGTGAAGATAGCCCCAAAAAGCACAAAGCACCAACTGTGCTTATCTGGTCATGGACAAAGTCACATGTTCAGGCCGACCGCGATCAAGCATGGGCTGGCTACAGGGAGATACTTATGCCGCCTGAACACACTACCTTAATCCTGGTTTTGAAGATTTGCGGAGTCCCACGCTGAGGATGCGTTGCACAGTAGACGCGATGTAAAGTCTGGGTGAGGAGATGCGTCATGCAGTGGTGGTCCGATGGGCTGCGTTTTGCGAGACGATGGCCTTGAGTAGCGATGTGTCAGACAGCAGCGGTTCCGATGTGCTGCAATAGGCGATGCAAAATTCTTGTGTTGGGGAAGTCTGTGCAGCAAAGGCGATGAGTCAGTTCAAAGGGCGATGTGTCAAGTGGCAGAGGCGATGCGCCAGGTCTGTGGACGATACGCCGTTCCAAGGAGGAGATGCGTCAGTTCTGCCTAATCCACAAATGGACTAGCAGAGCACCTTCAGGCCTGCTTGCAAGGGACCAGGACTGAGGTAGCACCACTTACAAGTTCAGAACTCACCTGGCAGAGTCCAGGTGCTCGGTTCAAGGTTGTTAGAAGCCTGTTCTGTCCGTGTGGCCAGTCAATTAGCCGCTGGAGTCACTCTGTGGTCCTGGGTTTAGAGATGTGGAAGGTTTACCCACAGGGTGACTTTTATGTATTAAAAAGGAAGGTTTGGGCCTGGCAAAAGATTTATTGTGCCAGGCTGAAATGGCAGTTTAAAACTGCACACACAGGTTGCAATGGCAGGCCTGAGACATGTTTAAAGGGCGACTTAAGTAGGTGGCCCAATCAGTGCTGCAGGCCCACTAATAGTATTCAATTTACAGGCCACGTAAATACTAGCCTTGTCCCCTAAGATTCCAGGAGTGTCCCTGACCTTGACCTTTTGGGGAGTTACAGCATTTGCCAGCGCGGGGACACACTGTGCTAGTGTAACCATGCACTTTAGAAATGGTTTTATTATTATTATTATTATATAGTACCACTTTACTGGGGACTTACAGGTAAATTAAACAGGCCAATTGGGTGTAAGCCAATTTCACCATGTTTTAAGGAGAGATCACAAGCGCTTTAGCACTGGTTAGCACTGTTAAAATGTGCAAAGTCCAAAAGGCCAAATAAAATATGTTCAGAAAACAGGCGCCTTGAAGGCAAAAAATTAGAGGGTCACCCTGCTGAAAGGGCCAAGTCCAACAGCCCATTATAATGTGTCTAGTGAATGTTGAGGGTATCATGGTTTTAGGGTTCAGGGCTCACTAGGGATGGGAACAGTTTGGAGGCTAGCACCATATATATTTGTATGTGCTATAATGTATATATTTGTAAATTAATTCATAGTGTTGAGTAGTGTGTTTGTCGTAAAGCACTTTTCCAATTTAAAAATAAAAGCCATTGGATGGTCACTGATTTTTGGGTGTTGTTTGATGTGTGCCTGCAGACTGGGGTATCAGCCCACACCTCCTCCCTTGAGTAGGCCTAGCCCTGCTTTGCCTTCCTACCCTGAGACAGTCAAGTGCTACAATAGAGTACTTGGTTCCCTGTAGACTTAATGTTGCTGACTTATAACTTGTGGAGGACTCCCATCCCGACCAACTAATAACACACTTTCTTACATGAGTCATATGTATGTATACATGTGCGATTTCGATGAGATAATCTAAATGCCACTGTTCACACAGTGTTGGGACAGCAAGACGTAGAGTGTGTGGACTCACAGCTGAGTGCTCTATTTCACCAATTAGAACACTGCCTTTTTCATGATACTCTGTCAGGCTTAAATGTATTTGCATGAAGGACATAGAGCTAATAGCAGTACTGACTAATAAAACAATCGTCTATATTTTATTTATGTTGAAATACATTTTTTCAAGTTTGATCATATTCCATTTGAGAGTGTGTAATAGATTTGAAATCTGTTCATGGAGCTGGAAATCCATCTGTTAGATGCGTTATTTTCTGTATACTTGTTTTTAACCACTTTACCCGTTTACAGGCTCAACTTAACGTCAGCCAGGAGCCTTTCCCTTGACATTTAAGTTTTCCACAACTGAAAATCCCACTGAACTAATTCCTATATTAGATCTCCTCCATTGTCCATTGGCCAAAAAGATGGGAAACTAATCATTATCATCCAGGTACTAGGAGGCCAGTGTTATTTAGACCAGCACACTGCTTAGATTCCAAAGTGTCTGTGGATAATTCACTCTACAATTCACCCAATAAAAGCTAATATTTTGATCAATTTAAAACAATGCCAATTATGGGACTTGAAATCAAGAGAGATGGAAAGCCAGGTCAAAAAAGGAATGCAATGATGATACAAAGAACACAATGCACTAATGCATCAAAGGCAGCCTGAAGGACCTGGGAGATCAAGCATATGTTTATGTTCATGATGGGACCCTGAACCTGATGGAGTTTGGGTAGAAAGTAGATGAAGGTTGATAGCCCACACACAAGGACCACTTTGAGACTCAGGTCTGTCCTGCGGCTGACACCCTAGGGGCAAGGGAGTGTTATCGGTCTGATTATGCCAGTTTTTGTAAAGCTCTATGAGGATGCGTTCAGTTCACAGATGTGCTACTCAGCGCCTGGAGATGTACATTGGAACCACTGTTTAATCTTCAAGGCAGGCCATTAAAGTATCAAAAAAATTGATGCTAAGTTCGACCCTACCTGAATGAGACCACAGTAGGCTTCTCCTCCAATACTGAGCTCTTAAAATGCACATTAAATTCACCAAGGCTTGAATACGTCCACATTTGTCATTGACACTGGCCTGATAGACGTGACTTCCTGATTAGACCAGTTGTAGTAGATTCAACTGAAAGTCACGACAAAATCCTTCCCCAACCTTAGACGCTAATGTGTGTCGACCAAGTACAAAGTCATAACTGCTGACTATGGATCCTAGGTGTCTTTATGTGTTCCACATGTGGACTTTGCTATTTTTGGAAGTTATTCAGACTTTTGCCATTAAAAGCCATTGGACATTTTAGCCCAAATATTTCCTATTGGGAATTATTGTTTTCCCTCTGGTTTACTACATTTAACACCTCACTCATTTTTTTCTGAGGGATGTCATTGCTGGTAATGCCAAGCTACAATATGTAAACAAAGTTTATCCTTAATTAAATCTGTCTGCCTTTGTGGCTCCTTTTGTTTGGGCAGTGCGGGTGCTCATTTATAGCTTAAATCAAGAATGTAGCCACTGTTTCCGATAACAGATTCCCTATAATCTGTATGATGTATGGGACCTGAATGGAATTGAAATACAGAAACCAGGTCATGATGATGTGTTAAGGTGGAACATGTACGCGGTTGGGAGAGTACAACACAGTATATTGTACAGTTGTGCTTGCTCAGATACATAAGATGTATTTAAAAGTTGCCTAAAGTGAGATTAGAAACTATGATTTCAGTTTCTATCACCATAAATGTAGCCACTCAACCACACATGCTTCCAAGTAAATGAACAGTATAAGGGAAAGATGGTCCCAGAATATATAAACTTTTTAGAGTTAACACAGAATCGATATCAAAGGATACAAAAAGATGATGTCAAAGTGTTATTTAATCACACGTTGGCAAGATACACATTTTTATAAATAGATTAGGCATTTGTCAAATAGTGCGGGGTGCCATGGGAAGGAAGGGGGTAGTGAATTCAGGTGAGGTAAAAGGGGGAAGTGACATATAAATTATATCAAACTGTCACAACTTAATTGTAAGGCAAAACAATTTTTAAGCCACAAAATCCAGACGAAGTTCATTAGTTTGAATATAGATTGTTTACAAAAACCATGTACAAAACAGAAGAACACAGTGTAAGTTACACTGTTGAGAGTACTGGCAATGTCATATTGTCGACGTTTCGACCCCAAGACATGGGTAGGTTAGTTGGCTCCTTACTAACGGGGTCTTCTTCAGGACAAGGGTGATGGTGTAACACGGAGGAATGGCACCATATTCAAAGGTGGACATATAGTCAATGTTGACTTGGCGTCAAATGGCGCAGGGGCAGATAGGCTCCAATTGAGGGTGGGGTGAGTGACACTCATTTATGATCAAAGTCGCACCGGAGAAATTAATACCTCCAAAGTCACACGCCGTGGCGCACCATCGGTAGGAAAAGTGAAATTAATCACAACGAAATTAAGCCTCGTGGGCAGCAGCAGCAAAGGCTGTCCTCAGAGTTTGTGAACAAAGCTCAGATACATAAGATGTATTTAAAAGTTGCCTAAAGTGAGATTAGAAACTATGATTTCAGTTTCTATCACCATAAATGTAGCCACTCAACCACACATGCTTCCAAGTAAATGAAGGCATTTATAGATTTATTTACACATAGATGTATTTGTTTAATTGTATTGGAAAATGACCCTCAGTAGCTTTAGAGCAGTTTATATGTAACAGAAAGATGGCGAAAATAAATACATTCTTGGTTTATTACAAGGGGCTTTATACAATCATGATGTAAAAAGAAGAAAGTTTGCTCCTGTTGTGAAGATAATAGTTTGGAGAGAGCCTGATGGACACTAGACTGGGTGTCAGGATCTAGAAAAGGAGTGAGCACTGGTGAATGTAGAGAATAGCAATACAATTTTATGGCAGTTTTTGGTGGTTCAGAGACTGATGCAGACATGGCATACCTCAGGAGCATAACGCAAGCCCGTGTGGTGCAGGGGGCCCCCAAACCTTTATACTCCCTGTTGGACATGGCCCTTATTAGGGAATTTCCCTAAAACCTTTTCCTTTTTGTCATCCTGGTTTTTGCTGACTCTCTTTTTGTGGCCTTAGGACTCTGGGCACGAAGGCTTCCTACACATGCCTAGAGGGGTGCCAACTTGATTGGTTTAGGTGTTGTACCTGTCAGTGCCCTGTTAAAAAGGTATACCATATAACCAGGGCGAGTACCACACTGGCTAGTAGTGGGACGCAAAAGTCACACAAATGATGGACGGAATGCGAAACAAATCAAACATTCACCCCCAGTCAAGAGATCTGGGTTAAATCCATTGTTCTTATGCTCATCATGCTACCCCAGTTTAGACCCAGCAATATGCAAATCAGTCTTGAGCCTGCTCCTCATGGGAACAGTCCGGCCTGAACTGCCAAGCCAGGTCCTCCCTGGACCACAAACAAGCCTCCTAGGACCAGTTTTGGGGTATCACCCCTCAGCAGCCAGGCTAGCTTGAATCCAGTGGCACAGTGAGGCCAGGGACCCACGTCTGGGTATACCCAGAGCACTTAGGGCGAGGTAGCAAAAGACACACAAATGATGGATGTAATGTCGAACAAATCAATCATTCACCCCCAGTTAAGAGATCTGGGATAAATCCATCATTATTTTGCTCACCATGCCACCCGAGTCTAGACACAGCCATATCCAAATCAGACTTGATCCTGATCCTCATGGGAACAGTCCAATCCGAACTGCCACTGATTGTGCCACCCACCCGAAAAGCCTGTCAAACATGTATCATGCTCACGCTGGCCTTTCTCACTCATTTGCCAACCCTGAGTGGGCCTTTCACTACCATCAGAGCCAGAGCACCCCTAGGGTAAGTTCTAAAGGGTGAAGCCTGTAGTAGGTGTGCGATCAGGTAGGTACGCGTGCATGAAATCTGCCCAGGTAGTAAAGAACCCCTATGTGGGTTTTTCCTACCTAGGGGGTCGGCTCTTCCCATGAGACACCTCCTGGGTTTTGCTGAATCACTTGTTGTGACCTTAGGGCCCTGGGCACTTTCCCACTGTAAATGCAGTGTGAAAGTTCACGCACCCTTCCTACACATGTAACAAAGGCTTATTTGAAATTTACAGAGCCACGCAAGGCCTGATGAGTGTGGCTTTGTACAGAAATCTAACACAAAGCAGCAGCTTGGACTCCGTTGTGTTACATATCTTAGTGGTAGTTGTTCCATTAGTAGAGCATCGGTGTTCCCGTGCATCCACCCATAGATTTCAGCCAGTTCCAGATTTAATGAGGTTTCTAAAGCTCTAATTGCGTGAAATTGGTAAACCTACCACAGAGAGGCATAACAAGGTGAATAATCTGTTTTTCTCCATGTTCTTTCCTCTCTCTATGCATGGTGCTTTCTGCCTCACTCACAGAAAGAGGAAAGGTCTATTTGGAATGTTTTTGTACAGGAAAGTATCCCTTCTTGCACAAAAAAAATCCTGCCCGGACAGCAGGGACCCTGGCACCAACGTACCAGGGTGTCTGCTTTGTGCTATGCAGCCTCAAGCGCACTAGCGCAGGGAGAAAGCTGAATTTGATCCTAGTAGATATGACACAGTTCGGCTCTCTCCTATTCACGTGATGCAGTGCAGCAACTTGCCTTGCTGCACTGCGTTGCGTGAATTCTTAATAAATCTGCCACTCGGTCTTTTGCTTCTCTGCAGTACACTCATAGCCAGTAGGACAGCAAGTTAATGACGTATGCAATATACAGGGTACAGGTTCAAGTCTTTCTTCTATGTCCATTAATGTCAATATCATAAAAGCAGATATATGCAATAAAATAACATTGCACATGAGTAGGTAAAAACAAAGGGCTGTTTCTACCTTAGATACCGCATGGTATCATAGGCAACTTGAAGACACATCCTCAATGTTAACACTTACTCATGTACGATTCGATATATCACCATAAAAGCATTTAATATTTCGAAGTAAGCAGCAGATGATGTACAGGGGGCTTGGTACATTCAGTTCTTAAAAATAAAGAAGCCTTAACCATGGGTGAATGTCATCCTGAACAATCTCCATTTTAGTGAATTTGAAACTGGCGAAATCAGACTTACAAATGTCGATCTTGACAAATGGTGGAGAAGATGATTGGCCAGTTTGTCATTTACCAAAATCCCACAAATCTGGTATTAAAACTACTTCCATCAGTCTATAAAATATTAGGATGCATACGTGGAAACGTACTTCTTTTTTTTTTTTTTAAAAAAAGCAAAAAATGTGTTCTATTGGAAATATAATAAAACAAGCACTGGTATAACCAATAAATCTGTGTTAAATATGCATAATGTGTTAGAACATTAGAAAAATACGTATGGGAAGAAGCCAGGGGATGCGAAAGAAGAGGGCTATAGATGTAAAGTAGTCTTTCATGCAGTCCAATGTAAGCACATAGGTGGAGGCAGAATGATCTACCAAAATAGGCAATACAGTTGGGTGAGAAAGAATGCTCTACTGGGCTGAGCCCAGTGCTAAAGACTCAAGCCAATGGCTGAAAGAGGCTGTCAAAGAAAGCTATCCGTTGAAAGGGATGGACCTTAAGCCTGTTCTCGCATATTGTTAACAACAATTCTGTTAGAATGCTTGTTGTCAAAGCCCAGACCTAAATCTGGATGTGGCAGTCCCTTGTCTGCTTCTACGGTGGATTATACTACAGCTTTATCTGTTTTGCTAATTAACACATAGATAAAAGATGTTGTCATTTACAACGCCAATAGCTCAAACTCTTGTAAATGCGAGACCTATTCAAAGAAGCGTCTGCCATTGTCCCAGCTGCTCGGAAAATGAAAGCATGCATGGCGCGCTGAATGTTGCAGGTAAGCATGTCGTGCCTGCAGTAGGAGAAATAGTGCTTAGAGAAAAAAGACATACAGTGTAACAGAAGTAAAAGGGACAGTCCTCATCGGAGGTTACAAATGAAGACAAGGCGGTACTAAGGAGGGACTAACAAGCCTATTAATGAATCAGAAGCCAGCATTTACGAAGGAAAATGACACAAGCCAAAAACAAATATGGGCGGAGAGTGGGCGGGACATCTATTCCATACTCTGAAACAGCATGCCACAGAGCAGCGCATGCGCTGCCCAAGCTCGACCTAAAAATAAGGAACAGCTTTAAAGCGAGAGCAGGAATCCAGAGAAGCTCATGCAAATCAGAGCTGCAATGCAGGAGAGAAGGCCAATAACAGGGAAACCATACATCAAGAGAGCCAGATGTAGAGTCCTGCTGGACTCATTCTAGTGTTTTAGCATGTGCCAGTGTACCAGCCTTGAGGGCTGGCTTTTAACCCACACCCATCCAACACAGGTGTCACAAGTGACGTGGGCCTGATAATAAAACGGGCCCGGCGCACGTGCCCTGGGCTAGTTCCACGAATAGTAACCATGTGTCTGTGTCATCCTTGTCACAGCTTGAGGGCCTAGGGCGACGAGCGGGTCTGATCCTTCATGTTTGCTCCGAGCAGCTACCCGTTCTTCATGGGGGGAAGAGTAGCCAGAGCATGAGGCACCCCCACACCTGCTGCCAGCACAACAGCAACCGGAGAAAGACAGAGCAAGAAGAAGGCCACCCAGCAAGCCCAACGGCATCCATCCGTAATACCCCTGCCTACCTGTACCGCGAGAGGTGGACACCCCTTCTGTACCTGCAATGCCCACGAGAGGCAAAAAGACTGTGCCCACCCTCTGGCAGCCCAAGTGCCTGAAGGTGAGAGGAGTGGAGATCGGCCCTGCCGCATCCCCTGGTGCATGTCACCACCTTACAGCGTGACTAGACTGAGCCCGCATCAACACTATGAGAAGCCAGCACCGGGATTCCCCAGCCCTGCGCTGCACGTCATTTCCCCAGAGAAAAGGAAGGAAAGAGCAAAGAAGCAGCTTCATCCTTCGGTTCTCGGCCGGCACTGGGGGTGCTTACCTGCCAATGAGGGAGCCTTCGTCCATTCATGCTGCTGGCCGCACCAGTCTGCCCGTCTTGCGAGCATTGCAACAACCACTTCACTAGGCGCTGGGACAGCCGGCATGCAAATGCCAAAGGTGGTGAAAAGGACCACAGCGCCACTGAGCAGCTGTTTACTGCACCGCAGCAGAAGGAGCAAGAGACTCCTATGCGGCCTCCAACGATGAGGTGGTGCAAATCATCAGCTGCCCGCATCACAAAGAGCCTGTAATGCGGCACAGCATTTAAGGAGTCATCTTTCATTTATTGGATGTTACAAATGCCCCCGCACGAGACCGTAAAACACACGGGCACTAGTAAAACCCACGGGCACTGTGGGAGCAGCAGCCCCGCGGTGCTGTCAAACACTACCCGTAGTGGCTGAATTAAGTGACGAGTGATCTGGGAGTGAGGCTACAGGCTCATGCCTCCGCCCAGAATGACTGACAGCAGAGGGTCCAAGGCACACAAATAAATGGCAAAGAATGCTTAATGCACTAAGTCCGAACCTGAGGTACAGCCACGTTCCCCCACATGAATTGAGAAGCTCCCCATCTCCCATGCAGCGGAGATGGCGGATGCAAGGCAAAGACAAAATTAGCCAGTAAAAAATGGTGAGGCCACCTGGTGGCCATTTGCTGTCACTGCAATACTGAAGAAGCGGAGTGCTTCATGATATACCAGGCGTCCTCTGCCCTCAATGAGTGGAGAGCGAGACAAACCTTGTAGAACAGCCTGCACTTGAGGTTGCCATGTGCCTGAGTAGCAAGCATCAGAAGGAAAAGAGGACCCCCAGCCCCCCTGTGACTGCGCTCTAAGCAGCAAGACACTGCCCAATGAGAGCGCCACACGCCGCCTGTTGGCTGCTTGTTGTTTAGCAGGGGAGAGACTGCTAACCCCATAAAGAGCCCCAAGAACCCCAAAGCTGCCCAGCCAAGGAAAAGTCCAGCCATGGTAATGGAGCCAAAAGACAGCAAGCCCTGCTAATCAGTCGGCAAGCCCACGAAAGGCACGATGAGAACGAGCGCCATGTGTGCGCCCTCTCTGTGGCTGTCTGATGGCACCACAAGTGAGGAAATAGTGCCACACGCTCCCAGTGGTGAACGGCCACCACCGCAAGAGAAAGGAACAGGCACACAAGGCACCAGCAGAGGGGGCCCACCAAGAGACAGTCTACTAGCCCCACCACTGCCTGATGAGGCAGCAGCTCACAAGAACGCACCCTGCGAAAGGTTAGAGACCAAGAGCACAAAATCAGAGGTGCGCAGAGGGCCTTGCCTGGGAATCTGACAGCACGGGCAGGAGCCCTGGAAAGTGAGAGCCTTCTAAGAGTAAGAAGTAATGCCACACAAAAGAGGCTGCACCAGCCAGCCACACCAGCACTGAATGGCCACAGTTGGCCTGCCATTGAGAATATCGCATGAAGTTGCCAACCCTGCCAAGTGCGCCCAAACCTAGGCAGGACCAAGCGATGCGACGGTGCAGATTTGAGCGCAACCACTATGCCCTCGAGCAAACAAAGGTGATCCTTCATCTCTGGAGCGGAGCACTAAGAAGGTCCACAAGGAAAGAGGAGTCAAGTCCTAGGAACTGGACAGGACCTGTGAGAGGTCCACGAGGAGAGTAGAGTCACATCTTGCCGACAGGACCTGTGAGAGGTCCACAAGGAAGAGAAGAGTCACATCATATGAACAGGACCAGGCCTGCGAAAGGTCAATGGAGGAAGGAGAGATACAGTCCTATGAACAAGACACATCCAGGGAGAGGTCGATGTGAAGTGAACATGAGACATGTGGCAGGACACCACATCACAGCAAGAGGCCTGGTCGGAAGAGTGAAAAGCGTGGTATGACGCCAAATGGCGAAAGAGAATTGGAAAGGTGAAGAGAGTGGCACAACACCACGTTACGAAGGAGAAGGGGAAGGGGAGAGAAAGGTGTGTGATAGACCTGTCACACAGAAGTTCACAACAATCACAGGGGCGCAGGAAAAAGGAAGAAGTGCAATAAGACTGGGGACTCGTGCCACTTCCAGAGGGTGCACCTACAGACACGAGCCAGCCACCGGGGTGCAGCAATGTCCCTGGAGAAAGCCCAGCCGGAATACCGAAAGTAAGCCACCTGAATGCGTGAACTGCGCATCTGCCCCACGCTTCACAGTGCGACAATCCAGCTACCTGTCACCTTCTGCTTGAGGCAGATGGCATCCCTGCTCGCAACTGCACATGCCAAAGAAGAAGAACTGCACCAATGATGTAAAAAGTTATGTGGCCACAAAGTCCCTCCAGTTATCCGCACTCCAAGCAAGTCATCACCAATTGTAGGACAGTTTGTCAAATGGTGACGTCATCAGTAGTACCCTGTGCATCACCCCAGACAACTAAGGAGCATCTCACCAACAGAGTAAAGCCGAACCTCTGCGAAATATCAGAAGACTGACAAGGCACTCCTGGTGCCACAGAGGACCAATCACCCAGAGACTATCTGTTAGACCCCACGTTCATCTAAGTCCTGCTGACAAGCGCACACCTGACCATGAGTCAACTTCCCTTATGGTTACAAGAGCGGCTTGGCTGTGGCCCAGTTGGCTGTCCAGCAGCGACCCCTTTGTGCGGCCACATGTGACCCCGCACAGCCCCACGCAGTCCCGTGACAACCCATCAAAAAGGACCTTAAGAGAATTTCTGCGTGATGGAGTCCCAACACGCGAGATGAGTCAACGCTGCTCCATCAACAGGTATCAAGAGGCACAGGGCTTCAGGGAAAGACGTCTGACCATTGACAATGTCCACCCAGTCCTTGCAGGTTCACCTTTTACTGAACCAGGGCCCCTCAAAGCTAATCTCTGCAGCGGACTCCACTAACACCCCTGATGCACCCAGTTTCAATCACCTACAACACCACGAGAGCAGGTGGGACTGAAAAACATCGCAAAGGTGGACTGCAACCCGAAGGGCAGGTACTCGAGAGATCCGGACTCCATTTACACTGCATTTCGTACCCAGAGTCATCTGGTTAAATTACAGATGTGTTCCATGATGCCCAGGTCCTCCCAGTTGCCCCTGTACACTTTTCCTACACTGTGCTGCGGACTGCCTGAAGAGACTCAGTGCTGTTTTGTTGTGTTGCTTTATTCGCTGCCACAGGTTGGACTCGTTTGTTTCTTTTCGATAAAGTTTGTGAGGGATGTAGAGTCCTGCAGGACTCATTTTAGTGTTTCAGCATGTGCCAGTGTATCAACCACTCCCTTAAGGGATATCTTTTAACCCACACCCATCCAAAAGAGGTGTCATTAATGTCGTGGGCCTGATAATAAAAGGGACCGGGCACATGATCCCTGGGCCAGTTCCATGTACAGTAACCATGTGTCCCTGTCGTCCTTGTCACAGCAGGAGGGCCTAGGGCCCACGACACTACACCAAAGGAGCTGAGGCATTGTAGAACCACAGAGACACGGGAGCAGGGAAGAAGGAAGTCCACAGAGGCACTAGAAGAGAGAGAAGGCTGGATTTGGAGGGAGGTGAGGTTTGTGAGAAGGATGTAGAAATTAATCTTTGACATGTCAAATGTGAAGAAGACTTTTGTCACAATACTATAGAACCTAAATAGCTCTTCCTCTAAAGGGTCTATCATGACAAGCAATTCTCGTTGTTATGCAATAATGAAAATAATTTTCCTCTCTTTGGCAATTATATGAGAGTGTATAGTTAACAGTTCAACATATTCTTCAAAATTGAGGTATTTTTATCCTTAGGGTATCCTGTCGATTACATAGATGCATGTTACAGATAGGATATGAGAAGCCAAATGATGTATCTCGGTGTCTAGAGGAAATGTGACGGCCATCTTGAATTATTGTTTTATTATTTTCTATACTTACAAGATTTTACCATAACCGTGATATAGCAGGAATAAAAACAAACAGGTAGCTTGTCTTCCAAGCTAGAAAAAATATCGGTTGAATATTGAATATATATGTGCGTATGCATATATCTATATATATATTCACTGAAAAAACCATAGGTTTCACACATGTTATAGTTAGCGGAAATTTTACTGATAAAAAACCAATGAAATTCCCCCGTTATAGTTAGTGCAGGCAACTATAACTCACGCGACCGCAATCCTCTGCTGATGCTAATACTGTATTTAGACACTTATTTGCCCATGTCTTCTTCCATACATTTTTAGCTATACATATATTACAAATATTTGTTTTTCATAAAGACACATATGTCATCAGCAGAAGATTGCGGTCGGGTGAGTTATAGTTGCCTGCACTAACTATAACGGGGGAATTTCATTGGTTTTTTATCAGTAAAATTTCCGCTAACTATAACATGTGTGAAACCTATGGTTTTTTCAGTGAATTTGCAAGGTTTTTTAAATGCTAATCCCTAACTATAACGTGTGTGAAACCTATGGTTTTTTCAGTGAATTTGTACGGTTTTTTAAATGCTAAGTTACCGCCCACTTAAGTTCGTTCCGTGCGCGCACGGTGCGCTTTGCGCACCGTGCGCGCACAGTAAGCACGCGGTGCGCTTCGCGCACCGCGCGCCCACTTTACGCAGTTAGTGCCGTGCGCGCATGGTGGGCACGCGGTGCGCTACGCGCACCGCGTGCCCACGTTACGCTAGATGGGCCATGTACGCACGATGCGCTTCGCGCACCGTGCGCACATGGAGGACATATGATGCACTTCGTTTTGAAAGGTAATATTTTAATTTTTCGTAATTTTTATAAGCCATGCACAAATGATGCCCTTCAGGCACCATTTGCACACGGGGTGGACAGAGTGTGGATAATTTTTTTTTTAATTTTTTTTTTTTAAATATTATAGTTTATCTCATCTGTTATAAGCCATGCACAATTGGTGGCCTTCGGCCGACAATTGAACACGGGGTGGGGAAAGTGTGGATAATTTTTTTTTTTATATAATTTTTTACCGTACGCGTACGGTAAGCGTAATCGGCGAAATTAGCGAAAAAAAAAAAAACAGTTTTTGGCCTTGGGGGATCTTTGGGGACTCCCTCAACATGGCTATGTGTGTGGGAGCTGTCTAAACAGCCCCTTTACATGTTTTTGTGCTTTGTATTTTCATCATCACTCTCAGTGCGAGAGAGAAAATGGCGGCCGCCGCTTCCTGGTTTCGGCCGATTCGAATGTTTACTAAGATCTAAGAGCCAATCAGAATGGCGCTCGCGCACGCCACCGTACGCGTACGGTAAGCGTACCGTAAGCGCACCGTAAGCTGGCTCAGATATATATATTGATTTAAAGGCTATTTTCTCAGAATCTACTGAACAGATTTACACCAAACCTACAAAAGGCACTTCCTTGACCTGAGGACTACCTCTCTGCCAAATTTCAAGTAATTCTGTTCAGCCGTTCGGGCTGTAGCCCTGTCTAAAGGTCCTATGGAAAAATGCATGGGAAAAACGCGTTTTGGGACCCCCCTTTTATCTCAGCCCCCGCTTGACGAATCCCCCCGAGACTTTAGGTAGGAGCGGAGCGTAGCGCCCCACCTATTTTGAAAAATTCGCGAGGATTCGTCGAGCGGCGCCAAAGTTATTCAAAATAGAATGTTGCGGATTTCCTATGGAAACGTGGTCCTAACTATAACTACCTACTGGCGACCGCCAGTAGGTAATATATATATATATATATATATATATATATATATGTGTTATATAGTGTTTTATTTGCAAACATACCTGGCAATTGCAATTTCGTTCTACATAAAATGTTTGAATTTGTGGTCCGCAAAAAATGTTCTTGATAAATTCAATGCACACGAACAAACATAACAAAAAAACCTGACTTATCATATTCATGAGGTGAAATAAAATCTCTGTCTGGGCTCTTTGTCGCACATCAGCAACAGTCCTCAAGAGCCGGCATGGCAGCAGTGGAATAGTGTAACCCTTTGTTCGATGATGTGTGAGGGGGTCTGGAAACAGTTAGTTGCTTCAGTGTCGGATTTCATGACAGGCGACCTTTTAAACAAGCACTGGCAGCATCAATACAGTCACACCTTTTCACAGTATTTTTGTTCCAATTGTGGTTTTTGAGAATTGTCAGCTTGAAAAACACAGATGAGAGTTTGAGCACCAGACTTCGCAAAAAGATTTTAGAATGTGATATAAATTATACAATTAGATTCTTTATTTAACGCATATTGTAAATTTGGCACAAACCACAGCCTGAAGGGTGGGTGGGGGAATGTTCACATGTGGATTTCTGCTGCAGCTGAAACTACTCTTTGAAAACTGCAAACATACGTCATTCGCTCCGAGATGTCAACAGATCTTCTCGTTGCTATTTTTTTTCTTTTCTCGCTGCATTTTTGAGCTTTTTCTTATTTTAAATATGTGTGGCTATCAGTAGTTTCCAAATGTGCTGTTAATTTGAATTTAAATTAACAGTGATTATCTCTCATGTTCACCAAAGCACTTCTAATAGAACTGTTTTTTTTGTTGTTTTTTTTTTTAAACCAAATTGTTATTGATTTTACAACAAAGACCAAAACAGTGTACAGTAGCTGTAAATTAAAATTACAAGTGTGACACCCGGCAGAAAATCTAGTAGAGACTCGCATGTCAATCTCCATCAAGGCCGAAAAAGTCCCACCACTGTCCACAGATCTTCACATGCTTCAAGGCGCACCCCGGGGCTACATAAATGGACTCCTTAACCTTAGCAAATCAGTTCATCATAGAACACCATTCCTTAATAGATGGAGGATTGGGGGATATCAACAGCGAGCGATGTCACGCTTAGCAACAACCATGCCAATACCTACCAGCGCACGCTCGCCCCTGGGTTCCCAGATATCCTCCAGAATACTCAGCAGCAAGGCCACGTGAGGTGAGCAGCCAACGGGTCGCCCCAGAACCTCAGATAGAGTTGTAAAAATGAGTAACCAGTATTTAGCAATGGCCTAGCAGGCCCACACCATATGGAAGAAGTTGCCCTCCTTGGATGCACACAGATACAGTTTAAAGGAATTTGAGTTGGGTGGGGTGTAAGAGAGAGGGGAATGATCAATTCCTTTCGGCCATCCTAGCATCCCGCAAATCACTATCATCGAGTTCACCAAACCAGCACTGCCAAAGGTTTAGGGGGGAGTTCACAAACAGAGAGTGGTATATTCACAAAATGCTGCCTCAATGGAGAGGAAAAGATTTGGGCTTCCAGAGGGCTAAACTGGAGATCCCAGAGGATCTTCATAAGGGAGCCTCTCCAGATGTCCCCATGGTGAGAGAAGCCAATGAGTTCCAAGCGAGTTAACCCTGCAAGGTGGAGACCTGAGACATCCAGCGGCCCACCACAAGGGGGTTGCCTGCATCAACCATTGATCTCACCCAATCTGATGAAGGCCCATTGTCAACACAGGAGAATGGTCCTCATGGTGTCAGACAAAGAGCAAGAAGGCCGGGTACCATGCGGGTATTGTACAGTCTGTTGTCGGCCCTGAAGTGAGATTTTTAGGTGAAATGCAGGTTCTTCGGGATCCCCGAACAACTACTCATTGACCAAAAGGAGCTGCAAGGCCCAGTAGAACAACGGAACGTTGGACATACCCATGCCACCATCATAGAGCGACTCAACACAATTCATGAGCGCTATTCGCTAAGTCTAATTTACCCACAGAAAGGAAAGTATCATCCCAGATATAGCATTAAACCAGGATCTGGAGATGAAGAGGCAGAGTTTTGTAGGGTGTATAGTAACTGGAAGAGTGCAATCCAATAATTTTGAAGAGCGCCACTCTTCCCAGGACATTAAGAGGAAGGACGACCCATTTACCCATGTCCCGACAGGTCCAATGCAGAAGCAGAGTCAAATTGAAGCTGCGAGTGTTCATAGAACATTTGTATATAGAAATAATACCCACTGGAAATTGGTAGATATTTATCGACCTAGAAAAGATGAACGGCTGAGTGAATTTTGGATTTAAACCCACAACTTCGATCATAAACAGACCTCAGGAGAAACTGAAAAACTAATTAAACTATTCAACTTGCATATGATCAACTAAAATATGAGAAAAGAGGCATGGCACAAGTTTGATTTGAATTTGGTTTTATTAATTGTAGAGCTTGAAAACCATCGCGTGTGTCTTCTTGTTGAAAAGCTCAAACAACATACATTTCATAGAAAGCTGTCTGAGTGAGATCCCACTGCATACAATTTCTGGTACCCGTGAAATGCACAAGTCCCTGATTCACAGAGTGATTGTGAGGCAGGTTTCTGCCATGCGATTATGCGGTATGGTTGTGCCCACACCATGTGCAACAACAGTGTCTGTCTGTAGACAGCTGCCATCCACCGCTGAAAGGCAAATGCCTCACAAGTCCCATCTTAAAGTATTTGCACCATCATTTCAAGGTGATAAAACAAGGATTTATGTATTTATTTATAGGTTTTGTATAGTGTTTCACATCTCTTTTTGGTTGTATTATTTTGTAATGTGGTATTGATGCAGTGCTTAAGTCCCTGCCAAGGTCACACCTGACCTCCAAGTTGCATTGCTCTCTTGTTCCTCTTTCGGTGTGCATGGTTGATAGGGTGTTAGATTTAGTTTGGCCTGTGTGGCAGGTGTTGGGTGAGCTGTGTGCCATTCCAAGGAATGACTTAAACATAGTCTGGTTGAATGTTACAATAACCGTGAGGTGCTTTTTAGTCTGTTTTGGCATCAGTAGTCAGCAGTATGGTTATGGGCACTTGTTATAGCGCAGCAATTGACTCCCGAAGGAGTATCTTGGCGCATGCTACTCGAAAAACGGAAGTGCAATTAGAACATCCATGTCTTTAGAAGTTTTTGAACTTGGAAAGGTCTGGGCAAGTGCAAATTTGCAGAGGGAGTTTGTGACAGTAAAGTGGGGCAAGGTATGAGATGGATCTAGCTCCGAAACTGGAAGTGCGGATGCGAGGAATCCTTAATAAAGCCTTATGTGTGGACCTAAGCAGTCTGGTGGGCTGGTAGTGGCATAGTCTGGTATACAGGTAGGTAGGTGACGAGTTCGTAAGTGTCTTGTAAATCAAGAAGCATAACTTGAAAATGGCACGTCTTCTAATGGACAGCCAGTGCAAAGGCTTCCAAAATGGGTGCAGAGGAAGAGCGTGTAGAGAGACTGCAGATTAGCCGAGCCGCTGTGTTCTGCGCAATGTTTAGACAGAAATGTGTCATTAGCTGCCACTAGCAGAGATGCCCATAGTCCAGGCGACTTGTGATTAGCGCTTGGTCTAGGGCCTTTCTTGAAGTGGAGGGAAGCAATGGAAAGACTTTTCTTAGGAGATGCATTGTGGCAAAGAATGCGCCACAGGTCGCACTGACCTCATCGTTCATGGATAAAGTTTGATGCCCAGATTTTTTACCACCTGTTTTGGACATGGGGCCTAATACAGCAGGCCACCAGTCCACCAACCAAAACTCCTGGGCCTTACCAAAGAGCATTAGCTCGTTTTTTTTTTTTAACAATTTAATTGGAGGCAGTTGTTAGTCATCCAATCTGCAGTTTGTTTTCATGCGGCTCGCACACCGAGATGTAACCGTTTCCGAATCATACCCAAAGGAAATGACTCGTTGAGTGTCGTCAACGTATGATATGAACTCAAATCCGCATGATCTTACAATTTGCACCGGGGGGCAGGGGGTCACCTAGACATTACACAGTATCGGGCTCAGCGATGAACCCTGTGGGACTTCTTTAGTGACCAATATTTTTTGAGACTTTGTGAGGGATGTAGGGTCAGCACTAAATTAGCAGCTTTACCAGCGTGGCCGCAACTAGTCCTTCATGGACCGCTTTTATGAGAGCCTCCTATTCAGATTCATTTGGAATGTGTGTCTCCAATTTCCAAGGATAAACAACAGACACTTTAGGCTTGCTCTCAGATCCTGCACTTTATTGATATTTGACAGTGAAAGCTTTTGGCAGAATTTTAGCTTTTAATGTTACCTGCTTGTGAAGTTGCCGACATTGTCATTGGTATGTCGGGGTGATTTTTGTTGTTTGCAACCTATTTTTACAGCTGCAACCTTGCAGGTTGCTACTGCCTTCTTCATGACTGAATCGACTGATGAGCCCTAATAACGGCAAACCTGGTCTTGAGTTGCTTGTGGTGCAGTTCAGGGAGGATCAGACCTGGTAGTTAGGGCTGGAATGATCCTATTGGAGTAGGGATCAAGACTGATTTGCATACTGAGATGGCATGTTGTGCAAAATATTAATGCACTGGGATCAGGCTCTGAGTAATTACCAGCAGCTGAGATTGATTTAAGCATTCCATCCATCGCTTTTTTGTATACTTCAGTGAATCAGCTGCAGCAAAATCTTTCAGAGTTTATTCACATGTTGGGAGGTAGTTTGTAGCAAATGCCTTGGAGGCAGATTACTTTAAAGCTGAGTTACCTTTTTCGTAGTTGTTTAATCATGATCTGACTTTTCTTGAGTCTCTGTAATTGTTTTGCTGCTAGTATTGTAAGTCCACATTGCATGCTTGTGTGGAGAAGGATGACTTTGTAAAGATCAGAGTAGGAGTCGGTGGTTCTATTTTTACAAGACAAATAACAATGTCTACATTCCTCCTATTTGAGCTGTGTAGTCAGTGAGACTCAGGTTTACGAATGCTCTGGGTCAGGTTAGTGTTACTTTTCTAAGGCAAAACCCGGCGCAAAGTGTTCAGATGGGATTTACAATCCAACGCAAATCACAATTTGCATTGGATGGTAACCCAAATTAAAGCAAAGTTGCACAATGCACTGCCTTTAATTACTTTGCGTCAATGGGACTTTCCATTGGTGGTGCATAGGCATTCCCATCAAACACCCATGGATTTTGTCTTAAGTCCCTATCTACAAAGAATTGTAGGAAAGTATTTGTCCAGAATACTGCGCCAGGGAGAAATGTTTTGATTTCTCCTCTTTTTTCACACTTTGCATTAGGTCTGGGTGGTGAACTCCACTCGCGGAGTTTGGCGAGTTTTCCTCACTCCGCGTTATGTGGAGCTCACAGACTTCTGAAAAACTATACTCCGCGATGCGGCGTGGAGTTTTTTTCCTCGCTCGCGCTTGTCAACATCAAGTTAGCAAGAGCGAGTGAGGAAAATCCACCTCCCGGCGCGATTTTTCCTCATTCGTGCTTGTCAACGTCAAGTTGGTGAGTGCGAGCAAGGGAAATCAACCTCCCAGCGAGATTTCATAACGCGGGCGGTCAGATTTCTCAATGTGAGTGGCCGCATATGCTCGCGACCACTCGCATTAAGAAACCGTCTGTTCACGTTGGAAAAGCTGCCGCTCAAGTAGAAAATCTACACGAGTGGCAGAAAGGAAGCAGCGCCCACTTGCCCTGTGCATGGTGCCGTTCGCGATAATTTCACAGCGCCGACAAACACCCGGCGCTGAAATTACAGCAAACAGCATTTTTTCTAACTCACTCCGCTGCTTGCAGAGCTCCGCACAGCACGGCAGAGTTTTTTTGCACTTCGCAGAGTTCCGCAGGGGAACTCCGCAAACCCTGGCCGGGCTTACTTTGCATGTGTGCTGCACACATACAAAGTGGGAAAATCCTGGAAGCCTAAATTTTCTATAAGAAGGGACACCTTCCAGTTCATAAACGATGCTTGACAGTGCAGGTGCTTTTACACAATGACATAAGTGTTTGCATACACAACTTCAGATACTACATCGCTGCGTTACAATACTTTTAGTAAATCTGGGCGACAATCTTTTAGTATCAACCTGAGATGACTGAAAATCTGAACCCTAGAATTTTCCCAGAGCTACTGTAGGTATAGCCACATGTACCAAGAGCCACTAGTATGTCTAAATGTAGATTTCTCACAGTTCTAATTGGAAGAAAATCATAATTTTATTAATGGAACGGAGGCTAATATTGGCCTCCAGGCCTTGCCATAAAATTGAGTTTATTATTCTTGGTTTCCATGTATGTAGATTCAAGCATATCTTTGTGATTTTCTGTACAGTGTTCGCTTAAAAATGTTGACGTAATTAGCTGGTACAAGAGTTTAAACCTCTGCCATTACTTGGCAGATAATGTGTGGGCAAAATTTAACAAGCATTGGTGAAGCCATCTGGTCTGCCTTTAATGTGCCAATACATATATACACAGGCATTCTCAAACTCTGCTCACATGCGCATATATACACAGGCATTCACAAACTCTGCTCAAATGCTGTTTATAACATCAAAGCCTGTGCTGTTGGCTTTGCCAAGGCTAGGAAAAAAGTAACAAAAAAGGATTCTTTTTTGTACAAAACTGAATGTGACAAATGGTGTGATGATTGAAAGCACTTTTTAGATTTTACATTTGAAATGCTCCTCTTACAATCCAAAGGAAGCACTTCTGGGATGACTGAGCCAATAGCAGGTGGTGCAGGAGTAATATATAATACTCCTGTGGCTGAAGACAAAGGCCTGCTTTATGTATAATTTAAAGAATTTAAAGAATTGGCAACAAGCCATTTTCCAAATAACTGCACTGTTAAGCAACACCTAAAAGTTTACCAAGTTATGTGGAGGAATCAATGTAGCACAGATTTCCAGAATATTGGATGTTGATGCTTTCCCATCACTGGAAAGCTCAGGTCCCAAATATCACATGTATGTGCATTATTTAAGAGTTTATGCAGTTGGTTTTATATGATCCTTCTACTAGATGACAATATTTAACTAGCAACACCCTCTACCCAGGTACATCAGCATGTAAGTTGTCACCAAGTCTTCATTCATGCTCCGGTGACCTCTCCTGTACCACCAAAAATCCTCTTACGCCCAAAGCCCCTGGAATTATGCAGTTTTGCAGTTGCTGCATTTTCTGCATAGTTATGGATTTGCTGCATTTACCACATCATCGGCCGAAAAAAGGTTTTAACAAAAAATGTTTCTGGCTCAAACAGATCAAAAGTTACAGAAAATGTAGCAACACGTTGCTGCGCAGTGGAAGGCCCTTCGCAAAGGTTGACTGGTCATCTTTCTGTTACTTATTGCTGAATTTGGGTGTCATATTGGCTGTAATGAGGTGAAACCTTTGCCCAGATAGCACTAACATGTATAAAAATAACAAAATAATGAGGCAATACTATCCTAAAATGTGCCGCTTTATGCCATATAAATCGACTTTTCTTACTTCATAATTTAGTAAACCCTGCCACATAATTTAGTCCTTCCCCGCCGCACTTATTCCAGTGGCCCTGCTTATACCTAAGTCAATCTGTTATCAGCTACGGTTACGCCTCATATTCCACCAGAGTTCACCCACCCAACTAACCCCAATCATCCCCATCTCACCCCCCCCTCAACTCCATATCCCACCTTGCTCCATCGCTCCATCATAGGTAGTCCTAAATGACTTCCAATCTTTATCCATATAACTCTCCGACACTTGGAAACACCGAATGCTATCCTGCTTAAGCGGCTCTCCTATCCTTTCTCCTCTTCCAAACCTGCCTCATTTCACCTCATAGTAGAGCAAAGTTTGCCCTCCTACCCACCCCACGTTCCCCTCTCACCTTGCACAACTACTCATCAAACTGCATGATCGTAAGGCTCACACAGCTCATAGTCAAACCCACCATGTCTCTGACTGTTACTTCCACTCCAGCTAACTAGTCTGCCTTGCTGTAACTTCCCCTACTACACCTTACACCACATAAACCTCTGTTTGCTTGTTTTTTGTGTGAAGGCTCAAGACCCATTATAAATATCTCATGGGATGATACATGCAAGGAATATGTTTTGACTTACAAGTGGTCTCTGTGACCTCAATATGGAAGGTTTTTCAACTTTAAATAGACTCTCGCAGACCCCTTGTCCAACCATGGTTAACCGGTTAAACATGGAAGGTCTGCCAGAGCACCTCTCCAGCCCACTGACATACAACTCTGTGCCAGAGATGGCAGTGCAGAGGTGAGCCAGAAACACTAGCTGGAAGAATAAATCACCAATACATTTTTCATTCATTTATTTATGGTTTCTGGTGTGCTCCATCTGCTGCACGACAATCATTTCAAGGCCTTGGAAGGAGATAAAGAGTAGGGTAAAATAAGCAACTGAGACAGACACAGTGGTATTAAGGGTGAGAAAAAGAGTAGGTGTTGCCTCACATAGATATTTCTCCAGGCACTGTGATGGGTTATTTTCAGTTTCAGTTAGCTGATTTCTTTCGAATTTGAGTTTTGTATTGTAAAGGTTTGCCAGAGGAGGAAGGATTCCAACTTCTTCTGTAGATGTTGTTCTGCTTCATGGTGGTTATCTGGTTAGCTCCGGAGCCACAGGTGAACGGGTCTCTTCCCAGTGAGGGAGTAGCCTTGACGAAGGTATGACTAGAGGCGTCCCTCTTTCCCCGCTTGGACTCATGAGGCCTAACAGGGTCTCTACCATGTTTTTTTTAAATTTGAACAGACCAATTAGGTGCTGTATTACTTCATTTATGTTTATTTTGTTAATTCAAAGTCATTGTGTCAATCGAGGAGTGGGAGCATTCCACCTTTTCGGGCCTGAAGAAAAGCCTTGGGATAGGGCTTGAAACTAGTAGACCAGGGAAACGGTGAGTCATATACCTTAAGCATTTCCCGACATACCCATATTTTAACCATATCACTAGAGGGGTGAATAAACTGTTTTTATCCCACTCGTTAGTTATTTTTAATCTCCTTTTTTTGTATGTAAGTAAACCCACTCCAATATCCAATCAGTCAACATAGGTCTATAGGAACATCTTGCAATTAGTGCTCCCACGTCTTCGTTGGTAGCAGCACGCCCCTTTCCATAGAAGGTTAGGGAGGAACCCTATGATGAAGCATGCCACCATGGGGTAACATGGGTGGGTGAGTGTTATTTAAAAAATAAGGGTTTATTCCTACCTACAATGAGGTTAAAGTTCTCTTTTTCTTCGTTCTGCTCTCCGATGAGGGACTCCTTTTTTGGTTATTTGGTTCCATGCCCCTGGGCAAAGCCACCTCAAGGTCTTACCAAGGCACAATTTTAATTTGAAATTGCTGGTATGATTTCTCTTCAGTTCTGACACCAGTTTGTGGTTGAGTCTGTAGTAGTGAGAAGAAAAATTGAGAGAACGGTCGCACTCCTTTTTAAATAGTAAGCAATTGAAACCACGATTTATGCTGTATGGGTGCTATGGAGTATCACCTCCTGATCGTGAGGTGTGTTGCTTAAATACAATGTTAGGTCCTTCACCACTGGAAGGACGAACTCGTGTTAGCACTCCTGTGCGAAAAGAATCGCTTCAAAAAGTCAACATTCCATTAAACGTATTTCACTTGAATTGAACTGAATTAAACAAATAGATGGAAATTTCACTATCGGAATATGAAGTTCAAATAAACCCAAGTGAAATACGTTTAAAGGAATGTTGACTTTTTGAAGCAATTCTTTTTGCACAGGAGTGCTAACACGAGTTTGTCCTTCCAGTGGTGAAGGACCTCACATTGAGTCTGTAGTAGGACATATGACCAAGATGCTTTTATGCAATACAATAGGATTTGTGAAGTGCTGCTTATCACGAGTGGGTATTGATCGGAGTTGCAGAGGGAGTTCCTTCGAATGTTTGACAGCCATGTGGGAGAAGACGCATCCACCGCTCCTGATTTTTTGGATGTGGGGGTATGAACAGGTTGAGGGTCGTAGGCATAGTTGTCTGAAAGGGTTGATGGAAATTAACTCTGTGGTTGAGGTAGGCGGGGCCTGAGTTGTAGAAGACTTTGTAGGCGTGGGTGAGTAGATCGAACTGGCACCGTTTGTTTACAGGGAACCAGTGTAGTGCTTTCAGGTGGGGGTCATGTGGGCTCGTGTCAGGAGGTCGAGGATAAGTTTTGCTATTGTATTCTGTATGATCTGGAGTCTGTTCAGAAGTTGTGTGGTGATACCTACGTAGAGGGTGTTGCCATAGTCCAGGCGGACGGTGATGAATGCCTTGGTGACGGTGTGTCTAGCGTCTAGTGTTGTAGGAGAGCCATTTGAAAATTTGCTTCAGTATGCGAAGGTTGTGAAAACATGCAGAGGAGACAGCGTTTATCTGATTTCTCATTGAAAGCTTGCTGTTGAGGATGATGAAAAAGGTTTCCTGTGTGTTGTGTAGGTGTGGGAGGGGGGGCCGAGTTTGGTTGACCACCAAGTGTCATTCCAGGGGGCGGTGGTGCTCCCGAAGATGAGGACCTCCATTTTGTCGGTGTTGAGCTTGAGGCATCTGTTCTGCATCCAGCTGGTGACATTGGTCATAGATATGTGGATGTCAGTCACGGCTTCTAGAAGGTGGCCACCTGTTCCACAATTGGACAATGTGTGAATTGTAAAGCGGATATGTTAATATTTGTCTATTCCAGGTCTAGAACTAAACACCCCAGACAAATATATTATGCAAAGCAATGTTATACAACAGTGATCAATAGTTGACCACATATAAACCATAGATAATTGCTTTCTTTTGGAAAAGTTGGAGTTGTCTTGGAATCATCCTGAGAAGACCAATGTACATATTTTTGCAGTAATTCTGACAATGTTGTTTGAAAATGTGTTACAGACACAACTTTACCTGGAATCTAATCATATTTATGCAAGCAAGCGAGCACATAACTTTATTTTGGTTCATTGAACCATAAAAGTAAAGATACAAATATTAAAACATAATAAGATGCAATCTGTGCTGTCTGATTTCAAAATCAGAACAAATCAAACTAATAAAATGAATTCACAATGATTACAACCTTTGGTGCCTAGGCATGTACCTGCTGTGGCAACCCTGACAAACCTCGGCAAAATGTCCAGTATGATGGACTAGAAAAGGGTCCGTTGTGCCATGTGCAAAGTCTGGGCTAGTAACAAATTATTTTAGCCTTAGGCCAGCATGTTACACTTGAGATGGACAGATCAAAAATACCTATTGGTTCTTCCGGTAGTTTGCCATAAAACACAGTTAAAATATACATTCAAATAGAATTAGTGGGAGCGAAGGTGCCTGCAGTAAGATGTGTTAAAAAATTAAACAAATTTTAAATTTTGCCAACATTTTTATACAATATAAGTTATAACCATATGTATGATCAGTACACTCTGGCCTCCTCTAGTAGTTAAAGTGCTGTACAAATCAGGGAGGGCGTAGAGCATCAACAGTGTCAGGGGTTTGGTTGTTGACTCATCTTTTGCCTAATCCTCCACGCAATTAACAAATATCGCGATACAGCAAAAACCAGGCTTTACCTCACATCTGATTTTAAAATACGAGAGTCCTCTGCAAATGTCCTGACTACTAAGTACTTACAAACAGGGACTAACCACTGTCTCCTTCCATTCAAGGAGCTGGACCAAAGAACAAGACATGCTCTTCTGTTTCCTTATTATACACACAGGAGGGGCATGCCAACCTGGCTGACTCACGAGTCTTGGTTGGTCCATTTGGCGGTAAAGGAGGCAATAGGCAAATGTAGGCTCACTCTGTGCATATTCAGCTGTGTACTCTCCATCTAGATATGCATTTGTTGAATTATTATTTTTTTCCTCCTGTTTTCAAGGGTTTCTCTGTGGGATGGCCGCTGGATTAATAGCTGGGTGCGCTCAGATTAAAAAATAAATATCTAAATATCTACCCAGTAATAAGGAGCCATTTAATGTACATGTGAAAATTGAAAATTGAAAGTAGTATTGATAACTTAAAGCACATTAGTTTATCTGCAAATGAAGATATGACTTTAGATATTTACTGCCACTATCCTACTTTGAGAAGGAATTGCACAACTGTGCTCATGCCAATTTAAATAATATTTTGTCTTGGCATCATGAGTTTAAAACCTGCTGCTGTGCAGAGAACCCTAGCACTCCGAGTGAAATACAAAGGTTAGGCAGATAGGCTGATATTTTTCTCATATGCCCCAGGACTCCCATTTTTATTTTGGGGAAATTGTGGTTGTATTGATCTTAGTGGTATTGGCAGTGGTTTGGTAGTGGTGATGTACTGGTGGCAGAGGTTATTGATAGTGGCATCGGTACAGGTGGTGATGTGCTCTTGGTGGTGGTGTGCAATAGGTAGTGGTGGTGTGGATTTGGTGATGATATCATATTGGTGGTGGTGGTATTTGCAGTGGTAGTATTGGTACTGGTGGCATTGCTGGTGTGTGGTATTGGTGTTGGAGATGTGGTACTGGTGTTGTGGGAGTGGTATTGGTGGTGGTATTGATATTAATGATGGTAGTGGTGCTGGTGGTGGTGTTGGTGGCAGGAATGGTGGTAGTACTGATGATACCGGTGGTACTAATGGTGGTGTTGTATTGGAGGTGGTGTTTCAGTGACGGTGGCACTGGTGGTATTGTCACATTGGTGGAGGAATTTCAGGTGGTGGTGATAAAGGTGGCTATGGTAGTAGGGGTATTTTCATTGCTGGCATTGGTGGTGGTGGTGGTATTGGTGGTGATGCTGGTGATGCTGGTGGTAGTAGTGGTGAGGGTATTGGCATTGGTGGCATTTGTATTTGTTGTATCAGTGGTAGTGGTTTCGGCAGTTGTGGTATTGACTGTAGGGTTGTTGGTGGAATCAATGATACTGAATGTAAGACTTAAAGGAATCAATGTGAAGAAAACGTGATGGTTTGAGTGTACTTTTTAGATGTAAAATTCTCTCTCCTGCATTTGCAAGCACTCTAAGGAAGGCGGAATGATACACCAAACACTACCAGCATGAAGTAAAGAGAAATACTCCTCTGAATGGAATACTGCCCTAGTTGGAGCCGAAGCCCACTCAATGATATCTTAAAGATTCGGTGACATAAATTCTAGCTAACAGCTAAAGTTCTCAAAGCCAGAGTTAAAAATAAAATCTATCTCATCCCAAGCTCGTCTTATGTAAAAAACTATTTTTTTTAATTTTAAAAGCCTGCTCCTGTGCCCATGGACACGGTACTACATGTATAGGTACCCCGGAAGGAAACGCCAATGCTTTCCAGCTGACGTTTCAGCAATCATGTGAGCTCTAGAGAAATACCGACATACATTGGATGCATAGAAGCTCATGACAAAAAGTAGCATTTTCTTATTTAAACCTTCATTTCATACTTTCTGGATCATTGGGGCGAATCTTATTCAAATTACAAGCCCGGGGGTGATTTACACTGATAGTCATGAATATGACATCAATTTTTAAAAATCATGTTTCTGAAACCTAATTTTATGAGAAGTTTCATAATTCTACCTAAAAATCTCGACAGCCTGTTGAATGCCTCGGCTACATTTGCCACTGATTTTTAATATTAAATAGTTTAAGTACATGAGCGAATCGTTTTGCGAACTTAGGCATATGATCAAAACTTCATGCGTGGCTCAATAAGGCAGTGCTTAGTTTGTAAAAAAATGTAGTGTAAGGGCCCAACGTATTTTTCAGGAGACCGCCGTGGTTAGTAGTACCCGCTGTCCCTGCCAGCACAGCCAAATATAACCATCACACAAGACAAAGGTGACATTTTGACTATTCCAGGTTACCTAACGTAGTAAATATTGCCATGACCCAGTGGAGTTATGTTTTTCAAATATAAATAGAGCACCACTGTGTGGTTGACTGTCATAGATAAGTGGTGGTGGTTATAAATAAGCACCAGTATTAAGCACGTGCAAACACCGGCCCATATTAAGCACTACAGTAAGAGCCATTCACATCACCAAGGAGCTGAGGACACATTGTACTTCCAGCGAGCAGTCAACCCTTCCTGGCTCCAAACCCAGCATTGGGGCCCTATCATTGGCTGGCCTCACATCAGGGAATGTCTTCAAAACGCGGGATACCTTGGACTAAAGCAACAGCAGGGTCCCCTCGAAAGACAGACATGAGATGTTGGGAGTCTGGAAGTTTTTTCAAACATAGTAAAAGTGGCAGCAAATGTGTGTAGGGACAGCCTTATAATGCTTCGTTTAAAGCTCGAAACGTAATAAAAAACAATGACATCTCAATATAGGCTTCGGTTCCAAATTAGAACAAGCTGGAAAACACGCCAGAAAAGGCTTATCTGTATTAACTTTAATGGGTGTTGATTTTCAAGTAATTCTTAATTTTCAAATAGGTTTCGGGGAATAACAGTATTTCCACTGATATTTTTGCATAACTAACCCAGCAGCAAAGGGCTGTGTGTAATACCAGAGGTCTCTGTGGAATTTAAAGGGAGCTGCCTGGTTTTATCGGTACTCTGTATGACTCTTATTTTGTAGGGATGCTTAAGCATCCTCAGGGTTACCATAGTGCTTTGTGGTGCAGGATGATGTGGGCTACCATCAGCTTTAAGGTTACAGGCATCATGAAGCACCTTTTCAAGACATTCAAAATGGCAAGCCAGGAAGAGGAGACTTTATTGACCTGAGATGCGAAAGATAGAGGGCTATCAAAAAGTACAACTCGGGAGCGCATCTAGTTCCTCTGGCCACCAAGCATTGGACCAACAGGTCACACCCTGCCAAACAGTAAAACCTATGTCTTCTCGCAGCGACTGCAGCTGCGGCCCATGTAAGTAAGAGTGGTGGGGCCGGGTGGGGGGGGGGGGGTGTATTTCGACAATAACCAGGGAAAATTAATTTATTTCATTTTCCCTCATCATCATCCGTAGAAAATAAATCCCCACCGCCCTTACCTGCACGGGCCGCGGCTGACGACTGAATGAGCATTGACGGAGATGGTAACAGTAATCTGTGTGTCGTCCGAATAAGAAAGAACCGAAAGCCCAAAAGATCGAATAGGCTAGCCAGCGGAGAGGTATTTAGATTCAACTGAGAGGGACTCGTGGAAGAGCCTTGAGGAACACTACATGGAGCCAGGTAGGCAAGCTTAAAGATAGCAACCAATGTTTACATTCCACCGTAACAGTTTCAACTTACAGGACTGAAAGGTGAAGTTGGCAGAACTGGCTGTAGGTGCAACTGTCGATTGCACTGGTCCAATGTGGCTCCCAGCATGACAGATAACATCAGTCAAAATGGAAACAAGCGATGGACACTCGGTCGGACAACCCGAATCCAGGCCAGCGACATAAATAAAGGCGTCCCTCAGGTAAGGATATGTTATCCGTACAGTAGGGGGCAGTGTGCATTATCAGAGAAAAATAGCTGCAAGCTCAAACAATTACAGTTACAACGAGAGGAGAGGAGTGAATAACATTAACTCATGCATTAGCCCATACCCCCTACACCAGCCCCCACAAACTAGCAACACCGTTCTGATAGGTATCAGAATAAATGTTTGGTGTCCATCTCTACCCGTCCGTCCGCGAGGACGAAGTGGCCAAGAAAGTCACTAACACAGAGAACACACTGTCAAATGCAGCATAGAGGTCCAAAAAGATCAAAGCTGGAGGGTCACCAATGTCCAGCACCCCTCTAATGTTATCGGCAACAGCCACTTGTGCCGACTTCGAACTGTGGCCACTTCTGAAACTGATTGGGACAATGAAGCAATATTGACAGTATCCTCAGTGAAACAGTCAAGTATCCCAAGTTTGTTGAGGCAACCAGATGCTCATCATCAGACCAGCGTAGCACACCACAGACGCCTTCCCTGACTTAGAACTGTGTGAGGCAGCTTCTGTTGAAGACATCCATAGCAACATTTTCAAGTGAGCCTGCCGTGCTAGAAGCGTGTCAACTTGTATAATGAACCGAGAGATATTCTTGCTTCTTTCAGCCATCCTTCTCCTCAAGAACTTCCTTTTTAGGTCTGGATAGACAGTGCAGCAGTTTGCACGACCAATTGTTTTCAGTTCTTTAAAATATACATAGAGTGGACCTTGGCCCCTCCCCAGGGAGTAATTCTTTCTCTCACCCGGTGTTATTGGTTTTTTTTGGTGCATACTTCCACAGTCCATGGTGTGCTGCATTCTAATGCATGAAGGACTATTTTACATCCCAAAAGTCCACTGAATTTTCACCCATTATAATCTTCAACTCACAAAGGCAGTGTTTGCTTTGCTTTCCATTTTAGCAGTGTCTGATAACATTTTAATCGAGGGTCAATATGCAGGCCAGACCTATTGGTTTTGTCAATGCTTGTTACAGGTTCCAGGTTTTGAAAATAGGACTCTTAGCAGAGACACTCCATAGGTCACATAAGAGGAAGCTTTGCATCCTATGCCTTTTCTTTCAGCCATAATGAGGGTCCTTTAGATTTCTGATTAAAAGTCGAAAGAAAAATGAAGTGATCTGCAGCATTCAACGTGTGGAATTCTAGTGTCCAGCGACAAGTGAGCTTAGACTCCGATGAAAACCTGATTGCAATAACTGTCTTGACACACAGCCAATAAGTATCTCAAAATACTTTATAACAGGCTTTCACAATTTCAATAGACACACAAATTAAGGGTGGTTTGTCTTTTCCAATAGCTTATTTTAACAAATGCTAATGGCCAGACAGTATGCATTAAAGCATTGTCTTCCATTAACCCTCTTTAGAGTGTTCTAGGACTTTTGCATCCATTGCCCCGGCAGTAAAATGGCCCAACATCTGGAGGGAGCTAAGAGTGTTGCTTTTGGTACTCATGCAGTAAGGTGGTCCAACATGTATCTATCAATCTACAATTTCTTGGGTGGATTTTATCTCCTTTCTTAAGAACAGGGATAAGAGCTATGTTTTGCTAGAGGAATATGCTAGAGATAATAGGGGAGCCCACACATGCATAAAATTATACAAGATATTCAGGAGACCATCAGAACTAAACACACTTTTAGGTTTCAGATACTTTAAGAAAGTCTCAAGGGAATTCATACTAAGCCCAAGCTATGCAATGTAAGGGGTAACCTCTAGGTACACATTCTCTCTCTTTCCTTCTCTCACTCTTTCTCTCTCTCTCTCTCTCTGATTCTCTCTCCTCTCTCTCTCTCCCCTCTCTGTGCTAATACCTCTAGTGAGCCACCACCCTAATAAGTTGTGTTAGTATGTGCTACTTTCTACTGCTTTACATGCTTTCATTTTTCATGTTGTAAAAAAACATCATGGGGCCTATTCACAAAGACATTTTGGGGTATACAGTGTAATACTATGTAGTACTGTTTTAAGTACTCATACATACCTTCGTGAATTGCCCCAAAATATCTACAATTGTAATACAATTGGAATAGTCTGTAAATATTCATATACAATCAGAACTAATAGAAAGAGCTGTGTCATCTTTGCACTTTTACTAATAGTGAATGCAGGACTGATTCACAAAGGCCTATAGGAGTGTGTAAATGAGAACACCTGTAATACTGCTTTCAGTACTCATAAATGTTTTTGTGGATTGGCCCCATCGTCTAAAACCAGGGGATATAAAATAAAAAAGAATTCTAAGATGTCTTATGAATTCCAGGTCAACTCTGCACTTGGGGGTCTTTTATCAACTCAGCTATGAACAAATGTTTCTAGCATTGCTGCTAAACATGGCACTTTCAATACCATGTGCTCTACTTTATTCTAAACACAACACTTACAATACCATAAATGTATATTTATAATCCTGTATACCAGGGGCATTATCCCTGATTGATTAAGAGATTTCTCGGATCCTTACGGTGCCTCCTGATCAGCCAAAGCACCGATGTACGTTCTAACATAGTCAAAAGACAGCGGGGTGCTCTATAGGGTCTCAGCATAAAGTCAATGAGTGATAGGAGAGGTAGCTGCTATGTGCACAGGTAATACAATGTGATGTCGTTTTCTTTAAAGAGATGAGTCTTCAACTCTTTCCTAAATCGGATCAGCGCTGGGGCAGTCATGAAAGACACAGGGATTTATTTCACATCCTAGGTGCATAGATGGGAAAGCCTGCTGCTGTGTTGTTTTTTCTTTTTTATATTTCTTGTTTTACAATCTGATAGTGCGGGTGCACCTAGAGCCTCCGCAGATGGTAAGTTTGTCTGCAAGGTAGGCAGAGTGCTGGCCATGATGGTTTTGTAAATTATGAAGCTGGTTTTGAAGATGATGTGGGACAGCAATGGGAGCAAATCGAATTTCATCAGAATGAGGGTGATGTGGTCATATTTCATCAGGCCCTGGATTAGACGTACTGTGGCATATAGAATACCCTTAGGGGTTGTAGAAGTGCAGCCTGGGAGGCCAGGGAACAAGGAGTTACCAGCATCCAGATGCAAGAGCATGCTAGATGTCTGAAGCAGAGTAGACTTTCAAGTAGAGCTGTGTATCATTGGTGCATTGGTGAATCTTGATGCTATTATCTGTCCGTAGAGCACCTAGCGGCTCTATGTAGAGGCTGAAGATGACAGGGGACAGAATGGAACCCTGGGGACTCCGCTGGTAGTGGGGATCTTTTGGGTCCTTCAGATGCCCATGTGAACAAACTGGTGTTGGTTGGAAAGGTAGAAGATAACCAGAGAAGGGCATTGCAGGTGAATTCCATGCAGGTGTCCAGGGTGGGCATGAGGGTAGGATGGCTGACCGTGTTGAATGCAGCAGAGAATTCCAGCAATATCAGGAGGAAGGGGTCATCTTCATCTGTGATCAAGAGGGCATTGTCTATGATGTATAAGGTTGCGGTCTCCATTCCACAGTAAGACCTGAAGCTAGATTGGCATTGTGCACTTATTTTAACCCCTTGCCTGCTCATGACGGAACCACTCCGTCATGAGCCACGGGCGCCGTGTGCTCATGACGGAGTGGTTCCGTCATGCTGCGGCCGTTGGCGGCCGCTCCGCCCACGCGGCACTGATTCCCCACCTGTGCGAGCGAACAATGCAAGTGGGCGGAGTCGTGATGGAACCACTCCGTCATGACCACAGCGCGCCCGTGGCTCATGACGGAGTGGTTCCGTCACGAGCATGGCGGCGCCGCAAACACCCCAAACCTCCCCCAGCGCCGCGGCAAAATTCGTGCAGCGGCGAAGGGGTTAAAATGATGTCCCTGTATACAAAGTGTACAACCACAACACTCCTCCTTCTCTATGAAGTCAGGACACTCCTGATCACACACATGCGTGAGCTTGCAAGACTCTAGCTTTTAACTTAGTTATAACAGTGTTATACTTGGCGCTAGGAACTGTACCAGAAATGATCTCTCCTGGGATAGACTCCTGAACAGGCCAAGAAAGGCATTTACTATGGCTTCAGTGTGTGCCTTCCACTGCCAATCAGCAGTGCCAGGGTAGTGAGAGTGTTTCTGACAGCAGAGCTGGCTGTGGGTCGGCCATCAAAAACACAGAGCTCCACTGGCCTCTGTATGAGGTGGGGGGATGGGGCATCCATCTATTTTTCTCAGATGCCCCCATACCACCCAGGTCTAAATAGGCCCTTATATTTCAGAATCATACAATGATGCATTATTGAAAAATACATGTATGAGTATAATTTGCTACTGGCTATCATATGGGTAACTGTTTTTAATTGTCTTAAAATGCCATCAATGTATTAGAGTGGGAACAAAAGCCTGTGAATCTAAAGACAGAGTGGGGTGTTTATGGCACTAGAATATAATTAAATTGCAGTGTTGGACCACGACACACTTGTCCTATTATTGACTTTTTAATATTACATGTAAAAATATAGAGGTTTCCCTTTTTGGAAATTCATATTTTGCAGATATTATGTCATGCATTTGACTTATTTATAATAATCTTGATGTGGATCATGGGGTTCCAACCTCTGCCATTCATGCAATACCAATAGACAAATGTGAGCTACATAACCATGTATGGCCAGTAACACTCCATGATAGTGTAGTAATGCCCTACTGAGGCTATAGGATAAACCATGAGACCTGCGATAAGAAGCAATGTTCGACCAGTAACAGTTTATGATAGTGCAGTAATGCCCTACATAGGCTATAGAATACAGCATGAGACCTGCGATAAGAAGCAATGTTCGACCAGTAACAGTTTATGATAGTGCAGTAATGCCCTACATAGGCTATAGAATACAGCATGAGACCTGCGATAAGAAGCAATGTACGACCAGTAACAGTTTATGATAGTCTAGTAATGCCATACTGAGGCTATAGGATAAACCGAGACCTGCGATAAGAAGCAATGTACGACCAGTAACAGTTTATGATAGTCTAGTAATGCCCTACTGAGGCTATAGGATAAACCATGAGACCTGCGATAAGAAGCAATGTACGACCAGTAACAGTTTATGATAGTGTAGTAATGCCCTACTGAGGCTATAGGATAAACCATGAGACCTGCGATAAGAAGCAATGTTCGACCAGTAACAGTGCATGATAGTGTAGTAATGCCCTACTGATGCTATAGGATAAACCATGAGACCGGCGATAAGAAGCAATGTTCGACCAGTAACAGTGCATGATAGTGTAGTAATGCCCTACTGATGCTATAGGATAAACCATGAGACCGGCGATAAGAAGCAATGTATGACCAGTAACAATTTATGATAGTGCAGAAATGCCATACGGAGGCTATAGGATAAACCGAGACCTGCGATAAGAAGCAATGTACGACCAGTAACAGTTTATGATAGTGTAGTAATGCCCTACTGCGGCTATAGGATAAACCATGAGACCTGCGATAAGAAGCAATGTACGACCAGTAACAGTTTATGGTAGTGCAGTAATGCCCTACTGAGGCTATAGGATAAACCATGAGACCTGCGATAAGAAGCAATGTACGACCAGTAACAGCTGATGATAGTCTAGCAATGCCCTACTGAGGCTATAGGATAAACCATGAGACTTGCGATAAGAAGCAATGTATCACCAGTAACAGTGCATGATAATCTAGTAATGCCCTGGAGAGTCTGTGGGATAAATCATGAGACTTATGATAAGAAGTAATGTTCTTCCCGTTCAACACAATGTAGGAAATTATTGTCTCAGAATTTCTGAAGCACTGCTTAGTTATAGATCACAAAAGATAGCAACTAATTTACAAGATGGATGGATGGATGAATGGGTGGATGGGAGGGTGGGAGGATAGCTGGATGGATGGATGGATGGATGGATGGATGGATGGATGGATGGGAGGGTGGGCGGGTGGGTGGATGGATGGGTGGGAGGGTGGATGGATGAATGGATGGATGGCTGGATGGATGGGTGGGTGGGTGGATGATTGCTCTTACTCTGTTAGTTAACAACATGGGAGTGTTTCTCCTAAAAGTCTCTCACAGCCAACAGTGATGGGTACATTTGAGTATGTATATATTCCCTCAAACAAGGATACATTCGTTTTTTATATAAGCAAAATTACAGAGGCTAAATAACAGCTAAACATATGCATGGTTCAATGATATCACTGGATGTAGATGATTGTTGGAAGGATGGATTGGTGGGTGGGTGGGAGGTCTGGGTGGATGGATCGGTAGGTGGGTGGGAGGGTGGGTGGATGGATAGATGGATGGGTGGGTGGGTGGATGGGTTTTAGGAGGGTGGATGGATGTGTTTGGATGGCTGGATGGATGGCTGGATGGATGGCTGGATGGATGGGGATTGGCAGGATAAATGAATGGATTGATGATTGCTCTTACTCTGTTAGTTAACAACATGGGAGTGTTTCTTCTAACAGTCTCTCACAGCCAACAGTGATGGGTACATTTGAGTATGTATTTATTCTCTCAAACAGGGATACATTTTTTTTTATATAAGCAAAATTACAGAGGCTAAATAACAGCTAAACATATGCATGGTTCAATGATATCACTGGATGTAGATGCGTGCGACGAAAATGTAATAAAACCATACTGTGGATGTATTTATTCTACATGCAAAGGTGAACATTTAGTTCTTTACTGTTCGTTTAAGTGATGTGACCCTTGTTACTGCTCGAAGAATAACGGTCCCAAAACCTCGTTGTAACTATAATATTTTTCCATAAATCACGAAAATGACACAGCAAAGCGTAAACATACTGAAAACATCTCTAAGCATTGTGCACCCCATGGCTGTAATTTATTGAATGGGCCATCACTCCAAAAGAGGTGAATAACTCAACACTTCACCTTCAACTGCTCCAAGGGGCCCATGTTATCAGAACACTGACAACAAGAGGAGATCGAAGCCCTTGAGTTCTATCCTGAAATGTACTTCAAGTAGGAAAATGTTTTTAGTAAGACTGCGGCTTCTGACTTTACATTGTGGAGTGTGTTTTCTATATTCTTTTCACTCCAGGTCACCAAATCATACAGCACAGTCCCAGCTTGCTGTTTTTGTCAATGAATGCTGAAGGCTCCTATGAATTACTTTCCATAATTCGTGAATATGACATCAGTCCTCTGTACTATATAGTGCAGTCCGATTCTCTTCCCTCCATCGCCTTAACCTTGATGGTGCATTCAGACGGATGCCACCCCAGCCCCCGTCCTGGGCTCCACCATAGCCTTCCAGTTAACCAGAGCCCCCCGTGTGAAAGGTAAGCGGGGCCTGAATGTTCCATCTGCACTCATGGCCCCTTGTTAGTGGAGCCCTGCAGACAGCAGCTTCAAAACTCTAAACTGTTTGTTAAAAACCCATTTTCTGAGCAACATATTTTGTTTTTAAAGCATGCCGCTAATCAGTACAGTATAATATTTAACTAGTTACTTAAAAGCGTCTTCTTTTAGAAATAAAACACTTTTTTATGCAAACTGCTTACAATTAAAATAATGGCTCGATGGAATGTTTAGACCGTGTGTGTAAGTGCGTGTATGTGATTGTGTGAATGCATGCACCAACACACACAAAATACCTTATATACAAATATATGGTTATGTTGATATTGCATTGTGTGTGTATATGCAAAAGTATATATATATATATATATATATATATATACACACACACACATATATATGTATGTCTATATATACACACTGTATATGTACTTGTGGATAATGGAATGTTGTGAACACTTGCATGTTATGTGCTAGACTGTATCAGAGATGTAGTTTCCCATGGAGCAGCAGGTGCAGTGGCACTGGGGCCCAGAAGGCTGGGGGGGGCATGTCCATTTCCTTGCTTGCACTGGGGCCCATGGCACCCTTGCTACGCCACTGCTGCATGTACAGTATGCTCAGAACACGCTCCTCTGTCTTTAGACTGCTGTGACCGTCTCTCAAAATGCACTTGCTGGAAATTTAGAAAAAGTGCTCACCTGATCCATGCATAACTATAGCTGTCTATTGTGACACTATATTTGCCACGCATTTGACCGATAGGTATTGCAGCAAATTATTCAAAGACATTACTGAAACATTACTTAAAGACAAGGCAAACAGCTGGCGCGTGATGTAAAGTTGGCACTGCCCAGTCCAACTCGGGTAGTTTAACAGTATAAATGTGAATTCACCGTTAACTCCATGGATATGAAGCTGTCCTGTCACAACCACAGTATGCCTGAAAACGAGTAATAAGCAACGATGAGAGAATTAGCATTAACTACCTACTCGCCTCCTTCAGAATCGGAATACACTCAGTCACTTGATGCCCAACCTACAACTAGGGGTGTGCGAAATATCCCAAAACTGCAAAAAAAGCAAATTTGTAAATTCGTGTTTAATTGTTCCTGTTCGTTCGCTGTAATTGTTTTTGCCATTCAGTGTTCGCTCTCGAATTTTACCTAAAATGCAGTATTACGCGATGCAGCATAATGGCGGAAGTTTGCGAGGCAAGTGCGACGCGAAAATCACGAAATTACGCGGGTTGCTCTAGAGTAATTTACGTTGCGCTCACGTCTACCTACAAGACAACAAAGTTCTATCCAGGGTGGTCTGGCACAGGTGCCCCCATTTGAACATTTCAGCGAGGTAAACTAGGCAGGGGCATAAACTGGCTGCCCACACCAGGAAATCTGCTAGCTTTATGAATGAAAACTGAGCTAGAAAAAGGGTCAGCCCTCACAATGAGGGTCCAATAAGTACTTTGTAAAGTCTGGCTTTAGTCAGATAGAAGTTGTACAGGCGATGGCACTCTTACATTGTATGGCGCTATCACACCTGAGAGCACATAAACTGTACACACAAAGAAAGCACAAAAACACACAGAAATGTCATCGCGTAAATGCAGCTCGCCAAGCCTACTGTAGGCCCGTGTGCTCACAGCAGACAGTGCCTACTGCCCCGAGCTCCCCTGGACCGGCTTCTACCGAGCGGGACATGGGTGGACCCCTCCACACAACAGAGACACTGGGGGCTCCTTTTACTCCCCCAAGGAAAACAAGTCTCTATTGTACAAGTGACGGATGCACACTCCATCTCCCAGCAGGACCGATCACCGCCTACCCATCCCAACCCAGTCCTCGGTACCTCTCCCTGCGCTCTTGGTACGTCACGGGTCCCCAGAGGCTGCATTTTCTCCGTGCGCACTTTGTCCCTCCGAAAGCGGACCACAGAAAAGTGGAGTGTTTACCCATCACAGAGCACTGGGGCACACCTCGGATAGAAGACCGCCTTAGAACCACTCACTCCCCATCAGGCAACTGCAGGAAGTAAACAAAGCGTTGCGCGCACTCCTTTCAAACTAAAGCGCTCGCCTGGATAACAGAGGGGTGGAAACCAGGTTCGAGGCTGCTTCCGAGCTGCTCCGTTACTGTGCCTCCTCCGAGGCAGCAAAATCTGCCTTGCTCATCAGCATTCATCACTTTCCCCACAGCATCCCGGAACTAGCGCACTGAAGGCCAACAGAGCCCACGCTTAACCGCCTCTCCAGGTTGCTCGCGAATGCGCAAGTTCCTCTGTACCACCAGGTGCCTCAAAGTCAAGTTCTTCCCATCGTGAGGGGCGCTCCGGTTCCCCTTCTCCCTTCCCGCATGATCACCTCCCCAGAGAGCATCGTTTTCCCTTTTTTGGGGGGCAGGGGGCCAGGCTAGTCTCCCCATCCCCTTAAAGGTCTGCCCTGTAGATGAGTGGTCGATAGAAGATTCCATGACTTACCAGCCGCGGGCGGAGAAGAGGTCCCGTTGGTAGAAGTTTCTTTCCGCTGAAAAGTTCGCTCTGCTCGTGTCTCACCAGTGCCCGGTCTTTCTGGGGTCCGAGTCTAGGGCGCACGGGGGCTCGAGGTGGCGCGGGGGAGGGTCATAAGGTGCCAGGACCTACGGACTGTAGGGGACAGGAGCTCCAGGGATGGACGGGGAGGCTGCGAGGGGAGGGGGACAGTGGGTGGATGTAGGAGGCGGAGGCGGCTGGAGCGCTCTGGCCACTGCAGCCCGTCTGCGAGAGTAATATCAGGGTGTGCGGCGGAGAGGGAAGGAGCCAGCGAGAGGGGCGGAGGGAGGATGAAGGTAGTGTGCGTAGAATGTGAGTGACGGTGCGTGGGGATGCACTGAGTCACTGCGCTGGCAGTGGACTCCACACGAGGCTCCTTGGACTCAATGAATCTCGTGTTTTTTTTTTCTTTCTCCAGTCATGGGTCAGTGAAAGTAACTGTATACAACCCGGGCTCCAGCTTTTACTACACGAGGATCCGCCTCTGTGTCAGCCCAGTGTGTGCGTAAAGAGAGGGAGAAAGGGTTGGGAAAGAAGGATGGGAGTGAAGGGGCTTCAGAGACACGTGAAAGGAAGAGAGAGAGGAAGAAAGAAAGAAACAAACAAACACAGAAAGAAAGAGAAACAAACAAAGAAAAAGAAACAAACAAAGAACGAAAGAAATAGAGAGAGAAAGGGGTGGGGAAGAAAGATGGGAATGAAGGGGCTTTAGGGACATGAGAAGGAAAGAAAGAAGGAAGCAAGAAAGAGAACGAAACAAAGAAAGACAGAGAAAAACAAAGAGAGAAAAAGAAAGAAAGAAAAATGCTTTCAGAATAATAAAAGCAAGAGCAAATAAGGATGGGAAAGCAGAAGACAGAGGAGTGAAGGAATGTGGGAAGCATTTTCAAGAAATGCGGGAGAAAAGAAAAAGAAAAAATGGTAGGAATAAAACAAAACAAGCATTTGCAATGCAATAGGTTTCGCATTTACGCAACTTTGAGCTATTGGCATTGTAAAGGACAATGCCTTTTATTTACGTTTTGGTTTTTCAAACATAAATAAAAGCCATTGGGCCATATGTAGGAAGCCTAATACCGGTCGGTAACGGCCGATTTTCGGTAAATATACCGTTACCGACCGGTATTTAGGCTTTTGCTATGTAGGGGGATCATTTCATGATTCGGTAATTTACCGAATCGGTAAAATTACCGAATCGGTAATTTTACCGATTCGGTAAATACCGAATCATGAAATGAGATGTAGGGGGAGTGTGTGGGTGTTGTGTGGATTCGTTATTTACCACCAACTAAAAGTTGGTGGTAAATGACGAATAGGTGTGAAAAAGCATTTTTGTGCTCTTTGCAGTGTGCAGTGTGGCAGACATACATGCCCTTAGGGCATGTATGTGCGCCACATGTGCACACATGGACGAAACAGGGGTGCAACAGGGTGTCAATGTGACACCCTGCCACCCATGATGATGCCTCCCCCATTACCGAATCGGTATTTACCGATTCGGTAATGGCAACTGGCTTCCCATTCATTTCTATGGGCCTCCAGGCGAGTAGGAATGAATAGGAAGCCAGTTGCCATTACCGAATCAGTAAATACCGATTCTAAAATACCGACACTTACCGATTCAGTATTTTTCTACCTACATTACATTTACCGATTCATAAATACCGAATCGGTAAAATTCGGTATTTAAGAATCGGTAAATGTAATTTACCTACATATGGCCCTAAGTCATTTACACTGCCAATAGCTTAAACTCGCTTAAATGCGAGACCTATTGCATTGCAAATACTTGTTTCCTATTTATTTACATGCTGTAAGCGGCCGCCTGCCATTTCCTTTCGTTTTCATTACTTTTGTTACAATCTCAGCACCGACGCAGGTGCCACAATGGCATCAAAAGTAAAGAAATAGAAAAGCACTTTTTTTCTAGTTCTTACTTTTGATGCAATTGTGGCACCCGCGCCGGCGCCGAGATTGTAACAAAAGTAATGAAAACGAAAGGAAATGGCGGGCAGCTGCGAGCGAAAACATTACTTAAAAGCTGCGATCTCGTAATGGTGGTAGGGCGGGTAAACGCGGCAGAAAGCAGACATGGCTTGCTGAATGTAGCAAAGCACGTTATGCCTGCAAGTAACAAGCTCAATAAAGAAAAGAGTGATTACAGACTAAAATAAAGCATCCCATGTAACAACCGAAAAAAGGGGCTAGTCGCCATGGGAGGGTACTAACGAAGACAAGGCTGTACTGAGGAGGGACTAACAAGCCTATTAACCAATCAAAAGCCTGCATTAACGAAGGACAAAGACACAAGCCAATAACAAACATGGGCAGAGAGTGGGTGGGGCTTCTACACCGTGCTCCCCCACAACAAGTCTCGCAGAGCAGCGCATGCGCACTGACACTAGGCTCGACCTAATAAGCAGGTGCTGAGACAGGTCCCTATCGAGCTCTCCGTTTTTGCCCTCAGTTTAAAAATAATAAATCTTAACCCTGCAGCAGTACCACCCTTCACTGCCTTTGATGTAACTTCAAAGAGACTCGTTATATGTCTTTCACAGTATCATCATTTCAGAATGGAAACATTTTCAATATTATATACAACAAAGCCATAGTTGTTGCTTATTTATCTTATACAACTAATACCCATTGACAAAGCCAATAGTCCTGGCTTGTTGCAGGTGTAATGTTACTTGTATTATATGTCTGGATGCAATGACAGAAGCAGCAAAATACCAGTGGGGTGGCACGTCATGCTAAGCTCAGATTTTTAGCTTAGGTGTCTTTAAGCCACGCCCTTAATTATGTTGACCACGCCCCTTTGAGAGATCCCCCACCCAGTTTTTCATCCCACTTAAAGCCCTGTCAACAGGGAAATGTCATATAAGCAAACTGAGAACTTGACAACCATGTTATTTTATAAATCATGTTATCTTGTGCTTTAGGTCAGTTATATTAACCGCAATGCCTTTGGACTATTACTCCCAGAATACACTGGATTGTAACATGGCGTCCTTGGTGACGAACCGCTCTGGAGCTCCCCCTAGAAATAAATACCCTCCATCCATTCGTCCAAAATAACCACTTTGTAGTTCAGTTAAGAAATATTTGTTGACATAAAATAAACTTTAAAACTAACCCTGTAATATAGTTAAACCCTGGGAGCAGCCCATTCGTCTGAATTTTATGTCCGAAACATGCACGCTCCTTTCTCCTACTGGTTTTCTTTCTCTTGTTATTGGCAACCAGAAGGCTCTCTCTCTTAATCTTGTCAACCTTATGTCGTGCATCCTGGATGTCCTCTTTTGTGTACCCACTGACTCTGAACCTGGGCTCACTGTGCCACTGGATTCAAGCTATCCTGGCTGAAGAGGGGTGAAACCCCGAAACCGGTCTTAGGATGCTTGTTTCCGGTCCAGGGAGGACCTGGCTTGGCAGTTCGGGCTGGACTGTTCCAATGAGGCACATGGTCAAGACTGATTTGCATATGGCCAGGTCTAAACCGGGGTGGTATGGTGAGCAAAAGAATGATGGATTAAACCCAGATCCCTTGACTGGGGGTGAATGTTTTGATTTGCTCTGCATTCCGTCCATCAATTGTGTGTCTTTTGCAATGACAGAAGCAGCAAAATACCAGTGGGGTGGCACGTCATGCTAAGGTCAGATTTTTAGCTTAGGTGTGTTTAAGCCACGCCCTTAATTATGTTGACCACGCCCCTTTGAGACCCCCTCCACCACCCAGTTTTTCATCCCACTTAAAGCCCTGTCAACAGGGAAATGTCACATAAGTAAACTGAGAACTTGACAACCATGTTCTTTTATAAATCATGTTATCTTGTGCTTTAGGTCAGTTATATTAACCGCAATGCCTTTGGACTATTACTCCCAGAATACACTGGATTGTAACATGGCGTCCTTGCTGACGAACCTCTCTGGAGCTCCCCCTAGAAATGAATATCATCCATCCATTCATCCAAAATAACCGCTTTGTAGTTCAGTGCAGAAATATTTGTTGACATAAAATAAACTTTAAAACTAACCCTGTAATAAAGTTAAACCCTGGGAGCAGCTCATTCGTCTGAATTTTATGTCCGAAATATGCACGCTCCTTTCTCCTACTGGTTTTCTTTCTCTTGTTATTGGTAATCAGAAGGCTCTCTCTCTTAATCTTGTCAACCTTATGTCGTGCATCCTTGATGTTCTATTTTGTGTACCCACTGACTCTGAACCTGTCTTCCACACATTTCAGTTCATGATCCAATTGTACCTCATCACTGCAGTTTCTTTTGGTTCTTAAGATCTTTTTCAAATGTGGATCATGTTGTATATGTTGTTTTGCACTACACAAAACCATTTCATTCAAGTACAACACTGACAAAATGTATTCTATTTGAAGTTTTATTAATTGCAACACAAAGTATGTGGTTTATTGTATTAAATGTATTTGTCGGAAAATTTACATTGGAAGTACATTAAGGCATCTTAAGGAAAGAATACGGGAACATGTGAGGGCAATCAGGAACAATAATGAATACTTTCCCAGTGCCACACATTTTAATACAATGCACAAATCGAATGAACTGTTAAATCTTGGTTTTCATTGAATTGATGTGGTACGCCCTGCGTTGCGGGGCAGAGTTAGAATGGCCAGAGTACGACAAATTGAAAGTGAATGGATTATCAAATTTAGGGCAGTAGAACAAGGCCTAAACATTGACAAGAAACTATATGTGTTTCTCTAAATACTGTACACAGGGCTCGAGTCGGGGGTACACGCAGGTACACGGCGTCCCCCCACTCTTTTCACAGGGTGGACACCGTCCCCCTGCCAAGAAGCTGGGCCCCACAGAAATAAGCTGAACGTGTCCCTGTGTAATTTTCAGACACCGGGACACGTTCGGCACGTGACGTCATGAGGTCATTTGCATATTGTCAGTCCCCCCACTTATTTTTATAGAACTTGTGCCCTGACTGTACATATTAATATTGAGTAAATACTGAGATACCAATTACTCAAGTACTATGAGAAATGGGGTACATTGTACACTCTGTACCTAAAAATGCACTATAATCTGCGGCTTGGTGATCACCCCCTCTGGGTATACTAATGCTCATTTTTATATTCTAATATTCACTATTTGTACTAATAATGTAATCATGGATCTATTTATCAGCTTTGAATCATGATTGAATCAGCACATGTAATCATCCAACCATTACAAACACAAATGGCCTCGGTAGAGACCATCATTTATTTGATCGATCTGTGCACTGAGAAAAACAAATGTTGAACGAGACTACCATGGCCACTTTCTATTAATAATGGGTTATAGATCAGTCCGTTCTTTTCAATTTTATTTAACAAATAGAAAACATTACACTTATATAAAGAAATTTTCCGACTTTTCATGGAAGAACATATAATATACGATACACTTCTTCCAAATTGGTCTTGCACATATTGGTACGGCAACCTAACAGACACAATTTGTGTTTTTAGCTTAGTTTCGAATCAGAAAAATATGGCCGCCGTGCAAAGTCTCTTCTCTCTGGACAGCACATAAATTAGTCCAACTTCAACTTTTAAGACGACTTGTTCACTGACAGAGATGACGGGGATTTTGGCAGAGTACACAAGACGTTTGGCACCGTGAGGTTCTAGTCCAAAGTAATTAGACAGTAAAAAATAATGGTCACATTTATTTTTTATCGAGAGTGTTATATTAACGATTGTGAGAATACGAACTGGTACTATATCATTTTCACATTTGCAGCGGACTTATCATGGTCCAGTGACCTACAAACAGATTGATTTTGACTGGATGAGGCAAGAAATTATTTGACCAGAACGTTTTTTACTGGAATACGTTATATACATTTCATATGACAACCAGTGAACCTTCGTTGGGTGGTGAGTGTTGAATGCCCGGGAGGGATTGTCGATCAATAGTTTTTACCTTACCATAGGGACTTAAGTGTCAATACAATGATACTGATTGTCCTTAGACTCCTTTCTTTTCTATGCAGTGATGAGACAGTTTTAACAAGTGGCTTGAGAAAGACTAATTCCTTGCTCACCTACAGCACTTCAGTGACGATTTTTTGTGTGTTATTTTTATCAGGTTAGATTTACTATTTGGAAAGAACCTGTATTTGGATAGTTATACAAGTATAGCTTAAGCACAACTTTGTTCACATTAGAATTGGGTGTATTTTCCTTCGCTGTCGGAAATTCGTTAGTGTAATAATAATAATAATAATAATAATAATAATAATAATAATAATAAACAAATTTATAAAGCTCCCGGTTACACTAGACTAGTGTGTCCCCGCGCTACGGTGCGGCCTAACGGCCCTCTGACAAAAAATTTGATTTACAGCCCCTCAAAGGAAAAAGACAGCAGTGGTCAATCTGCGGTAAAGAGATACATTTTCAGCTCCTTGCGAAAAGCTGCCTCCAACCTAAAAGGCATAAAAACGATCCACCTTCTCCCATTCTCTCCTCCCAAAATCCTGTTTTGGACTCTATTCTGGATGAGGTACGCAGTCTTCAACCTTTCATGTCCGCCACTAATGAAAAGTTACAACAAATAGAAGACCGCTGGATCATCATGGAAGGGAAGGTATCGGAGCTTGAGCATCGTGTGGGAGATCTTCAAGATATGTCTGCAAAAATTCCCCTGTTAAAACGAGATTCACAAACGCAAACTCCATACCGAGGACCTTGAAAACCAAAATCGTAGGAACAACCTTCGCCTTTATGGTCTTCCGGAAAATACTGAAGGATCCGACATGCTATCCTTCCTGAGGAAATTTTTACCGGAGCTCTTAGACCGTCCATCCTCCCCACCGCTCAATATACAACGTGCACATCGTTTGGGCCGTCTTCATCCAAACTCGAATAAGCCACATGGTATCATAATGCTTTTTCTGGAATTTACTAAACTTATGCATGTTCTCAGCCGTTAAACTTAAACAACGTCTCGTTTGGTCAGGACATCATATTTACATTTCACAGGATGTCTCCAATGCTACGAATGCCCGTCGTAAGGAATTTTTGGCTCTTCGTCCTCAAATGAGACATTTGCACATCCAATATGGCATTCTTCATCCCTGTCTTTGAAAGATCACCCACAAAGGATCCTCACGTTCTTTTGAAGACCCTGATCAGCGGAAACTTTTTCTGCATAATATTTCTTCTCGTAATATGGAGACTAATGCTTAGATTTCCCTTTTCCAGTTAACCGTTTACTGTTGTTCTTAAAAACACTTATTTATCTGTTTTCTACTACTTAAAACAGCATTTCCTCTCACAATATGGTTACTAATGTGTTAACTTCTTTGTAGTTCACTGGTTGTTACTGTTCACCTAAGTATACTCCATTTCATACTATGGGGCCGAATCAGATGGCCGGTCGGACAGCTGTCCGTAGCCTTACCGTGCGACCGACACGTACCCGGAGCCTGTCTGTCCTGTCGAGTAAGTATGATGCGTATAACTGCCAAAAACACGACCGACACGTAGGCTGTGAATCAAGCCCCATTCTCCGTCTGAGCCGTAACTCCTAAAGAGGAACCGAGGCGCCCGGAAGCAGTATCCATAGCAGTTTCCGGCATGACAAGTACGATGCGTACTTCCTACGCTCCGGATGGGTCGTCACATACGGCACGTCACAGCATCCGGAAAACAAGCATATCAGCTACGATTCGCGCCACAAATCGATACACGGCTACGAGACGGACCAGCTTGCAGTGGGTACGAGATGGAGCAACAAACAGTGTGTACGACACGAACACATCATGAATCCCATTGCGCAGGTCATACCAGTACTCTACATCTATGACCGGATCAGGGACCGACGCCGACGGCGCAGACGGTAAGTCAGACACCTACAACACAAACAAACGACACGTACACGCAAAATGGCACACACACACAGGGGAGCCACATCCTGGCCACTAACAACAGCCCACCATAGGGGTTGCATGGCCAGCACCACTAACACCCTCACCCATAGGGGGCCTGTTGCCCATCACTACTGCCACCCCCACCCATAGGGACTATGTTGCCCATCACCCCTGCCACCCCCACTCACAGGGGACCTGTTGCCCATCACCCCTGCCACCCCCACTCACAGGGGACCTGTTGCCCATCACCCCTGCTACCCCCCACTCACAGGGCTTATGTTGCCCATCACCCCTGCCACCCCCACCCACAGGGCTTATGTTGCCCATCACCCCTGCCACCCCCACTCACAGGGGACCTGTTGCCAATCACCCCTGCCACCCCCACTCACAGGGGACCTGTTGCCCATCACCCCTGCCACCCACACTCACAGGGCTTATGTTGCCCATCACCCCTGCCACCCCCACTCACAGGGGACCTGTTGCCCATCACCCCTGCCACCCCCACTCACAGGGGACCTGTTGGCTATCACCCCTGCCACCCCCACTCACAGGGGACCTGTTACCCATCACCACAGCCACCCCCACTCACAGGGCTTATGTTGCCCATCACCCCTGCCTCCCCCACTCACAGGGCTTATGTTGCCCATCACCCTGCCACCCCCACTCACAGGGGACCTGTTGCTCATCACCCCTGCCACCCCCACTCACAGGGGACCGGTTGTCCATCACTACTGCCACCCCCACCCATAGGGACTATGTTGCCCATCACCCCTGCCACCCACACCCATAGTGCTTATGTTGCCCATCACCCCTGCCACCCCCACTCACAGGGGACCTGTTGCCCATCACCCCTGCCACCCCCACTCACAGGGGACCTGTTGCCCATCACCCCTGCCACCCACACCCATAGTGCTTATGTTGCCCATCACCCCTGCCACCCCCAGCCATAGGATGGGTGATGAGCAACACATCCAGCATACGTAAACATCAGGTATGTCCACAAAATACATCCCCCATGACATCATGACAACAGTGTGTAGTCTGTGACAAATGCCCACAACAGTGATTATGGCTACGAGCATACAATGTAAATAAAAGCACATGTGTGACTAACACATGAGTGTGACATACACAAGGCAAGCATCACCATAGCACTGTGGCAATGTAAAAAGAACACCCCCTCACTGTGTAGAGCAGAAGTTAAGTGGGGGCTCACAAAATGCAGCAGATGTGGAGAATTGTGGTGATGGGGACCAAACCCCTCTCATCACAGTGACCAAAAGGGAAGAGTCATCATGGTCAAAGCTGCAAATAACAAACAGCATGTATGATCCCTGCTCCCAACACATCAAACACTTCTGGGGCAAACTAGTGGTTGTGTCCCATACACACAGAGATGTGGTGAGGCTAACAGTGCTGTGAAAACATAACACTCTCGGCCATGTGCAGACAAGCACCACACATGGGGGCTGACAATGCACACAGCGTACAATGACACAACAGCAGAAGTGAGCATCACCAAGCATGCACACATCTCGAAAATACCAATCAAAACAACATGTGTAGACTGTAGGTGTTAGCTCACAAACTCACATTCCATGCCAGCAATGGCACCCAACAACCAGGATGAATGTGCACAATGATGTGAAATGACTCACAGGGACAGCATGCAAAATCACAGAAACAGCATCCAGACCAAGGCCCACAACAGCAATACCAATGCACTGGTGCAGATGCACAAACAGGCAAACTCACACTGCACATCGGACACAACATGTGTGTATGTGTGTCACAGTATCCCCAGGCAACTACACAACAAATGAGGGGGACTGAACCACAGTGACACAGATGTGTACACAGTGCCATACAAAAGTAAACCAGCATTGGGACACCCTCAGTGGGCAATCAGGTGTTGGGAGATGAGAGGAAGCACAACAGACACATGTGACACAAGCTCGATTGAACACCAACTAACACAGCAAGAGACTGACACACAACACCACTACCCCAAGGGACCAGACAGTGGGGTGACACAAGCATGCATGACACCTCCACTGTGATGACAAAAGCAGATGTCGTACAAACTGGGAAACCCAGACATGTGTCTTGTGCCACAAACGTACATCACACATACACAAACACAAATCACTCAGCATGGCCCCTCCTCCATGGACAAACGGGAGCTAGGGGACCATCCATGCAAACATTCACATCAGTCCACCCTCAACACCACACACCTGAACTGCAACAATGTGTATCTGTGAAGTCCACATGGACAGGTGACATTGCACATGCACCCATGACAAACACAGGAATGTTGGCAGGAACTAAGGTGCACACACACATCACACAAGGACTGTTTACAACCCTGGGGAATGACAGACACACTGCACAGTATGCGGTACATGGCCATGACCTCAAAGGTCATGTAACCTTCAGAATCCCTGCCACAGTCCCAGGACTATGAGATGCCAAGGAGAAACACAGGGCACCCATGCTGACACCAGCCAGCATCACAGCCATGAACCCGACAAGTGGGAGCAGTCACACACACATACAAAGGTCTCAATCACTGAAAACTACCACCTAGGGACAACTACATGATATTGCGAACAGACAAGTGCCTTGAGGAACCCTGACAGTGTCCCATCTGTGTCTGACAACATCATCACCACTGACAAATCCCAATGATGATACACCAATTAACAGTAGTGTGCCATGCACCCACACATCTGGTAGCCCATTGGAAAAGTAGTTGGATGAACCCAGTACCACACAGCAAGCATCAACAACAGGAACATATCAAGGGAACACTGTCTGTGTATGAACAGGGATGTGGACACACACACATGCACATACAACACACACCATGGGCCCAGGCCATGTCACTGGACAACACACTAACTTGAGGGGACACAACTCCTGTGGAAGCCCAGCTGTGCCAAACATATTCACCGCAAGTCCCACTCATGTCTGCAGAACACTTGGTCAGTCAGCCATCAGTTACCACACAATGAAGGCTCTGGTCACAACAGCCTGGGTACGTGAGTCTCCACTAAGTCATCTGCACATACCCAAAACATATGTCTAGCAAGTTGCACAGAGGCCCCAGTTGCTCTTATTAGAATAACGCCCACACCTGTAGGGCCAGTATTGATGAGCACGAAGTATGTGGAAGTGACAATTTGGACAATGGGAAGCACATCATATGTGCAGGGGTGCAAGCCACAGATGTGACCATGCCAATGAAATGCTCACAGAGAGATGTACACAAGTAGTTGATCCAGACACAACCAGGTAGTTGCAAAGGATGACATGTATACCCACCAGAATAGGATACATATCTCATTGACCACAGGGAGTACCTCACATCAACACATCAGTATGGAACATTGTAAACCAAGCATTACAGGTCCAAGGGCATGTAAAACAACATCAACATGATGTACAGCTAAATCAAGTTCACAGGGACAAAGAAAAAAGCTTTATTCAGCATATGAAAAGTGAAACGTCTGTTCCAACAAAAGGCCAATGGCCAGTCCATGTCCAAATGTCAAGGAGTGAACTAGAGTGACAAATTCAGTATATGAAATTCTAAACGACTGTGCAACCAAAAGGCCAATGGCCAGTCCATGTCCAAATGCCAAGGAGTGAACTAGAGTGACAAATTCAGTATATGAAATTCGAAACGTCTGTGCAACCAAAAGGCCAATGGCCAGTCCATGTCAAAATGCCAAGGAGTGAACTAGAGTGACAACTGTCACATCTTGCTTGCCTGCACTGCTAAGGACCGGGGTCATCCCCTCGGAGGGGCATACATGAGGGCAGGCCAGGCACCGCAGGGACAGGATCATGGCGCAGCAGAAGGAGGCAGTGAAGAGGTGGGGGATGCAGGCGAGACACTTGCAACTGCAGTGGAGATGACTGAAGTGGTGGGTGCTGTCACAACTGTGGGGCACAAGTCAGATGGGGTGGGTGCCGGCACAACTCCAGTGGGCAGGTCAGATGGAGTGGATTGGCTCACCACTGCAGTGCCCAAGTCAGATGGGGTGGTCGTGGACTCCAAAGCAGTGCCTACATACATGGGAGCGGAATGGGGGACAGGTGAGGTCGGCAGGGTAGGGGGGGACACGGTCCCCACATCAGTGGCACCAACTGTCTGACCAGGCGTGGAGGAGTAAGTGCTAGGGGGGGATGGCCTTAGCATTTTGGGGATGGTGTATCTGCATGTGGGGGAACCCGGGGCAGGGAGTGGCGGGGGAACCTCTGGAGTGGTGGCCTGGGGGATGGAGGACGGAGACTTTGCCTTGGAGCTGCGTGGTGGCGGGGGGTCTTGCTCTTCTTGCGCCAGGGGGACTTGCGGGTGGGCGTCTCGGTCTGACTGCGCCTGGGGGAGGATGTCCGGGTGTGAGGGGCACTCCCTTCTGTAGGTGGGGACTTCCTCTTCCCCTTGTAATCAGGATCTGCTGGGTCGGTGGGGAAGAGGCCAAGGTCACAGAGGAAGAGCTTCTGGGGGGATGGGGTTGCAGGTGAGGCAAGGTAAGGGGGCTGGGAGGGAGAGGTCTCAGAGGACTGTGGAGTGGTTGTGGATGACTCCGTGTGTGTCAGCAAACCAGCACCTGTGAGTGTGGAATCAGTCCCCTGCGCTTGCTTGTGTGCACGTCTAGCCCTTGGTTTGGGGGTTTCTGTGCTTGGGACAGGTAGGGTGCTAGGAATCGTGGGTGGTGCAGGGGTTAGAGGGGTGCGAGACTGTTGGAGGAGGGACACTGCTGCCGTCAGGGAGGAGGCCACGGACTGGTTGGTCCTCTGTAGGGCAGACATGCCTGAGGAAATGCCCTCCATGAATGACACCAGTTGTGTCAACAGACCTGTGTGTGCATGGAGGACCTTCAGCATCGACGTCTGCCCTACATGGATCTGTCGAAGTAAGTCCACAGACTCCTCACTCAGGGCAGCAGGGGACACAGGGGCAGGGGGTGCGCTGCCTGGCACAAAGGAGACATGCTCACGAACACGGGAGACCACAGGGACCTCTGGGATGAGAGCCGATGGGAGGGGGGTGGTGGTGGTGGTGGCAGTGGCGGAGACAGCCTCACTAGCTGGGGTTTGGTGGCTGCTGACACCCGCCTCCACAAGGGAGTCATCCTCAGAGCTTCTGTGGCCTTCAGCTGGGGGGGATGGTGCTGACGATGCCTCTGTGTGGCTCAACTCGCCCTCCGTGCCACTGGGTCCACCTGACTCCTCTCCTTCTGTCCCTGTAAGGCTCTGTGGCTCCTCCTGGTCCGTGGAGCTGTCCCCTACTGTGGCCGTGGATGTATCTGGATAGGAATAGGAAGTAACAGAACTACATCAGTCACCTGCACCGACTGCACACACCACAGTGAGTACATCACATCACAGGGCAAGCCCTGGCATCATCAGCTGAACACAGCTCAAAGTTCCAACACTGTTTAGGATAAGACAATTGTCATTCTCAACATCAACCATGGCACACATATCCCTCCTTGACTTTCACACATATGTCCATTGCATGTTGGATGCTAACACACCAATGTGCCAACATGCACCACCCACACATTAGTTGTACATGCAAGTGAATATGTAGGAGTATGTCACTATACACACAGCACATCTCTTGCGACTGACTCAGTACAGGTGTCCGGATGAAGGGATGGGCAGAGACTCATTTCACATGATTGGGATGCATGCCGGCAACACACACTATGATGTACTCATGTCCTGATGGGCAAGGCCACAATGGGGTGCATGGTGCACACTTGAACAAAACGCAGGCTTACTCATAGCAAGTTCAATGCCATGGCACTGGGATGCCCTGAAAGTCAGTCAACACTGTCTCCTGTCACAGGGGCAGGGCATCCAGACAACAACAATATGCACTGACTCACAATCCTAGCTCAGGGGTAAAGCTGACTCTGCAGATGACCGGCGCACTTGCCCAACCCGTGCAAACAACATATCCAGAACCCAGAAGAACCCACATCATGCAAATCATTCATATGAGTCTCAGCAAACACAAATCCATGTACATTAACACATCACAGCCTGCAATGCAGGTAACCCAGCTGCACCAGGGACACAGTTGCATACACCATTGTGCGCTGTCAGATGATCACACACCTATATGTCATACAGGTCTTGTCTCCCACAGTCACATTGCAGATGTCATGCTGACCCTCTGAATCATGGACACCCCAGTTGTATGTAGCAACAAGCCACACCCTAATGACACAGAGGCAGACACCTGAGGGCACATGTCACTAAGCAAAACCTGCAATTTCATACACAGGATTGGGATTACAGTGTTTCTGAATGCCCTTGAGGGGGCATGACTGGGCAGGACTAAGTGAAACAGTGTTTTGCCCCGGACAGTAGTCAGGTGGCTAAGTAATTGTGACATACTTGACATACATACTCCTGATGCCCAAAAATTGGAGTCCCCTGCTGCATGGTTTTGTTTGGAATACCCCAGACACATGTTGCGAGTCAGACCAGCAATTGGTACACATCTCAAGGGCACACACAGTTCACATGTCAGATCTCAGGCATTGTGTAAACAATTGACCCACCCATGAAACTGTGGTAAATAATTCTCCTTTACCTGGACTGAATTTGATACAGGAACATAATAAAATAGCTCAGTAAAATGAGAGGCAGAATCCGTGGTATTAGAGGTTCGGAATGGGCTTTATTCCATTAACTCGATTATAATCGGTTGCTCAAATGTTCCGTCACCACGAAGGTTCAGGAAGTGAAGCACACACATTATTGACATGAAATGGCTTTTATAATACATACATTACAATGAAGCGAATACAGTAGGCGTAACAATTGATAAGGAAAATGACGATTTGTCTACGTAACCGAAAATGGGTGTAATAAGGAGTAAAAAGGAACATAATTGGTTATGATGTCATCTATAGGTGGATCTATAAGATAATACTTGGCATAGATGCGCGCGCAGCAGCATGACGTGTGATTGACGTGTAACTAGGGGGTGAAGGGGACTTGACATTTAGCTTTACATGAGGAGACGAAAAGTCTGGGGTTATGTCAACCTAATCCCAAATCATATCTAACATCCTATGTTTAAAGAACTATGTTATCCACAAAGGAAGGACTCTCGGACAGAATCTATTCTATACTGACTGTGTGTGCGTGTACAAGCGTCTAAGTGTCTACACTAAATGCGAGGGCAGGAATCTTCCATAGTAACAGGGCTATGAATTACTTGTATTAAGACAGAGAAACCGGGCTTTTTGCTTGGTATCTGGAAGAATGTTTACTTAAACTACTAGGCAGGAATGCATCGGCTGAGGGGGAAGCAGATACTTCGAAGGTGAAATACAGTTCTTGGCAGAGAATAGGCTGATGTCAGGCTTCGTGAGCCGCGCAGAGAATGAGACAAAGTTCATGGTCACAGATGCAGGCTCAGACTGGAGCTTTCAGAGGCAGAAGGCAAGAGAAGAGTTTGATGACAGAATCAGGGCCTACTTGCCTGGACTGTAAAATGAAGTAACTGAGCCATATAAAGTCGGTGGCCTTTCATACTTAGGAATGGAATATCCGGCCTATTCATGGCGGATCTGACAGAGGACATGTTGACGGTGGACGCACATGTGTTTGCGTCTTCATAACTGGAACTGGAGGGAACATACATGTACTTGTAACATGCACATAGAACCGTTGGGGTCCAAGATAGGGGACATAACTGACCAGAAAAATCCATATTTCCACATTCCCTCCTTGTCCCCTACTTGCCCGTTAAGAGATATCAATCTTCATTAATCCATTGATCTGTTCATATAGCATCATTTGTTCTTCTTTCTTCTTCCGGGATCTTGAATGAAATCTTGGTGGTGGAATACACGATGTGGCACACAGACCACAAATCGCTGGTCCACATTGTAGACATAGACAGCAACTGAATAGTATGAGAAGGCCAATACCTAGGAAGGATAGAACTCTCCATCCCCAGGCTGATATCACACTCCAAAACCAACTGGACCAAGTCCAGGTGCCTGGATTCTGGTGTATCTGGCTTACAATCTTGTGAAGGCGAGTTATAGCTTTATATACAGATGGCGAATTTTCTGGTATGAATACGCAGCAGCTTGATCCGATGACCCTACAAGCTCCGCCTCTATCAGCCAGGATGACGTCAAGGACAAGACGATTTTGAAGCACAACAATCCGCATAGCAGACTGCTCTTCTGTTAAATTGCCTAAGGCGGAAATAGTTTCATTCACTACTGCTTCAAGGGTTCTAGTTAATCTACGTATCAGCTTGCTATTAGTAACAGTACCTATATAGGGAAAGATGCCTTTATTGAAATCTACATACTTGTCCCATGCCGTCTCAGTATAATCGACAATTGGGAGATCTCTCCGCTCTCTATTGTGTACTAAATGAATATTTCTATAATAATCAGGAGGAGCTAGGAAAACAGGTGGCAAAAGGAATGCAATGTAGCAGGTACCATCCCAATCTAGAGGTAGACGCATATATGCAGTCTGACCACATATAAAGTAGGAGTGGCGATAAGCTCTAAATGAAGATTTGCCTTGATCACTAAATTCTACTGTAGTAGTGCATTTACTATGGCCCATATGTATGGAACCAACCTTTCTTACACACAATTCACCTTTTGCTGGGAATACTGACATGGTGGGTAAGACTAGTTCAACTTCGGATACGACATTTAGAATCATGAGATTAGGTGTAAAATTACCTAATCCATATACTTCATTTTCTAGATCAGTTCCTGTTCTTTTGGGGCGACCCTCCTTGTCAGGGTAGCAGACCTTGAGTAAAACTAGGTTTAGGTTTCCCCATACCCACTGATCTTGGTAAACTGCTGTGTCTGAGTCTATGGAATTGATTAAACTAAACCATGCTCCACAGGAGCCATTATATGTAAATGGATGTGGAAAGAAAGGCAAGACTCCTTCATAATTCTGATAGGGAGGGAGTCGGCCACACACCCAACAATTAGTTGCATTACTAGTCTGATGGGAATGATGTAACATACTAATGAAAGTGTTATTGCGCAGCGCAAGTCTATAGGACAATTCATGCGGGGGTAAGTCACTAAAAGAATGTTCTGCAATAACATTGTGAACATTTCTGGCAATAGGGTAATATATGTGCAACAACATACTGGTAATAATTATTAAAAGACTTAAGGAAAACAAAATTAATAATGTCACTATACAATGGCTACGCAGTGATTTACAATACGCCTGTCGTTTCATCATTTTCGCGACTGTCCATGATTCAGGTCTAGAGGATACATGTCAGAGACAGATTCAACCGCTTCACCTAGGAGAGGACTTAAACAATCAAATCGTCTGACGTCCTAGGCCTCAATTTAATTTTATAAAGTTCTGTTTCAGTCTTTTCAACCAAAGGAAGTTTTGAATCAGTCTGTGAGGGAGTGCAGGGCACAGTGTCTATATCCGAGGATTGTCCATGGAATTTCTTGATATGACTTGAATGAATCCAGCCCTTGCGGCCCTCGATCTTCACGGCTGTTCTTGTGGTCAGCAGAACCAACTTGGGTGTCTTCCACCTGGGCTCCAGCTGAGTCTTTCGGTCGAAATTTTTCACAAACACGAAATCACCCGGAACTACGTCATGGGGTTTCACCTCAGTGTTGTCGGGAAATGCTGCAGCAACCTGTGAACGACAAGATTGTAGTGCAGACATCAAGGAGGCCAAGTAATCTGTCAGCATATTACAGTCGATATCAGTTATTTTGCGTGGTACAGGCGTCCCCCACATATTTGGTGGTCTGCCGAAGATCACCTCATACGGGGATAGCCCTGTTCGAGAGTGTGCTACCATTCTCATGTAAAAAAGTGCAACTGGTAACGCTACTATCCAGTCGACACCTTTTTCTCGGCATATTTTGGACAATCTAATTTTCAGGATCTGGTTATGTCTTTCTACGAGACCTGCTGCCTCGGGGTGTCGGACACAGTGGAATTTCCACTGATATCCTAACAGAAGTGAAACATGTTTCATTAATTCGGATGAGAACGGCTGGCCGTTATCTGAGTAGACAACACGTGGTAAACCGTAGCGTGGGAAGAATTCTCGAACTAACTGTTTGGCAGTAGTCGGGGCAGTGTAATCTGAAACCGGGTATGCCTCCGTCCAACGGGACAGAGCGCAGACAACTACGAGAACATATTTGAATCCTCGACATCGTTCCATCTGGATATAATCCATCTGGAGGACTTCAAAAGGGTGATCAGGAGGATGAAATCCACCCTGTTCTACGGGAACGCTTTTTCCTGGGTTGAACTGGCAACAGATCATACAGGTACGTACTTTTTGTTTGGCTGCTGCTCGTAAATGTTTATTGAACCAAATGTGTTGAATGCTGTCTAGCATAGCTTTTTCTCCTAGATGGGCTGGGCTATGTATAGTGTTAACTATAACTTGGACCATTGAATCAGGAAGGAACCATACAGACTTTTCTTTCATCATCCATCCTTGGTCCGTTTGGATCCCTCCTAATTCAGCCCATTTCTTTATTTCGTCTGGTGTAGCATGTGTCTGTATGTCAATTACGTCAAGAGTAGGATCTCTAACTGTCATACAATGTGTCGGCATCGGAACTATTGTCTTTGTCATGTCGGATGTTTGGGTTTGAGCAGTCTGTTTAGCTGTTCTGTCGGCTAGATCATTGCCTTGAGAAATGATATCAATAACTTTCGTATGAGCCTTACATTTCATAATTGATATTGCAGTAGGTAGATGTATTGCATCTAATAAGGCATGAATGAGGGGTCCGTGCTGAATGTGGGCACCATGGGAAGTTAAATAACCTCTCTCTCGCCACAGCACGCCGAAGTCATGTACAACTCCGAATGCATAACGTGAATCAGTGTATATGTTGACTTTTTTACTTGTGGCTTGAATACAGGCTTGTGTCAGAGCGATGAGCTCTGCGGCTTGAGCTGACAAAGTATTTATACGATTAGTTTCAATGACTTCAGTATCTGTTGTGACTGCATAAGCAGCCACCAACTCTCCTGTACTTGTTCTCATACATGAACCATCTACATACAATGTCAGGTCTGGATCTGACAATGGAACATCTGTCAAGTCTTGTCTAGGTTTCGTCGTTATAGTAATAACTTCAATACAGTCATGGGCTAGTGGGTCTGTTCCGGTTACTGGCAAAAGTGTGGCAGGATTCAATGTGTTACAGCGTCTGATTTCTATGTGTGGCTGAAACAATGTAAGCTCGTACCCTGTAAGTCGTGCTATAGTCAAGTGTTGTGTTTGCGTTCTATTTACAAGAACCTCTACTGCATGTGGTACTTGAACTGTCAATGGATGTCCTAACACTATGGCATCGCTTTGTCTAATTGCTAAAGCTGTCGCTGCTACTGATTTCAGGCATGCAGGCAAAGCCTGAGCTACGGGATCTAGTGTACTAGAAAAATAAGCACATGGTTTGTGTGCTCCTGCTTGTTCCTGTGTGAGTACTGACAAAGCAGTACCTTCGCGTTCTGTAACAAAGAGTGTAAACTGTTTTCTGTAACATGGTGTTGCTAAAACGGGTGCTTGACATAAAGCTTTCTTTAGGCTTTCAAAAGCTTGCGTATCTTCCTGGGTCCAAGGGGGAATAGTCGATGTGGCTGCCTCCTGTGTTGTCAACTGAATGAGTGGTTTTGCTAGGAATGCATATTGCGGGATCCACTGTCTACAGTATGAAGTGAGGCCTATGAAAGCCCGCACCTCCTTTTGTGTCTTGGGTATTGGCATGTTAGCTATTAACTGAATGCGGTCTGGTGTAAGCTGCCTTCCCTCCTTGGACAGCGAGTGTCCAAGATAAATAACTCGCTGGACACAGAATTGCAGCTTAGAAGGGGACACCTTGTGCCCCTTTTCGGCTAGAAATTGTAAAACTGTCAGTGATGCTTTTTCACATTCAGGTTCGCTTCGGGCGGTGATCAGCAGATCATCGACGTATTGAAGCAGAGCAGTGTTAACTGGCATGTGGATACTGTCAAGTTCTCGTTTCAGTGCTTGGCTATAGATGCTGGGGCTTTCTGTAAATCCTTGAGGTGCGCGTGTGAATTTAAAGCTACGCCCATTTAAACTAAATCCGAACAAATATTGGCTTTCCGGATCTATTGGGACGCTGAAAAAGGCATTCTTGAGATCGATTACAGTAAAGAATGTTGCTTCGGAATCAATGGCTGTCAGTAATGACGAGATATCTGGGACCACAGGGAATTGTGGCACAATGCATTTGTTTAACTCGCGCAGATCAATAACCAATCGATAGACTGGCGGGGCCTTTGGATCTGTTCGTTTAAGAATCGGAATTATTGGTGAATTACATATATTGGAGTCAGTTTCTACAACCACTCCTTGGGCAATGAGTTCGTCAATGATTTGCAGTAAAGCCATTACAGCATCTGGTGGTAACTTGTATTGTCGCATTCGTGGTAGCACCACTCCTGCCTTTAATGTGACTCGATATGGTGTAATATTCATGCAACCAACATCAGTAGGGCCTTGCGCCCATAAATGTGTGGGTAAAGTCTGTAATCGGGGATCCATGTCTCTAGACACATAATGACCTTTAAAATCACGTAAAAACAATCTTACTCCTTCCGGAGAACAACATATTATGGCTCCTAGAGCTTTTAACGTTTTTATTCCTAATAGATTTTCTGGACATGATTTAGTAAGCAACAAATCGGTAGTTCGGGTCAAAGGTCCTATCGTAAGTGGAAGAGGTTGTGATACTTCATTAACAATAGGCTTTCCTGAAAAACCAAGGGAAATATTCTGTGAGCCTGAGAGGGGTGCCCCTGGAACTTCACTACGTTTTATAGTTGTTCGACTTGCCCCTGTATCGAGTAAAAATTTTCTATCTTGACCTAATAATTCACTGTGTACATAAGGTCCTTCTTGATCTACAGGTATCTCGATTAGGGGTAAGTCAACTTCCCTCTCTAGGCTAGTTCATGCGTAACGCTGATACTCAGGATATTCATACTGTGCGGTCTGATACATTTGTCGTGTTGTTGTCTGTGTGGCAGCAACAGGCAATGGTGGTGCAGCTGGCACAAACTGTATTGGCTGTTGTGCGGCTGGCATGGCCTGGGCATGCTGCAAAGCTCCTTGTTCATTCTGATCTTGTCTGAGTGGCCGTGATCTTTCTTGTGTTTTACCTATGGCGATATTATGTTTTAAAACTGGACAATCGTGTACATAATGACCTGGCTTTTTGCAATAATTGCATGTCCCTTTTACAGGTCCGGCTGAATCACCGGAATGTGTCATACCCTTCTTATGTCCTTCAGCTGGAACTGTCTGGGAAACTAACATTTTCATTTTCGTGTCTTTCATGCGTCTGTGTTCATGTTCTTGTTCCTCTCTAATTCTATTGTGATGGTATTGTAACATTTGTAACATTTGTGATGGAGTGTTACCTTGCCAGGTACTCTCGAACTTTAATACTCTATTCTTTACTGGGGGCAGGGCATTTTCTACTAATTTTGTTACAAACAGATGTGGGTATGATTCGCTACTTGCTTTTATGCCACTATTTATACCAAAACATTTTTCAAATCGGGCATAGTAATCACTAGTGTCCTCATCTTGCTTCTGTTTACAGGCTGAAATTGTACCCCAGTCTTCCTTTTTCGTAGTTAATAAACGCGGCAGTACCTGTACTAGTAATCCTGGTAATGCCTTAGTTTTGTCCCCAAGCCCTGCTCCTGCAGTTCGGGCCTTTTCTTCTGCTTCTAATACTGACCATTCTATCTTTTGGTCTCCTACCTCCCACTCTTTTTCCTTGAGTTTCTCATAAATGCCAGCAGGCATCAATACCTTTAATATTGTCATAATGTCGGGGTAGGTATACTCTCCCATGAGTAACATGTCTTTAATTTCTCGGTGAAAACCCGCTGGGTCTTTGTCATGACTGGGTACCACTTTCTTCATTTGTAACAATTCTATTTTCGATATGGGCGTATATACAAATACGCGTTTAAACTGATTGTCCTCGCCCTTTATTGGGTGCACTTCTCGTAAGGGATTCTGTCTATCCATGTGATACGTAGTTCTTTCCTTGACGGGCAATGGAACATGTTCTGAACATACAAAAAGAATATATTGCTTTCTTGATTCTAGAATTTCTTTAATTAATTTAGTACCTGGACCTCTCCATCTATTCGTGAGCAATTCAGTCAATATGTCGGGTAAGGGACCAGGATCTGAATGTTGACTCCGATATAGTATAATGAGTTGTTGAATCATATAAATCCCAGCTAACCTCTGTTCATCTGGGGTGAGATTCAAAAATGTGCGTACTACTGTATCATCACTATATTTTCCGGGACTGTCCACCCAATGGACAGCTGCCCTGGCTAAATCTTGTTCATCCATAGAATCGAGGAAATGATAACCCCTTCGTTCTCGGAGTAACTTGTCAGCTGTTTGGAACGAATGCTCGTTAGACCTTATATGGACTATGGGTGTTGGGAAACCCCTGTTATTGTCTGGACATATCGGGCGTATCGGATCAATAAGACATCTCGTACTATTACAAGATCTTCTTTTACCTACATAGGCTATAGTTTCTGACTGTCCTGTGGGCAGTCCTGACCCTTCTTCCTCGCTTTGTTCGAACTGGTCTACCTCTAATCTCTCTTCGTGCAGGCGTTCTATTTCTTTACGGATCTTTCGGCACATGGCTATTATACAATTTTGCTTATCATGTCTCCCTTCTGATATATTCTGGCTCCATCGGGTAAGAATTTGCATTTCTTCCGGGTCTACCCCCGGTCGGTCTTCATTTCTGATCACACAATTTATGAGGAAACGCAGCAGTTCCCCCTGTATCTCCACTTTCTGGTATTCCATAGCTCTGTTAATACATTCTGGATCTCGCCCTGTCTGGACAAAATGGTATATTTTATCTAGATGTGCAGTCATTCCTGGTAACTTCCCTAAATACACTGCGGCTCGTCTGATACGTAATGATGCTAGGGTCATTTCGTCCTCTTTTCCAGGCACAGGGTCATATCTACAATCTATAAGAAGTTCCTTAAGCGCACGGGCGCTAATGAGTTTGGGTGTACGTGAATGTCCTGACTCTTGAAATGTAAGTTTATTTATTCTGGGTGGCGTAGAAAAAATATTGGTAGCACCTCCCGTAGCCCCATCTGGGGTGTCGGGTGTGAAAGGATTCGTTGAACGTGATACAGCAACTATAGGTGTGGACACAGCCATAGAAGTAGCTGTAGGAACAGATGTAGAAACAGATGTGCTTGCCAGAACTTGTGGCTGTAGAGATACGGGTGCCGGATCTTGGTGTTGAACCTCCCTGACAGGCGGTCTATGTGGGGCGGAATTTGCATACTCGGGAGCTGCGTCATCTAAATATGAGGAAAGAAAAACATCTTCTGCTGTTCTAGGATGCCCCTTAGGATGTACCTTTACTGGGAACAATGGGGGTGGCAAGTCTTTCGGCATTTCTGGGGTAGCCTTAGGTAATCCTTCGGCCAGAAGGGGATACATACCATTCATAAGGGCATTTCTTTGTCTGTCTACTTGTTCTGATTTCACTCGGATACCTTCCTCAATTAATAGATTTTCTTGAACTTTATTGGAATTCTCTTTACTCTTCTCTTCCAGTCTACGTGCTTTTTCTGTTCGTCTATGTGATTCCTTACGCCATAATTCAATGGCATCTTTCTGTGACTGTCTGACTTTCCTTTTCCATAACTCTTCTTCTACTTTCATGATGCACTCTGCATCCCAGGTTCCCGCTGTGGGCCACCTCTGACTTTCTGGTAATTCCTTGGTGTAGTCTACCCATAAATCAAGAAATAATATGGCATCTAAGCCATGTTTATGATACATGAAGTACCCTGGGGTGTCCCTAGGAGGAATAGGAACGGCTTCTTCGAGTACCCCTTTTCTTGTAGTGATCTGTCTTAGTTTCGAAAAGAACGGCATATTGAGAACTGACTTTATACTTGATTTTGACCAACTGACCCGATACTTGATTTTGAACAGACTTAATACAATAAATACGATAAGGAACAGTCATTCATACCACAATATACAGAACGTATTTAAACATATTAAACATTAAACATTAAACCCTTAACTGAAACAACAATGATGATCGTCTGCATAACTAATCACCAAGCTTAATTCTCGACAATAACTAGACACTTCGGAATACTTGATATACTGCTAAACAGTACAGATACACTGCTAAAACAGTGCAGACCGGATTTGTGTACCCAAACCCGTCTTGACCGGCACAACCTATGTGCACGTCAGAAATGCCTCCCCGGCAATGGTACTCACCGGGTAGCTTCGGAAACGGAAGGCCTCGGTAACTTGAACTTGAATCGGAACTGGACTCGACTCGACTCGTCGGACACTGGGCTTGACTTCGGACTGGTGGGTCTCTGTGTACCTCGGATCTTGCTCTCTCAGCTAGGCTCTGGTCGGGATACTTCGCACTTCTCACCGCCTCGTCTGGGTGTTGATCGCAGTCTCAGTCGCCCCCGCTTGACCGGAGGGAACTACAGGAAATCCTGCTGGTACGCGTTATTGTCCGTCCAGCTGTGGCAGGAGACCGGGCCTGCAACGCACCGCCGGCGCGTGAGATGAGAAAGTGTCCCTGTTCGGGCGCCATTCATGTGGTAAATAATTCTCCTTTACCTGGACTGAATTTGATACAGGAACATAATAAAATAGCTCAGTAAAATGAGAGGCAGAATCCGTGGTATTAGAGGTTCGGAATGGGCTTTATTCCATTAACTCGATTATAATCGGTTGCTCAAATGTTCCGTCACCACGAAGGTTCAGGAAGTGAAGCACACACATTATTGACATGAAATGGCTTTTATAATACATACATTACAATGAAGCGAATACAGTAGGCGTAACAATTGATAAGGAAAATGACGATTTGTCTACGTAACCGAAAATGGGTGTAATAAGGAGTAAAAAGGAACATAATTGGTTATGATGTCATCTATAGGTGGATCTATAAGATAATACTTGGCATAGATGCGCGCGCAGCAGCATGACGTGTGATTGACGTGTAACTAGGGGGCGAAGGGGACTTGACATTTAGCTTTACATGAGGAGACGAAAAGTCTGGGGTTATGTCAACCTAATCCCAAATCATATCTAACATCCTATGTTTAAAGAACTATGTTATCCACAAAGGAAGGACTCTCGGACAGAATCTATTCTATACTGACTGTGTGTGCGTGTACAAGCGTCTAAGTGTCTACACTAAATGCGAGGGCAGGAATCTTCCATAGTAACAGGGCTATGAATTACTTGTATTAAGACAGAGAAGCCGGGCTTTTTGCTTGGTAGCTGGAAGAATGTTTACTTAAACTACTAGGCAGGAATGCATCGGCTGAGGGGGAAGCAGATAATTCGAAGGTGAAATACAGTTCTTGGCAGAGAATAGGCTGATGTCAGGCTTCGTGAGCCGCGCAGAGAATGAGACAAAGTTCATGGTCACAGATGCAGGCTCAGACTGGAGCTTTCAGAGGCAGAAGGCAAGAGAAGAGTTTGATGACAGAATCAGGGCCTACTTGCCTGGACTGTAAAATGAAGTAACTGAGCCATATAAAGTCGGTGGCCTTTCATACTTAGGAATGGAATATCCGGCCTATTCATGGCGGATCTGACAGAGGACATGTTGACGGTGGACGCACATGTGTTTGCGTCTTCATAACTGGAACTGGAGGGAACATACATGTACTTGTAACATGCACATAGAACCGTTGGGGTCCAAGATAGGGGACATAACTGACCAGAAAAATCCATATTTCCACAAAACACACAACAGAGTCACGGGAACTGATGCTGACTGGAACCTGAAGCATAGCTGACTGCAGGGACACAGTGCCCTAGTGACACAAGCAACAGACTGTAGGGGCCACACCTATGGAACAGATGAGGAGGGTGCATCACACAAATGAGGGACCTGATTTTGGGACTACAAGTCCTACGTAATGTGGAAGTGTGACCAGGACAAAAGACTGCTATTTGCATGTCAGACATAGTACACAGATCTGGCATGGACTTACCCCCTTCCTGCTGCTGTCTGGCCTTCAGCTGCCTATCCAGGTCCGGGAAGACCACCGCCAGTATCCGGAGCATGTGGGGAGTCAGGGTCCGGTGTCCGGCCCTCCTGCGTGGAGGTGACAGCTTCAGCTGGACTCTAGCTATCCTCCGGGTCCAGCCCCGAAGGTCCTGCCACCTCTTCTGGCAGTTGCGGATGCGGCGCTTGTAGACCCCCACAGAATGAACAGCCCGGGCGATGGTCAGCCAGATCTCCTGCTTCTGGTGGGCATCGACCTGTGAGGATGACAAAGTGAAAAGTACATTAACACACATGCCCCAGATTTGTGCAGCACACAATTGGATATACATGTCATAATCACAAAGGGAAATAAATTACACAGGTAGTGCAACCATGGTAGAATCAAAAAGGGGGAAATGAGAAAGGGCTTTTGTCAACCAGGTCCAGCATACATGCCCGAAGAACTAGATAAACAGTATTGGTATGCAGTTCCTATTAAAAAAGACAGGTTGTAAGCGAGAATCAGAAGATACTATAAGGAGTAATAGAACAGGAGAGTAATCTCCTTATCGGAAAAAGGCCCTCACACACCCGGCAAGTAGGTGTCTTGCTTCATCATCGGGTCTGCTCCTACTCGGGCCGGCGCTGCTGCACCCATGATGGGGCCTACTTCGCGGAGATCTTTATTCCTTAGGCTGACGGGTGACATGCAAGTAAGGGTCCTAGAGTTGTGTAGGTGAAAGTGATGTGTGGAGTAAAGTGAAATTTAAAATAGGCAAAGATAGTCCAATAAAAACAATTTTAATGAGGTTGGCTACTTCCCTAATTAAAAAGAAAAAATGCGCGTATATTCACTCAATGGTGTGAGGTTCTACGCTTATAAATGAGGTCGACGTGTTTCTTGCCCTTATATCAAGTAGATGGCAATTCCTCAGGACCTATGGAGTACTACCTACACTTTTTGGTAGTAGTCACCTAACACTTATTAGTGAGAAGTGACCACCATTACAGCACCCTAAAAAGTGATGGTACATGTAGTTCCAAAGTAAAAAGTAACAACCTGTAATGTAAACACAGTTACAACCGTCAGAATAAAACAACAGCAATATTGTGTCTATTTAAGACAAGTAGTATTAATTAGACTGGTGCACCAAAATGGTTTATGCAGTGCATCACACGCATGCAAATGGCCAGTGAATCATGGCATGCTTAGTGCACAAATCCTATGTTTAATAAATGTGTGAGCTTGTTGATGATGAAAACTTAAACTGGTAGAAGTTACAGCAAGTGTATGTAAATAAAATATAAAACCTCACCCTATTTGGGTCAGTTGTGGGCCATAGCAGTACCGGCCGCTGTAGACACTGAACTCTAGTGTCCTGTTATATGGTGAGAATGGTTTAGCTAGACAGAGACACTTAAAAATGCTAACAACAATGAACAAATTAAGATGCCAATGCGGGGAAAACAAAATATTTAGGCACTAACTACAAAAGGGTATGGAACCCGTAGGGTTAGAGTAGGCGGAATGTTCTGTCTCGTAAGGTATTTCATGCAGAAAAGTGCGTGTTAAAAAGTCTGCCACATAAATTCGCTGGGTAGACCAAGTATTGCCCTGGTGGTGCAAATAATATCCAGTTAAGGTTAATGAGGCGTTGGGGGGCGCAAGAACAACAAACAAGGTTAAAAATAGCGCTGTCGTTCGCCACCCGTAGAGACACCCTTCATGTTGAAAAATGCGTCGTGGCCTACAAAAGCGAGAATGCATAAGCGCACACGCTGCCAGGATTTAATGCAACAGAGGACCCAGGATCACGCGCATTTACTCACGGTTCCCCAGGAAGGAGTGCGGCGTTGATCCTACCCTTCAATCGGCCAGTCCGAGTAGTCGTGTATGCAGTATACGTCTTGACAAATATAGCGGACAGTGCAGCCGAGGAGGGCGGCGCCATCAGCTACTTCCGGGTGACTACTAGTGCGCGAACCTGGGAAGGGCGCCATGTTGGAATAATCGTAACACAGCCAATATCAGAATCATGTGATCGTAATGTGGTCCAATCAGAGCCTCGGGATTTCAGAGGCGGTGATAAACCATGTTTTGCAGGAAAGGGTTTTATGAAGAGTTTAAGCAATGGTAATCAATCACGGCATCGGACGCGGTGATTAATAATCTGAATTAATTGTGCTAAGGGGTAAAGGCTGCTTAAAAATAAAGAAGGCGAATGTGCTGCAGGTAATTGCTGGTTTTCGCCAATAACAAATAATGAAAGTTATAGTTAAGGTAGACAGTCATGCGAAATCAACCTAATGGTGCAGAGAGTCAAATGATGGTAAAGGTCAAAGCCCCCTCACGTAGAGGTGGGATACTAAGTCATAGGAGGTGTGTCGCGAGTAGCATCATCAGGAGATATCAAAAACCATCAATTGTATGCTGGATGGAAACCTACTGTCAAGCGATGTTAGTGCGTATCTTTAGTTAACAGATCACTTAGTCATGAGGTTAAAAGACTCCAGGGGATGTCTTCATTAAGTCCTGTTTTGTCTGACGACAATCTAAGGACTCACCGTTGTTCCAGGCGAAACAAGGTATCCCTGGACACACCTGGGTGTGATTCCAAGATGCACCATTCAAATGACTCAGGGGGATGTTGGACGTCTTTCAAATGTGTGGTCATTTTAGTGTTGGTCTTGGAGCATCTAAAATTGCTCCTGTGTTCCATCATTCGTGTTTTCACCGATCTTGTAGTCATTCCTATGTAAGAAAGGTTGAATCTACACTTCACTATGTAGATGCAATTGGAGGTGTTGCAATTAGTATGTTTAGTCAAACGCCAGATCATGCCATTGGGGAAATTTAGTTCTTTGGTGACCTTAGTTTGAGGACCAACTGAACATGACCCACAAGGAAAATGTCCCTGAATGGGTGGCAGGTCCCATAATGTTTTTTGTGCATTGTTGTGGTGTTTCCTGGGTCTTGTGTGTATCAACATGTATTTTATGTTGCTGGTTCGTTTGAAAGCGAACCTGGTTATGGTGAGATTCAATGTGCCAGTATTGAGGATGTCCCAATGTTTGAGAATAATATTCCTTAATCAATTGGAATCAGAGGTGTTTGTGGTGACACAAGTGATGGTTTTGTCTGGTTCTCTAATTCTATCCTCCAACAGACCATCACGGTTCCGAGGATGTGAACCTACTGGTTACCTTGGATGTTGAGGCCCTCTACACCAATATCCCCCAGAGAGCAACCCTTGATGTCATTGAGGATACCTTAAACAATGCTGAGTGGGATTCACCCACCCCGGTGTCATTCATTATGGAGTGCGCCACCATTGCACTAACAGAAAACTATTTCCAGTTTGATACCCAACTTTATCATCAGACACAGGGTACATCGATGGGCAGCACTTTCGCTCCTAGTCTGGCATGCATGTACATGTCGGCCTTTGAGGAGCGCAAGTTCTTCCACCCTGAAAACCCATACATCTCCAATATTTTGCTATGGAAACGGTTTATCGACTACATACTCATTCTCTGGAAGGGAGACCACAACAAGTGCAACGAGTTCTGAAATTGGATTAATACTCTGAACCCCTTTTTGAAATTCACCAACACCATCTCAACAGTCGAAATCCCCTTTCTCGATCTGTTGATAAAACTGGAGGCAGGGACAATCTCCACCACCCTGTATCGTAAACCTACTGACAGAAACAGTCTCCTACTCTTCAGCAGTCACCACCCCAGAGCCCTCAGACATAACTTACCATTCGGTCAGTTCCTCCGCATTAGGAGGAACTGTAGTACCCTTAATGACTACAAAAGAGAGGCAGACACTTTAAAACAAGATCTTCTTCGACGTGAATATCCCAGACAGGTGATCGATAAGGCTTACAAAAGGGCTAGAAACAACAACCGTGATGGTGTGTTGGAGGATAGAATTAGAGACCCAGACAAAACCATCACTTGTGTCACCACATACACCTCTGATTCCAATCGATTAAGGAATATTATTCTCAAACATTGGGACATCCTCAATACTGGCACATTGAATCTCACCATACCCAGGTTCACTTTCAAACGAACCAGCAACATAAAAGACATCGCTTGACAGTAGGTTTCCACCCAGCATACAATTGATGGTTTTTGATCTCTCCTGATGACGCTACTCGCGACACACCTCCTATGACTTAGTATCCCACCTCTACGTGAGGGGGCTTTGACCTTTACCATCATTTGACTCTCTGCACCATTAGGTTAATTTCGCATGACTGTCTACCTTAACTATAACTTTCATTATTTGTTATTGGCGAAAATCAGCAATTACCTGCAGCACATTCACCTTCTTTATTTTTAAGCAGCCTTTACCCCTTAGCACAATTAATTCGGATTAGTCATCACCGCGTCCAATGCCGTGATTAATTACCATTGCTTAAACTCTTCATAAAACCCTTTCCTGCAAAACATTGTTTATCACCGCCTCTGAAATCTCGAGGCTCTGATTGGACCACATTACGATCACAAGCGCAGAGATACCCCCTGGGGTGATTCAGCGCTATATAAAATTATAAATAAATAAATGATTCTGATATTGGCTGTGTTACGATTTTCCAACATGGCGCCCTTCCCAGGTTCGCGCACTAGTAGTCACCCGGAAGTCGTTGATGGCGCCGCCCTTCTCGGCTGCACTGTCCGCTATATTTGTCAAGACGTATACTGCATACACGACTACTCGAACCGGCCGATTGATGGGTAGGATCAACGCCGCACTCCTTCCTGGGGAACCGTGAGTAAACGGGAGTGATCCTGGGTCCTCTGTTGCATTAAATCCTCGCAGCGTGTGCGCCTACGCATTCTCGCTTTTGTCGGCCACAACGCATTTTTCAACATGAAGGGTGTCTCTACGGGTGGCGAACGACAGCGCTATTTTGAACCTTGTTTGTTGTTCTCGCGCCCCCCAACGCCTCATTAACCTTAACTGGATATTATTTCCACCACCAGGGCAATACTTGGTCTACCCAGCGAATTTATGCGGCAAACTTTATAAGACACACTTTTCTGCATTAAATACCTTACGAGACAGAACATTCCGCCTACTCTAACCCTACGGGTTCCATACCCTTTTGTAGTTAGTGCTTAAATATATTGTTTTCCCCGCATTGGCATCTTAATTTGTTCATTGTTGTTAGCATTTTTAAGTGTCTTTGTCTAGCTAAACCATTCTCACCATATAACAGGACACTAGAGTTCAGTGTCTACAGCGGCCGGTACTGCTATGGCCCACAACTGACCCAAATAGGGTGAGGTTTTATATTTTATTTACATACACATGTTGTAACTTCTACCAGTTTAAGTTTTTATCATCAACAAGCTCACACATTTTTTAAACATAGGATTTGTGCACTAAGCATGCCATGATTCACTGGCCATTTGTATGCGTGTGCTGCACTGCATAAACCATTTTGGTGCACCAGTCTAATTAATACTAATTGTCTTAAATAGACACAATATTGCTGTTGTTTTATTCTGACGGTTGTAACTGTGTTTACATTACAGGTTGTTACTTTTAACTTTGGAACTACAGGTACCACCACTTTTTAGGGTGCTGTAATGGTGGTCACTTCTCACTAATAAGTGTTCGGTGACTACTACCAAAAAGTGTAGGTAGTACTCCATAGGTCCTGAGGAATTGCCATCTACTTGATATAAGGGGAAGAAACATGTCAACCTCATTTATAAGCATAGAACCTCACACCATTGAGTGAATATACGCGCATTTTTTCTTTTTAATTAGGGAAGTAGCCAACCTCATTAAAAAATTTTGAGTGGACTATCTTTGCCTATTTTAAATTTCACTTTACTCCACACATCACTTTCACCTACACAACTCTAGGACCCTTACTTGCACGTCAACCATCGGCCTAAGGAATAAAGATCTCCGCGAAGTAGGCCCCATCACGGGTGCCTGATCGGGCATTGCAGCGCTGGCCCGAGTAGGAGCAGACCCGATGATGAAGCAAGACACCTACTTGCCGGGTGTGTGAGGGCCTTTTTCCAATAAGGAGATTACTCTCCTGTTCTATTACTCCTTATAGTATCTTCTGATTCTCTCTTACAACCTGTCTTTTTTATTAGGAAGTGCATACCAATACTGTTTATCTAGTGCAACCATGGGGAATGAAAACTCACATGCATGTCTGACATGTTAACAATGCCTGGATAGTTTAAGCTTGCAATATTGCACTTTAGCAGCAGGAAAACTATTCATTACATGTACCTACACACTTTGGTGGATGAAAGTAGTCAGTGAGAATGCTTGCCACTGGTGTACACACTGCTAGTACTGCTAGTCAGACAACATTCAAAATTAAGAAGGCAGTGGACAGCACACTCACCTGCTCCCCTGATGTCCCTTAGAGCTTTCTGTACTCTGGAAGGAGCCCGTCCAGCAGGGCCTGGTTCTCCTCCTCAGTGAAGGCTGGGGCCCTCTCCAGAGTACGTGCCATAGCAGGAGCCAGAGGATGCATAGACAGCAGCAGTGGTAGCAGGGATGTGGTCCAGTAGCATGTAGTGCAGCCAAGTGAGCTCCCTGGGGGCCAGCCAGCCTTATATCTGTGCTGCAGAGGCAGACTCTGTGCCATGTGTCCCAAGTGATAGGTCCAACACAGTTGCATTCTATGAATCTGGCCAATCCATTCAAAATTACGACTCGTACATGCCTTCTGCATCGTTCAAATCTTCACCTTCATTGAAATTGCAACATTGTTGTAGGCATCCAACTGAATTTGCAGTGCACAACTCGTACAAGTTTTGAATCCGCATCCGTCTCCATGACAGTCCTGAGCCAATGGGTGCGCCCGTCTCGTTTAACTGATTGTACATCGCGTATTTTGAACATACACATGCACCCGTCTCCATACGATTCAATGGCCAAGGCGTACGCCTGTCTCGGACCATGCCTGTCCGACGCGTATGCATGATAGTCACCCGCGTCGGACCTCATTGGATTCAATGACAAAGCGTACGCATGGCTCGGTCATGAACCGTGCAATGCGTACGCATTGTCACCCGCGTCGGACCTCATTGGATTCAATGACAAAGCGTACGCACGGCTCGGTCATAAGCCGTGCAATGTGCACGCATTGTCACCCGCGTCTGACCTCATTGGATTCAATGACAAAGCGTACGCACGGCTCGGTCATGAACCGTGCAATGCATATGCATTTTCACCTGCGTCGGACCTCATTAGTGTGACTATTAGATGGATGCAACACACAAATACTGGCCATGGACACCTGCGCACACCTGCCACACTATAGCATTGGCCACACAGTGTCCCATGGCATGTAAGGCTGCATTCTCTGGGTGTTTGAGGGGGCCACAGCTGTTTTTTTGTCTGGCACTTTGTGCAGCCACTCCCAGGCTGTTATCTTGTACATGGGGGCAGAGTCCTTTGTGTGTTGTGCACATTACCACTGTGATGTGCAATTGGACAGTAATGGGCATGAGTGAAGGCCACAGTGTCAGGTTGGATATGTTTAAGACATGTCACATACACCCTGAGTCCTGGGGGTGATGGCATGTACGTCACAGTGAGACCTGTAGCCCCAATACTGATGTGCACCCACAGTCTGTGTGCATGTTGTGTCTCAGATGTGTCTGATCACATGTTACCAATGGGTGACAGTCTCCACTTCCATGTGGTATATGCATCAACCTTGATGGGGTTTGTGTCTAAGAGACGTACATTTAGGGCCGGCAGGAACAACAGTGGCCACTACCTGTGGGACTTACGCTTGCCTTGTGGTGTGTACGTTCTACGCCATGTCCATTGCTGTGTTGATGTGGCAATACAGGGAGCCTGGGTTTCTGCATGGCAAAGATCTGTGATGCCTGGGAGACATGAGTCCTCATTTGTCACTGGGGTGGTTTTTTTTAACGTTGCAGCAGCACATAGGTTGGGTGACACAGCCAGATGATTAGCCCATTGCACTACATGGCACTCATGTGGACATGTGGAATTGAGATGTGAGGTGGTGGTCTTGTAGGTGACATATGTGTCCATGACCAACAGCACACACCTCAGTACATTGTGTAATGTCATGAACTAGCATGTGATCATGATCGTGGTCATGGCCACATGGGTGGATGTAGTGACAATCTTCCTTTGTGCATCTCTGTACTGCAGGGCACCAGCTGTCCATCGTCCGTTCCCAGACCTTGCAACCATGCAGGAACGCGACAGCATCAGACGGTACCACTTCACCAGGCCACTGATTGAGGTGTTGGTGGAGCAGTTGGCGCCACATCTGCTACCTGGCCGGACATACCCTACAGCAGTTGCAGTATTTGGCATGCACTGTGTTGTGTAGCAGATCGACATCTCCCTGAACATGACAAGTTGGAATCACAACAGAGGCAAGTATGGTGTACTGGTGAGTTTATTTACAAACATGTGTGAGTGAAGCGCACAGGATGGTGGGTGCTGTACAGTGGTTTGGGAATCCAAAGTTCACATTGGAGTTGGAAGTGCTGGTAGATGAAATGTCCAGAGTAAAGTCCACAGTCGTATGCTACATTGGCCCAACATGAACCCTCCATGTAATGTGGGCGAGTTGTGTGCGATTGGACAAGGTGAACGGGTTGCGCACAAAGAACATTGTCCAGAACAGGTTTGGCGGCCCTGGGGGATGTGCTGGGACATCTGCCTCTCACATGACCTTCTTCGGATGACCCCTCTTCTTCCGGGGGGCGGAGGGGTGATCCTCATGTGCAGACCTCTGCGGTGCAGGAGACTCTCCGCCAGAGTCCTCCTCCCTCCCTGTGGCGCTGGCAGATGGTGTTGCGACAGATTTTGTGGGCACACAGGGGGTGTGGACAGGTTGGTATTGATCTGGCGGAGGCATTGTAGTATGTCCCGATGCACCGCAGTGATGTCATCCCACTTGGCCTCTATGTGGGCATGGTGGGCGACCTGCTCGTGTTGCATGTCCTTGAGGATCCCCACTACCTGGCCAAATCTTCCGGTGCTATCCTGGTACGCATCTAAGATGTGTGCCAGTTGGGGGTCATCATGCAGTCCAGACCCCTTTGCAAGGCATGCCCTGTGCCTCCCACCCCTCCCAGCACCCCTCTCCACACAGGCAGGACCAGCGGCGGTATGCACAGGTGACACTGGGACCCCTTGGGTGGTGTTGCTGGTGGTGTTGGCTGTAGCTTCCGGGGGGTCATGTGTCCCTGTGCTGTGGGTCTTGATTGTCCTTGGTCTGTCCGTGCTGGCGGGGGTTGCCTGTCGGTGTCCAGATGCTGGAGGCGTGGGTACAGGGGGGGCAGATGTTGCTGCTGCTGGTGCTGCATGATGGCTCACTCCGGAGTGGCCAGGTTGGTCGTCGTCATCCGAAGAGGATGTGTGAGAGAGTCAGACCAGAGAGCTCAGTGTCCACCAGAGTCTGGGACTGGGTATCCTCGTCATTTGGTGCTGGGTGCCCAGCACGACCTGTGTTTGGAAGAGACACACAATGTGATTTATGTTTCTACATGCATCGTTGGTTCACAAATATGACATTTTCTACTTTTCAAACAGATGTCTGCCTGTACACTGCTTTTTCCCAGCTTGTCACTGACAGAGTTTGATATTGTTGTTGGCCATTTGCCAGCATGGCCTTGTGCTCCCCACAACAGAGCCCAGTGCCAGACATCTTGGCAGTCCCTTCCCACTCCCTGTGAGGCGAGTATGGTTCAGTTTGATCTTGCTGGGCCATGTGGGTGGGTGTAGGTTGTCTGTGACTGCGAGTCCCATCATACTCTTGGTTACACCCACCTTCCCAGCATGCCCATGCTTCCTCCCTCTTGACTCTGCTTCCCTGTGAGGGGGTGTGACAGCAATGGCAAGATGGCTGACTGTGAAATCCTGGTGTTTGTTTGGCTACAAGTCCCAGCATGGCCTTGTGCTCCCCACAACAGAGCCCAGTGTCAGACATCTTGTCAGTCCCTTCCCACTCCCTGTGAGGTGAGTATGGTTCAGTTTGATCTTGCTGGGCCATGTGGGTGGGTGTAGGTTGTCTGTGACTGTGAGTCCCATCATACTCTTGGCTACACCCCACTTCCCAGCATGCCCGTGCTTCCTCCCTCTTGACTCTGCTTCCCTGTGAGGGGGTGTGACAGCAATGGCAAGATGGCTGACTGTGTGGTCCTGATGTATGATGTTGGCCATTTGCCAGCATGGCCTTGTGCTCCCCACAACAGAGCCCTGTGTCAGACATCTTGTCAGTCCCTTCCCACTCCCTGTGAGGCGAGTATGTTTCAGTTTAATCTTGCTGGGCCATGTGGGTGGGTGTAGGTTGTCTGTGACTGCGACTCCCATCATACTCTTGGCTACACCCCCCTTCCCAGCATGCCCATGCTTCCTACCTCTTGACTCTGCTTTCCTGTGAGGGGGTGTGACATCAATGGCAAGAAGGCTGACTGTGAAATCCTGGTGTTTGTTTGACTACAAGCCCCAAGTGAGCCCCTGTGCTTCACACAGCAGCACCCAGTACGGGGTATCTTTTGCTGATATTTCAATGAGGTGTGTGTCAATGCATTGTACCCGGTGAGTTGTGTGGAGTTTGTGTTGGGGGGGTGTCTCCCCATGCTGAGTAGTATGGTCAGGGCTGGCAGTCCTCCTTCCCATCATGAAACGTGCTTCCATTGTAGGGCGTGCAAGTTGTCTTTCAGGATGTCAGTCAGTGGTGTCCTGCTTCTGATTTGCACACAAGCCCTAGCAGGGCTTTGTGCTCCCCACAGCAGGACCCAGTGTCAGCCATCTTGTCAGTAATTTTCCACTCCCTGTGATGTGGGCATGTTTCAGAGGGGTCTCGATGGGCCAATCAGGAGGGGGGGCATTATTTGTGACTACAGGCCCCATCATGCTTTTGGCTACACTCACTTCACCTGCATCCCCACTATTCCTTCCTGACAGTCAGCTGCACTGTGAGGTGGTGTTTTTGTGGTGGCAAACTGTCTGGCTGGGTGTATTTGGCTTAGTGCCACTGGCTTGCTCTATTTGTTTGTAGGTTGGTGCATGTCATGACACAGTCCCCAGTCACTATGAGATGGCAGGTATTGCGTTTGTGTGACTGGCATACACATCTTGGGTTGATTATCTATTGGTTAGTGTAGCTTTGCTTGCGGTGCATGGTTTCACTGTCCCCTTGCCACACAATCTTGGGTATGCACCTTCTCCTCCCAGGTCCTGAAGTAGACTGGTTTGGCAGGAGGGCCACCGCCGGTGCGCTGACTCAAGGCATGATCTTTCTCGATGAGTTTCTTAACCCTCCTGCGCACGTCATACAACCGGTTCTGGATATCGTCCTTTGTGCACAACGTTGGTGCTTGTGCATTCACCTTGTCCACAATCCTCGCCCACATCTTGGTTTTCTGTGAGATGGGGGTCCTTTGAACCAATGTACCAAGCAAATGTGGCTCTACTCTGATGATCTCGTCTACCAGCACTTCTAACTCACTACCTGTGAACTTTGGATTCTTCTTTGGAGGCATGGTAATGGGTGGTGGTGGTGGGGGATGTGTGTGTGAGGGTGCAAGTGATGTTGGTTTTGTGTTGGTTTTGCTGTGTGTATGTGTGTGTGCTTTTGTATGAGGTGCTGATGGTGTGTGAGTTGTGTGATTGGTGAGTTGTGAGTGTGTCTGTGGTTGCTGTGTACTGGTGTTTGCTGCTGACTGTGTCTCCTGTTTGCAAGGGATGATGGTAGTGATTGTAGTCCTTTATATAGTTGGAGTTGTGGGTGTGTCTTTGTCCAATTTTTTTGGGGGGGTTATTTATTGGCTTAGTCATTGCTTGTTTGGTCCTTTTTTTGTCTTTTTCCTTTGTGTTTTGTAGGCATGAAGGAGACGTTCATGTGACGGAAACGGACGCTGCTGTTGTCTCGTACTGGCTTCTCCGCCTCGTTCACGCTGCCTGTCTTCTGTGTTTGGTATGCGTCGTTCGTGGCAGTCTCTATTGCTTGTGTGCCCGGTTGTCTGTGCGTGTTAGTCATGCGGCTTGGTTTCCGTGCGAGTAGGTCTGGTTTTACACGCATTGCATCGTACTGCGCTAATCGTACATCGCGGGTACGGGTCGGTCGGGTTCATTCCGGGTTCGTGTCGGTCGGTGAAAATCGCGTCGGTTTTCCGTCCGGATCACTATTTTCCCTCCGGCTCGGTCATACGGCTTATATTCCGTACATGTCGATTGTAATTCACTTGCGTTGCCTCGTACTGCACGGGTCGTACGGCGCTGGTCCGTGTCGGTCGGTATTCGGTCTGGGTCCATGTCGGTCAGTTCGTTTTGCGGCCGGAACAGGCCCCTAAATATTTCTTGAATTATCTTTATCTTTTCATTTTTTTTCTCACTTTTCGTTTTCTGTTATATCCTCATTTCTCTATTTTTACGAGGCTTCTTCTTACCTTTTTACTTTTTCTTCAGTTATTGTCTTCACAATATGGATACTAATGTTTATCTTCTTTGTAGTTAACTGGTTGTTACTGTTCTCCTAAGTATACCCCTTTTCTTGCTGTGTACTCCTTGACATATCTTCATTTTCTCATCTTTGTTTTTCATTTTCTGTCTTCTGTTATGTGCTCACTTATTTACCTCTTAAGAGGTTTTTTATTACCATTTTACCTATTCTTCCTCCCTTTTCTTCGACGTCACCATGCTCCGCTCATTTCGCATACTTATTTATTTTCAGATCTGGATTATTTTCCTTGATCTGTTTAATTATTCTACCTTTCTCTCTTTTTCTTCTTCCCCTTCCCCTTCTATCTTTTTTCTTGTTTCTTGGATACTTTTCCTTTTGGATGTTTCTCAGAGTGTCTTTCTTTTATCATTTGATTCATTTCTTTATATCTCTTTGAGTGTCTTTCTTGTATCACTTGATAAATGCTGTTTCTTTTTCTTTTTCATTGGCCTTGCAGCTTATTGTTCCTGTTTCCATATGTTCCCCCTCACCCATCACCATGTTTAACGTTGTCTCGTGGAATGTGCATGGTCTAGGTCATCCTGTCAAACGTCAAAAGGTATTGTCTCACTTATTCAAACTCAATACTCATGTTGCTTTTTAATGGGAAACTCATTGTAATGAGGTGGAATCTCTTAAACTTAAATGTCAATGGGTCAATCGAATTGTTTTTTCTCCTGCTCTTGATCGTCATGGTGGTGTTGCTATTTTATTCCATAAATCAATTAATGCACAGATAATATGAACAGAATGTGATTCCAATGTACGTTGGGTTTTGGTTGATGCTATTATTTCTAAAACACAAGTTACTTTTCTTAATATTTATGGTCCTGTCAAACCTGACCCACAATTTTGGCATTGTATTAAATTGAAACTATCCTCTATATCTAACCCCAATATAATTGTTGGTGACGACTTTAATAATTGGCTGGATCCCTTTTCTGATAGGAAATCTAAATGTAAAATTAAGCCTGACAAGAGACACAAATCATTTCAGTCTGCCATCACATCTCGCCCTTTGTTTGATGTATGGAAAAGATGTTAACCAGATACTGCTGAATTTACTTTCTTTTCACCTGTCCACCACACTATGCCCCGCATTGATTGTATTCTAGCCTCTAAATCATTGCTCCCTTGTATTAATTCCTCTGAAATTGGGTCTATTTTTATTTCTGACCATGCTCCCATGTTTGCATCTTTTGATTTGTCCCTCTCTACTTGCAAACAAGGCTGTTGGTGTTTTAACAATCACCTTCTTTCAGACCGAACCTTAATAACAGAAGCCACCTCCTTTATTAATGAATTTTTTCATTTCAACATCCCCTCAGACACCTCAGTCCATAACAACTGGGATGCTTTTAAAGCAGCTTTTAGAGCCTTTACTATTGCTTTCTCTTCAAAGAAGAAAAAATTACTGAATGCTAAATATCAGAAAACTCTTCAACAAATTAAAACCTTAGAACAAAATTATTTTTCCTCCCGAATCTTTGAATTGATTGCAGCCAAATTTGCCTTGAATAAAATTGCCACTGTGGATGCCTACAACATTCTTCTTAAGATTAAATGAAAATGTCATGGTGGCCAAATAAAGCAGGGAAAATGTTAGCAAATTATTTAATAATTAAGTCAGAACGTAGAAATATTGGACTTATCCACTCAGAAACAACCAATAAACGTATTTCCTCCGATTCCAACATTGTCGACACATTTCAATCCTACTATAATCTTTTATACACAGAGGATACCAATCCTTCTGAAGGAGATTTTGATACTTTTTTCCAAGGTATTCCCAAACCTCATTCTCTCCCTGATACTTTTTTATCTCTTGATGATGATATTTCTCTTCAAGAGATAACAGACGCTTTTAAATCGTTAAAAAAGGCCAAAGCTCCAGGACCAGATGGCTTCTCAGTTGAATTATGTTTAGCTTTTTCCTCAATTTTTGCACCAAAATTATTAGATCTTTTTAATTCATTGCGTTCCAACTCTAAAGCCTGTGGTTCTTTTTTAGATGCCCTTATTATTGTTATCCCCAAACCAGAAAAAGATTCTTCCTTTTGTAAAAATTTCCGACCCATTTCCCTTATCAATTATGATTGTAAAATGTTTGCAAAAATATTGGCTTCCCGCTTAGAGAAGATTATCCCTCTCCTCATCAAACCAGATCAAGCTGGATTTGTTAAAGGCCGCCTTGTCTCCGACAATGATAGAATGTTCTCAAATATTCTTGCCCTTGGAAAGAAGTGCTCTTCTCCTCTAGCTGCCCTATCACTGGATGCTGAAAAAGCTTTTGATCGAATAAATTGACAATATATGCTTCACACTCTTCAATGGTTTGGTTTCGGTCAAAAATCTATATTTTATATATTAAATTACTTTATACTGCCCCACACGCTTGTGTATTTGTTAATGGCCTCTTTTCCTCATATTTCCACCTGCAAAGAGGTACCCGACAGGGCTGTCCCCTTTCTCCATTACTTTTTCTCCTTTGTTTAGAACCCTTTCTGGAACGTATTAGACACAATCCTAATATTACTGGTTTTACACTTAACTCCCACCAAATTAAATTTTCTGCTTATGCAGATGATATCCTCATTTATATGTCCAATCCTTGCAACTCCCTTCCCCCCTTTTACAAGAAATTGCTTTGTTTTCCACTGTCTCTGGTTACAAACTTAATTTTTCCAAAACTGAGATTTTACCTTTAAATTCTTCATGTTACCGCTACATGTTTGACTCAACTAATTTTACCTGGTGCCCCCAAAAGATTAAATACTTAGGAACTTGGTTTTCTATGAACATTCCGGACACTTTAGCTCATAATTTTACTGCCTTAAAACTCAAACTCACTAATTTGCTGTCTTCTTGGTCCCCATTATTTTTATCCTGATGGGGCAGACTGGATACGATCAAAATGATGATTGTCCCTCAGGTACTTTTTACACTTTCAATGTTACCCTTTAAAATTCCTAATTATTATTTTTCACAGATTATTTCTCTATGTACCAAATTTTTATGGAACAATAAACGTGCTCGTATTGCTCTTTCTAAATTGACCCGACCAAAATCAGAGGGTGGTGTTAGAGTTCCTGATTTAGAATTATATCACAATGCTTTTTGATTCGTCAATTTTATGCCAAGTCTAAACTAAAGACTATCAAGATTTATCAATGCCAACATGGGTTGCTGTTGAACGTACAATGTTAAATAACTTCTCTTTTCAGGATGTTATGTTTATGACCAATTGTACTTTCATTTCCAAATATCCTATCTTAAAATATTCTCATCATCTAATATACTCACTTTTTTTCAAGAGTTTTGACCCATACCAATCTTTTTTATCTTCTTCAATTTGTTTTAATAAACACATCAAATTCCGCCACAAATCCTTTTATTACAAGCACTGGAAGGAAAAGGGCATTTTTTATGTACATCAGTTGATAGTAAACAATTTGATTTTGCCCTTTCCCCAACTACAAGAGAAATTTAACCTCTCAGACTCTTGCTTCCGGCAATATAACAGATTAGCACCTGTTCTCCAAAACCTTCTACAAAATTTCAATTCTAGTCCCACTCCTATTTCACTACCGCCTGTTACACCTCTGTTTCAAATCCCTTATGGCCCAACTCCCAATGCCTCAGGAGACCACAACAGGTTTTTGGCGGTTGACGCTGTGATACTAAAGACTGACAGAGGAGAAAGCTCCCCCCGAGCCCCGATCAGCATTTAACTCGACCATAGTGTAATTATACCATTTTCCACGTCCTTTTTTCATACGTGTCCGTAAGTACATAGACACGCAGTCCACACACCTTTGCGCGTGTTTAGGTACTAGATTTTATTTCACTTTTCACGTGGCACTACACCTTTCGCCACTCACCACTTTCCACGGTCCTGAAGAAAGCCCCTGCTATATTCCCTTGCGGGCTGAAACATGTAGACCCATCACATATACAACTACAAGATAATTACTTCTTTTTTAGTTGCATCATACATAGTTTTTAATCATATCCTGAGCCGCCAGTAATAAAAACAGAGAGGCAAGGATTCTCAGAGATATTTTTAATTTACTCCACATTACATTTCTGCACCACACCAGCTCCGCTGTAATCAGGCGTCGTAGCACAACCGGGAGGCATTCGGCCACCCAGTTGGGACCCCAATGATGAAGCATGACACCAACCAGGTTGGTGTGTGAGGGGTCTTTTAACAAACCCACTGGGTTCCAAACACTGCCTACTAGTGATTGTGCCACACATAGATTGGGTTTGTCCATAATTGTTTAGCATAAATATACGAGGGACAATCCTGAGTTACAATGGCCGCTTACTGGTTTGTTTGATAAACAAAAATTTATTTTTTTGCAGGACAAATTGTTCGCTAAAAAGAGCAGGCTGTCGATGTTTGATTCTCTAAGAGTTTGGCAGAAAGAAGCAAAGCAATGGCGTATGAGAGCAGAGAAAGAGACCCGGAGGAGGCAGATGCAAACTATAACACAGAAAGCGGTGGCCTATGAAAGGGAAAAGATAGAGAGGGGCATAGAATGTGCGGATAGAAAGTTCTGATTACAGATTGATAAATGTTATGGTACTAGAGAGGAAGGTGATGCTTTTGTTGAAGAGCTATTGGATTCTCGCCCCCCACCTCCTTATGCTCCTGAACGAATATACCCGACAGTTCTGACGTCCCAGTCTTAGGCCCCTAGTGCCGCCCTTTCTAGTGTTTCTGTTTCTAGCACTACTGCCTCAGCCTCGGCCCCACTTGCCTATCCTCTACCCTCACCGGTCATAGGTACAGGGGCCGTCAGCTCTCCTGTCCTATCCATTAGTTCTGCTTCGACTGCTACACCCTCTTTCCCCCCTACAACACTGTCTCCCTACATGATGGTACCTGTCTCTGCATTCTCTTTTTCCCTCTTGGGTGTGACACTTCAAACATTGTCAAATGTCGAAACGCCTGCGCGTGGGATGCACAAAGTGAATTGGGCAGCAGCGCGAGACCGCATGGACAAAGTGTTGGTGCGTTCTGCTGTGGGTGATGAGGAAAAGAGAATGCTGGTGGATCAAGCAGCTCAATGGGATCGGAACACGTTCTATAGTGTGGAAGATGTGTGGAGTGTGATAAAAGATTATGAGCCCTTCGTACAGCAGCATGCTTTTAAGCACATGTCAGCTACGCTGAAAGGATTGTGGGAACAGTGTTTTCAGGGTGTTGCACCGCAGATCATCTATGACATACGAGACAGGGTAAATGCTACAGGTATGGCTCCAAATGAGGTTTTTAGCAATGTAACGACACTGGTGGGTTATCGAGGCAGATTGCTCCAAAAGGTTCAGACGATAGGGACACAGCACCCCATGAGGGAAGTCCATCCCATTTACCATCCTGAAATACCAGAATTACGCGACTCAACAGATACTGTAATTAGACCACGCGTTGATGCTCGGTTCCAGGAACAGTGGATCTATACTCCTTGGAAGAGGAGTGAGGTCCTATCCTTAAAGAGCCAGCTGCCGGACCCTCTGAAAAACCCTACTGCATATTATAAAGAATTAACGGAGGCGGCCTCCTCCACAGTGATGACATTAGCTGATACAGAGTTATTTTTCGGTCAGCTAGTACCGGTAGCTATATGTTGGCAGGTGCATACGCAGGATCATGCTCTGGAGTTGGGTGGCACATGGGATGAGATCAAGGCCTGGGATAAGGAGCGTAAGCCCGGCGACAAGCCCAAAGTGGAGCTCCTAGCTTTGCCAGGACATATTATCACTTACATGCACTCCCTTATCCCGCCAAAGAGAGTGGATTGGGATAAGCTGACTGCGTGTCATCAGAAAAAGGATGAACGTGTGTTTGATTTGTTTACTAGATTTGAAGGAGTGTTTTTAGATTTTAGTGGTCAGGACTTGTCACAGGAGGGTGGTGTTCGTTTGTTTGTGAACAGGTTTGTCACTAATTTGCTTTCCGAGATCGCAACTAGGTTGCAGGCTTCGGAAAGTACTTGGACGACCTCATCCCCATCAGTGATTTTGAGTATGGCACAGTACTACGAGCATAGATAGAATGAAGACAAAGAAAAGGTGGAGAAAAAGTCAAAGGATTTGAAGACGAGGGTGTTGTTGCAGCAGGTTGCGAGGGGCAGAGGCAGAGGTTCAGGTTCGACTCAGCTGTTACCCAGGTCTAAAAGGGGTGGTGTTTCGGGGGCGCCCCTCGGGCCTAGCCAATGTGCGTATTGTAAGCAGGAGGGACATTGGCGGAATGAGTGTCCGGAGTTGTTGCAGAAGGGAGAGGCCACGAGAGGTAGACGGTTTAGAGGACGTGGACGAGGAGGAGGAGGCCGAGGAGAGATGCAGTCAGAGAATACATCCTACAACAGACAGAGCCGAAATAATTTTGACGACCCACGAGGCCAACAGTACTATCATGATGACTATGACATGGATGAGGTGACGGGGTTGTCCCATAGCTAGGACAGCCAGGGACAGCGTGAGGGACCAGCTCCGGTGCCTGTAGATCAGTGTGGACCCTATGTAATGGCAGATTTGCAAGGTACGACCGAGAAATTTTTAGTTGATACAGGGGCTATGAATAGTTCTGTTTCCCGTTCGCTGGTCCCGGGGGCAGCTCTGTCTGTCCAAAATAATGTGTAGGTAGGCTTCTCAGGCATGCCGGTTGTTAGCCCCATTTAGAAACCTCTTGCTTTGACTATTGAACCCTTCATGGATGACTCGCCATTTTTATTGATGTCCAGTTGTGGGGAGAATTTGTTGGGATTGGATTTGTTGAAAAGGTTACATGCGACAATGATTTGTTCTCCTGATAGTGTATATATGACTATCGGACCACAGGTAGCCCGTGCTAAGCAATGCTTCGCAAAAGACGCTCCCCTCCCCGCAGAATTCAAGAACGTGCCACACACACTGTGGGCTACAGGGGACATGGACTTGGGGTTGCTCCAGATCCCACCAGTCTCCATCCAGATAAAAGACAACGCCAAATTGCCACGCATTCCCCAGTACAAGATCTCACAGGCAGGAGAAAAGGCTTTATAACAAATAATTCAAGATTTGATTAAGTCTGGTGTGGTTGAAGAGACAGTGGTGAATGTGTGTAATAGCCCTATTCTTAAAAAGACACCCTTAGATTCTTCTGATGCTCACCCTGATGTGTACCATTTTGTGATAGACCTTAGAGAGGTAAACAAAATAGTGGTTCCCCAGTACCCTGTGGTCCCAGACATGACCACGATTCTGACAATGATTCCACCATCAGCAAAATTATTTTCTCTCATACACTTAACAAATGCTTTCTTCAGCATACCAATCCATACGGCTAGCAATAGCCAGTCGGAGCTTTAGATTCTGCCGTGCCCCACAAGGCTATACAAAAAGTCCTAGTATTTTACAGCCAAGCTCTAAAAGCACAATTGGACTCTCTGGAGCTCCCCTCTGGTAATGTGCTGTTGCAGTATGTTGATGGCCTCCTTGTGGCCTCGGACACTGAGGATGGTTGCAAAGAAGCCACTGTTAAATTATTGTTGCATTTGGCACATCATGGGCACAAGGTTTCACTTTCAAAATGTCAATATTGTCAACAGGGGGTCACCTATTTAGGTCAACTACTGTCGAAGGAGGGTTGCAGACTAACGCCTGAACGCATAGCTGCTATTACTAATAAGCCTGATCCTATGGACCCAACGCGAGGTACGCGCGTTCATTGGGATAACTTCGTATTGTCGGCACTGGATCCCTAATCATTCCCTACTAATGAAACCTCTCCTTTACCTGACCACCAAAGATGTCCATGAACCTCTGCCTTGGACACCTGCATGCCAGCAAGCTTTTGAACAATTAAATGTTGCACTTTGTTCTGCTCCTGTGCTTGGTACTCCTGATTTCCAGAAGCCTTTTGTGCTCTACGTGCATGAGGCGGACGGTTGCGCGCTTTCTGTTCTAACACAGGGTTTTGGTGGTAAGCAGAGACCCAGTGCCTATTTTTCTGCCATGCTCAATAATGTCGCCAGAGCTCTCCCGAGCTGTCTGAGAGCTACCGCGGCACTGGCAGTTTCTATCAGACAATCGTCAGGGCTCGTCCTTGATACTGATCTCACAGTAATGGTACCTCATGCTGCGGATACGTTATTGAATAAGACAAAGACGCAGCACCTTACTAGTGTGCGTCCGACTGGATATGAGCTAACTTTGTTTGCTCCGCACATTACCATCAAACGATGTGGCACTATGAAACCAGCCACGTTACTACCCTTCCCTTCGGATGAAAAGGACAATGCTGTCAATGATTGTTTATTTTGGACTGAGGAAGAAACAAAAGGACGGGTAGACCTGACTGATGTTCCCTTATCTGACCCCCAAGGGGAACTATATGTCGATGGCTCTTGTTTCAAACTACCAGATGGCACCACCACTGCAGCCTATGCAATCACAACATTACACACTGTAGTTGAGACATCCCATAACCCATACCAATCAGCCCAAGCTGCAGAGTTGGTTTCCCTCCTTAGGGCTTGTGAGTTGAATGAGGGACTGGCTGTTAATGTCTACACCACCTGCCTTTGGGGTGGCCCATAATTTTGAGCCCCTCTAGGCGGACAGAGGGTTCTTGACTTCCACGGACTGCAAATACAGGACGGCCCATTGATTCATAGATTGCTGACTGCATTGACACTTCCCCTTAAGCTAGCAATAATAAAATGTAGCAATCATAAAGCCAATACAGATGATGTTTGGAGTGTAAATGCGCTCGCAGACCAGACAGCTAAGGAGACAGCTCGATCCAAGATGAAAAGATGTTCGTGGCAGGTCCCACTAGGTGGGTCCCAGACAATGGAATGTTCGAGAACACATTGGAGAATGTCAGGGAAATTCAGGGTGAGGCGACCCTAGATGAGTTGGCAATGTGGGAAGAGAGAACAGGGCGTTTGGACGAGGATGGGTGCTGGACTGACTTGTCTGGGAAACAGAGATGGTTGCTACCTAATTCATATGTGCTCCCTGTTGTTAGCATGGCCCATGGCCCGGCACATATTAGTGCCAAAGGAATATGCAAGCTACTAGACCCAGTATGGCAGAATGATAATATCTCTAAGGTAGCCACACACCTAGTGAAGCATTGTATCATCTGTTTGAAGCATAATCCTGGGAAAGGTACTCCTACGCCTGCTGGTAACTTTGCACTGCCTTCCTTCCCTTTCGAGGTTCTCCAGATGGATTTCATCGAAATGGAACGAGTTAACAATTTTAAGTATGTGCTAGTAATGATCTGTGCATTCAGCAAATGGATTGAGGCTTACCCCACTAAAGAGAATACAGCTATGGCGACGGCGAAGGCACTCTTCAAAGAGTTTTTCCCGCGCTATGGATTGCCACCTGTGATTTGGAGTGACAACGGAAGTCACTTCAATTCAAAAGTTATTGAATTGGTGTGCAAAGGCTTGCATATGAAGCAGAAGTTTCATGCAGCGAACCACCCACAGTTAGCAGGCCTGGTTGAGAAGTACAATGGCACTCTCAAACTGAAGTTAGGGAAAATCAGAGAAAGCACAGTACTGCAATGGCCAGATGCATTACCCTTGGCTTTACTATCTATCAGAGTGACAGCGAATTCTAGAACAGGGTTGTGCCCATTGAGGTGGTCTTCAGATGCCCTGTTAATGTCTGGGGCGTTCCAAGACCCAAGCGCTTTTCCAAGATAGAGTACCCCCTGCTTGCAGACTATCTTTATGATTTGTCTAAAGATCTTCATTCTCTTCACCAACAGATCCACACCACGCTGCAACCACTACCAGAGGGGCCCGGGCATCAGATACAGCCCGGAGACTTTGTGCTTGTCAAGCACTTTCAGTGGAAAAACTGTATGGAGCCGAGGTGGAAAGGGCCCCTTCTCGTCACCCACACAGCTGTGAAGGTCGAAGGCAGAAAACACAGGATTCACGGGTCGCATGTCAAATATGTGCCTCTACCACATCAATTAGACAGTTGGGTCCTCGAAGGCATCACTGATCAGGAAGAAGAATGGGTGCCATGCTTTGTTCCCTTCTCTGACGCCCGATTGAAGTGGGCGCAGACGGAAGAAAGTGACGCAGCCCTGTTTGAGGCGATCCCACCAGAGATAAGGGCCGTCCCGGATATCCCTGTTCCCAATACACCAGAATCTGAGTCTTGATGCCCTCCATCCATATTAGGTTGCTTAACCTGTGCCTGAACTAGGCCTCATTATTCGTATTGCTTGCCTCAGCAGAACATTGCATTTCGCTATTATTTTCTCTTTTATTCAAGGCTGTTTCTCGACTTACTAATGAATAGGCCATTCTGCTCTTGCATACCTATCTGAGTGTGTAGCTCTGCTCCCACGATTAGGAGACGATGAGGCTCAGCGCGTTAACCTTGAGTTGCCAATAAGATGTACCCATCTGGCAGGTGGTAGCTCATCCCTCTGTGCCCTCTTTGTTCATGTTCGGCTCAGGCCGGTAACTTTCCACTGTGGGCGTGGTTGGGAGCTTTTGGGAAGATTCACTATGTTTTGCAGCCCGTTGGGGTGCCAGTCCCTCGACAGACATCTTCGGGTGCAGGTCAGACTTGGACTCCTCTGCAGAGTATTGCTAATAAACTAATGTTTGTATTCTCTACTGTCTGACTGACTCTTCATTCTTGGGAAGGCATAGCAGGTGGTTGTAAGTAACCCGCGTGGCCCTCAGGGACCAAGAGCCCCTATTGTTACCACAAGTAAGTCCCCCAGAGCGGGATTGCTGAGATGCTGGAGGTGGTCCACCCTCTTTCTCAACCACTCTGCAAAGGGGCCTCCTGGCACACTACTGGTTGGGGGATGAAGTCCCCTTAGGCTTTGGAGAGTCGTTGGGGTCTAAGAACCCCTATTGTTGCGACAAGTAAGTCCCCCACAGTGGGATTGCTGAGACCTCATCAGAGGCCCCACCCCTTTCTCAACCACTCTGCAAAGGGGCCTCCTGGTGTGCACTAGTGGTTGGGGGATAAAGTCCCCTCAGTGGCTGACGGTTGTTGGGGCGAAGAACCCCTATTGTTGCCTATTTTAGTGGTCAACCTCTGCAAACTCCGCTGGCGGAGCAGAGTTTATCACCCACCTCTAGTTTTCAGATTTTGCTCACTTCTAACCTTTATTTTTCCTCTTTCTGCTAGTTTCTGACCTGTATTTTGCCTCTTTCTGCTCGCTTCTCACCTATATTTTGCTTCTTTCTACTCATTTCTCACCTTTAGCATGCCTCTTTCTGCTCTTTTCTGACCTTTATTCTGCCTCTTACTACTCGTTTCTGACCTTAATTTTGCCTCTTTTGGCTAATTTCTCACCTTTAGTCTGCCTCTTTCTGCTCATTTCATACCTTTAATTTGCTTCTTTCTGCTCGTTTCTGACCTTCATTCTGCCTCTTTACTGCTCGTTTCTGACCTTTTTTTCTGCATCTTTCCGCATGTTTCTCACCTTTATTTTGCCTCTTTTTGCTCGTTTCTCGCCGTTATTTGCCTTTTCTGCTCATTGCTGACATTTATTCTGGCTCTTTCTGCTTGTTTCTGACCTTTATTCTGCCTTTCTGCTCGTTTCTCACCTTTTTTTAGCCTCTTCCTGCTCATTGGTGACCTTTATTCTGCCTCTTTCTGTGGGTTTCTTACCTTTATTTTGCCTCTTTCTGCTCATTGTTGACCTTTATTTTGCCTCTTTCTGCTCATTGCTGACTTGTATTCTGCCTCTTTTTTCTCATTTCTGACCTCTATCTTGCCTCTTTCTGCTCATTTATCACCTTTATTCTGCCTCTTTTTGCTTGTTTCTCACCTTTATTTTGCCTCTTTCTGCTCATTGCTGACCTTTATTCTGACTATTTCTGCTCGTTACTAACCTTTAATTTGCCTCTTTCTGCTCAATGCTGACCTTTATTTTGCCTCTTTCTCATCTTTTCGCCCCGGGACTGTGGGGGGGGACTCAAGGCCTGCGGTCCCAGATGGCTCCCCGCTTCTGAGGGAGCCAGCATTGCTCTCAGACAGGGAGCTGCTAAACAAGCAACTCCCTGTCTATCAGAGAAATCATTCTGTCTGTTTCCTTGTCTGCTTGGCAGCGGGCAGGGAAACAGATGAAATCTCCGCTTCCAGCAAGCAAGAGCATTTATCTGAAAAGGGGAACATGGCAGCCTGCTAGGAAGCTGGCCGGGAGCTGTTCTCCATACCCCGGCGTAAGCCCAACACTACCGGCATTCACCACCGCCCATTATGCCTAATATCCTGTGCATCATGCTGCCCACCTCACCGTAGGATATGGGGGTCATTTTTTGACTCGTTTTGACTCGTTTTCTTGGTCTTCGATGTGTCTGGCAGTCTCGGGCTGCCCCGTTGATGTGTGGCAGCTTGGCTTTGTTCAGGGCCGCTGGCGCACTCTCTGAGTCTCGAACAGCGCGTTGCGCCCTCCCCCGCCCTGGATGTCCTGGATGCAGTCCTGGGGGGAAGCCTAGCAGAGACAGCACCTGTTGCAGCCATCAGGGAAAGTCAAGCAGAGGCATCACAGGTTTTGGTGCTAGAAACTCGATAATCCCAGCAGCGTCGTCCAGGAGGCTTGGGGAGGCAGCCCTTAGTGGAAAGGAGCCTGCCGTAGAACCCTATTACCAACTCAGTTACCTGAAGCAGGGAAGGGATGAGAGGCAGAAGTATGGTGCAGGCCCTTCACATACTGAAAACATAACCCATTTACTTGAGGGTAAGCAGTGCGCAGACCAGGGGGGTGGGTTAGCAGTAGAACGTAAGCTTCCGGGCCTGTAGTGTACCCTCCTAATGACTCATCCCTCGGCAAAAGGTATAAACTTAGATCTAACACCTTTCTCTTTTAGGAGTTAAAACCACAAATTCAAACATCAACTAGGCAGCACATGCAGCCTTCATTAACCCCTTCGGGTAAAAGTAAAGGCCTTTCTACTAAACCTTCACAAGCGAAGGACACTTCCCTAAAAGAGAGAAAGAAGAGATCGGCCCTAAGGGGCCCTAAAGTGAAACCCTCTCTCAGGTCGTACTTTAAACTGAACTCTCAACTTAATATGGAGACTTCACAGGGGGTAGCTGCCTCGCCAGAGAACGTGCCCAGAGCAGGGGTCGCTCCTCTCTCCCACTCAGCGATTTCCAAATATAGAATGAATCTATTCATTATTGATCGACTCTGTCCCGGCACCTGGAAGCAACGAACTGATCAAGCCAACACGATGATGAGTAAGGTTAGCCAGGGTGCACCAGGCTTGGCCATGGTTCAAGCGATGTTGAGTCAACTCTCGATTGAAATTAAAGAAAGTTTTTCAACCGCAGAGACTAACCAGAGGAGGATTCAGGATACATGCACCAGTCTTGAGGAAAATCTACTAGCGTTAACTCACCGTACGGAGGTACTGGAAAGTAGAGTTCAGGGCGCTAGGGTCAGACTTGAAGGATAACACCCAGAAAGTGGTTAGGCTAAAACAGATGGCGAAAGACCTATCAGAAAGGCTAGAAAGACTGGAGAATAACTCTAGGAGGAGCAACATCAGGATCCTGGATGTCAAGGAAGGGGTATAAGGGGACAACGTCAAGTCATTTGTAATAGATCTTTTGACCAAAGCTTTCTCGCATGTCGCATCTGCTATAATTCCGGAATCTGAAGCCCAACAGGTACATCGCGACCCATTTAAATTAAACCCTGGGCGGAAGAAACCCAGAAAAATTCTGGTGAATATGCAGTCTTACACACTTAAAGAAAACATTTTGGGGGCTGCCCTTAAGCAAAAAAAACATCCAGGTCCAGGATCTAAGCTTTAAAATCAGGTCCGATAAGTCCTGTGTGACAGAAGATAGATGGTGGGAGCTGGGCAAGCGAATATAACCTCTAAGGGAAATGGGTGCCCAAGTACAGCTAAGGTTTCCAGCAATTCTTAGTGATGTGGGCCAATAAAATGCATAATTTTCAGTCTCCAGAAGAAGTGGATAGGTTTTTGGCACTCAATAGGGCTTGTAAATAATTGAGGCACCCATGCTAGAAGACGGTTTGTGGTGACAGTCAAGTTTATTTGTAAATACTGGATGTGTGGATAGCAGCTCAAATTTGCAAATGCCAATAGGTAGCAAGGGAGGTTTCCTGGGGAGGGAAGGGTTACTAGGGGGGAGCACAAGTGGTGGGGAGCATAAGGGGAAATAAATTGTCCTCACTCAGTATAATGGGGGTTAAAAGATGCTGTCCGACCTTGACAGAAGATGATGGGGGATAAGGGGAGATCACGGGGAGGGGAGTTATTGGAGGTTATGAGTTGGAAGGTGAATGGCTTAAGGGTTAAAAAGAGGCAGCGTGTGTTCCTTCAATACTTGAAAGAAAGCCCTGCCAGGGTTCTTTTGCTCCAAGAAACGCACCTCTTACGGCCTGAATGTTTAGCATTATTTACTAGGCAAAGATGGGTAGATAAGGTTATAGCTACAGATCAGCAATATTGCTCTAAGGGCATTGCTATAATAATTAAAGCAAATTCAGGACTAGAGCTACGAAGATCGCAGACTGATGAAGGTGGGCGCTGGGTGGTAGCGGAAGTTAAAATCTGCCATTCTTTATATACCATGTCTAGCTATTACGGTCCGAATGAAGATGACATATCACTCATGAATAATCTTTGATCTAGTTTGCTAGACTTTGAAGCCCCACTCATTATTCATGTCCTTTTAAACAATAATCTGGATAGATCTTCCCCCGCACTCAAATCACTTTGCCACAAGCTTAAGCCTACCTCCTCTCTATGATAGATAATCTAAATCTATTAAGATGTGTGGCGTAAGGTTAGTGGCGATTCTAGAAATTATTCCTTTTATAGCAAAAAGAACAGTCACTATTCCAGAATTGATGATATCTTTATGGATGTGTCAGAAGTCGGAAAAGTTAAAATCATTGATTACTTGCCTATCCATTTATCTGATCATGCTGCAATTTGGTTAAAAATCGAGCTCCTCTTGAATCTTATGTCTAGAAGGTGGACCCTGAATAGAGGATTACTCTTGCAACCAGATATCATGAGCAAGATAGAAAGGGACACAGTGGAGTTTTTTATGGAACTCAGCGTCCGCCCTAGCACACATGGTATGGGATGCTTTTAAGGCCTGGCTAAGGGGGTCCTTGAAGGGTGCCTCGGTGGCCTGGTTTAGGGCATAAGAAAAGGCAGATTGCTTCACTTGAAGATCAGCTAGCGATAGCAGAAGCCGATCTGAAGTCAGAGCATCTCTAGTTGGTAAAGTTGAACTTAAATTCAGACTTATGATGGAGGGGAATTTGTTGCTGGAATGGGAAGTTAGCAAGATGAGAGATTTCGATCAAAGGGACAACTTTGGAAAATTGTTAGCTATGACGAGTAGAATGTATAGGTCACGCAACTATATTAGGAAGATCAAACCGGAAAGTGGGGAGCAGGTTGTGGAGGATAGGGAAGGTATTGAGTTGGCCTTTACTAAATTCTTTCAGAAATTGTATCAGAAAGACCTGGTAGTAGATGAGGTTGCATTAGATCATTGGCTCCCTAAAAACAGCTTTCAAATTTGAGTACTGAAAGTCAATTATATATTAACCAGGATATATCAGGGAATGAAATCCTGACCGCTCTTAATAAAACTAAGAAAGGGAAAGCAGCATTGCCATACTCGATCCCAAATTAAATCTATGTATTACTGGCAAAAGTCATCATCCCGATCGGGTTACACTTATTTAATGAAGTGTTGAGGAGTACCTCTCCACTTCCGGACTCTTAGAGTGAGGCTGTTATCACTTTCATTTTAAAATCAGGGAAGGACCCCACACAATGTCAGTCTTATGGCCAATATCTTTATTGAAGTGTGACTATAAAATCTTCACTGGGATATTAACAGCTTGTTTAAGTAAAATTGTTGGGCCCTTAATTCATGAGGGTCAGAAGGGCTTCCTTCCAGGGAGGCAGATGAAAGAACTCGTACATACTCTAATAGGCTCAATAGACCTTGCCACGACACAGGGTACTCCATTATCAATAATTACTGTAGATGCAGCAAAGGCCTTTGACCGGGTCAACTGGAAATATCTGAGTGGGACATTAAAGGCTTTTGGCTTTGGTGAGACATTCAGGGAGATTCTCAAAAAAATCGATAGAGAACCCCGAGCTCAAATATTGGTAAATGGCAATCTCACGGCTCCCGTGCAGATAGGGAGAGGGTGCCACCTATCTCCTATCCTCTTTTATTCATACATTGAGCCTTCGGTCCAAAGTCTAAGGCAGAATAAAGATATAACCCCCTTCATGGTGGGTAGTTTCTCTAGGAAGCTGGCTCTCTTTGCTGACGACTTGATTTTGTTCACCTCCGATGCCAATCAAGCCCTCCCAGAACTATTCGCTAAGGTGCAGGCATTCGGGAAGATGTCTGGATATGAAATTAATAACAGAAAAGCGGAAGTTATGGCTTGGAACTTAGATGCTCACGGCGTCAGGTTGTCGAAATAAATAAGATACTTAGGTGGAACAATACTACAAAAATTAAAAGAACTCCCTAAAGAGAATTTAATGAAAGTCTCTAAGGAAGTCGAGAAGTTGCTAATAAAGTGGCAGAACCTTCCCCTCACACAATACGTGTGGTTTAATCTAGTTAAGATGTGTGCCTTGCCTAAGTTCGCCTACCTGTTTGACAACATACCGCTGGAGTTCGATAAGAGACTTCTTGTCAAAATACAGGGAAGTATCTCCACATTCATATGGGCAGGCAAGGGGATTAGACTTTCCTGGAAAAAAATAAGATGGAAGCTTACACATGGTAGTTTAGGCCTTCCAGATCTTCAATTGTACTGTTGGGCATACCAGCTAAAAAACTGTAGGATGCTTCTACTTAGACCAGATGGCACTTCAGTGGGTCGTATGTATAAAGCTATGTTGGCAGGCAGTGCGGAAGAGGGTTTCATGTATACATTTGGTGCCCCCCCAATTCTTTAAAACAGTCCGCCTGAAGGTTTTATACGCTGCAGCCAAAATATGGTTTGATTGCCGCTCACACATGGGCATCCCTTACCATAGTGAATGGGCTCCTATGTGGAAATCTCCGGGAATGCCAGAGTACCTTTTATATGCCCTTGCAAAACCACTGAAAACAGCTGGGGTCTCACGCTGGGGGGATATAATAGAAAGTGATAGCTGTCTGCCTTGGGAAACCTGGAGAAACTTGATTAATGACACATTATCCAGGTTTAAGTTTTATCAAATCTCAGCGTGGTGCAGTAACCAGCAGTGGCAATTCCCGTCTGACAATTTAACGGAGAAAGACCTACAAGACTTAAAACCCAGAAAGAAGGAGGTCGCGCTTTGGTATGGATATCTGCTTGCTGCAACAGAAGAGAGCTTGAGACCCCCTTACCTGGTCTGGGAAGATTGCTTGCCCGATGAGGAGCTGAAAAAGTTATGGCAAGTATCTTTAGTCATGCTTTATTCTTTGATTAAGTCCGCTGCACTAAGGAGAAATTAGTTCTTCACCCTACATAGGATCTACTGGTCTCCACTTGTCCAAAATGAGAGGTGGTGGAGATGCCAAATGTATAAGATGCGGTGCCCAGGAAGCAGACAATATCCATATATTTACCACCTGCCCGGTGCTGAAAGAGTTTTGGGATAGTGTGGGTAAGACCATGTTGGACGCTTTGGGCAAAGAAGTAAAGGTAAGACCTTCCTTAATTTTGTTTGGCATTATGCAGCCATCTGATGGCTTGGAAGGTCTTTCGGGGCCGTGAAGCAAGCTTGTATTTTACTTGACACTTTTGGCAAGAAGGGAAATATGTGAGAAGTGGCGCCAGGGGGTTCTTCCTACATGGAATGAGTGGTGGAATTCTGTAAGATTTTTTAGAGATCTGGATCAAAAGGTTAATCGTCTTAGAAAAAGAACCGAGCTCAGGTTATTTTGGAGCTTATTAGATAATGAATAGCCGGATTAGCAGCAGGAATAGGGAGTCCAATGATTACACCACTTGGTCAGCTCATGATGTACAATACGGGTTGGAACTTGTAGCAACATCAGCTGAGATTAGACCCCCAAGATATAAGCAATTGGGATGGTAGAGACGGGGAGGATGATTATTCATCTGAGGTTATATGAGGAAAAAAAAACAAAAAAAGCGAGAGCATTTATCAGCTCTCGCTTGCTGGAAGCAGAGTGTTTGCTATGACTTGGTGGGAGCTGTCTAAGCTCCCGCCAAGTCAGAGCAAACAGCGATGTCCCAGGGGTGGCCACCCTGGTACATACCAGGAGCCTGCCCTAGGGGCTGGCGTTCTCCAGGGCCATTTTTGGGTCTAGGATGTGGGCCGTGTGCCCCCTTCCTTTGATCTGCATGGGCAGGCCCAGGGGAGTTGGTGGTCCCCGGGGCTGTATAGGGCAGGTAGGGGGGCCACGCAGCCCCTCCCATTTAAAACTAAAATATTTGGCCCCATGGAGGTGGTGGTACCAGGGATCCAGGTGGATCCGCAGGCCCCTCCCATTAGATGTTATTTAGCCTTGGAGAGTTGGTGGCCCCGGAGGCCCGGAGGGGGTCCCCGTAGCCCCTCAATAATCTTTCTGTTGCTCCTGAGAGATGGTGGTCCCCAGGGCTTATAGAGTCTATGGAGTGGGCCCCCATGTGGCCCCCTCCTTTTTTAGGTCTCGCCTTACCCAGCGCATGCGCTGGTCTGGCGAGACTTATTGAGAGGGCTCCAAAAAGTGCTACCAGGCCAGCCTAGAGCTACAGTGCATGTGCGCGGGCACGCGCGCCGCGCTTTACCGCGATTACTCTCACTTTGGCGGCCACTTTGATGTTTGATCACGATCACTTTCGCGGCCGCAGGCAGCTTGGCATAGCCAATAGGTCTCGCTTTTGGGACCTTATAAGTATTTAGTTATGCAACTGTTGCATGGCTAAACACTTATAAGGTACCAATAGGCGAGACCTATTGGCTGTGCCAATGCTTGTATAAATAAAGCCCCGGGGAGGTGGTGGACCCCAGGGCTCAATGAGCCTTAGGAGGGGGTCCCCGTGCGCCCCCCTCCTTTTAAAAAAAAATGCCCACGGGTCCCGGACCACCTGGGGGCTGTATTCAAAACAACTGTTGGAGCCCGCATTTTTATTTTTGCCGCAGATTTGCAGATTAGCTCCATCACGTTTTTGTGGCAAAACATTTATTAAAGGGATTTTTGGCCCTGTTGGGATCACAGGGGTACCCTTCCACTACACCTAGTGGGACAGGATATTCCTACCCTGGCCCCTTTTCCTTTTTTAAATGTTTTTTGTGGGACTCGGTTGAAGCGGAGTCCCAAGATGGCTGCCAACACTTCCTGCTTGAAGTGTTGGCAGCCAATTCCAATCTCACTATGAGATCTGTGCTTAGGTTCTGCCCAGAGATCCTTATTTGCTTTCCCTTAAATTTCTCAACTACTATTGAACAGATTTAAACTGGATAACTGAAAGCGTGATCTGCGAACCTAAATCTATATTCCTACCAAATATGGTGTAATTCCATCCATCGGTTTGGGCAGTAGTCATGTTCAAAGCTCCTATGGGAATTAACATGGGAAGCGTTCGATGCACAACAAGACTCAGGATGACACTCTTTTGGGAAGATTTTGTGCAGATTCATCAAAAGGGCGTCAAAAGATATAGTTAAGTCAAAAAACACTTTTACCTAACTGTAACTATCTACGGGCAACTGGCAGTAGTTTTAATATATATATGTATGTATGTATATATATATATTCACTGAAAAAACCAAAGGTTTCAGGGGCGTTAAAGTTAGGAATTGGCATTTAAAAAACCTTAGAAATTCACTGAAAAAACCATAGGTTTCAGGGGCGTTATAGTTAGCTGGACATTTCCCTCGTACAAAACCCTAGAAATTCCCCTGTTATAGTTAGTTCAGCTAACTATAACCCGCGCCCCCGCAATGCACTGCTGATGACGTCACATATTACATCACTCATGACATGGTCAGTGACATCACTGATGACATCTCAAATGACATCACTGATGACATCACTCATGACGTCATCCATGTGATAAATTAGTGCATCTTCTCACACCCTGATATAACCTTTGATACACCGACTCAAAATTTCAGACGGCCATTTTGACAACCATAGATACTCCAATACCAATAACTACTCACCCACTCATTGACTTTTAGGTCTACTTACATCTCCACTCACTCACCTGTACAGTCACTCATACTTACAGTCACTCTGTGCATTTATACACCTATATAGACACTCACACACTGCCAATCATCCATTGAGGTACTGACACATCTAGTCAGTCATACAAATAATTAATCACAGTAAAATGTACTCACCTATACAGTTAAAAACACTCAAGTTCACTTACTCATAAAAATACTAACAAATTCTGTGTCTTCCTGCAGAAAAACAAACAGCACATGACACAGATTTCCTTGCACTATGGCGCATACAGCCACTACCAAAATCACACACTCTCCCATATAGATAGTTATATACTCTTACACACATATACACTGCGTTTCACATATGTAGTTACTGACACATGTACAACTGAGATATACATTCAATCACTAACACACCCATACATACACTCACCCAACCATACAGTCCATCACAGATGCACTCTTAAAAACATGCACCCACTGAATCACCCACTGACACATCTAGTCACAGAGTCACACACACCCTACCCACACAAACACTCAGGCACCCATACAGATACTCAGACAACCAATCAATAACCCATATAGACACTCATATAGCTATTCACAAAACCATGCAGCCACTTATACACCAACACACAGACACATACAGACATTCACACAGTTTAGTCACTAGTCTGCAGTAAGATACATTTAATGACTCACTTATAGACTCAGTTACGCACCTAGAAAATCATCCATTCACACACTTGTACACCCACTTGTTTTTCAACAGGCCTTTCCCTATATATATATTAAACATAATAAAACTGTTCAGAAACACATACCCAATGGATGATGTCATCAGTGATGTCATCAGTGATGTCATTTGAGATGTCATCAGTGATGTCATCAGTGATGTCATTGACCATGTCATGAGTGATGTAATATGTGATGTCATCAGCAGTGCATTGCGGGGGCGCGAGTTATAGTTAGCTGAACTAACTATAACAGGGGAATTTCTAGGGTTTTGTACGAGGGAAATGACCAGCTAACTATAACGCCCCTGAAACCTATGGTTTTTTCAGTGAATTTCTAAGGTTTTTTAAATGCCAATTCCTAACTATAATGCCCCTGAAACCTTTGGTTTTTTCAGTGAATTTCAAAGGTTTTTTAAATGCCAATTCCTAACTATACCGTGCATGAAACCTATGGTTTTTTCAGTGAATATATATATATATATATATATGAACCAACAGCGTCGTCTCCGCACTTCCTCGCGCCTTTCCGCGCTCTCCGGCGAGCAGAGACCACACGACTCTCAGGTAATTGGCACAGATGAAATATTTATTTCAGAGCTGCAATCTGACGCATTTCAGACAGAACGTCCTTGCTTACAGACAATCAGATATCGCCTGCCATGTTTTTTAAATTTGCTGAGTGCACATCACGTGATTAATGGACATAGATAAAATACTATGCAAGTGTACACTTTGTGGAACATAGGTTAGTCTGTTTTCTAAAACAACATGATATTAAAATAAAACATCATTACGTTTTTCAACAAATGGCAGAAAATAAAACCATTGTAAAACTTGAATGCATGATTGCAAATATGAAATCAACTGTTGCAGAATTACTTAAACTATCTAAATCAAAATGGGAAACAAGCGGTGTGCGAAAATGAAAGCTATATATTGCTTGGTCACCAAAATACCAAAATTGTGCCTGGTATTGAGAACATGGGTCAATGTACAAAAATGCTAATTTTTTGATAGCTGCCTAAATGCATCTGATAAATATGTGCAAAATCACGCAAAATTGTATGTACATCTATACATCACAACAGACATATTTGTGCAAATTATGCTTCTCATTGTAACCATAGTTCCATGTGCAAAAATAGCTAATTCCATTAAAAGACCATAAAATGCAATTCATACACCACTAGGTAGCTGGATACTCATTCAGTACCAATATCGCAAAAATGTGAAACTCCTTTGTAAGTACTGCCGTCTGTCTGTGGCTAATACTAATATAATTGTATTTGCAGTTCTAATACTGAATTGTAATTATCCATTGCAATATATTAACCCTGCAAGATGACTTAATTGAAAACCGATCTTCCACTAAATAAGTGTTGATATATAAAGTGCTAGTGCTACATAAAGACCCCATAGAAAGAAAGAAAATGTGCAATATATATAGGTTAAAAACAATTGTGCTGCAAGGAGGCCAGCCACATGAAATGTACCACCCAACGTCTCCCCTGAAGAGACCTAGAATATAAATTAAAGATACAGCATGTTGTTACTTGTATACTCTCATTCATAAGAAATGGTACAGATCTTCTGAGGTATTTAAACCGTTGAGGAATTTGCTATCTAATTCCAATATGACCTTGGATTTCATCCTTCTTAACATCTTGTCTCTGTCGCCTCCCATGCGTGGTTTAGGAATTGCCGTTATTACATAGTATTTCAAACATTGCAAATCGTTATTATGCATTTGTTTGAAATGCCAGGCGACTGGATACGAGCTGTCGTTGTTGACGATGGCCCGAAGATGTTGGAGGATTCTGACATGCACCTGTACTTGGTACTTGGTACTACCCACATATCGTACGCCACAGGTGCATGTCAGAACGTATATTCAGTCCTACAATTATAGCCATTTCTGGACTAAATGGGGTGCCGTATTGTGTGGTGTTGATTCCGAATCTGCAAGCCCTGCAGCTGGAACATTTGGCAAACCCCGGCCGGGGTTGTAACCACATTTTGTCTTTCCCTAATTCAGGGCTGCTCTTGGCAATTTGGGTTTTCATCGAGGGTCCCTTTCTGTAAGTGATGGTGGGACATGTTGGAAGGCTCGGGGCTAAAACTGTATCAGTGAGAAGTATCGGCCAACTGCAAGTAATGATTGCTCTGATTTTTCATTCTTGTTTGTTGAAAGTAGTTGCAAATCTGGGAACAGAATTCGTGTCACTGTCATCAGATACGGTCCTATTGGCTCCCGTGATGGCAAATAGAGAGGCCCTTGATTTGGCATTTATTTTATTAACAGCCTGTTTGAGGATAGATTTTTTGTAGCCCCTCTGTTTAAATCTTGACAGGGTTTGATCTGTGCAGATGGCCAGATCATCCTCTGTGCTGCAAATTCGCTTAAGCCTTAATAATTCGCCATAAGGGATGTTGTTGATTATGTGTCTGGGGTGAGCACTGCTGGCATGCAATGTTGAATTGCCTGCAGTGCTCTTCCTGTGCAAGGTGGTTGCTATTTTGCCCTCACGAATGAAAATACGTACATCCAAGAAAACTGCATGTTTCTTACTGATATGCGACGTAAATTTTAAATTCTCATGATTGGCAGTAATCTCATCAACAAAATCCCTGACGCTTTGTTCGTTGCCTCTCCATATAACAAAAACATAGTCGATGTATCTCATCCATTCAGAAACATGATTATTGAATGCGGAGCCGTGAATGCGCTTGAGGACTTGCTCCTCCCACCAACCCACGTGTAAACACACGTAGCTGGGGGAGAAGCAGGCCCCCATAGCCACGCCCCTTTTCTGCAAATAGATGTCATTGCCAAACAGAAAATAGTTGTTATTTAGACACCAAGATACTAGCTCTACAATCATTTTGTTGTTGCTGTAGCACTCCAACGGTCTAGTGTCTAAAAAATATTGCAGTGCTTTGAGCCCCGTGGAATGCTCAATGCTAGTATAAAGGGATTCGATATCCAGAGTAATGAATATCGAATCCGCAGACCATGGAATATTCTTGATCTGTTTAAGAAACTCCCCAGTGTCTTTGATATAAGTTGGCAAACATTTGACTAAATCTTGTAAAAAAAAAGTCACTGTATTGAGTGATGTTTTCTGCCACACTTTGGATTGCAGATATTATGGGCCTCCCAGGAACTGGTTGCATCTTTTTGTGCACCTTAGGTATAAGGTATAGTCTGGGCAGAACAAGATATTCAACATGCAAAAAACAGAATTACTCAGTTGAAATCATACTTTACCTTTTCCATTTGTGGAGAGCTTTTTTCAAACTTTCTCTGGCGTCATTATAATTTTTCAATGTGTATTTTTCATAGCACGATAGATCACTCAAATGTCTCTGTTCCTCTGTGATGTAATCATTTTGTGGCCAGATAACTATATTACCACCCTTGTCTGCTGTAGTAACAATTATTTGGTGATTATTGCTCAGTTTTTTGACCAATCCTGCATGTTGGTTTTCCTGTTCGCTTTTATATCTTTTGCGATGTTTAATTTGGTGGTGCAATTTTTTGAGGTCTTCCACTATTACATCTTGAAAGATGTCAATCGCGTCCTTGGGCATATTAGGTACAAAGCTGGATTTAGGCTTGAAAGAACTCATGTTGGCTCCCAGTTGTGTAACGGCTGCTTCAGTTAGCCTTTGTTGGGTAGATCTTTCGTCATCCGAAATGCACTCATTCTCTATGTTGGTAAGAGCAAGTTCATTCATTGTTAATAAAGTTGCAGCATCAGATGCTGAAAGGTCAATATTAGATTGTTTATTTGAACTCGACTATTCTTTTAGACCATCCTTGCTGCTGAAGAACTTCTTTAACTTGAGTTTGCGGATGTAACAAAAGACGTCAATGAGAGTCCGTGTATAATTGAAGTCACTTATGGGACAAAAAGACAAACCGAGGCTTAGAAGTTGTTTTTCAGCTTCAGAAAGGGTAATAGAGGAAAGATTTATAATGGTGTTGTCCTCTATTGTTGTTTTTTTCGCCAGTACTGCTTTTTTGATTTTTTGTAACCGTTTCCGCTTTTTCTGCGTTCCCGCCTCCTTGCGTTGATTCTTGTTATTTTTTCTTTTGATTCCTTGGTCTTAATGTCTGGCGACGATCCACCACTAAAAAATCGATTTCTTCTCCTAAATCCAAGACTTTGGACCTGTCTGTTGTACTCATTGTGTTAATGCTGTCATCATCAGATGATAAACTGCTCGCCATGGAGTCAATTTCACTGCTCACAGAAGCTTCATCAATAGGCCCCTTTGTCATGGGTCGAGTACCCGCTGATATATTTGAAACTTTTTCATTTAGTTTGGATCTTTTTGCATTTTCATATTTGCGTGCGAAAGTGTAAATACAATATATATATATATATATATATATATATATATATATATATTCACTTAAAAAACCATAGGTTTCACACGTTATAGTTAGGTGGATATTTCACTCGTAAAAAACCAATGAAATTCCCCCGTTATAGTTAGTTGAGATAACTATAACTCGCGCGACCGCCACTCTATCACAAGGATGATGTCATCAGTGATGTCATGAGTGATGCCACTGACCATGTCATGAGTGATGAGTGATGTAATATGTGATGTCATGAGCAGTGGATTGCGGACGGGGGAATTTCATTGGTTTTTTACGAGTGAAATGTCCACCTAACTATAACCTGTGTGAAACCTATGGTTTTTTAAGTGAATATATATATATATATATATATATATATATATATATATATATATATATAAATATATATATATATATATTCACTGAAAAAAACATAGGTTTCAGGCACGTTATAGTTAGGAATTAGTATTTAAAAAACCTTAGAAATTCACTGAAAAAAACAGAGGTTTCAGGGGCGTTATAGTTAGCTGGACTTTTCACTCATACAAAACCATTGAAATTCCCCTGTTATAGTTAGTTCAGCTAACTATAACTCACGCGCCCGCAATGCACTGCTGATGACGTCACATATTACATCACTCATGACATGGACAGTGACATCACTCATGACATCACTGATGACATCTCAAATGACATCACTGATGCATGTTTGCACACGTCACCTCAGGCCCCGTCCCCTCCCTTCCCCACTGTGTAAACACACCCTGTGGCCATTTTAAGTTGGGAGATTAAGTCCCCTTGAATCCTGAGGGTCCCTAGGGTCCAACTAGACCACTAGGTACCTCCAGTAAGCGCCACAGAGCTGCATTGCAGAGAGGTGTAAAAAGTGGCGCGGCCTGGACCACCTCTCTGCAACCCAGAGCAGTGGCGCTTACTGGAAGCACCTGGAGGGCTAGTTGGCCCCCAGGGTCCCTCAGGATTGAAAGAGAATTATTTCCCCAACTTAAAACGCGCCACAGGGCGTTTTTGCACACGTCACCTCAGGCCCCGTCCCCTCCCTTCACCACTGTGTAAGCGCGCCCTGTGGCCGCTCTAAGTTGAGAGATTAAGTCCTCTTGAATCCTAAGGGTCCCTAGGGTCAAACTAGCCCACTAGGTACCTCCAGAAAGCGCCACAGCTCTCTGGCGCACACTGGAGATACCTATTGGGCTAGTTGGCCCTCAGGGACCCTCAGTATTGAAGGGGAATTAATTCCCCAACTTACAACTGGCCAGGGGGTGCGTTTGTAGAGTGCTGCAAGGAGGGGGCTTGGCCTCCGGCTTGATGCCGGTCTTTTATTTATTTTATTTTTTTAAGAAGGAGGGCTGTGTGGCCCCCCTTCTTTTTCTAATTTATTGGCCCTGGGGACCCCATCCCCCAGGGCCTGCACCCTTTTGCTGAAAAAAATAAATTTGGCCCTCCCAAGGCCTTAATCGGCCCCGGGGACCCCAACCCCCGGGTCATGGCCTTTTTTTAAAAAATTCTTTAGGAAGGGGGCTGTGTTGCCCCCCTCCTCAGGCCACTTATGGCCCCGGGAACACCACAGCCTTTGTTTTTTATTATTTAAAAAATATATATATTTATAGAAACACCTAGGACATGCTGGACAAACCGTATGTACCTATCACCATGACGATTTACGTGATATTCATTAAAAGGCGACTATGCATACAATGAATCCACGTGGAATGTATTTACACCGCTAGTGAAGCTCTGACGTGTCTGATGCCCTACCGTGCCTAATCCCGGCGCCCCCGCCGGTGAGTACTCTCCAAGTAGACACCCTTGTTGTTTATTTATACAAACATGGGTAGCTATTGAAGGGCACATTTAATACACACGCACACCAAGCCATTCAAAGGGGATTCGACAAAAATTTGACCAAACTATGCAAGAAACCCCCCTCACGGTTAATAAAACACATATCCACCGCCGGATGTGTAATACTTTTTATTTTACTCTCTGGAAAGGAGACTAACCTCACTTGAGAGTCACAGCGTTCTCCTGGCTGAGCCCAATGCTGTATTACACCCACCAGTGCCCGCCGAGTGCCACACACCTCTGTGTTGTATTCCACCAGCTAGTGCGTATGCTATGACACTCTCTAGCCCATGTGCACTGTAACACCACCCCGTGAATATGTCATGCCACAGTTGCCTTCGCACGGGTTATATTGCCCCATCTAACGTGCCTTCCTCGATGCCTCTGTTATAACGCACAGCGCTATGCCATACATATTACAATCTGGGATCCATATCTCTGTCACAGTGCATATGCAACGTTACACTCCCCAGCACATATTTTATATTACAACTTTAGAGACTAGTTAGGTTACACAACACTGCCCTGTGCATATTACACTCCAAGGCGCATATCGCATAGCACGCGCTAGTGCCTGTGCTATCTTGCGCTCTCCAATGAATCTGTCATTGCGCACAATGTATTGCATAATATATAGTGTGATATATATTTCTTATATCACACTTTTTGGTGCATAGTTTATACCATATACTATATCTAGTTTTCATTTTCAATCGTGCGCTCAGGACTATCTTCTATATAACACTGCGTCCACCTACCCTTTTCACGGGCATTACATTTTACGATGGGGGTGGAGGGTCAGGGGGTGTTTCTGCTAAGTGAGCCCGGAGTCACAGTCACAAACGTCCTCTTCTTCCTGAATAAAAGTGAGATTATGCTGCATACTTTTTCATATTTTAAGTAGTTCGCACAGACACACATTTTAAGAACAATAAAGTTCCTAATACCCACCTTCTCTGAACAGTTAGCTTGCTGCCCCATCCGCCTCCTCCCTATCCTCTGTTGTCTGAATCCATGGACTAGCCTCCTCCCTCCTGCCATGCATGGTCTGATGTGCTGACACTGCCCTCCATTTAGCATGATGTACCAGTACACTCCTCCTGCCCTCCATTGCCAAATTCTATGGCCCATCATTGATCTCCTGCTTAGCCTCTGTGCTTAGCTTGCTGCCCCTATTCTCCTTCCCCCTGCCCTCCGATGTCTTTGTGCATGCCCCTGCTCCATCCTTTTTGCCCACCATGTTCCATGGACCTGCCACTCCTATCTACTCTGAGTGTTCTGTTGAGCTGCCACTCCCCTCCCACCTGCCTAGCATTGTCAGATGACTGTAACCTGTCCCTGCCACCTCCACCCTGCCTGTCCACATGCCATGCCCCTATCCCCTTCCTCCTGTCCTCCATGGTACATTTTACTGCCACACCCTTCTGCCCTCCCTGGTCTGTTGTGCTGCAACTGCTCCTCATGCCTGCCCCGCGAGGTCTGTTGTGAGGCCCCTTCCCCCGAACTCTCTTGTCTGTGCCCAGGTCCTGACCCTCCCTTCTATCCTCCATGGTCCTTTGTGCATGTCCCTGCACCCTCCTTCTTGCTCATCATAGCCATTGTGCTGCCACTAACCCTCCCGCTTGCCATTCATGGTCTTCTGTGCTGCTATGGCCCCTCCCACCTTCCCTGTGTGGTCAGCTAGCTGCCCCTGACCCCCTCCCACCTTCCCTCCATGGTCTGTGTGTATGCCATCATAGTCTCATTGTTGCTCTCCATGGTGTGTCTTGTTTCTAGTGCCCATCCTGCCTGACCTCCATGGTCACCTTGCTGCTCCTGCCCCCTTGCCCCCAGCCCTCTGTTTCCATGTGCAGACCCCTATTCCCTCCCTCCTGGCTTTTCTGTTCCATCGTAATGCCCATGATCCATCCCTCCTGCCCTTTATGGTCTGTTATGCTGCAGCTTTCTCTCCTGTCTGTCCATTATGGTCAGCTAGCTACCATTGCCTCTTTCCCCTCTGTTCTCTGTTGTCCATGTGCATGGTCCTGTCCCCTCCCTATTGCTTTCTATGGATTGTTGTGCTGCACTCCCGTCCCGCATGCCCTGTGTGGTGTATTGTGCTGCTGCAAACCCTGATGCCTGCCCTGTAGGGTCAGTTTGGTGCACCTCTCCATGTCCCTTCAGTCCTCTGTTATCCGAGTCCATGTCCCTACCCCAATTCCTCCTGCCTACCATGATCCAATGTACCATACTTGCGAACATTTTGAACTTGGTAAGAGGGAGATTTTGAAAACAAACTGGGGTATTGATTTTCCCCTTTGAGTTTCATTGAAAAAGAGGAGATTGTAGACAGGAGACAGATCAAATAAAGGCCATTTGAGCTTAAAAACATTGGACGTTTCCTGGCTGAAACGGGTCTGTTGGCATGTATGGTTGTACTACCACTGCCTCTTCCTTCTGCCCATAATGGTCTATTATATTGCCACAGCCTCTCTTGCCAGTCCTGTATTGTTTTTTTTTTTTTTTTTTTTTTTTTTTTTAAACCGTTTATTGCAGGTTGTAAAAGTTACAGGTATGGGCCTACAACCACCCGGCCGGCCGCTAGAATGACAAGCATATTGCATACATACAGTGAAAAGCTCTCGGCGGTGCAGAGCAGTGAAACAGGAGTAATCAGTGGTGCAGGCCACACAGCTCCAAGCCCATAGTACGGTTCCCTTTTCTTAAAACAAAACAACACAAAAAACCACACCCGCAAGGCAACCCGCGATCTAAAGTGACAGCACGTGCTCCATAAGTGGGGGATCCAAACCAGCAGCAGAACTCTGAGGAGGGGAATGGGAGTAGGTCAGGGACTGGGGGGACCGCGCGCCCGCGGCCGAGGGAGGGGGGCCGTCTAGGGAGACGGAACCGGTGAGGCAGCCGGTAGCAGTGGTGGCTCACAAATACCCCCGCGGTAGGCGTTCCAGGGGCCCCAGAGTTTCACCCACGCCCCAGGCTTACCCCTCGCCACATACACCACCTTTTCACGAAACATACACCAATCCATATGCTCTTTCCAGGCCGATACCGCAGGGGGCCTCTGGGATCCCCACAATTGAGCAATGTCACGCTTAGCTATCATGTATCCCAGAGTCACCCACCGCGTCTGCGGGACCGAATAGTCATTCGGTTCCCATACATTCAGCAAGCATCTCCTCGCTTCAGGCAGCAGCGCGACACGCGTAACCACACGCAGGACCTCATGCACACCACGCCAGAATCGCTCCACCTTCGGGCACTCCCACAATATATGCATGAAAGTCGCCAGCGCACCACAGCCACGCTTACACAGTCCGTCACCAGCAAACCCCATACGCAGAAGCCTTGGCCCCGTCACATAAACCCGGTGGAGGATCTTGAGCTGGACGAAACGAAGGCGAGCCGGGATGGCCACCTCTTTCGGGGAGGCCACCGCGGAAATCCAATCCTCGCCGTCCAGCTCCAGCCCGTCGGCAACCCAGGCCTCGCGGAGACTAGTCAGCAGGCACGATCTATCGTTGATCAGTTTTTTATATATGAGGGAGATCGTGCTGTCCGGTACATGGCCGTCCAGCACTCTGTCCTCCAGGGGGGAAGACTCCGGAATGGATGCGACGTCCGGGAAGACGGAGCCCAGCGCATGGCGGACTTGTAGGTACCGAAAGTACTCACTGCCCTGCAGCTGAAACTCCGCCTGCAGCGTCTCAAAAGTTTTGAATCCCCCCCTCGTCCAGAGATCTCCCACCGTACTGATTCCGATCGTGTCCCACTTCTCGAAGCCCTTCGACGTCCATAGGGAGCCCAACCTCTCAGACGCATACAGCGGTGACGCCCGGGTCAAACGGTTCTTCCACCCCATAGCTGCATTGGCCGCGTGCCAGACACGCACCACAACACGCGTCGGTCCCGTCAAACGGGAGTCGGGCGCGCCAGAGTAAAGCGCGCGATTATAATCGCCACCGGGTAGGAGCATTTTATCCATCTCAAATGCCGGGTTCAAGGCGGGCCCATAAAGGCCATGATTAATTGCAGCTAGTTGGGAGGCCCAGTAATACCGTTTAATGTCCGGGAGGGCGACCCCCCCATCGTACCACGGGAGCGTCAATTTAGCCAGAGCAATGCGTGGCCTCCCGTCCCAGAACAGGCGCCGCTGGAGGCCCTCCACCTCACGGAAATAGCGCGCCGGGACCAAGTCCATTGTATTCTGGAGGGCATAGAGGAATCGCGGCAGGGACATCATTTTGAACAAAGCCGCTCGGCCGAGCGGCGAGAGCGGCAGACGCCGCCAGCGCACCACGTCCTCCCTCAAGCGCTGGAGGGGGGGCAGCAAATTCCGCTCATAGCGGGCCTCCGGCTCAAGTGTGATGTAAATACCCAGGTACCGAAAACCGTGGGGGGCAATCTGGATCGGACAGTCCCGTGGTAGGGCCGGAGCCTCCCCGGAGAGCACATAGACACAGGATTTCGCCCAGTTGATGACCAGGCCCGAGTTGCGACCGAAGGAGCGCAAAACATCAACCAGGACGATCAGTGATTTACGCGGGGAGGCGAGATACAGAAGGATGTCGTCAGCGTAGAGGGACACCCGGTCCTCATGCTCGGGGGTCCAGCGGAGACCACGGATAGAGGGGTGCCACCGTAGCCACTCCGCCAGGGGCTCCAGGGCCAGGGCAAATAGGAGAGGCGACAGGGGGCAACCCTGTCGCGTACCCCTCCCCAGCGCGAATGGGGCCGAGACTCGCCCATTCACTACCACCTGCGCCAAGGGGCCCGAGTATAGCAATTTGACCCAGCTAATGAAACCCGGGCCGAACCCGAATTTCGCCAGCATCGCCCAGATATATGGCCATTCAAGCGTATCAAACGCCATGGTGGCGTCCAAGGATGCCAAGATGGCCGGCTCCCGCACGAAGGGGACACGCGCGAGCACCCCGTGCAAGCGCCGCAGATTGAGCGCCGTGTTGCGGTGCGGTATAAAGCCAGATTGGTCTTGGTGGACCAGGTCGCCCACCACGCCAACCAACCGGTTGGCCAACACCTTGGCAAGGATTTTGGGCTCCGCGTTCAAAAGCGAAATCGGCCTATAGGATGTGACACGTTCCCGGGGCTTCCCCTCCTTGTGGATCACCACAATTGTGGCCAGGCGCTGGTCCGGCGGAAGGGAACCCTGCGAGTGGGCCGCCAGGAACATCGCGCGCAGGTGGGGCGCCAACACATCCGGGCGTAGCTTGTAGAGCTCGATGGGAATACCATTGGGGCCCATGGCCTTGCCGGATGCAACCGAGCGGATAGCCAAGGCAATTTCGTCCGAGGTGGGAGGGGCATCAAGCGAATCCCTATCCTCCACCGCTAGGGAGGGCAGTGCGATGTCCCGAAGCAGGGCATGGGAATCTTCCTCCGAGCAGGGGGAAACCGGGGAGTAGACTTCACGGAAATAATCCGCGAAGCAGGAGACAATGGCTTCTGGCTCGGTGACACACGCACCATCAATACTCTCAATCACAGGCACCACGCGGCTCGCTCTCTCCCTCTTATCCAACCACGCAATCAATTTGCCAGCCTTATCACCCACATCATACAATCGCCCCTGCTGCTCTCTACTGAGGCCCCTGGCCGCCTCCGTGACGAGGGCCCGATAGGCCGCCTGCTTTAGGTGTAGAACATGCAACTTGGCGTCTGTTACCCCGCTCCCCAGGTCACCCTCCAGTTCTGCAATCTCGGCTTCTACCCGGGTCACCTCCTCCCGCTCGAGCCGCCGGGCATGGGAGATAAAGGAGAGGGCCTCCCCTCTAAGGACTACCTTGAAAGCCTCCCACAGGGAGATGGCGGAAGAGACCGACCCCACATTCTCGTCGAAATATCGCTGTAAGGATTTGATCAAATCGACACGAATGGTGGGGTCACGCAAATACCATGCATTGATTGGGGCCACCCTGCCATCCCCCCTCGGGAAGACATCGAAGTGCAACAACAATGGGGAGTGGTCTGAGATACCCCGTGCTAGATGGCGCACCTCCCCCACCCTCCCTGCATGGGCCGCCGGGACAAGGATGTAATCAAGCCGCGAGAGGCTGCCATGGGCACCCGAGTGGAAGGTGTACTGTCGCAATTCGGGATGCTTTAATCGCCAGCAATCCACCAGGCCCAGCGTGTCCAGAAGGCCAGGCAGCCACGCCTGTGCCCGGGGGAGGTCCCTAGGGGGATGGCGATCCATAGACCCAGAGGCCACCGCATTAAAGTCCCCTCCAACCACCAGCAGGCCACTCGGAAGGTCCAGGAGGAGGCGCCCCAGGTCCGCGAATGTGGTGACTTGTAACCCAGGCGGGACGTACACGGATATAAAGATAAACACTCTACCCTCCATTCTTCCCACCAGAACCGTGTAGCGTCCCCTCTCATCATGGCGCACCTCATCAATCTCCAACGGGAGCGAGTTCTTGATCATAATACCCACCCCCCGCGAGCCCGAGGTGAAGCCGGAATGCGCCACCAAACGATATCCCCGCCGATTCATTGCATGAAAGGAGTTACCTATAAGGTGCGTCTCCTGCAGGAAGACAACATCTGGTGAAATACGTTTTAAGTACTGCAGGACCACACCACGCTTAATCCTATCCCCCAGGCCGTTAACATTCCATGACAACACAGTCAAATCCCTACCCCCCATCATACGTCGAATCAATCGGTCGTCCCCCATCGAGCATCCTAATAACAAGAACATAGTAGCGGGTTTGCCCTGCGGTGCTAACAAACAACACCCCCCCCCCACCCCCCGGTCCCAACAGAACTCCCCCTCCCTGCACCCCTGCATGAGCCCAGACAGCCCCCCCAAAGTGCAGTGTGCCTGTCGCCCCATAGCTAAATACTAACTAGTCCCCCAAAGGAGGAGGGAAGCCCCCAACAGACCCCACGCAACCTCCATAGGAGGGGAAAATACGCAATCAATAAATGGTGAAGGAACAGCGTCCAGAGCAAGGCCTATTCAGTCACCCCTCAATTCTGATCCGGCGGGCCTTCCTCGCCAGCCGCGCCCCCCCCGCCCCCCCGGCCCCGATCTCCAGGCAGAGTGTCCAGCCAGTCCCCAGCCGCCTCGGGCCGGTCAAAGAAGTGCGTGCGACCATCCACCTCTACCCTCAGCTTAGCTGGAAAGAGCATTGAGTACTTGAGGTTCAGGTCCCTCAGGCGACGTTTAACCCCAAGAAAGCTCGGTCGCTGCTTCTGGACCGCCGGAGTAAAGTCTGGGTAGAAATGTATCTCCATGTTGTCAAGCTTGACCGGTCCCTGTTGCCTGGAGGTCTGGAGGATAGCATCTCTGTCCCGAAAATTAAAAATCCGGGCGATGAGCGGCCGCGGCGGGGCACCAGTCTTAGGTCTGCCCCCGGGGACCCGGTGAGCACGCTCCACCGCAAAAAGCTTACTCAGCCCCCGGGGCTGGAGATGGGTCAGGATCAAATCTTCAACGAAGAGGTCCGCCGCCTCCGCCTCTCGTCCCTCCGGGACCCCCACAATACGGACATTATTCCTCCGGGCCCGACCCTCGGAGTCCTCCAATCGCCGGTCCATCAGGGCGCTCACCTGGCCAAGCCGGCGCACCTCCTTCTGGAGGGCCACCACGTCTGTCGCGAGGCTCGTCGTGGTGTGGGCCAGGGAGTCGACTCGGTCGTTTGTTTTGGACAAGTCTGCCCTCACGAGGCTCACATCCACAAGGACCGAGTCTATTTTTTGCGCTAAGGTGTCGAAACGCTGGTCCACCGAGGCCTTCATCTCTGCGATGGCGCCCATGACGTCCCGGAGGGTCAGATCCCCTGGATGAGCAGATGCCTCCGTCGGGCCCTCCGGGGATGCACTCGATGTCTCCGGAGAACCCTTCTGAAGCGTGTAGCGGTCCATACTGTTGGCCTGGTGTGCCGTGCCACGGCGGGTCGTCTTCACCTTCGCCCGGTCGCCATCTTGTTTGGTGGACATGCTGGCTCTTCCACAGTCGTGCCAAGCTCCCCAAACGGGCCGCTATACCAGTCACGGGTGCCAGGGGGGGGGCAGGGGCGACCACCGAACCGCGGGTCAACCCACCGCCGGCGGGTCAGCCGGGCTCCTGGACAAGGCCACCGCACCCCGCTCCGCAGCCCGACCCGGCTTGAGAGCTAGGAGGGCGCAAAAGCGAAGGTGAAAGTGCGGGGTACGCCAGTCGCCCAGCCCCGCTCGCCGCTGTTATTCACTTTGTCCCCGGATCGCCCCACTACTCCAATCCGGGGGGCCGGCGAGGAGAAGGCCGCAACCTTCAATCGACGCTCCCACCGGCGTTCGGGGTCCGATTCAAACCCAAAAAACGGGTGGCGCCTCAGCTCCGGTTCCCCAACACAGTCCCCTCGACGAGGACAGGATATCGCCAGGATTAATTCAGGAGGTCGCGGAGGTCCTCGGGAGCCTCGCACCTACGCGGCCATCTTGGTTGCGCGCTAGGCTCCTCCTCGAGTCCAGTCCTGTATTGTTGCTTTGTTGCCCCTGCCCCCCTTTCCACTGCCCTCCATAGTCTGTTGTGCTGCCACTGCCCTTCCTGCCTGCCCAGTGTGGTCAAATTGCTGCCTCTGCACTCTTCTACCTGCCTTTAATTTTTGGAGTCCGTGCCCCTGGCCTCTGCCTCTCAACAGTATCCCAATGAACAACTAGATTGCTAATATTCTATATTTATTACAAAAGTGTGGAATGCCTGACGTCATCTTGATGTAATCAAGACTGTAATACCTTGAGCATTTCCTTTAGAAATTACATATATGAGAGGGTCTTATTTGCATCAAAATTATGGTTAGTGCTCTAAAAAACTAAAATGAGGACATAGTTTCTGAGTTTTCAAATAGCGACAAAGAACTTTTAAATTATTTGTAATCTTTATGTTTTTTTATCCAGTTGACCACTTGATTAAATGTTGCACCTAGGGAAGAGGATGTGGTGTTACTCCCAGAGCTGCAGACTTTGCAACTGGGGAACCAGGTTGGAGTTTCTGCTTCAGCTCAACATTCTGTGATTCTGGTCAAATCACTTAATCTCCCCATGTCTACAACCAAAATGAATTTGATCTTGTGTGATGTATCCAATGCTCATGTAAAGCACTCCAATACCTGACAAGTCTGCACTATATAAAACTGCAAATACACAAAAAACAAGTGGTTTGCCCACTTCTGTCATTGGGCTACATGTGGGCTATATCTGGGTGATATTTGTGCTGCATTTGGGCTCTTTTGTCTCTGGTGGCCATCTTGGGATATTTATTTGTTATGAAGCTTCCTAATTTCCTCATTTACTGCAGTCTCATCAGTAGGAATTGCTTTCAGTTTTTTACTTTGATTCCATCAAGAAGGTATTCAGATATGTCATGCATTTGCCATAAATTCTGAAAGTTAGCACTCTAGTTGCTCATTAGATCACTGTAGTAAAGCTACTGCTCACCACGGAAGTCTGCTGCTGGTATTAAAAGTGCATGTTTCAGTCTGCATATCAGAAGTTTTTTAATGAAATAGAAGAGGATTTGAGAAGTCACCCAAAATGTGCCCTAAATTTTTCTTTCTTCAGCACTAATCATAATATCTATGGCAAAATGAACCCCCTCATTGTGTTCCTTTTTAAATTAAATGTTTTAAGAGTTACCAGTTTATTCCAATTAAGATGGCTTCAGGTGTGCCATACTTTTGTCATAAGTAAGACAGTAAGCCATTTAGTTGTTCTTAAGAACACTCTGGGACATTCTGTCATTGGGCTATACTTGGGCTACATCTGGGTGAAATTTGGGCTACATTTGGGCTCTTTTGTCTCTGGTGGCCATCTTGGGAGATTTATTTGTTATGAAGTTTCCTAATTTCCTCATTTACTGCAGTCTCCTCAGTAGGAAATACTTTCAGTTTTTTACTTTGGTTCCATCAACAAGGCATTCAGATGTGTCACACATTTGCCATAAATTCCGAATGTTAGCACTCTAGTTGCTCATTAGATCACTGTAATAAAGCTACTGCTCATCAGGGAAGTCTGCTGCTGGTATTCAAAGTGCATGTTTCAGGCTGCATGTCAGACTTTTTTTATGAAATAGAAGAGGATTTGAGAAGTCAAAATGTGCCCTAATTTTTCTTTCTGCAGCACTAATTATAATTTCTATGGCAAAATGAACCCCCTCATTTTGTTTTTGTAAATTAAATGTTTTAAGTGTTACCACTTTATTCCAATCAAGATGGCTTCAGGTGTGCCATACTTTTGTCATAAGTAAGACTGTTAGCGCTCTAGTTGTTCGTTAGAACACTCTGGGACATTCTGTCATTGGGCTATACTTGGGCTACATCTGGGTGATATTTGGGCTACATTTGGGCTCTTTTGTCTCTGGTGACCATTTTGGGAGACTTATTTGTTATGAGGTTTCCTAATTTCCTCATTTACTACAGTCTCCTCAGTAGGAAATACTTTCAGTTTTTTACTTTGATTCCATCAAGAAGGCATTCAGATGTGTCACACATTTGCCATAAATTCAGAATGTTAGCACTCTAGTTGCTTATTAGATCATTGTAGTAAAGCTACTGCTCACCAGGTAAGTCTGCTGCTGGTATTGAAAGTGCATGTGTCAGTCTGCATGTCAGAAGATTTTTAATGAAATAGAAGAGGATTTGAGAAGTCACTCAAAATGTGCCCTAATTTTTCTTTCTGCAGCACTATTCATACTTTCTATGGCAAAATGAACCCCCTCATTTTGTTCCTTTTTAAATTAAATGTTTTAAGAGTTACCACTTTATTCCAATCAAGATGGCTTCAGGTGTGCAATACGTTTGTCATAAGTAGGACTGTTAGCGCTCTAGTTGTTCTTTAGAACACTCTGGGAAGCTGCCGTTGAACACAAAGGAATCAACTGACAGTCTCTGCCCTTGTTGGATGTACATGTTTTATTGAGAATGTCAGACTTCATTCTCACATGACTGAGAAAGATAATGCGAATTTACAGAAAATATGCTCTCAGTTTAGCTTATAGATCACCTTCCAAACCTCTGTGGGAAAAGCATGAGAAAATAGTTTTCTCTCAAACATGATTCATGATATCACAGCAGAAGGCTTTTTCACATGGTAAAATCATCTTAGAACACACCACAATTCCTAAAATTAGTATGGTACCATCAACAAATTAATATAATGTAACTAAAGTCTTAAAACCTTCTATTAACTGCAATGCTTTTTAATGAGGTGCTATCATGTATATTGGTCCCAAGATGGCTGCCAACACTTCTTGGATGAAGTACTGACAGACAATCAGATCTCATGATGAGATGTGTGATTAGGCTCCGCCCAGATATATCTATCTTTTTAACTCTAATTTTCTCAGGAACTACTGAACGGATTTACACCATTTAAGCAAAAGGTACGAGTCTGAACTGAGGACTACCTCTTTGCCAAATTTGGGGTAATTCCGTTCAGCAGTTCTGGCTGTAGCTGCGTCAACAGGTCCTATGGGAAAATGCATGGGGAAAACGCGTTTTGGGACCCCCTTTTTTCTCGGCCCCCGCTTGACGAATCACCGTGAAATTCAGGATAGGAGCGGACCGGAGCTGGCCAAAAGTTTGGAAAATTTCGCGAAGATTCGTCAATCGGCTCCAACGTTATTCCAAATAGAATGTTGCGGATTTCCTATGGAAAATAGGTCCTAACTATAATTACCTCCTAGCGACTGCCAGTAGGTAATTATCTACTGGCGGTCGCCAGTAGATAGTTATAGTTAGGACCTATTTTCCATAGGAAATCTGCAACATTCTATTCTCAATAAGTCTGGCACCGGTTGATGAATCCTCGCGAAATTTTCCAAACTTTTGGCCAGCTCCGCTCCGCTCCTACCCTGAAAGTTTCGTGATGATTCGTCAAGCGGGGGCCGAGAAAAAAGGGTGGTCCCAAAACACGTTTTCCTCATGCAATTTCCCATAGGATCTGTTGTCGCAGCTACAGCCCGAACCACTGAACGGAATGACATCAAATTTGGCAAAGAGGTAGTCCTCAGTTCAGACTCATGCCTTTTGCATAAATGGTGTGAATCTGTTCAGTAGTTCCTGAGAAAATTAGAGTTAAAAGTACATAAATATCTATTGCCAGGGAGAATGCGCAGACCCAACCCGCACCGTATGCACACCCTCCCCGAACCAAGCGCGCACCCTCCCGATCGTGCGCTGAATGCTAATTGGCTGTCGAGTGTCTGTCTACATTCAAAACCAGGAACAGTTGGCGGCCATTTTCTGCCTCGGTAGAAGCGGGGCTGAAGAAGCAAGGGGAATAAGTGTGTAAAACATATAAAGGGGGCAGAGTGGAAATACTCTGACCCTCTAGAGGTGCTTAGGGGGTCCCAGAAGGACCCCCTGGGGCCCCCTTTTTAAAAATAAAAAAAAGGCGAAATGCACGCACGGTGCGCGCATCCTATCGCGTTGGGTGCGCGTATCCAAGGAAAAGTTTTTGAAAAAAGACAAGAAATCTTTGGATGTATTACAACTTTTTACACTGAAAGGTAGGGTGTATATTTCTGTTTGTTAAAGGCATGATTCTTATTGGTTAACAAAAACAGATTGTAAGGAACATTATATATGATAAGCTGATATGTTGAAAAGTCAAGCACACTTGCTGTCTTGTTTAGCAACATTGTGTGCTGAACTTGTGACCTGTGTGCTCAGTGCAGTGTTCCATGACCTGTTTCTATGGTAACGGGCAGAAGGCAGATTGGGGGAAGGGTTGAAATGTTTAACCAATAGAAATGTGTGTTTGCTTTTGAATTTATGTGTGAAGGATTGTGATTCGATGTTTACATGTATATGTGTGGAAAATGAAAGGGAAACTTTTCCATTCTTTGTTTTTGCTGAGAGGTGCACAGTGCAGAGATTCTGTAAAAGAAAATCTGGTGTGTGACTGATATACTTCTTAATCTACAAAACAACTTGAAAGGTGAGTTATTTAATTGTGAGGGGATATATGTAGACTATTTTGATTTTAATCAGACTAATGTATTTCTCCTGCTAAAGTGTAGGGAGTACTTATTTTCTCTACAATCTTATTGACAGTGTGTGTGCATGTAGAAACAATTCTGTGATAAGCATTTGTGTTTTTCATGTGTTTGCAGACAGATAACTGTGCTGTTTTTATATTTTGGTAGAATTAGAAACCAGTCATTGTTTATGAATTAGTGAAATGAGTTCTGATTCTATATTAAAATGTAGTACTCCTTCTAGATGAATAAATGTGTTATGGTATAGTGCAAGGGATAGTGTTGTTTGTCTAGAATTACACAGTGAGTATGTGTGCATTTGGGAACCACTGTGAGAGAAGCATTTGGTAACATCGTGGATTTGCTGACAGATAACTGTTTTAAAACCTGTCATGTTGTCAAGTTTTAGTAGCATTAGAAGCCAGTCTTTGCTTATGCATTGATAAAATAAGTCATGCTTTGACACTAATGTGCTATACTTTAATATGTAGATTGTGTGTAGGCTCCTTACCCCTTGCACAGTAGTGAATGAGTTTTGGTAAGCTGCTAGGGATAGTGTTGCTTGTCTAGAATCACACTGTGAGTCTGTGTGCATTTGGGAATCACTGTGAGAGAAGTATGTGGTAATATCGTGTATTTGCTGACAGATAACAGTTTTAAAACCTGTCTTGTTGTCAAGTTTTAGTAGCATTATAAGGCAGTTTTTGCTTATGCGTTGATTAAATGAGCCAGGCTTTGACACAAAAGTGCAGTCCTGAAATATGTAGTTTGTGTGCAGTTCCCTTACCAATTCCACTGTAGTGAATGAGTTTTGGTAAACTCCTAGGGATAGTGGTGCTTGTCTAGAATCACACTGTGAGTTAGTGTGTATTTGGGAACCACTGTGAGATAAGCATTTGGTAATATCGTGTATTTTCTGACAGATAACTCTTTTTAAAACCTGTCATGTTGTCAAGTTTTAGTAGCATTAGAAGCCAGTCTTTGCTTATGCGTTGATTAAATGAGTTAGGCTTTGACACAAAAGTGCAGTCCTGAAATATGTAGATTGTGTGCAGTTCCCTTACCACTTCCACAGTAGTGAATGATTTTTGGTAAACTCCTAGGTATAGTGGTTGTTGTCTAGAATCACACTGTGAGTCTGTGTGCATTTGGGACCACTGTGAGAGAAGCATTTGGTAACATTGTGTATTTGGTGACAGATAACTCTTTTAAAATCTGTCATGTTGTCAATTTTTAGTAGAATTAGAAGCCAGTCTTTGGTTATGCATTGATAAAATGATTCATGCTTTGACACTAATGTGCTATACTTTAATATGTAGATTGTGTGTAGTCTCCTTACCCCTTGCACAGTAGTGAATGAGTTTTGGTAAGCTGCTAGGGATAGTGTTGCTTGTCTAGAATCACACTGGGAGTCTGTGTGCATTTGGCAACCACTGTGAGAGAAGCATTTGGTAACATCGTGTATTTTCTGGCAGATAACTCTTTTAAAACCTGTCATGTTGTCAAGTTTTAGTAGCATTAGAAGGCAGTCTTTGCTTATGCGTTGATTAAATGAGTCATGCTTTGACACTAATGTGCTGTACTTAAATATGTAGATTGTGTGCAGTACTCTTACCTCTTCTAGACTAGTGAATGAGTTTTGGTAAACTGCTAGGGATAGTGTTGCTTGTCTAAAATCACACTGTGAGTCTGTGTACATTTGGGTAAGGATTGTGATAGAAGCATTTGGTAACATGGTGTTTGGTGACAGATAACTGTTTTAAAATTGGTCATGTTGTCAAGTTTTAGTAGCTTTAGAAGCTATTCTTTGCTTATGCATTGATAAAATGAGGCAGGGTTTGACACTAAAGTGCAGTACCATGTACTATTCTCTTCACTGTGCCAGAACTGAAAATGTTAAAGTTTTACCCAGGCACTGTCCTGGCAGTAGTCTGATGATTTAGTCAGTTTCCAAGTACTTATGTTGTGAACCATACATTACCACATAGACTGCCTCAAATGTCTTTGCAGTATGCATGCAGTCTTCTAACATACTATACACTTGTCTTTCACATCTTCAATTCTCTAGTCAGTATCCATACAGTACAGCAAACACCCTGTCACTCCCTTTGCACTTCTCTAGTGACCCATTCAGTACCAAGTACTAATCCATTCCCTGCGCCAAAAGCCAACCATTTATAAATTCACACAGGCACTCTCCTTGCTGTACTCTAATCATTCAGTCAGTACCCAAGTACTCATGTAGTGAGCCAGGCCTTATCACATAGATTGCTTCAAACCCCTATCCACTATGCATGCAGTCTTCTAACCACCTAGACACTTGTCTTTCACACCTTCAATTCCCTAGTCAGTATCCATACAGTCTAGCAAACATCCTGTCACTCCTTTGGAACTCCTCTAGTGACCCATTCAGCACCATGTACTAATCCATTCACTGTGCCAAAACCCAAACACTTATAAATTCACCAAGACACTCTCTTTGCAGTACTATAATCATTCAGTCAGTGCCTAAGTACTCATGCACTGAGCCAGGCCTTAGCACATGGACTGCTTCAAACCCCTATCCACTATGCATGCAGTCTTCTAACCACCTAGACACTTGTCTTTCACATCTTCAATTCCCTAGTCAGTATCCATACAGTCCAGCAAACATCCTGTCACTCCCTTTGCACTCCTCTAGTGACCCATTCAGTACCAAGTACTAATCCATTCCCTGTGCCAAAAGCCTACCACTTATAAATTCACCCATGCACTCTCCTTGCTGTACTCTAATCATTCAGTCAGTACCCAAGTACTCATGCAGTGAGCCAGGTCTTATGACATAGACTGCTTCAAACGCCTATTCACTATGCATGCAGGCCTCTAACCACCTACACAGTTGTCTTTCACACCTTCAATTCCCCAGTCAGTATACATACACTTCTAGCAAACACCCTGTTACTCACCCAGTGTGTCTCCTTATATTACTGTAATCATTCAGTCAGTTAGCATGTAGTCTTTTAGTGAGGTAGGCTTTAGGGCATGAACTGCTTCAAAGTAGTATGCACTATGCATTTAGTGTTTTAATGATCGTCACACTTGTGGTTCAGGGCTATAGTTTCTTAGTCAGTTTTTATATAAAATGTGTTTGTACAGTAATGGAATAGTATAAATTTGAAAGTTATTAATATACATTTATTTGTGATTCTTTTTTACAGATACAGAACAGGAGTGTTTCTCATCTGTTTGCACTCTTCTCGTGCAAGATTGTTTGGATGAAGGGTCCTTCGGTGTTTCATCATACTTGCCGTGCCATACGAGTATTTCTTGTTAGGATCCCCTTGCAACAGAACTCTTTTGCAAATCTTGCACGTGACCAAGGTGGCATTGATCTTTGTTTGCCCCTCGGGAAAAGTAAAACATTTCCACACCACTGAAGGAATACGTTGTGGGCGTGGTGCGAAATGTTCAGCATACATTGAAGGAGAAAAATGCATTTTCTCATTGCTTTTGTGCAGGAAGGTGTGTCTTCCTGCAGAAAAACAAACAGCACACCACACAGATATCCTTGCACTATGGTGCAAGGGTGCCTGTGTCACCACATGGCTGCAGTTTAAGCAGCCGTGCAGAGAGAAGCATAGATTTGCAACATATTTATGTACATATGTGGCATCCCTGTGCTTCGGAAGTACTACAGCACACTGTAGGTAAAGAGGTTACTGTGTGATGCTGCAGCACTTCCTCATAGTTCTGCACTTATACATTCACCATACGCTACTAATGCATTCATTCAGTCAATTACGTACTACACATACATTCATCTAAACTTTCACACACTAACAAAGAAATCTAGCTCTTTTTTTAAACCAGGAAAGTTAGTTCTTACAATAACTTTTTTTTCTTCTTTCTTCTTTTATATTTTTTTGGGGGGGTTTCTGAACAATTTTTAATTTTTTGGGTTTTTTCTGCAAAAAAAACCCAAAAAACAAAACAGGAGGAACCAAACAATGAACTTCGGGGAACAATAAAAACAACAAAAAAAAGAACTAGCAAATGTGACTTTCTTGCCGGCGGCAGATCAGATCGATCGACTGCTCACCGTAGCACAAAGTTGCATTGCACTTAGTGCAGATCACTTTTAAATATTGAAATTGAGGACGGATGTCCAAGTTTTGGGCTGATGGATGCACTCTTGAAGTGCTCGGCTGCGATGAGGTGGAAGGCGCAGGAGCAGGAGTGTTTCTCATCCATCGGCACTCTTGTCATGCAAGATTGTTCGGATGAAGGGTCCTCAGGTGCTTCATCATACTTGCCGTGCCGCACAAGTATTTCTTGTTAGGATCCCCTCGCGACAGCACTCTTTTGCAAATCTTGCACGTGACCAAGGTGGCATTGGTCTTATTCTGCCCCTCGGGAAAAGTAAAAAATGTCCACACCGCTGAAGAAAAACGTTCTTTGCGTGGTAACTCCTCCAAAAATTCATCCTCAGATGTATGAGGAGATGCAGGTGATGCCTGCTGCCCTGAAGCCATTTTTAGTTGAAAAAAGTTAGAGCTAAGTGTAAACTTAGTCTAAAAAATCTTCTTCTCTGCAAAGAGATGCTCCTCCAAAGAAGGTCAAAGAAGAATGATTGAATTGGGTGGGGTCTTTCAATAGTTAGAACAGGAAGTGTAATGAACCAATCAAATCTCTTTTTTTGCAGGTCACATGGGATCCACGCACCCTGCGCTTATGCAGCACGCACCCAACACGCATCCGCGAAATTGAATTAGAAAAAATTATAGGATTAGATGTAAAAATATATTAGTTTTAATTCTAGTTTAGAGTTTGTCTTCAATTAATATTCACATGAAATAGAAAGGCGGGGCCGGGACCGGCCCCGCCGCAAATAAGGCGGGGCACCGACCCCCTCCCTCCCCGCCCTCGCATGTCCACCCGGCGGAGCGGACCACCGCGTCATCTGCCCTGATGTATTAGGTTAGAAGGCTGGGGAGTGTGGGACTCGGTCTCTTTGTCCCGCGCTCTCCCAGCATCTGGTCGCAGCCCTTAGGAGGCTGCTTAACTTTTTTTGTTTATTTTTATTGCAGGTTCGTGTCCCGGGACGAGGACTCCCGTGCAACGCCGGTGTATTGCTTCATGGTTCGCGGATACGGAGAAGAGACCTGGATTACGATCTTCCTGGGCAGCGTGGTTCCGGGTCTTGAGGTCTTGGAGTCACGCCGTTCCGCTGATACGAGAGGAGACCTGGATTATTCGATGTTCCTGGGCAGCGCGTGTACGGCGATTCGGTGGAGCACTCTGGCATCGTGGTCTGGAAGCTCGTGAGGTTTGCAGGGCGCGCGCACGCGCTGATACGGTAACCGTCAAGGGGGGGCCCAGGGGGCTGAGCTGTGGGTCCTGAGCTTGTTTTTTGTTAAGTTTAAGCATTGAAGGTGCTAGTTGTGTTGGGAGGAGCAACTGTGTGTGGCATAAGGTTACTGGGAGTGAGTGACATTGAAACTCCCTTTTTTAAATGATCATTTAGTAGGTATACTCAGTCATTGTGGCCTGATAGTTAGAGTCAGGGGCTCTTATTTTCAGTTTACAGGTTTAATTCCCCATTGATTCTGTTCTGGTGGTTTTCTTCAAAAAACTCCTGCGCTTGTGTGGGTACAGTCAAGGCATTTTTCGTGGGCCTCTGCATAGCATCTTGGGGCATACAAGTGACTGCATTGGATTACAATCATAATTTGGGGTACTTTTTTGGGAAACAGTGTTTATTATTTCACTATAATTGTTTGTTTGGTGCACATTTCCCCGAAACTGCAGTGTACCGATTTTCATGTGTATGTTTTTAAGGGGGGCAGGTATTGTGTCTGCAATATTGTGATTGTTATATTGCGCTAAGCCTGTGTCGCTTGTGTTTTTCCAGGTAAAGGCGCTGGTTGAATTGAGGTTGGGCAGGGGGTATTGAAGGACAGGCGTGTGGGTCATAGCATAGCATGTCAGGGAAGCGGGGAACCAAGCGTTTGCGCATGGAGCATATGCTGGAGGCAATGATGCGTAGGATGGTGGCTATGGATAGGAGGTGGGGCAAGGTGGAGCAAATGGGCCATAGCCTGGCTGAGCTCAGGCAGAAGGTGGAGGATCAGGGTGGGCCGTCCGGGAGGCCTAAGCGGACAATAGTACCCCCAAAACCGAGGGGGGAATTGGAGGCTCTCCCTAAGAGGGTTAGACATAAGAAGGGTAAGATCCAGGATCCCAAAATAGTGGAACCTCTAGAGACACCGGGTGGGGGTGGTCCGTCCGGGATCCCAGCAGTGCCAGAGACTCCGGATTTAGTGCCCAACGTCCCAGGGTCAGGAGTGCCAGTACCTGCACCAGTTCCGGTGGCCCCTGTGACTGAACCGGTAGTGCCAAGTATCATCCCGGTTGTGCCCCCAACAGGCCCCAATGTTCCTGTCTTGAACCCTGTGGCCCCGGTACCATCACCAGCAGGGGGTGGGCAGGTCCCGTTGGAATTAGCCACTCAAATAGCGGCAGTTCTTCCATGGTTAGGAAAGGGGGGGGTGTTGCCCTTGGCGGCGGGCACCGATCCCTTGGCAGAGGCACAAAGAATGGTGGCAAAGATCATGGCGGCCCCGGGCGGGGAACAGAGCCTGGGCGCGGAGAAGGCCCAGCAAGCACAGCCAGGGCTTCAGGAAAGCGACAGTGGAAAAGCCAAGACGGCAGAGCCAGCGGGTAAGGAGCTGGCTTTACCATTGTTGGGCGCCGGGGTGTTACCTTCCAGGAAGGAATATTTAGCACGCCATGTTGCAAGAGATGTGAAAGAATTGATTTGGTCTGGGGCGTATGTAAACATGTTTTCCTTGTTGATGGATAACAGGGAAATGGATTATGCAAAGAGACAGAAGGATTGGATGCTTCCCAGTGAGTGGCGGGCGGAAATGTCTAGATTCAGGGTAGAGGAGACATTGACAAACTGGATAAGGGCATTTTCTGTGTATATGGCCATAGTGGCTGAACGTACACCTAATATGCAAGCGGAAATGGCATGTTACCAGAGCAGGGTGGCAATGACGCATGATAAATACGGGGGTGTGGGTTGGAAGGAATATGATATGAACTTCAGGAAGGCGAAAGAGTTTGACACTTCACTCACATGGAACAGGGTGGATTCTATTTCCTGGTTTGATCAGTTTGGCCCAGGGCAGCCGGCCATTACAGGTCAGAATTGGGGCAAGGCACACATTTCGCCGCCACATCAGCCCTTTCGGCCAGGGCACCCCGGGGCGTCGGCGCCGGCCACTGAGAGAGGGGGAAGGCGAAAGGGAGTGTGCTGGGACTTTAATAGGAAGTCCTGTACTAGAGCCCAAGGCACCTGTAAATTCAGGCACGCATGTGCCATATGTAATCACCCCTCTCACCCAGAGTCAAAGTGCCTTAAGAAAGGGAACACCTTTTCAGGGTCAAGAGGGGGAAAAAACAGGACTGAGGAGGAAATGGAAAAGGTAACGCATTCACCCATTGATGTCTTTGCTATGAATCCCTGGTTAAATCGGTATCCAGATCATGCTACAGCTAGGATGCTGCAGGAAGGGTTTTTGTATGGTTTCAGGATACCAGTTGGGGATTACAAAGGGACATCGGAGTGCAAAAATCAATTGTCTGTCAGATCAAACACAAGGGTTGTAGTGCAAAAGATTAAGAAGGAATTGGGCTTAGGGAGAGTAGTGGGTCCGTTTGATGTCCCCCCGGTGCCTAATTTTGTCTGTTCTCCCCTAGGGGTGGTACCAAAAAAGGAAGAGGGGGAGTTTAGGTTGATTCATAATCTATCAGCGCCCAGAGGCAAGTCATTGAACGATGCCATCAATGAAGAACTTTGCAGTGTAATATATGCGTCCTTTGATCAGGCAGTAGAGATGTTGAGGGTTTTGGGTCCGGGGGCCTGGCTGGCAAAATCTGATATTGAATCTGCATTCCGACTGTTGCCAGTGCCTCCTTTAGATCATCATTTGCTGGGTTTTTCATTTCAAGGACAGTTTTACATGGATAGGTGCATGCCTATGGGTTGTTCAGTTTCCTGTGCTTACTTTGAAAAATGTAGTTCATTTTTGGAGTGGGTTTTCAGACAAGTGACAGGACATCATTTTGTGATGCATTATCTCGATGATTTTCTCTTTCTGGGACCGGCGCGCTCTCAGGAATGTTTTGTGGCCTTGGAGGAATTCTGTGGACTCATGCGTACATTTGGGGTCCCCCTGGCTCAGGGGAAGACAGTGGGGCCAACAACCACAATTGAGTTCCTAGGCATTGAAATTGATTCAGTACAGGGCTGTTTTAGGTTACCTGAACAAAAGATAATGAAATTCCGTGCTGCTTTGCAGCAGTGTTTGTTAAAAGACAAAGTGACGTTACATCAGTTGCAGCAGGTTGTAGGCCAGTTGAATTTTGCACTATGGCTCAACCATTCTCTCGTTCCATTTCTCAGGCCATGGCAGGCTTACACGAGAAATACCATCACACGCGACTGTCATCTGAGGTTCGCCAGGACATGCGGATTTGGATTGCATTCCTGGAGGGTTTCAATGGCAGAGTAGTGTGGCCCGGTCCCCCCACTACTTCGGCTGCCTTAGGTTTATGGACTGACGCGGCGGGTAGTGTGGGATTTGGTGCCATACTTGGGAACAAGTGGGTGGCTCAGCTGTGGCCGGGGTGGTGGTTTGAGTGTGGATTAACAGCTAACATAGGTTTTTTGGAATTGTTTCCCATTTGGGTTGCATTAACGGTATGGCCCCAGGATCTGCAGAATCAGTCTGTAATCTTTTGGTCTGATAACATGACAGTGGTAGAATCCATCAATCAACAGGCGGCAAGGTGTAAAATGATTCTTCGCCTGTTGAAAGAGATAGTGCTGTTATGTATGAAACTAAATGTACAGTTTAAGGCAAAGCATGTCCCGGGAGTGCGGAATAATGCTGCTGACGCACTCTCTCGCTTCGAGATGCAGTTTTTCAGGGACCATCTACCATCCGCAGAGGCAACATCAGCACACTTTCCCGAAGTTCTTTGGCAGATTGGTGCCCCCAACTACAGAACCTCGTGGCTGCTAGCCTAGCTCCTGGGACCAGGAAAGCTTATGAAGGGACGTTTTGGTCTTACTGTACTTTTTTGGGTCAAGACTGGGAGGAGAGATGGGATACGTCAGGCGCATTCCTCTTGTTTTTAGACAGCCTACATAAGGGGGGGCGCACAGTGGCGGCAGCCAGGCGACATGTAGCGGCAGTTTCCTTCTTTGCGCAGATTAGAGACACGAACGATCCCACAAATAGTTTCATTGTGAGAAAGGCATTGAAGGGGTGGCGACGAATCCAAGGTGGGATTCCTGACACCAGGCAGCTGATAGGGTTGGAGCGGCTGAGTGCGCTGCTGACGGCGCTGGGTGCCATTTGCAGTTCAGTGGGGGAGACTTTATTATTCAGAGCTGCCTTTGCATTAGCTTTTTATGGGGCATTCAGAGTGGGTGAATTGGTGGCATGCAACAAGCAGGATAGTCAGGGTGGGCTCCTAATGGAGTACGTGAAGGTACAAGGTGACATTTTGCTTTTGACCATCAAAAAATCAAAAACCGATCAGGAAGCTCGGGGAGAAGGGGTGGTACTGCATTGGGCGCGAAACAACCCGTGTTGCCCGGTAATGCATCTTGAAAATTACCTCAGTCTGAGGAACAGCGCGTTGGGTGGAGCATTGTTATTACATGCGGACGGTACACCGCTTACCAGGTACCAGTTCAAAACAGTATTGGATATGGCAATCAGCAAGGCAGGCATGGATCCAAGAGTTTTCGGAACGCATTCTTTCAGGATAGGGGCTGCCACTGAGGCAACGGCTAGGGGGTTGCACTTCAGTAAGGTACAGAGGATTGGACGATGGGTTTCCAATAGTTATAAGCGTTTTGTGCGGCTGCACATGTTGTGATTACACATTATAATTGTGTACTGACGCTTCCCTGTCTGTCGTTTTCTTCACAGTTTCTCAAACCTGTCACGCGGGGGGGAACTGCCATCATCCCAGCAACAACATTCTCCGCAACGATCAACAAAGCTACAGGTCACAGGGACACGTAATGTGTGGATTGTGGGGCATTCATATGTACGGCGTATGAAATCTGTTTTTCTCGCAGGTGACTATAGGAAACGGGCAGAGCAGAGGGGTTTCACAGTATCTTTTCATGGAAAGGGGGGCCTTTGCCTTAGTCAATTTCGGGGCTTTATGATTGATCAGCTGAAGAGACACAGTCCTCCTCCCTCTATTGTTATTTTACACCTGGGGGGCAATGACCTGGTCACGTTGAGCAGGAGGGTCTTGTTTGAGAACATCATCTCTGAGATTGGTTGGTTAGCCAAAGCGTGCCAGGGTTGCTACATAGTCTGGTCACACATGATACCTAGATTTAAATGGAGAGGGGGGGACTCGGTGAGAGCTTTGAACCACTCGGTAAAGAGTGTCAATATCAAAATAGGGAAACTGTTCAGATCTTCCAAATTGCAGTGCATTGCACATGGGTGTGTCAGGGGGGAACCATGCTTCTTAAAAGACGGGGTCCACTTGACTAGGTTGGGTAGTGACTTAATGTTGGAGAATTTCATGGCTTGGCTAGAGGTTCTGAGGGAAGGGCCATGACCTTTCTGAGGGATAGGTTGGGGGGGGGGGGCAGATAGTCGGGCAACTCTGCTGGCCTGTGGCGGTAAGGTCATGACTAGTGAGCAGTAAATTTAAGGTCCTTAGGGGGCGGCCTCATTCTCGGATGGGGTCACCCAGGGGGAGGGACAAGGGGTCTCTCCTATAACTCCAGGGGCGGTACATCCGGTTGGCTGGATGGGTGCGTGGAAGGGGGGAGTCACGCTTTCTTTTAGGCTGGTTGGCCACCCCGCACTGGCATGGACGTCATTAAATGGCGCAGAGTGCCAGACCCCCAAATTGGCGTGGAGTTCAGGGAACGTATGGGGGTAACCGGGGGGGGGAAGTACCCTCTCGTTAAGCGGGACCCCTGCGCATGCGCAACCCTACGGGGGGGGCGTGGAAAATTGATAAGGATCTGACACCAGTTAATGACCTTGCCGTAGGCCCAAATAGGATACGCAGAAAGTAATTAATGTATGATTATGATCTTTATGTTAGATTCGGATAGGAGAACAATGTATTAGTGATATGTTAAGGTTAGCCATCTGAAATCTGTGCATATTAATTGTAATCAAATGTCGTGTTATGTTTCTGCGTATAAAATTTGTGTAAATAATGTTTATTTCTTAAAACTTTTAATTTGTTTTCATATTTTAATAAATACGGCCGGGGGTTGTTCGACCCCCGCCTCCAAAAGTCATTACCTCTCATGTCCCTCATTACAAATGTGTTTATGCCCAGGGGGGGGAGGGGGAAATTCGGTAGTCCCTGACCATATAGAAAGGCGGGCCGGGACCGGCCCCGCCGCAAATATGGCGAGGCAGCGACCCCCTCTTCCCCCGCCCTTGCATGTCCACCCGGCGGCACGGACCACCGCGTCATCATGACGCGGTGGGCGCGCCGTGTCCGTGATTGGCTCGCGATGGTGACCCATGGCCCGGAAGCGATTAAGGCGCTTCCGGGTCGTGGAGGAGTGGGGGGGGCTGGGGGTCAGGCCAGTTAGAACTGGTCTGCCCCCATGTATTAGGTTAAAAGGCTGGGGAGCGTGGGACTCGGTCTCTTTGTCCCGCGCTCTCCCAGCATCTGGTGCCAGCCCTTAGGAGGCTGCTTAACTTCTTTTGTCTTCAATTAATATTCACATGAAATACATATATATGTTTTTTTAAATGTTAAATATTTCGCGGGATCCGCGCACCTACCGCGTCATAGTCGCAGATGACGCATCGTAGAAGCGCGTAAACGTTGCGTTACGTACATCGAACATGTCGCGTATAGGGCGAGAGTCGTGTACCGGTCGCATGGCAATCGCGCACTAAACACGTACCCAACGCATACCATGCGCGGATGCTGACGCATGGGGATCGAGAACGGTGCGCTTAGGGTGCGCAGATCCAAAAACATGGAAAAAAATATATAAAATAAAGTTTTGAACATATAGTTAAAAAAATATTTTGAAAAATATAAAAAAATATGTTTGAAAAACCAATTAAATTCAAATAATATTTTTTAATTTTTAAAAGAATTAATTGAACAAATATGTTTAAAAAATGGTGATATAAAAATATTTTATTAAAAAAAAAAATTATGAAATTGACACACTGAATTTGAAAAATATAGAAATGCAATCAAAACCATAGGTTTCATTAACGTTATAGTTAGGAATTGGCATTTAAAAAACCTTAGAAATTCACTGAAAAAACCATAGGTTTCAGGGGTGTTATAGTTAGCTGGACATTTCCCTCGTACAAAACCCTAGAAATTCCCATGTTATAGTTAGTTCAGCTAACTATAACTCGCGCCCCCGCAATGCACTGCTGATGACGTCACATATTACATCACTGATGACATGGTCAGTGACATCATTGATGACATCACTGATGACATCTCAAATGACATCACTGATGACATCATCCATGTGATAAATTACTGCATCTTCTCACACCCTAATTTAACCTTTGATAAACCAACTCAAAATTTCAGACGTCCATTCTCAAAACCATAGATACTCCAATACCAATAACTACATACCCACTCATTAACTCTTAGGTCTACATACACCTCCACTCACTCACCTGTACAGTCACTCATACTTATAGTCACTCCGTACAAGACTATCATATGCATTTATACACCTAAATAGACACTCACAGACCGCCAATCATCAATTGAGGTACTGACACACCTAGTCAGTCTTGCAAGTAATTAAACACAGTCCAATTTACTCACCTATACAGTTAAACACACTCAAGTTCACTCACTCATAAAAATAGTACCACATTCTTACGCTCTTGATACAAGCACACACTCATCCATACAGCCACTCTCACAATCACACACTCTCACATTTACCCACTTATATACTCTTACACGCATATATACTGCCTTTCACAAATGTAGTTAGTCACACATGTACCACTGAGATATACATTCAATCCCTAACACACCCATACATACACTCACCCAACCATACAGTTCATCACAGATGCACTCTTAAAAATATGCACCCATAGAATCACCCACTCACACATCTATGCATAGAGTCACACACACCCTACCCACACAAACACTCAGGCACCCATACAGATACTCAGACAACCAATCAATAACCCATATAGACACTCATATAGCTATTCACAAAACCATGCAGCCACTTATATACCTACACACAGACACATACAGACATTCACATAGTTTAGTCACTAGTCTGCAGTAAGATACATTTAATGACTCACTTATAGAGCCAGTTACGCGCCTAGAAAATCATCCATTCACACACTTGTACACCCACTCATTCTTCCACAGGCCTTTCACTATAAATATATAAAACATATTTAAACTTTACAGAAACACACAGTCACTGGATGACGTCATCAGTGATGTCATCAGTGATGTCATTTGAGATGTCATCAGTGATGTCGCAGACCATGTAATGAGTGATGTAATATGTGACGTCATCAGCAGTGGATTGCGGGGGAGCGAGTTATAGTTAGCTGAACTAACTATAACAGGGGAATTTCTAGGGTTTTGTACGAGGGAAATGTCCAGCTAACTATAACACCCCTGAAACCTATGTTTTTTTCAGTGAATATTTGTATATAGATAGATGTTATAGTTAGGAAATAGAATTTGAAAATCCTTATACATTCACTTGAAAAAACAAAGGTTACAGGGTCATTATAGTTAGGAAACAGAACTAAAAAAGCCTTAAAAATTCACTGATAAAAACAAAGGTTACAGGGATGTAATAATTAGACTAAGATTTCGTCCAAACAAAACCAGTGAAATTCAGCAGTTATAGTTATCTGAGTTAACTATAACTTACGCCACTGCAATACACTGCTTATGACCTCACATATTACATCAATCATGAAATGGTCAGTGGCATGACTGATGACATCTCAAATAACATCACTGATGACATCATTCACAGAACTACTCACACACTTGCCGAAGACAGAGCACAGATTTGCTATGGCTTGGTGGGAATGGTAAAGCTCCCACCATGCCAGAGAAAACAGCTATGTCCCAGGTGTGGGCACTGTGGCACATAACGGGAGCCAGGCAGTTCCCAGGGCTATGTATGGCTCCAGGAAGGGGGCCACGCGTCCCCCCTTCTTTCTTAAAATGTTCCCAAGGGAGATGGTGGTTCCGGGTCTGCGGGGGGTCTGTGCAGCCCCCCTTAATTAAATGTAAAGCCCCGGGGAGGTGGCAGCCCCCGGGGCTGTGGGGGGATCTGCATGCCCCCCCTACATTCTTTAAACTGAAAAGCCCAAGAGAAGTGGAAGTCCTCGGGGCAGGGGGGTCCAAGAGGCCACTCCATTGATAAATAATTAAGCCCCAAGGAGGTGGCGGTCCCCTGGGCAGCGGGGGAGGCCATATGGACTTTCCCTGCATCTTTTATTAACCAAGCCCTGGGGAGATGGTAGCCCCCTTCTTTTTTAACATGCTCCCAGGTCCTGGCTCACCCTAGGGCTGTTTAGAACTGAAGCCCAGCTGCCCCCCCACTTTCTTTTATATGAAAGTTTTGGCAGGATCCAGGAATCCCAATGAAAGTATGTTTTTAATAAGCTTTTTTGGCTCTTCCCTATCCCCCCCAGGCCTAGGGGCTCAGGGTGTTTCTACTCGGCCGCTTTTCTTGTTTTTTAACGTTTTTTTCTGTGACTCGATTCAAGCCAAGTCACATGATGGCTGCCAACACTTCCTGGTTTGAAGTGTTGGCAGCCAATCAGATCTCAGCCCGAGATTGTGAGGAGTCATGGACCCTCCGTGTACCTAGATATACACCTGGAGATTTCTTTACATTTCTCTGGAAATACTGAACAGATTACCACAAAAGGGGCGCTTTCTGGACCAACATCTACCTTCCTGCCAAATTTGCTGCAATTCCGTTCAGCAGTTTGGACTGTTGCCTTGTCTAAAGATCCTATGGAGATTAACATAAGGAAAACGCGTTCTGGGAGCCCCCCTTTTTCTCGGCCCCAGCTTGATGGATCACCCCGAAATTTTCAAGACAGAGCTGAACTGAGTGGCAAACTACTTTTGAAAATATTGCAAGGATTCATCAAATGACGCCAAGGTTATTGGCAAATGAAAAAACGCTCTTCCTGTGGAAACTACATCCTAACTATAGTTAGCAGTCGCTAGTAGGTATATAAATAAATATTTGTATATACATATGTATATAAATATATGTATATATGTGTGTGTATATATATATATATATATATATATATATATATTACCTACTGGCGTTCGCCAGTAGGTAGTTATAGTTAGGACCCTGTTTCCATAGGAAAACCGCAACATTCTATTTTGAATAACTTTGGCGCCGGTCGACGAATCCTCGCGAAATTTTCAAAATAGGTGGGGCGCTACGCTCCGCTCCTACCCTGAAAGTCTCGGGGGGATTCGTCAAGCGGGGGCTGAGATAAAAGGGGGGTCCCAAAACGCATTTTTCCCATGCATTTTTCCATAGGACCTTTAGACACAGCTACAGCCCGAACGGCTGAACAGATTTACTTGAAATTTGGCAGAGAGGTAGTCCTCAGGTCAAGGAAGTGCCTTTTGTAGGTTTGATGTAAATCTGTTCAGTAGATTCTGAGAAAATAGCCTTTAAACCAATATATATATCTGAGCCAGCTTACGGTGCGCTTACCGTACGCGTACGGTGGCGTGCGCGAGCGCGATTCTGATTGGCTGTTAGATCTTAGTAAACATTCGAATCGGTCGAAACCAGGAAGCGGCGGCCGCCATTTTGTGTATTTCACTCAGAAAAAAAAGGGTGATAACTTGAAAAGGGGGCAAGGAAGAGAGTAAAAAAAAAAAAAAAAGGAATGAAATGCAGATTTAAGTGTTTAGATATTAGGGGGCTCTAAAAAGAGCCGTTGTGTTTATGAAGTGATTTTTTATTGGTACCTACAAGTAAGTACCGATGCAGAGTCTAAGGTTCAAGAGGAAGACTCTGTTCCCTTCATCAGTGAAGTGTACACCATCTCCTCTACAAATGTCTTGCATGTCGTAACGCAAGTTGTTGTGGTAAATGGAACCCATACCATAGTCACGGAGGAAAGCAGAAACAGATTTGTTGACGTGCTTTCTTGCTTTGTCAATCTGTGGACAAAAATGATTGGACCAGTTCCATTTTTGCCTTTGGCATATGTTAGAAAACACAAAGGCAGTTTTAGGGAAAAGTGAAAACAGTTGTGCAAAGGTCTCCTTCATAAGCATTTCCAGACCTACCCCAGTCAAAGTGCCTAGGTCATTGCTACCACAGTGCACTATTATGAGGTCAGGGTGTTGGATTTGCATGAAGGATTTCACCAAAGGCATCAATTGGTGCCACTTTAACCCTCTCTGACCAATCCATTTAATGTCTACATTTGGCAAAGCAAGGTCTCTCACCATATCTGTTTTCTCTGCATACTTTTCACTCCAGAAGACATAGCTGTGCCCTACAATCCACACTGTGAACATCTTCAAAGGAGATCTGGATGCACTCAGGAGGTGTATTTCAGTAGAATGGGAAAAAGGAATGAAAGACAGTTTGGAAATGGAGGCATACATATTTTTTTTATAAAAAAAAGAACTGATTGGCTGTTTCATACCATTCTAGAATAAAAACTAGGCTGTATGTGTAAATTTATAGAAGCATGTTTTGTATTGGTACAGAAAAATGTGTTACCAAAGAACAGTACTATGGATTTGCTGTTAGGTTTGAAAAGTCAAGCACTCCTGCTCTTTGGAAATGAAACATTGTATGGCGAACTTCTGACCTAACTCCACACAGCAGTGTTCCATGAGCTGTTGCTATGGTAGCAGGCAGAAGTCAAGTTGGGGGAAGGGTACTAGGCAGAAGTCAAGTTGGGGGAAGGGTACTTTTGGAAAAGGGTTGGTTTTCAACCAATAGAAATGTGTGATTACATTTGAAAAAAAGGGGGAAGCACTGAGATTTGAAATTAACATGTATATGTGTGGAAAAAGAGAGGGAAAGTTTGCCATTATCTGGTTCTGCTGAGAGGAGAGAGGTGTACAGAACAGAGATCCTGGCTCTGATAATCTGCTGTTTGAGTGCCACATTTCTTTCACAACTAACTAATTTTAAAGGTGAGTTTAGAGTTTGAGAGGGGATGCATATGGTAAATTAAGAAATGAATAATAGAATTGGAATTCCTTTTGTTGAAGTTGTGTTTATTATTTTCTGTTTTGGGAGAAATTTAAATGTGAGGAACATGTAAAATAATATGGACTATGTTTTCACGATAAATTAAGGTGTACTGGTAAAAATAAGGAATACTTTAAGGGTTTGAGGTTGCACTCAGTAATGCAAATACATTCAGCATCAGTAAGGCTGGTTGCCCTTGCTGGAGTGTAGTGAGTCACCCAGGTTACACATGTTGTTGGTCTCAGAAAGCTGTTTGGTATTGCTCTGGTGATTTTACATTTGCATTAGATGGAAAGGGGGAGGTATTTTTTTATGCAGAAGCAGACTCTTAGCACACAGCCAGCTGCTTATCCTGTGGAATCATGGATAGTATTCACAACCGAGTGGGGTTTGAGGTTTCAGTTAGTAATGCAAATACATTCAGCATCACTAAGGCTGGTTGCCCTTGCTGGAGTGTAGTCAGTCACCCAGGTTACACATGGTGCTGGTCTCAAAAAGCAGTTTGGACATGTGCTGTTTTCAGAATCTGAAAAGTGGATTCAAAATGTGTCAGTCTGTAAAAGTGTTTATCACTTGCCCAAAAAAAGAGTAGTAAGTGTGCTTTCAAATTGGCAAAGAAATTTCGTTTTGTGACTAATATGAAAACATGACTCTGTGTGCAAATAGGAATTACAGGCAGAGATTTATTGCGTATTGCTCTGGTGATTTTACATTTGCATTAGATGTAAAGGGGGAGCCATTTTTTTGTGCAGAAGCAGACTCTTAGCACACACCCAGCTGCTTATCCTGTGGAATCATGCACAGTATTCACAACCGAGTGGGGTTTGAGGTTTCAGTCAGTAATGCAAATACATTCAGCATCACTAAGGCTGGTTGCCCTTGCTGGAGTGTAGTTAGTCACCCAGGTTACACATGGTGCTGGTCTCAAAAAGCTGTTTGGACATGTGCTTTTATCAGAATCTGAAAAGTGGATTCAAAATGTGTCAGACTGTAAAAGTACTTATCACTTGCCAAAAATAAGAGTAGTAAGTGTGCTTTCAAATTGGCAAAGAAATTTCGTTTTGTGACTAATGTGAAAACATGACTCTGTGTGTAAATAGGAATTACAGGCAGAGATTTATTGCGTATTCCTCTGGTGATTTTACATTTGCATTAGATGAAAAGGGGGAGGTATTTTTTTATGCAGAAGCAGACTCTTAGCACACACCCAGCTGCTTATCCTGTGGAATCATGCACAGTATTCACAACCGAGTGGGGTTTGAGGTTTCAGTCAGTAATGCAAATACATTCAGCATCACTAAGGCTGGTTGCCCTTGCTGGAGTGTAGTCAGTCACCCAGGTTACACATGGTGCTGGTCTGAAAAAGCTGTTTGGACATGTGCTTTTTTAAGAATCTGAAAAGTGGATTCAAAATGTGTCAGTCTGTAAAAGTGTTTATCACTTGCCAAAAATAAGAGTAGTAAGTGTGCTTTCAAATTGGCAAAGAAATTTCGTTTTGTGACTAATGTGAAAACATGACTCTGTGTGTAAATAGGAATTACAGGCAGAGATTTATTGCGTATTGCTCTGGTGATTTTACATTTGCATTAGATGGAAAGGGGGAGGTATTTTTTTGTGCAGAAGCAGACTCTTAGCACACAGCCAGCTGCTTATCCTGTGGAATCATGCACAGTATTCACAACCGAGTGGGGTTTGAGGTTGCACTTAGTAATGCAAATATATTCAGCATCACTAACGCTGGTTGCCCTTGCTGGAGTGTAGTCAGTCACCCAGGTTACACATGTTGCTGGTCAGAGAAAGCTGTTTGGTATTGCTCTGGTGATTTTACATTTGCATTAGATGGAAAGGGGGTGTTATTTTTTTATGCAGAAGCAGAATCTTAGCACACACCCAGCTGCTTATCCTGTGGAATCATGCACAGTATTCACAACCGAGTGGGGTTTGAGGTTGCACTTAGTAATGCAAATATATTCAGCATCACTAACGCTGGTTGCCCTTGCTGGAGTGTAGTCAGTCACCCAGGTTACACATGTTGCTGGTCAGAGAAAGCTGTTTGGTATTGCTCTGGTGATTTTACATTTGCATTAGATGGAAAGGGGGTGTTATTTTTTTATGCAGAAGCAGACTCTTAGCACACAACCAGCTGCTTATCCTGTGGAATCATGCACAGTATTCACAACCGAGTGGGGTTTGAGGTTGCAGTCAGTAATGCAAATACATTCTGCATCACTAAGGCTGGTTGCCCTTGCTGGAGTGTAGTCAGTCACCCAGGTTACACATGTTGCTGGTCTGAAAATGTTGTTTGGACATGTGCTTTTTTAAGAATCTAAAAAGTGGATTCATAATGTGTCAGACTGTAAAAGTACTTATCACTTGCCAAAAAAGTAGTAGAAAGTATGCTTTGCAATTGGCAAAGAAATTTCGTTTTCTGCCTAATTTCAAAGCATGACTCTGTGTGCACACAGGAATTGTTTTTAGATATTTAATTTGTGAAGGTGTAATTGTGATTTTCATTTATAGGAAAGGGGTTTATAGTATTTTAAGATTTGAAAAGATCATAAAAAATGTAGTAATATATTTAAATAAAATAAAGGAATTTTTTTTTAGTTTTTTTCAGGTATGGCTGAAGAGCAGTGAACAAAATTTAAGATGCCTACAAAATCCAGACTAAAGAAAGACCACAAAAAAAACCTATATTTGAAGACAACTGGAGGACCTAAGTTAGTTGGAGATGCTCATGTTGGGAAAAAGAGAAAATCTTCTGGTAAGCAGACAAAAGATTTTTTAAAGAACATCTTCAAAAAAAGGAAAAATGTACAAAATGTCTGTACTGGAAAGAATGTTTTCAATAGAAAAGAACAGGAAAAAATTGAGAATTTAGTTAATGCAAATATACCTTCTGCAACAAAAAAGATTAACTTAAACAGAAAACCAGCGTTTAAAGAGATACGTAGAAAAATGTTTCAGAGAAGAGTTATGTCCAATTTGATAAAGGATGTGAAGAAATATAAGCAAAAGGCAAAATATTACAAGAGAAAAAAAGAAATTGAAGCCATTGCAGCAAAGGCATTAGAATTAAAAAGGAAACTATTCATTTTAATTTTGAATAGGATGCGTACATTAGATAAAATGGTTAATGTACTGAAATCACAAAGCAAAAGGAAAAGAGTAGTGAACAGAACAAACTTTTGTAAAGTGTTTTTAGGAGAATGGATGCATAGTTCAAGTAGTGAACCTTTTTTTAATGAAGAGAGTTATTTTCAAAGTAATAGTTTGCTGCATGCAGTTGACACCAGAGGTCGTGCTTATGAAGTGAAAAATGGTTGCATAATGGAGAAGGAGATAATGGTTCCAAGAGATGAGGTGCAAGTGATGGCGGATGAGGCTATGGGGAGACGTCCTAAAGCCCCAGTGTACACTTGGAATTGTTGTAGTATTTGCACTGTGCATCAGGAATCTATTGATAAATTTCGTGAGTTTCTAAGAGAATATAGTAAAAAAAGTGTAAAACAGAAGATTAAGGTGCTTCAAAGTCTAGATCCATGCAGAGTGAGAGAGAATACTGGTTTGCAGGGTCATTCTCTGGCTTGTCTATCTAGAAAAGTGTGTAATAGTGTTTTCCATCATTTTAGGATGCTGGCTGTTCATCACACTGAAATGAGAAAGTTTGTGAGACGGTTGTATTTTGCTAAAAGTCCAGCAATAAAGTTAGATGAATTGAATAGGGCTCTGTTCCGTGGATCGGTATCAGATGTTGAGAAAGTTGTTGATGAAATTCAGTTTTGTTACTTTGGTCCTGAACAAGACAGTGCAGAAAAGGACACAGTAAATGAGGAAGAAGTGGAAGAGAATGTAGAACCCCCTGTAAGTAAAACATTTAATGATCACATAACAAAATTTGCAATAATCTCTAATGAAAGACCAAATATAACTTGTATTTGTTGCCGCAGAACTCATTATAGAAAACAAACTAGGAATGTTGATCTCTACAGAAAGAGTGAAAATGAAGATAATTATAAGTGGAAGGATTTTGCCACATATATATTTCTTGAAAATTGTTTTGAATTGGGTGAAGATCAGCGTATTTGTAAATACTGTTACAACAAGTTAGAGGAAAATAGAATGCCAACCAGAGCTGTAGATAATAATTTAGAATTGGATGCTATTCCTGCCGAACTTTCTGAATTAAATATATATGAGTCTATACTTATTCAATGTGTTCATCCGTTCCAGACCATAGTACGTATGGAGCCCAAAACTGGTAAATTACCTCCTTCAGATTTACTGAGAGGTTTAAAAGGTAGAGTGGTGTATTTGCCCTTGGATTTGAAAAAAAATATGGAAACTATTGATGCAGATACTTTGGAAACTGAACCATTAGTTATTCTGGTTAATGGTGTTCCTACAAAGAATAAGAAGATTTGGCAGGAGCTGGTAGATGTACGGAAAGTACAAAGAGCAAATTTGTATTTGAAAAGGAATAACAAATGGTATGAATCAATTTATATAGAAGAAGAAGAAGAAGATTTACAAGAAGACACAGAAACACCAACTGGACAAATTGAAAAAGTGGACAAGTCAAAGGAAGAAGAAATTTATGAACATTTTAGCATACATCCTCTACATTCAAAAGAAGTTATGGGAGACAATATTGATCTGTTTCAGATGAGGAAAGCAAAAGGAACTCCCGTGAGTGTATGGGAGGAGAGCTTGGAAGCTCGATGTTTTCCCCAGCTGTTTCCTAAAGGAAAAGGAGGACGATACGATGAACGTCCAGAACAGATTCCAGCTTCTGAGTATCGGACTACAAGACTATATGCAGAAGATCCCAGATTTCGACAAAGTATTCATTATTTGTTCCATCTTTTATTTGAAAGCGACTTGTCTGCACTATCTTATGCAGTAAATCACATTTTAAAAAGTGGAGTACATTTACAAAATGTGTCTGCTAAGGATTTTATGGAGAAAGTGCAGCACCGAGATGATCATTTGGAAACACAACTGATCAATCTGATGGCTTGTCAGCGTGGGACAAATGAATATTGGTACCGACGCCATGGTGAATTAAAATGCATGTTACGGAATTTAGGAACACCAACATGGTTCCTTACCCTAAGCTGTGCTGAGTACGCTTGGGATGATTTACTGGATTTTCTACGAGAGGCAAATTCAAACATTAAAAACATCGAATACAAGACAGCAGGAGAACTGTGCTCATTGGATCCGGTTAATGTTTGCAGATATTTCAATCATAGATTTGAGGCTATGATGTCCTTCATCTGCAATAAAAAAAATCCACCCCTTGGAGAAGTAGTGGATTTCTTTTGGAGAAAAGATTACCAGGCAAGAGGTGCTCCTCATATTCATATGCTGTTGTGGATCAAGGATGCCCCAAAGTTTGGAACAGATACTGATGAAGCAGTGTTATCTTACATTGAAGAATATGCAACATGTGCTATACCAAAAAGCACAGAAGAGAAAAAGTTAAAGGAGCAAGTTTTACGTTTCCAAAGTCATCCGTGTGGAAAATACTGTCGACGGAAATACAAGAGCAAAGATAAATACTACACTAAATGTCGATTTGGATTTCCTAGACCTGTTCTTTCAAATGGAAGAGTAAACAGTTTTATGTCATCTGTGAGACATACTATCACAAGAAAATCACCTAAGAATACCTACAACCTAAAAAGAAAAGAAGAATCAAAAAATATAAATGACTACAACCCAGTCATTTTATCCATGTGGAATGCTAACATGGATATACAGTATGTAGCTGACAATTCCATTGCTGTTGCTCGATATGTAACGTCTTACATTACTAAATCTGAAAAAACTGAATTGAAAGAAATGTGGGAAGAGATTTCTCACGAGAAGACTGTCAGTAAGAAGCTGTACAGTTTCAGTTTAAAGATGTTATAGCATCGAGAAATTGGATCCTACGAATGTTCAGATAGGTTATCTTCTGCAAGTCTCTACTCGAAATCAAGAAGAATAATTTGGGCAAGTTTAGGCCTTGCAGCAATGAGAAATCGGGTACTGAAATCTGTTGGAGAAATTGAATATTTGGCCGAGAATGACCCAGAAAGTACAGATATTTTGAAATCAAACATGTTGGACACATATTATCCCAAGAGAAGTCATCATCTGGAGAACATGTGTCTCTATGAAGTGCTGCAGAACTACATTTATTCACGGAAAGCCGCAGAAGACATCAACAATGGAAAATATAAAGTCATTGGTGAGGAAGGATGTTTGGTGAAGCAAACAAAAGGAAGTTTGATAAATCACAGGAAGCTGAGTTGCGACACTACTGACAAAAAGGAATTTTACTACTTGGCTCTTTTACAGCTGTTTAAACCATGGCGTACAGAGGATGAACTACTGGGAGAATTTCAAAGCTATGAAGATTCATTTAATGCTTGCAAAGACAGCATACAATGCAGAACATTCACAACTTATCTGCAAATGTTAAATGAAGAAATTGAACAGGAAACTACAATTGCAGCAGAAGTAGCTAGAGACAGTTCTCAAGACAGCCAAAGTTCAGGAACACTCAGTCAAGATCCCCTAGGACAACCAATCGTTGAAAATGAAGCATCAATAGCCATGAATGAAGTGGAAATGGCTATGAATCAAGCTCAAGAAGAATTTATAGACTTACAAAATTTGGAAAGACAACTGAATGAAGAGCATCAACAAATTTATGAAGAGATCAGAAACAAAATTGATCACGGATTTCTACATGAAAAAAAAGAGTGCTTATGCACATCATTTCATCCAATCAGGATGTATGTAAGCGGACAAGCTGGAACTGGAAAAAGTTTCCTAATAAAAGTCATCAGAAGCTACCTACAGCAAAAAACGGATTCTACTTTGTCTTGTGTGGTTACTGCTCCAACTGGGTTAGCAGCATATAACATAAAAGGAATCACCTTACATCGTTTGCTAATGTTACCAGTGGAGCATGAGAACAAAATACAATACAACAAGCTAACTGGAGAAGCATGCATGGAAGTTTCAAGAGTATTGAAGAAGATGCAAGTTCTCATTATTGATGAGGTGAGCATGGTATCAAACTTAATGCTTGCCTTTGTGCATTTAAGAATGCAGCAAATTCTAAGGACAGACTATGACGTGTTATTTGGTGGAAAACATGTCATAGTTTTTGGGGATCTTCTACAACTTACTCCAGTTAAAGGACAACCAGTGTTTAATACTGTGACACATGAAGACACAAAGAAGTCATTGGGAAGCATCGGTAATGCAAATATTTGGTCCTTCTTTGAGTACAAGGAACTTACTACTAATATGAGGCAAGCAAACGATGAAGAATATGGAAGTATTCTGAAAGATATCAGGATTGGACTACTCACAGAAGTTGGCAAAAAAGTATTACAGAGTCGGCTGCTACATAATTTATTTCCAAAGGAAGAAATAGTTGCAGAGAAGATATACAAGAACATTGCAGAAAAGAAAAGTGTCATCTGCTTAATGCCAACTCTACGTGAATGCTCAATATTCAATGAGGAGCTTTTAAAATTGGAAAAGGAAGATATCAGGAAATTGGAAGCAGTGGACAAAATTGCGGATGGAAGAATTACTATCCCATTAACAGGCACACTGAAAAATAAATTGGATTCACTAGAGAAGAACATTTCCAAAACAGCTGGATTAGAAAAAAATCTATATGTTTGCATGAACTGTAGAGTATTTTTAAGGAGAAATTTGGATGTTGAAAAAGGTTTAGTTAATGGAGCTATGGGAAGAGTTGTGGGTTTTATTAATTATCAGAAAAAAGATGGAATTGAATGTTTAAAAATAAAATTTGATCAGATAGAAGAAGTTAAAGATATTTGTCGTTGTTCAGTTCGTTTCATGCTTGTGAAAGACTTATATGTACGTAGGAAGCAGTTTCCGTTTTCTCTAGCATATGCTGTAACTATTCACAAGTCTCAAGGATTGACTGTAGATTGTGCTTTTGTGAACATTGGTTCAACTGTGTTCAAAGAAGGTATGGCTTATGTAGCTTTGTCACGAGTGAAAACATTATCTGGTTTATTCATGATAGACTTTGATGACTCAAAAGTTAGTGCTGATACAAATTGTGTAAAGGAGTATAATAGATTAAGAAGAACCTATGCTCCTCATTTAGGTCAGTATCCTGTGTTGGAGAAACGTGTAGTTTCTCGTAAAAGGAGAAATGAGAATATCTGTAATGAAGATGTAGAGAGGAGGAAAAAAAAGAGGAGTGATGTAATTGCAAGCAAAAAGAAAAAGGAAAATGAAGAAGAGGTTGTAGGATGTCATTTTGAAAATAGCTCTGGTGTCAACTGCTACGCTAATGTAGTGCTGAATGTTGCATTTTATCTGGAAAGTGTGCAAGAGCAGATAATAGTAAATCAGAGAAAAAGATTCTGTTCTGAGTTGAGTCTCCTTTTTCAAAAGCTGAGTAATGATAAAACTCAAATAGAAAGTGCTACTGAAATTAGAAAACTTTTAGATGTATGTTCAGGACGAACACAGTTTTCTCAAAATGTACAGCAAGACGCACAGGAATTCTTGATGTTTTTTCTTCAGTGACTGGAAGAAGAAGGGGTTCCCATTGAAAATATATTTGGTGTCTCTTATAAATGGGAACATAGTTGTGAAAACTGTTACAATACATGTGGCTCTAATATTGATTCTGAAAGGTTTATTTATTTAACATTGCCAGAAAGTAAAACAGTCACTTTTGCTAAATTAGTTAAAGATGCTAATCATAGCATGGAATGCGGTGAGTGTCAATCTGAAATGTTTTCAACGTTAATTTTAAAGGAATACGGACAGTATGTAATTTTAATGATGCAACGATGTAAAGCTGATGGTTCAAAATTGGATACTTTAATAAAGAAGTTTACAGGACAGCAATTATCAATTTCAGGAAAAACTTTTGTAACAGTTGCAATAATTTTCCATGAAGGACCTACTGTTACTTCTGGACATTACACAGTTTATCTAAAATGTAAAAAAGGCTGGACAATGTGTAATGATTCCCAATTGATTTTCAAGCAACGTTTGCCTTTTGATTTAGCAAATTCCTATCTAATCTTCCTGAAACCTAAATTTTAGAGAGACTTGGCAAGATCTGTACAAAACAATTTTACCATTTTATTGGATTACCATTGGAATTTTCAAAAAAAATGATTTTACAAATTATCATTTGGCCTAATGGAAAGGTAACCAATTGTAATGTGGACTTTTTAAATTTTTAATGAAACTTTGGAAAACCAAAAATTTAGACAAAATTGGTAACATCTGCACAATTTAAATTTTGGAATGTTATTGGATTGCCATTGGAAATTTATTTAAAAAAGATTTTTAAAATTACTATTTGGCCATGAGGAAAGGTAAACAATTGTATTGTGGACTTATTTAATTATTAATTAATCTTTCGGAAACCAAAATGTTACAGAGAATCGGTGAGATCTGTACAATTTAAACTTTAGAATTTTATTGGATTAACATTGGAAATTTAATCAAAAAAGAATTTTAAAATTACTATTTGGCCTAAAGGAAATGGAACCAGATGTATTGTGGAGTTATTTGAGATATATTTTTGTGATTATACTTCTGAAAAAAAATTGTCAGACGGTATTTTAAAGAAATAAGTATTGATATTAGATGATATTTTTTAAGAATATTATGCATTTCCATAATGTTATGTTTAAGTAAAAAGAGATTCTGGGCTTTTTTAAAACATTCTTTGAGATTGTTATTTTTTTTTTGCCCGCTGTTAAATGATGAATGCAATTGCTTTCACAATTTATAGTGAAATGCAATATATTCTGAAAACAGCAAAAAAAAGCCATATTTTTTTTTTGAAAAATATGTAAATATGTGTACTGTATTATAAAATGTTTTATTAAATATTAATACTTTTTTCTTTTTTTTCAGATTGAGATAGAACATTTTCGAAAACTTGAACCATTTTTAAAGCAATAAAAATTAAATTTAAATTAATAAATAATTTTTTGAGTGGGTATGGTAAGTCAAAAATTTCATGGTCCCTTTTTTCCACTTCTCCACAATCACATTTTCAGTTTTTCATTGTAGTCTCTCAAGGACCTTGTAATGTGATAATTGATTTTTAGTGTTTTTAAAAAAAAAAAAAAAATTACGCGTACGGTAAAAAAAAAATAAAAAAAAGTTTAAAAAAAATATATAAAAAAAAGTTGAAAGGTAAGGTTGGCTCTTAAAAGAGCCGTTGTGTTCATGCAGGGACAGAGGAAAGAAAGAATGGGAATATTAGTCATTACGACAAATGTGCTGATCTATTAAATTGTTCACTAGGGCAACACTGGTCTCCCTATGAGCAATTAGATCATGACAAGTGGCGCACCGAACTAAAACCCTCGCAAACCGATGGTTGATTTCCAGAGGACGAGAAAAAGGAGATGCTCCCCCCACAGATGAAGGGCTCAGCTGACCTGCCGAAGATGGACTCGGCCCTGCAGATGATGGACCAGGCTGAGCTGCTGTGGATGTGCTTGGTTGACTTACTGAAGGGTTACCTTCAGTATGTCGAGCAAATGTCCTACCGTGTACATCTTGAAGGTGTCTCAACATGGTGTGATTCCCGAAGGAATACTTCTTGTTGGGATTCCCTCTTGAAAGTACACGGCCACAAAGCTTACAAGTCACTAAGGGTGCATTTACCTTTTTCTTGCCCTCTGGAAAAGAAAAATACTCCCATATGAAAGAGCTCTTTTGTTTCCTCCTTCTCTGCCTCAAGGTAGTGCTGCTAGCCTCACTCTCAGAAGAGTTCTGCTGTTCTGCCATCGTATCACAAAGACAACTCAGCTCCTTCTCCTAAGGGATCACAAGCAGAAATGAGGGGAATGGGTGTGGTGTAGGACAGTTCTAGAACTGAAAGTAGTTTCCACCAATCAAAAGTTGAGTTTCATGATCACATGACCCACCGTGCGCGTACGTTACGCTTACGGAGCGCTTACGGTAAAAGTACGCATGCGCGTAAAAAAGACACGGGCACCCGCGCATGCGCAAAACAGGCACGCCCCTTCACTTCCGCGTATCATGCGCGTGCAGCGTACGCGTTACGCGCTGCGCGCGCGTGACGTACGTCTACGCAAATTGCGTAAATGAACGCAAACAGCGTAGAAATCTAACGTTATGTACGCAAGACGTGCGCTTACCGTACGCGCACGTTAAAAAAATAATAAAAAAAAAAAAAAGGGGAAAAAAAACCCACTATGTTATACTAATAAATCTTACCTGTTTAGTTTAAATAAATGGAAAAAAAAAAAAAATTGTAGAATTTTTAAAATTTAACCATAGTCTTTAAAAAAGGATAGAAAATTAAAATAAAAATATGTTAAAAAAATTGAAAAAAAAAAAAAAGAATTAGCATTTAAAAAACCTTGCAAATTCACTGAAAAAACCATGGGTTTCACACACGTTATAGTTAGGAATTAGCATTTAACAAACCATGCAAATTCACTGAAAAAAACATGGGTTTCACACACGTTATAGTTAGGAATTAGCATTTAAAAAACCTTAGAAATTCAATGAAAAAACCAAAGGTTTCACACATGTTATAGTTAGCTGGACATTTCACTCGTAAAAAACCAATGAAATTCCCCCGTTATAGTTAGTTCAGCTAACTATAACTCGCGCGCCCGCAATGCACTACTGATGACGTCACATATTACATCACTCATGACATCACTGATGACATCTCAAATGACATCACTGATGACATCACTGATGACATCATCCAGTGAATGTGTGTTTTTCTGAAAATTAAATATGTTTTATATATGTATATCTCAAGGTCAATGGAAGAATAAATGGGTATATAAGTGTCTAAATGGATGCTTTGTTTTTGAAAAATTGATTGTGTAACTGACTGATTAAGTGTATCATAGTGAATACATGGCTTACTGAGTAATGTTTAAATATGATAATATCTGTATCAGTCTCTCACTTTGTGTATAAGTGGCTGCATGGGTTGGTGAGTAGCTTCATGGGTGTCTATATAGGTTATTAGTTGTTTTTTTGAGTATCAGTCTGAGTGTCTGTATGGTTCGGTGGGGGGTATTATGTAGTGCATAGGTGCATGAATGAGTGATTCACTGTTTGTATGTGTTGAAGACAGCATGTGTGCAGGACTGTATGGGTGGATGAGTGTGTGTATGGGTGTGTTAGTGAGTGAATGACTGTCTCAATAGTGTCTTTATGAGTAACTACATATCTATTAAACTAGTATATGTGACTATTGGTGTATATAAGTGAGTATATGTGAGAGTGAGAGATTGAAAGAGTTCCTGTATGAATAAGTATGTGTTTCTATAAGTGATTGTTTATAAGACTAAGTATGTGTAAGTCTCCGTAGAAGTAAGTGTGGTGGTGTGTGTATAACTGTATAAGCTAATAAATGGATGTTTGATTCTTTATTAGCATGAGTGACTATGTGTGTGAGTAACTCTATGGATGAGTGGCATTGTGTAACAGGATGTATAGGTGTATGAGTACATATGATGAGTGAGTGCATGTATGAGTGACTGTATAGGACTGTTGGTGAATGAGTGGATGTGTATGTGGTTCTTAGAATTACTTAAGAGGTTCTTGTAACTGGTATTGGTATGTCCATTGTTTTGAAAATTTTAGTCTCTATTTTTGAATGTGTGTATCAAAGGTTATATTAGGGGAAGAGGAGGTCTGCCACTCTATCACAAGGATGATGTCAGTGATGTCATCAGTGATGTCATTTGAGATGTCATCAGTGATGTCATGAGTGATGTCAGTGACCATGTCATGAGTGATGTAATATGTGACGTCATCAGTAGTGCATTGCGGGCGCGCGAGTTATAGTTAGCTGAACTAACTATAACGGGGGAATTTCATTGGTTTTTTACGAGTGAAATGTCCAGCTAACTATAACATGTGTGAAACCTTTGGTTTTTCATTGAATATATATATATGTGTGTGTGTCACTCCACAGCGGCTTAATCGACTCAGACCACCATGCGGTGGCACAGACGAAGAACGACAATCCAGGACTCTACAGGGCTTTGGACCAAAAATTGGCTTTTATTGATTTTCAGCAAACATGCTGGTCAGAATGATGTGGTCTCCAAAAAATACAACAACTGACCATGACCAACGCGTTTCGGCAACCGCCTTCAACTGGGTCTCCTGGTTGACGCTTTAAACAACTAATTTAAACATTTGTACTTTTTCTGTTTCAAATACCCTCATGAACACTGAAACGCTGACCTCAATACAATTAATCGGCACAGAACATCCTCCATAGATCCATGTGATTGCACATTCCTCCAAGTAAACAAACGTCAAGTTTTTCAAGAAACAAAATATTTCGTAAATTAAGGTGAAAGTAGAGGATACTAGGGATCACTTTAAAAAAGGTTACAAAGCATTTTTTAAGGCACTCCTAATTTTCTCTATATCAGAGATATGTAAACACCGCAAATTAAACAAACAGTTCAATTAATCTGTGCTCAGACAGTGCACTGATGTATAATGTAATTAATCATCAAATCACTCTCTTTTTATAAGATTCTAATATCTGTTGCACATTATTTCTGTTGGTATTCAACCCACAAATAAAATTCAGTCTCACAAGTAAAATGCATAGGTGTAGTCCTAAAAATCCAATTAAGATGATGACAATATTATTAACATAAGCATGCTCGTAAAGTGCATGATGTTCCTATTCACTGGATTTTATCCCATAATAACTATTATTCTCACTGTGCAAACTACGCAATTATGAAGTGCAATTCGATTCATGGGCCACCATCTTCCCTGCACATTGATCCTGTTTATAAAGTGCATGAGTGCTTTCCTACAGTCCAATTGAGATGGAAAGAACATAAAGTGCATCACATTAATAAAGTGCATAGTATTTTTCTTCTCTAAATTTTTTATCCCATCATCCTGATTGTTTTCACTATATGACGTAGACATTTCTCACCTGGTGCAAGCTGCACAATTATAAAGTGCAATTTAGTTTATGGGCCGCCATCCTCCCCAGAGGTTTCCAACCAAATATCTCCAGTGTAAATTAATTCTAGGGGCATTAGCTGTAAGCTATGAATGCATTCATTAAACATCATAAATGGCATTCTATACATTTCTACTACTACCCAGAATTACATATTGATATTCCACGCATATATAAAGTGTCTTGTGCTTCAGAGGTGCATGTCAGCATGAGAGCGCCCACATGGTGGTGCTCCCATATCTTATTAAATACATTTCTCCTCTTGCCCAGAGACTAGGAAATCAAACATCTTAAAATTCAGAGCCAGTTTCCCTTAAGAGTTCCCAAAACAATGCAATGGTGTCCAATATATTTCCCAAATCAAAGGTGTACATATAGTTTGGCATCGATATTATGTCCCCAAGGTATCTCAGTTCCTATTGACAGGATCAATCGAGATTCCAGTTTCCTTAATTGTCTCACTCGATCTCCGCCTCTTGGGTGTGCCTTACATGTTTGATACGAAAATAACCAAATTTGGATAAAAATCAGTTGCAAAATTGTTCAAAATGATAAGCCATAGGGTATGTTTTGTCTCTGTTTTTTATGGCTCTTTTGTGTTGTAATATTCTGAGTTTCAACTTGTTAATGGTGCTACCAACATATAGCTTGTTACAACCACACCTGAGGGCGTAGAGCACGTGATCTGTGTTACAGGTGATGCGTTCATCAATTTGTGCTTCTCATCCCTCAAAAGTTTGGTAGTTCTTACAGTTTATTCCATACTTACATGCCTTGCACGAATTACATTTTACAAAGCCTTTTGTGTTTAATGATAAACAATTTCTAGTTTCATTCCTCAGATAGTAATAGCTAGTTGTCTGGATGTCCCCCAAGGATTTGACTTTTTTGGATGTAATCTGTGGGCCCATACCCACAATGTCCACTAGATCTTCATCTTTCTTTAAGACATATCAGTTCTTTTGCAGAATCTTCTTAATCCCATTTTGGGTGGTGTTATGTTCCAAAAACACTCTCTTTGGCAGAAGCTTCTGTTCCATTATTCCATCATTGCGTGGGAACAATAATTCATCCCTTGTTTTTTCATTGACTCTCCTCCTCGCGTCATTTAAGACATTAGTGGAATATCCCCTCTTCTGGAAACGTTGGACCATGTTGTTTAATTCACTGTCAAGTAACTCCATTGTTGAGCATACCTTCTTTGCTCTCAGCATCTGGCTATAGGGAATGCTCTATTTCAAGGCCCGCGGGTGTCCACTATTAGCGTGCAACAAAGAGTTTGTTGCTGTAGCTTTTCTGTGTATCCTTGTTGTCAGTTTCTCATTTTTCACTTCCAGGGCCACATCTAAAAATTCACATTTTGTGCTACTCCAAGTACTTGTAAATTGTAAATTCAATTAGTTAGGATTCAAGAATTGTAGGTAGGCTTAAAATTCGTTCTCACTGCCCTCCCATAAAATAAATAAATCATCTATGAATCGAGTCCACATGGTGATCTTTTCCATATAGATATCATTCTCTTGGGCCCAGGCCACCTCCTTCTCACACCACCCCATGAAAAGATTTGCATAGGTGGGGCGGAAGGAGGTGCCTATATATATATATACAACAAGTAAGATTTCTTCTTCGGAAGGAACCGGAGGGACACAGCAGGGATACCAGGAAATATTTTTATTGGAGCAATTGGCATGACACATTTCGGCGAGTATGCCTTTGTCAAATGCCTATAAACAACAAGGTTTACCTCCAATCAGCTTTTAAAATGTTCAAACGCTCCCACGTTAATAGCCGCAGTCCAGCAATCACCTCTTTCAATACGTCGATCCCATACAGATGCAGCATTACCATTACATGTTATTGCCTTGTATAAATCGGTCCTGTCTGGGATGCAGCAGGAGAAAATTACAGTAGCCGTACAGGTCAGGTGATTATGAACAGCAATTTCTAAGTACAATGCTCAATTTGCACCCATACTTCCCCACTGCCACTCAGCGTTTGTACATGAAGACACGCCCTCAGGTATCGATGGTTACTCGATCAGAATGTGCCAGTGTACAATCTAGTGATAAAGATAAGAGGCTCATTTCATGGTTACCTACTGCAGGTCTACATTAGTGTGTGTCTCTGCTTTGGCTGGGCCTCCTCTCTTTGCATGTCATGGCACCTGCAAGCCACACTCATGTCAAGTGTGTGGGTGACATTTGCTCCTCCTCTCTCAAGTATGTTAGCAAGGTGGGGCAAATGGAGGAGGTACTACGGTCTTGATGCAATACTGGGGATACCCAACCGGACCCTACGGGACAGGCCCCACCAGATACCTTAATAGCCCAAGAAACTCCGGGGACCTATGGGAGGGAGTGATACCCAATGAAGTGTTTTTAATTGGTAGTCACCACATGCCTGACCCGCAAAAGAATGTGTAAGATTAACGAAGATCCACTGCTTTATATACTGACTAATTAAGTCAAAGGCTGGTTGACTGTAACCAACATTTTCTATGGTATGTTTGTTTTTGAAAATGACAATAAAAAAATATTTTTTTTAAAAGTATGTTAGCAAGGGATCCAAAATGTCTCTCGGTCTGGAGGTCAGTGGTAGGAGTTCCTCGTAGGTGGATAGTTGTTCCTTACAGTATATGAGTTTGGTTAACCATTCCTTAAACTTGGGAGCGCTGCCTCTGCCCCATCGGCATGCCACTCTACGCTTTTCCAAAAGCAGTCCCAATGACACAAACTTCCTATGCGTAGTTGGTAGGGCAACTGTGTATCCTAATAGCGCCTTAATCGGTGTGAGTTGGATGGGGGAATTCACCATCCGGGATAATGCATCACCCATTTCTGTCCAATAGTCGTGCACCTTCCCGCAGTGATTGTTTTATTTTGACAGCAAAAATGGGGTGTCACATGCCCATTCAGGTACTCATGCACCTACTTACAGACTCACTCGATGAGTAATGCATCCATGTACAGATCCACTCAGAGATTCATGCACCTACTTAGAGACCCACTCATGGACCCATGCATACAGTCTCATACCCACTTAGATACTTTTATACCCACTCACAGACCCATGTGGGCACTCATGCATCCACTCAGATACTCATGCAGCACTTATAGACTCACTCGGAGAGTCATGCACCCATGTACAGACCCACTCAGAGACTCACACACCCACTTACAGACCCACTCACATATGTTCTCACAGACCCACTGAGACACCCATACACCCACTTACAGATTCACTGAGACACTCATACACCCACTCACACACCCAGAGAGTCACTCCCTCACAGACCCTCTCAGAGACTTACGGACTCAGTCACTCATACACTCAGAAACTCACACACCCACTCCCAAACTCAGTCAGATATACATGCACCCACTCACTCACCCAGTCAAGGCTCATGCCTCCACTCACAGACCCACCCAGACACTCACCCTCCCAGTCACAGACGCTCATGCATTCACTCACCCACTTAGAGACTTATCGTCTCGCTCACAGACCCATTGAGACACTCATACACCCATTCATAGTTCCGCTCAGACATTCATACATCTACTCACAGACGCACTCAGGCACTCACACCCATACAGTCACTCACACAGCCACTCAGAGACCCACTCAGAGACGTATGCACCCAGTCAGTTATGCACTCCGAGACTCATGTACCCACTCATAGTCATACTCAGAGACCCATGCATCCACTGACAGAACCACTCAGACATCCATGCTGCCAGCGATAGACCCACTGAGAGTTATGCACTTACTCATAGATCCACTCAGATACTCATGCCCCCACCACACACCCACTGCCTGTACAACTCAGACCCTTATGATGCCAATCATAGACCCACTGAGAGACTCATGAACTCACTCACAGATCCTCTCAGATACTCATACACCCACTCACTCACCCACTCAGACACCCACAGAGACACTCATGTATCAACTCACACATCCACAGAATCTCTGATACACCTACTCACACCCCAATATAAACTTTCATACACCCACTCCAACTTCCACACTACCATTCTCAAAACTATTGACACACCCATACCAGTACTTACACACCCACTCACTGATTCATAGGTCTGCATGGATATCCACTCAGTCACCCATACAGCCACCCATACATCAACTCACTCACTAATAAAGCCACTGATATATCCATTCATACAGCCATACAGCCACTCACACACTGTCAGTCACTCATAGAGCTACTCTCACTCCTTTTCACTCACCTATAGAGTCAATCAGGCAGCCATTTACTCACCTATGCAGTTATACACACACCTACTTACTTATTCATACAGATACTAACATTCTCACTCACCCATACAGCCACTCACACACACTCACTAACCCATACAGCCACTATCACAATCCCTTTATCACACATACACCCAATCAGTCACTTATACAGTCTGTCAATCACCGACTGAATCATTGATACAGGCACTCATACACCCACTGATTCATCAATATATATATATATATATATAAATATATTTATTTTTTTACCTACTGGTGGTCGCCAGTAGGTAGTTCTAGTTAGGACCTAGTTTGCATAGGAAAAGTGTTTTTTCTTTTGCCAATATCTTTGGTGCTGTATGACGAATCTTCGCAAAATTTTCTATCTATTTATTTATATATATATATATATATATATATATATATATATATATATATATATATATATATATATTCACTTAAAAAAACATAGGTTTCACACATGTTATAGTTAGGTGGATATTTCACTATAACTCGCGAGCCCGCAATCCACTGCTGATGACGTCACATATTACATCACTCATGACATGGTAAGTGGCATCACTCATGACATCACTGATGACATCATCCTTGTGATAGAGTGGCGGCCGCGCGAGTTATAGTTATCTAAACTAACTATAACGGGGGAATTTCATTGGTTTTTTACGAGTGAAATGTCCACCTAACTATAACATGTGTGAATTTGCAAGGTTTTTTAAATGCTAATTCCTAACTATAACGTGTGTGAAACCTATGGTATTTTCAGTGAATTAGTACGTTTTTTTAAATGCTAAGTTATGTATGTATTATTATTTTTTTAATATATTTATTTTACAATAAACTACGTATTAAAAAAATGTAAAAAATGTATTTTATTTTTTTTGTGGTTTTTCACCGTGCGCGCACGGTGCGCGCACCCCCCGCGATTGAAAAAAAAAAATTAAAATGTTTTTTTCTGCCTTCGGGGTCCTTCAAGGACCCCCTGACAAAGGCTAGGGGGTCAGGAAGTCTCTAACCTGCCCCCTTTTCACGTTCGCCACCTTCCTTTTTCACTCTCGCACTGAAAACAAACAAAATGGCGGCCGACACTTCCTGATTTCGACCGATTAGAACGTTGACTAACATGTAACCACCAATCAGAATTACGCTCGCGCACGTTAGGGTGCTCGCATGGTGCGCGCACGGTGCGCGGCTATAGATATGTATGTGCTTTTAACTGCAATTTTCTCAGGAACTACTGAACAGATTGACTCCATATATGCAAAAGGCACTTCCCTGACCTGAGGACTACCTCTCTGCCAAATTTCAAGTAATTCTGTTCAGCCGTTCGGGCTGTACCTTTGACTAAAGGTCCTATGGGAAAATGCATGGGGAAAACGCATTTTGGGACCCCCCTTTTTTCTCGGCCCCCGCTTGACGAATCCCCCCGAGACTTTCAGGGTAGGAGCTGAGCGGAGCGCCCCATTAGTTTTCAAAATTTCGCGAAGATTCGTCAACCGGCGCCAAAGTTATTCAAAAGAGAATTTTGAGATTTCCTATGGAAACACGGTCCTAACTATAACTATCTACTGGCGACCGCCAGTAGATAATATACCGAAGTGAGCAAGTGTCTTCTGTGAATACCAAAATGAGTAAGTGCCTTCTATGAATACGAAAATGGTAGTAAGTTTAGGATTTTGTCTTAAGTTAGTTCTGTGAATCGGGCCCTTATACACCCACTTACTCTTCAATACACCTTGGTGGCCAACTACCCTTGGACTACCTTTCAATGTTATGCCACCAATGGGGTTGTTCTAAAAGTGCATTTGCATGCTGCAATTTAGTTATGCTCTTTTTTAACGGGACTAGTTGATTACACCTGGATGGCTGTGCCTTTTGCTTTTTAGTTTTAGGCACAGCAAGTGTTGCAAATCATTGTGTACCATATCAGCAGCTTGATTTTATATACTGCATTTAGGCAGTTTTATTTTCAAGTATAAACAGGGTGAAACGTGATGAGAGAAGTGGCACTACATCTGAATACTATATGCCTCCACCTTAAATGAATAGATGCAATTTTTATTCTCTGTGTTATCACACTGTAGAACAGGAATCCGTTTACAATTTTTCAGCAAAGTATGTTAATGAGACATTGTGTCGAGATTTTTATACATTAGCTGATACTCGGATCACTGGTACTGAGCGAATCTTAGCTGGGATTTGCCAGTGATATTTTGCATCTAGTCTTTCTACCATGTCTATACATGTTTGAAGGAGTGGGAGGACTATATATATCTTTGAAATGTTGGTGCAACTTAGATTGATAAAGCCTGCTGCGCAGGCGAAACGCGTCTCTCTTTTCTGAGGGGTCGAGGGCGACCTGAAACACCATTAAATCAGCCCCATACTTACAGACCGGCGTGCGTGCCTCTTCCTTGGGGAAGTGGGATTGGGGATGTGTATATATATATATATATATATATATAAAACATACTTAAACTTTTCAGAAACACACTGTCACTGAATGATGTCATCAGTAATGTCATCAGTGATGTCATTTGAGATGTAATCAGTGATGTCACTGACCATGTCATGAATGATGTAATATGTGACGTCATCAGCAGTGCATTTCGGGGGCTCGTGTTATAGTTAGCTGAACTAACTATAACGGCCAAATTTCTCTGGTTTTGTATGAGTGAAATGTACAACTACCTATAACGTCCCTGAAACCTGTGGATTTTCAGTGACTATATATATATATATATATAAGTATATATACATATATATATATATATATATATATATATATATATAATATGACATTTATATAGACTGCCAAAAACTGTGTATTTAACAGTGAGCAAATGAAATATCATATGAGGCAAATTGTGTTACACTAAGGTGATCATAACGTTATTGATAATTAAATAAGTGCAGAAAGTGCAAATTGTCTTATGCAATGAAATATACTTGTGACAAATCATGTAGTCTTAAATTTGAGAAAAAACGGTCATGTTTTCGATAACAAATGAACTGAAGTATCAGTAAAAGATAATTTCTTTTATGTTTATGATTTAAAAATTATGTGAGGACGTATAAATGTTGTTTGTAGCGCGGCTATGTCATGTGACCAAGACCGCAGAGACGGTGAAAACGTGTTATGGCAGACGAAGGAAAAAAAAACAAATAATGTAAATCTGCAATTGGTGTCTGCTCCAATCTTGTGGTGAAAAATCCGTAAAGGATTGTGGAGGCGATATATGTGGGAAGCTGTTCCCGAGGGCAGACCACCTTCAGCAGGTCCAGCATCTATAGCAATTTTTCGGCACTGTGTCCGAGGTGCACCATAAATGTAGGATAAGCACTCAAGCAAGCTCCGACCCCCCCCCCCATAAAGACTGCAGAAGTTCCTATGAGTCACAAGGCAATCAGAGGAGAGTCGGAGGACTCCCGCGAGGCACCCTGGACAACAGGTGAGACCAAGTACGGATGAAGGGGCAGTGTAAGCCTTGCAGCCACAGGGCGCAAAGCAAGGCAAAAGCAATATAAACTGCAAGTATCATAATGTTTGCCAGCATGCTGCGTGAGCATGAGGAAGCAGCAGATAAGATGTTCAGTGATGTGATGCAGGCGAGTGAAGTAGCAGCGCCTGATTCAATTACTGGAGGCAGTCAAATACTCAATATATGGGATAAACTAAAACTTCTTGAAAAACTAAAACGGAATGAACTAACAAAGTGGTTGGAATACAAGTCCCTAACCAAATATCCTGAAGTGTGAAGGATCCCAAGAGGTTTAAAGATTTTAGTAGCTCTCAGGTTTGAAAATCTGAATCCAGTAATGTTGAAAGAATGGACTGAGAGCAATTTGACAGCATCTGCGAGGCTTCTGCAAATTTTAATCAAGTATGCTGATAAAGAAAAGATAAAGCACGCATTCAGCAACAGATTGCTACATTGGAGATAGAACTGAGTAACTATCAGCCGCAGAAGCAGGTCGCCAAACATTGAGGCGCATGGAAGTACGTTTGAAGAAGCATGAAGACAAATTAAAACCATTGAAGATACAAAAGTTTACTAGAGACACTATGAAAGACGGCAGATATTTACCTTCGCAAAAAGATTTGAAATTATAAGATGGTAGAGGCAAATGGAAGGCAACTGAGACAGGTAGGAAAAATGTCAAGAAGACAATAAAACGGAGTTAAGCTCATTTGAAACAGATACTGTGGACAGTGCACAATCCTCAGGGGCAGTGAGGAAAAAATTACTAGAACAGCTACTATTAGAGAACAGTTGGATTTTTTACGTCAAGTTCACCACCAAACTTTAAAACTGAGAGTTCAAAGAACTCATAAAACCAGATACGAAAATCGATGGGGGCGGAAACAACAGCAAAGAACTGTTACAGCACACAAATCAAAAGAAAATATAGAGAGGGGAAAATTACTAGAACAGCTACTATTAGAGAACAGTTGGATTTTTTACGTCAAGTTCACCACCAAACTTTAAAACTGAGAATTCAAAGAACTCAAAAAAACAGAAACGAAAATCAGGGGGGCGGGGGCAGAAACAACAGCAAAGAACTGGTACAGCACACAAATCAAAAGAAAATATAGAGAGGAAAATAAGTCACATACCCAACACTAGCTCTATCATCAATCTGGTGAATATTACTTAATAAAAACTGAGAAAGAGACATTACAACTTGGTCTATCGTTTTGTCCCGAATGCCCCCTAAATTATACACAGACTACGATCGATGTCTTCAAGTTAAAACTGCTAAAAGTGCACAATCTGATAAGGAAACCGAAACCAACTGGGATCATGGAAACACCAACTCAAGAGGAAGGAATAACTATTGCTGAACTGGGTAGCAGAAGTGAAAAAATCACAGACTTTGACATAATCCAGGAGAAATATCTGAAAATATGGGGCAGGACAGCGGCACCCTTTAAACTAGGCCTGGGCAGTGAACTCTGCTCCGTTCGCAGACTTTGCGGAGTTTTCTGCACTCCGCATAGTGCAGCAGAGTTTTTTCCCCGCTTGCGAACGGTGGAATTTCTACCCAAGTGGCAAGAAGACCAGCGCAAACTGCAGTTCGCACTGCACTCCGCACCTTGCGGAACTTCGCGTAGTTTCTTTGTTACTTCACCGTTATTCGCATAGCAAAACTCGCAAACTATGCCCAGGCCTGCTTTAAACCTCCATCAAAGAGTCTCCCAACTAGTGCAAAGGATGCTATAGATGTCTTTCACAATTTGATAAAAGAGGGGATCAAAAAAATTCATATAGAGTAAAATAACAAAAGAGGAAGGAAGACAACAGCGGCCATTTTGAAATACAGAAATCTTGTAAAGAAGTTGCAGCAAAATAAGCAAGTCATCAAAAGGAACTCTGATAAAGGCAGGAATTTGACATTATGGCCTTTCAATATGTATATACAATAGGTGTATAGCAAAGTGCAATCAGAATGCACTGAATCAGAGTTAATTAGAATATAGCAAAGAGTTATAGGGGTGGTGGAATGAAGGTCTCATTATATTTGATGAGTTACAGTTTTTAATAAATGAGAATCCCACCACACCAGTCATGTACTTAATTCCAAAAATACATAAAAATGCTACAGCACCCCCAGGGCATCCGATAATCTCTGTCCAGGGCAGGTTATTAGAGAATACATCCAAATACATAGACTTCTTCCTGCAGAAGCACGTGAAAAACCTACCCTCTTATGTGAAAAACGGTAGCGATTTCCTACGACAAATATACGACATGCCGATGGAGAATGACTATGTCTTAATTGCACTTGATGGGACATTTTCTACAAAACTGAAAAATCAGTCTGTACAAACATAATCAAATGATTCTCGCTACGTATAGAAGATGTCTAGAAAGCATTTTTTTCTTGCTTAGAGGGGATTGGTTTCAGCAGATTCGCGGCACTGCGATGGGCACCTGTTTCGCCCCCAGTTACGCATGCTTGCATGTGGGCTGGTGGGAGGAACAGGTGCTATGCTGGGTCCATGGAGAAATGTGGGAAGATCATGTTGTGCTATGGACTAGGTTTATTGACAACTTATTTGTGTTGTGGAAGGGGTCTATAGAGTCAGCCGAAGGTTTTATAAAAAATGGTTAACATCAACAAGCTGAATCTGCATTTTACTTATGAGATAAGTAAAACAAATGTGACATTTCTTGATCTAGAAGTATTTGTGCAGGATAAAAAGTTAGAAAATAGGCTGCATAGAAAGATAACAGCTGGCAGTACTACACTACACACTACAAGTTTCCACCCAAAACATACAAAAATGAATATCCCTTACAGTGAAATGCTCAGAGCAAAGAGAAACTGAAGCATGCATATTGACACACAAAACTGCCAGGAGGAAATGAAGGTGAGGTTTGCACAGAGACGGCATAGCCCCATGGTAATCGAAGAAGTCCAGAAAGCAGCAAATAAACAGGAAAGGGAACCAATTTGATTCCCCAAAAACACAAAGAAGAAAGCCAAAGATAAAATGTGATTTATAACCACGTATAGTGCCCAGGATAAGAAAATGGCGGCCCTGATTAGAAAGAACTGGCAAATAGTAAAGGCAGATCCTATAATAGGCACTCTTGCACCCAAGTGGCCACAAATGACTTATAGATGTGCGCCCTCTCTTATAGATGTACTAGTAGGAAGCTGTCCGGAAGTAGTAGAAAGAGAGGGGTGGTTAAGGCCCAAGCCCTGTTTAAAAAAATGCCTGAGTTGTAAAGCTTACAGTGTAGGCAAAAACACTACAACATACACATCACCCTTCAACAAGAAGCAAATTAAGATCAAGGGTACATATATAACTGAAGAGCGGAATTTGCCATTTTTGTTTTAACCTGAATGTGCGACTTAAGATATATGGGCAGCACTACACTACCAGTTCATAAGAGGATCTTACAGCATACGTGTGCCATTGTAAACAATGATCCATATTACCCGGTGGCACGGCATTGTGCAGTACACCACTACAAAGATCTGAATCAGATTACATATTATGTGATCAATGCGATACTGCCCAACAAAAGAAGATGGGGTTGAGTAAAAAAGTTGAGGGAGCTAGAAATTAAATACATCATTAATTTGGTCTGTAAGGTAAGGTCCCACATGGCTTCAATATGTATATGAGGGATCACATTCAAGCAAGCAATAAATACATGTAAAATGTGCACAGAAAGCCACCGGCCTCTATAGGCATGATGTAATTCATAAGTGGGATAATGATATCAATCGATGATAACCAATCACTTGCCATGATCATAGGAGAATGTTTTATGATTAATCATACATACAGTTGATTTTTTTTCAGGTTTTATATTTCAATCATGTTACAAACCACAAATGTGCACCACAAAGAATTATATTTTACCTTTGTGTAATGGATATAATATTAGAATGTATAAACTAATTACTCACTTGGGTTTAATGAAATTATGCAGTTTGCTAATATATGACCCCAAAGCTCTGGCAGCATAGTGATGTTAAAAACAAAGATCCTACTAAAGATTAAGCCACTGTGGTGAGATTGAAAATATGACATTTATATAGACTCCCAAATAACTGTATTTAACAGTGAGCAAATGAAATATCGTATGAGGCAAATTGTGTTATGTCACTAAGGGGATCATAATGTAAATGACAATGAAATAAGTGCAGAAAGTACCAATTGTCTTATGAAATTAAACATACTTGTGATGAATCATGTAGTCTTAAATTTGAGAAAAAACTGTAATGTTTTTGATAACAAATAAACTGAAGTATCAGTAAAAGAAAATTTCTTTTATGTTTATGATTTGAAAATTATGTGAGGACGTATAAATATTGTTAGTAGTGCTGCCATGTCATGTGACCAAGACAGCAGCGACGGTTAAATCGCTTTATGGCGGACAAAGGAAAATGAACAAATAATGTAAATCTACAATTGGTGTCTGCCCCAATCCAGTGATGAAAATGTAAAGGATTGTGGAGGCGATGTATATATCCATATATAGCCTCAGAAAACTCACACACTTTCCACTGTGCGAGAAACAAGCCCTCCAGTGTAGAGTGGTTGAAAATAGATATTAATTATGGCAGGTAATCCAACAGCATTGCATGACGCGTCTTAATCATATGCAAAATGAGAAGAGCAGTTACTCCTGGTTTTAAAATGACCTGCAGCTTCAAACAGTGAGGAAGGACTTACGTGCAAAAGTTTTTAAAGGTACATTGTCCATTAGACATTTCAAGGACTTCAATGTTCATAATGATTTGCAACTGTAAAATGGTTATCATTGCATCCTCCCTTATAGTACACAATCCATCAATGGCATTTTTTTTATATATGATATATGGGTAAGAGTAAGGGGTTTTAAGATTCTGTGATGGGTTGGGGTAAATGGATGTAAGGGATTTGAAAAAATTGGTTTTTGGATGGCTTAGACAAAAACAAAAATGTAAAAAGGGCAAAGGCGGTCTTTGTCAAACCCAATGTTGCTGCCATTTTTGTTCTTTTTTATACCATTGTTAAAGTTTCAACAACCTTAAAGTGACAGAGCTCAATTTCCAAATTAAAGTGACATGTGCATTCTCAATCCTGGGAAAAGTGACCTGTGCCTCTCACATATAATGTCATTTCTAAAGTGCTATTTTTTACATGCTAAATACGACATAATAAATATCAAATGGTAAAATTGATTTAAGATTCATTTAACATTCATCAATGGTTGAATACTTAGATTCTTTTTGTAAAATCATCATAGAGTTTCCCAATTGATGTAAAAACTGCAAAATGTACCCAAGTGCAAACTGCTTTTTGCCACTTGGTGCATGGTTTGTGCTTTAATGATGACCACATATATAATACTACTAATTTAGGGCAAGTGCCCATTTACTGTATTAAATTCTACCACACACTACTAGGTCTAAATTTTAGTGCAAGATATATCCAACTACTTTTTTAACACTTGGTTGTGTTACTGGTACCCTACTGATGACCACAATTCGGGACAAGTGCCCATTTACCATCTGGAATTTTGCCACAAATGAGGCCTGATCACCCTAATTCCAATTTGTAGTGCAAATAAGTGAAACTGTAAAAATTGGTAAACTATCACTTGCAGAGGTGTGCTAAAAACTAAACAGTTCTTTGAATACTTAACAATATCCATAAGCACGCAACCAATTCAAGATATCACATAAAAGCCTATTACATTAAACGTTATTGAAGATTCATAGATGGACATGTAGATCTTCCTCAGTATTGAGGCCATTGGGGATCTTGCAATTGAAACACAAGATGCATTGCAACTCCAACTGCCTCAGGTATTTTTCTCTATTACCTCCCCTCAGTCTCTGTGGTACCTGATCTAATGCAAAGTATACCACATTGTGTGCCTTGTTCCTGTGTATTTGTTACTATCTGTATGCAAAATGCTAGTGTAGAGGGAGGAGACGTCCAGTGTCATCATGATAAAGCCCTCCTCCCATTCGATGTCATAGATCTTTTTGAGAAAGTCTTCCGTGTCTTTGGTGTATGATGAGAGATTTTTTTACAGGGTCCTTCAAGAAAAAATCTAGGAATTTTGAGGTATTCTCGAATAAACTGGCAATTGCTGATATAATGGCCTCCAGAAGCATTTTGCACAGTTTAATTTTCAGTTCCCTTAAAAGTACAGCAGTCACCGCTTCGTGGGTTGGAAAGGTTCTTACCCTGCGGCCCCTCCTTTTGTTTGATGGTGGTGGTGCATATGTTTGTGAGAACAAATCTCTATCACATGATTTTGAAACCACACCAAATTTGGTTACATAGTTTACCAACAGGCACTAGTCCTCCATGACATGTAAACATATGTGAAACCACACCTTTGCATACTCACCATGGTTACTGTCACAAACATACAATGAAAAGAATTGTATTGTTAATTTATTTTCTGTACTTCTCTGGAATTGTAATTCCGTAAAATTTGCAATTATACAAATTTGTTGTTTATTTTTTCTATGTCTATGCTTTTAAAAAAAGTGCACTTACCCTATTTAACTGGTGCAAATGGAGACTATGGTCATGTGACCAAGACCACGGACGTGGTCGAAACGCGTCGTCCTCTTCTGCCCTGTGAAGAATAAAGCTGCTTTGATGATCGAGTGGGCTCGTGTGGATTCTTTTCTGGCTTGGAATCAACTGTTTCGAAATAATTCGGCGGCGGCGACCGCCAGCGAAGCCCCGACTCGCTAGGAAGGGTGCTCTCCCTCCGTCCATCCTCCGATTGGTTCCTGATAAATGTGAGCACCCGCCGGCTGATTGTCAGGTTCTTATGGCGAAAAAACAATATCAACTACGATAAACGGAACTTATCGACAACCAAGGAGCCCGAGTAAGGCAGCGGCGCACTGTGGTGAACAGTGCGAGCACTTCCTGAAATCCCGCCTTGTCCGTCGCTACAACCAGGGAGAGGAGGCAAGGCGCTGCGCGCTCCCGTGTGCGGCCCCCTTCCGTGTACCTCGTTCCCTTGACAACCGGGAACAGAAAACAACGAGCGCATTGGCGCGTTCGTCCTTCTGTTCTCCGCTTCCAGTACAAATCACGCCATAACCTGCACAGACCAGAGTTTACGTGAGTCATTGGGCTCAATACGTACGATCATCACTAAGAGCAGAGTGCAAACAAGGCACTTTTTCTTCTATTTCATCATAATCATGGCAGACGAGTTTATGAAGGGGCGTGAGGAATCCGCCAAGACAATCTTCAGCAAAACTCAGTCCAATGTACAAACAGGTAATGCCAAAACGGACACCATACAAACCAACCTGAAACAAAAAATCAATATCTTGGAGCGTCTAAGACGGAAAGAGATTAGTAGATGGTGGGAAGCAACTGCCTTGCAGAATTATGTGGATGTTAACCGTATTCCCCGGGGACTGCGGATCTTTATCACCCCCACGCTGTCAATACCCAAACCACAGGTATTAAAGGACTGGGTCGATAACACAACAGCCTGCTCAAAAAGAATGATAGAGATACTGATCATGAATGCCTGGGATGAACACAAAGACTTACTGAAACAAATCCAGGATCTTATGGAGGATTTCAAAAAAGAAAGTAATCAAAAGGAAGTTGATGAAATGATCAAAACAGTCGATGACCGCATGAAAAACTTTGAGAAAGACGTCATAGCAAGAAAACAACGAAAGTTTACACGAGATGAAAGAGACTATGCGTCAGGACGAATACTGACTTTCGCGAGGAAATTTGACAAAATAAGAACAAACCTTGCAAAAGATCAAACACTGAGTCTCCTTGAGTCAAGCAGGGAAGGATCAACGACCGATCTCAGCTCAGACCTTGAATCCTCGGACAGTATCGCCTCAATGAGTACCGACCAACAGGTTTTTTCCAAGGAGTTACGGTTTCTCCAGAAAGCAAAGGAACAATCAAACCGTGGGAGACCGAAAAGAAAAAAGCAAGAAAACAAAGACAAAACCACAAGAGAAACATCAGACGCAGGAAACTCAAGGACAACTGGAATGGGAACAAGAGGCCAGAAGACATCAACACTATAATGGAGGACAATACATCAAAAATGACGGTAATTAATTTAACTAAAAAAGTACTTAACAAAGATGAAATCAATGTATTAGAATTAGGCTTATCCTTTTGTCCAGAGATGCGTTTTGATTATGCACAGGCACGTGTTGACTTATATAAATTTGAAAGGAAGTTGAAATTATGTAAAATGCATGCTAACAAAAAGACCGAAACAACATTAAGAGTACCAACCACTGACAATGAGGGTTTATCGATTGGTGATATACCTACATTACATGCCATAACCACCCTGGGGGAAACAGAATCTTCGGTGGGCACTGATAGGATTGTTGACCCCCTTGAATGCTCGCAGATATCCCAGATTATTACTACCCTTGATTTAGACACTAGGGAGACCACTAGTACAGCATTCAAAGCCAAATCTAAGTACATTCCAACATTGGCCAAAGACAATATTGATGTTTTTAGTGACCTAGTGGCACAAGATTTCCTTGATCTTCTCAAAAAGGAAAATCCACAGAGTAACAATCTGACTAAGAACCAGTGGGGGGTGGTCAACACTCTACAAAAAGATCAGGAAATAGTGATCAAACCCTCCGATAAGGGAGGTAATGTTGTCATTATGACAAGATCGATGTATACCAAAGAGGCATTACGCCAGTTGAATAACCCTACATGCTATTGTAAAGTAGACAGGAAATATACTAGTGACCTAAAAAGAACTTATCATGACAAACTTCAAACTTGGCATGATAAAGGCCTACTTTCATGGGACGAGAAACAATTCCTCACAAACAATACTCCCACAACCCCGACACTTTACCTTCTTCCGAAGGTACATAAAGACATGATCGAACCTCCAGGGAGACCTATCATCTCATCAAAAAACAGTCTGCTTGAAAATACTAGCACGTATGTGGATCACTTCCTTTTTCCCTTTGTCAAAGATCTCTCATCCTATCTTAGAGATACCACAGACTTTCTACTGAAAATTAAGGATGTTAAACTAGGAACAAATCATTGGATGGTTTGTCTGGACGTAGAGGCATTATACACCAGCATCAGACATGATGATGGTGTGAAAGCCTGTAAATTCTTTCTCAAAAAGCGTAGGATAGAACTGCTGGAACACACACTCATGCTTTTGGACATGATTAATATCTGTCTAAAGGAGAACGTTTTCATGTTTGAAAAGGAATTCTACAAACAACTACAAGGCACTTCCATGGGCACCTGCTTCGCTCCCAGCTATGCCAATCTGATGGTTGGCTGGTGGGAGAAGCAGGTGCTCTGGAACGAACAAACTGAACATTGGACTCTATGTGTATCAAAATGGCTCAGATACATTGATGACATTTTTTTTGTGTGGGAAGGAACAGAGGCGGAACTCAATCTGTTTATCAATTGTCTTAACCAGAATTATGTCAATCTTAAATTTACTAAACACTACAGTCAAGAATGTGTCGATTTCCTTGATCTGAAACTCAGTAATGATAACGGCAGAATTAGCACTAATCTTTTTAGGAAGAAAACAGCAGGAAATTCAATCCTGCATGCTGCCAGTGCACATCCACCGAGTTTCAGGTGGGGAATCCCCTATAGTGAATTTCTAAGAGCTAAGCGTAATTGCAGTACCAACCAAATGTATGAAAAAACGAAGCAGGAAATGAAAATGAGATTCAAGGAAAGAGGGTACCCCAGAAAAGCGATACTGCAGGCTGAAAAAAGAATGGATAGTCAATCAAGGGATGAAATTCTCAACAAAACCAAGCAGACTGTAATCACTCAGAACAGTCCCATAAAAACAGTAAGATTCATAACGAAATATTGCAGTCAATCCAATCAGATGCGGAGTATCCTCAAAAACAGATGGGACATCCTTAGACAGGACCCAATTTTGAGAAATGAAATAGGGGCCACCCCATCAATTACATACATGAGAAGTCCATCTCTCAGAGACATGCTGGTACATAGCCATTTACAAACGAAAGAAACAAGCTGGCTTCAGCAAATGAAGGGTTTCCGGAAATGTGGGAATTGTAAGGCTTGTAAAAACAGCAATAATGTATCAGAAGTCACACTCAAAAGAACGAAAACGCTCTGGAAAATACCGAAACTCATTACATGTAATACTGACTTCGTGGTGTATGCAATAGTATGTCCTTGCCAGCTATGGTATATCGGATCAACCACCTTTCCGATTAAAAAACGTATCGTAGAACACTGGCGAGCAATCACGAATTGCGACCAAACTTACAGCACGGCAAGACATTTCTCGAAGGAACATGGGGCGGACTGGACCAAAGCCAAATATTTTGGATTGGATACAGTCAAACCCAATACGAGAGGAGGGAACCGTATTGCTTCTTTACGCAAACTTGAATCACGTCTCATCCTCGTGGCAGGCACCAAATTCCCGGACGGCCTGAATCAGGACGAGGAACTTTATTCCCACCTACAATGAAACACCAATTGATACTGAAACATAAAGACCTTGGTGTGCTACTCATGCCCTGCCCATATCTCTCTCCCCCTCTGAAACCCCCCCCCCCCCCAAAAAAAATTGCACTATTGTCTTTTTCTGATCATAATTGATTGAATGTACAGGATTAAGGAAATTACATGTAACCAGTGAATGTGATATATAGCTATGTCCTTGAACCATGGTTGTGTTAAACTATGTTATTAATTCAATCTGTCTTTTTGATTCTATACAGGAACATCACTATGAATTCACCTGTATCTCACATCAATGATAGAATTACGAGCACCGGAGTTCTCCCTACTCCAAGTCAACATTTGGATAAGATGTTCAAAGGGCACTAGACCCTCCGTCACATTTTTTCGCTTTATGTTTGTGAGAACAAATCTCTATCACATGATTTTGAAACCACACCAAATTTGGTTACATAGTTTACCAACAGGCACTAGTCCTCCATGACATGTAAACATATGTGAAACCACACCTTTGCATACTCACCATGGTTACTGTCACAAACATACAATGAAAAGAATTGTATTGTTAATTTATTTTCTGTACTTCTCTGGAATTGTAATTCCGTAAAATTTGCAATTATACAAATTTGTTGTTTATTTTTTCTATGTCTATGCTTTTAAAAAAAGTGCACTTACCCTATTTAACTGGTGCAAATGGAGACTATGGTCATGTGACCAAGACCACGGACGTGGTCGAAACGATTCGTCCTCTTCTGCCCTGTGAAGAATAAAGCTGCTTTGATGATCGAGTGGGCTCGTGTGGATTCTTTTCTGGCTTGGAATCAACTGTTTCGAATATATATATATATATATATATATATATATATATATATATATATATATATATATATATATATATATATATATATATATATATATATATATATATATATTGTCTACTGGCGGTCGCCAGTAGATGGTTATAGTTAGGACCTATTTTCCATAGGAAATTCGCAACATTCTATTGGGAATATCTTTGGCGCCGATTGACGAATCTTCGCAAAATTCTCCAAACTTTTGGACAGCTTTGCTCTGCTCCTACCCTGAAAGTTTTGCGGTGATCCGTGAAGCGGGGGCCGAGAAAAAAGGGGGGTCCCAAAACGCGTTTTCCCCATGCAATTTCCCATAGGATCTGTTGTCGCAGCTACAGCCTGAACCGCTGAACGGAATGACACCAAATTTGGCAAAGAGGTAGTCCTCAGTTCGGACTCGTGCCTTTTGCATATTTGGTGTGAATCTGTTCAGTAGTTCCTGACAAAATTAGGGTAAAAAAGTTAGTGATATCTATGGCCGCAGAGGATCCGCGGACCGTACCCGCAACGTAAGCGCACCCTCCCCGAACGGAGCGCGCACCATCCTGATCGCGCGCTGAATGCTAATTGGCTGGCGAGCGTCTCTCTACATTCGAAACCAGGAACTGTTGGCGGCCGTTTTCTGCCTCGGTAGAAGCGAGGCTGAAGATGGAAGGGGAATAAGTGTGTAAAAGATATAAAGGGGGCAGAGTGGAAATACTCTGACCCTCTAGATCTGCTTAGGGGGTCCCAGAAGGAACCCTGTGGCCCCCCTTTTTGTAAAAAAAAAAAGCGGCGAAATGCGCGCACGGTGCACGCATCCTATCGCGTTGGATGCACGGATTCTCTCGCGGTGGGTGCGCGGATCCACGGCAACGTTTTTTGAAAAACGACAAGAAATCATTGGTTGTGTAACAACTATCTACACTGAAAGGTAGCGTGTCTATTTTTGTTTTTTAAAGGTATGATTGTTATTGGTTAACAAAAACAGATTGTAAGAAACATTATATATGATAAGCTGATTTGTTGAAAAGTCAAGCACACTTCCTGTCTTGTGTAGGAACATTGTGTGCTGAACTTGTGACCTGTGAGCTCAGTGCAGTGTTCCATGACCTGTTTCTATGGTAACAGGCAGAAGGCAGATTGGGGGAAGGGTTGAAATGTATTTCAGTTGGAAAGGGTTGAAATGTTTAACCAATAGAAATGTGTGTTTGCTTTTGAGTTTATGTGTGAAGGATTGTGATTTGATGTTTACACGTATATGTGTGGAAAATGAGAGGGAAACTTTTCCATTCTTTGCTTTTGCTGAGAGGTGCACAGTGCCGAGATTCTGTAAAAGAAAATATGGTGAGTGATTGATATACTCCTTAATCTACAAAAGAACTTGAAAGATTAGTTATTTAATTGTGAGGGGATGTCTGTAGACTATTTTGATTTTAATCAGACTAATGTATTTTTCCTGCTAAAGTGTAGGGAGTACTTTTTTTCTCTACAATATGTGTGCATGTAGAAACCATTCTGTGATTGGCATTTGTGTTTTTCATGTGTTTGTAGACAGATAACTGTGCAGTTTTTATATTTTGGTAGAATTAGAAACCAGTCATTGTTTATGAATTTGTGAAATGAGTTATGTTATGTTTCTATACTAAAATGTAGTACTACTTCTAGATGAAGAAATGTGTTTTGATATAGTGCAAGGGATAGTGTTGTTTGTCTAGAATCACACAGTGAGTCTGTGTACATTTGGGAACCACTGTGAGAGAAGCATTTGGTAATATCGTGTATTTGCTGACAGATAACTGTTTTAAAACCAGTCAGGTTGTCAAGTTTTAGTAGCATTAGAAGACAGTTATGGCTTATGCTTTCATTAAATGAGTGAGGCATTGACAGTAAATTGCAGTCGTGAAATATGTAGATTGTGTGCAGTTCCCTTACCACTTGCACTGTAGTGAATGAGTTTTGGTAAGCTCATAGGGATAGTGGTACTTGTCTAGAATCACACTGTGAGTTAGTGTGTATTTGGGATCAGTGTGAGAGAATCATTTGGTAACATCATGTATTTGCTGACAGATAACTGTTTTAAAATCTGTCATGTGAAGTTTTAGTAGCATTAGAATCCAGTCTTTGCTTATATGTTGATTAAATGAGTCATGCTTTGACACTGATGTGCTGTACTTAAATATGTAGATTGTGTGCAGTACCATTAACTCTTCCAGACTAGTGAATGAGTTTTGGTAAACTCCTAGGATAGTGTTGCTTGTCTAAAATCACACTGTGAGTCTGTGTGCATTTGGGTAAGGATTGTGAGAGAAGCATTTGGTAACATCGTGTATTTGCTGACAGATAACTGTTTTAAAACCTGTCATGTTGACAAGTTTTAGTAGCATTAGAAGACAGTTATGGCTTATGCTTTCATTATATGAGTCAGGCATTGACAGTAAATTGCAGTTGTAAAATATGTAGATTGTGTGCAGTTCCCTTATCACTTCCAGTGTAGTGAATGAGTTTTGGTAAACTCCTAGGGATACTGGTGCTTGTCTAGAATCACACTGTGAGTCTTTGTGCATTTGGGAACCACTGTGAAAGAAGCGTTTGGTAACATTGTGTATTTGCTGACAGAAAACTGTTTTAAAACTTGTCATGTTGTCAAGTTTTAGTAGCATTAGAAGCCAGTCTTTGCTTATGTGTTGATTAAATGAGTCAGGCATTGACACTAAAGTGCAGTCGTGAAATATGTAGATTGTGTGCAGTTCCCTTATGACTTCCAGTGTAGTGAATGAGTTTTGGTAAACTCCTAGGAATACTGGTGCTTGTCTAGAATCACACTGTGAGTCTGTGTGCATTTGGGAACCACTTTGAGAGAAGCGTTTGGTAACATCGTGTATTTGCTGAGAGAAAACTGTTTTAAAACCTGTCATGTTGTCAAGTTTTAGTAGCATTAGAAGCCAGTCTTTGCTTATGTGTTGATTAAATGAGTCAGGCATTGACACTAAAGAGCAGTCGTGAAATATGTAGATTGTGTGCAGTTCCCTTATCACTTCCAGTGTAGTGAATGAGTTTTGGTAAACTCCTAGGGATACTGGTGCTTGTCTAGAATTACATTGTGAGTCTTTGTGCATTTGGGAACCACTGTGAAAGAAGCGTTTGGTAACATTGTGTATTTGCTGACAGAAAACTGTTTTAAAACTTGTCATGTTGTCAAGTTTTAGTAGCATTAGAAGCCAGTCATTGCTTATTCGTTGATTAAATGAGTCAGGCATTGACACTAAAGTGCAGTCGTGAAATATGTCGACTGTGTGCAGTTCCCTTACCACTTCCACTGTAGTGAATGAGTTTTGGTAAGCTGCTAGGGATAGTGTTGTTTGTCTACAATCACACTGTGAGTCTGTGTGCATTTGGGAACCACTGTGAGAGAAGCATTTGGTAATATTGTGTATTTGCTGACAGATAACTGTTTTAAAACCAGTCAGGTTGTCAAGTTTTAGTAGCATTAGAAGACAGTTATGGCTTATGCTTTCATTAAATGAGTGAGGCATTGACAGTAAATTGCAGTCGTGAACTATGTAGATTGTGTGCAGTTCCCTTACCACTTGCACTGTAGTGAATGAGTTTTGGTAAACTCCTAGGGATACTGGTGCTTGTCTAGAATCACACTGTGAGTCTTTGTGCATTTGGGAGCCACTGTGAAAGAAGCGTTTGGTAACATTGTGTATTTGCTGACAGAAAACTGTTTTAAAACTTGTCATGTTGTAAAGTTTTAGTAGCATTAGAAGCCAGTCATTGCTTATTCGTTGATTAAATGAGTCAGACTAAAGTGCAGTCGTGAAATATGTAGATTGTGTGCAGTTCCCTTACCACTTCCACTGTAGTGAATGAGTTTTGGTAAGCTGCTAGGGATAGTGTTGTTTGTCTAGAATCGCACTGTGAGTCTGTGTGTATTTGGGTACCACTGTGAGAGAAGTGTTTGGTAACATCGTGTATTTGCTGACAGATAAGTGTTGTAAAACATGTCATGTTGTCAAGTTTTAGTAGCATTAGAAGACAGTTATGGCTTATGCTTTCATTATATGAGTCAGGCATTGACAGTAAATTGCAGTTGTGAAATATGTAGATTGTGTGCAGTTCCCTTACCACTTGCACTGTAGTGAATTAGTTTTGGTAAACTCATAGGGATAGTGGTGCTTGTCTAGAATCACACTGTGAGTTAGTGTCTATTTGGGATAACTGTGAGGGAAGCATTTGGTAACATCATGTATTTGCTGACAGATAACTGTTTTAAAACCTGTCATGTTGTGAAGTTTTAGTAGGATTAGAATCCAGTCTTTGCTTATGCGTTGATTAAATGAGTCATGATTTGACACTGATGTGGTGTACTTAAATATGTAGAGTGTGTGCAGTACCATTAACTCTTCCAGAGTAGTGAATGAGTTTTGGTAAACTCCTAGGATAGTGTTTCTTGTCTAAAATCACACTGTGAGTCTGTGTGCATTTGGGTAAGGATTGTGAGAGAAGCATTTGGTAACATCGTGTATTTGCTGACATATACCTGTTTTAAAACCGGTCATGTTGTGAAGTTTTAGTAGCATTAGAAGCCAGTCTTTGCTTATGCATTGATAAAATGAGTCAGGGTTTGACACTAAGGTGCAGTACCATGTACTATTCTGTTCACTGTGGCAGAACTGAAAATTTAAAAGTTTTACCTAAGCACTGTCCTAGAAGTAGTCTGATTATTTAGTCAGTTTCTAAGTACCAAATAGATTGCTTCAAATAAAAGTGTTCTGACATACTATACACTTGTCTTTTACACCTTCAATTCCCTAGTCAGTATCCATACACTTCCAGGAAACATCCTGTCAGTTCCTTTGCAGTCCTCTAGAGACCCATTCAACAGCATGTACTAATCCATTGACTGTGCCAAAACTCAAACACTTATAAATTCACCTAGACACTCTCTTTCCAGTACTCTAATGATTCAGTCACTGCCTAAGTATTCATGCACTGAGCCAGGTCTTAGCACATGAACTACGTCAAACCCATATCCTCTATGCATGCAGTCCTCTAACCACCTACACACTTGTCTTTCACACCTTCAATTCCCCAGTCAGTATCCGTTCACTTCCAGCAGACACCCTGTCACTGCCGTTGCACTCCTCTAGTGACCCATTCAGCATCATGTACTAATCCATTCACAGCGCCAAACCCTAATAAATTCACCCAGGCACTCTCCTTGCAGTACTCTAATCATTCAGTCAGTACCCAACTACTCATCCAGTGACCCAGGCCTTAGTATATGGACTGCTTCAAACCCTTATCCTCTATGTATGCAGTCCTCTAACCACCTACACAATTGTCTTTCACACCTTCAATTCCCTAGTCAGTATCCATACACTTCCAGGAAATACCCTGGGACTCTCTTTGCAGTCCTCTAGTGACCCATTCAGCACCATGTACTAATCCATTCACTGTGCTAAAACCCAAACACTTATAAATTCACCAAGATACCATCTTTGCAGTACTCTAATCATTCAGTCAGTGCCTAAGTACTCATACACTGAGCCAGGCCTTAGCACATGGACTGCTTCAAACCCCTATGCACTATGCATGCAGTCCTCTAACCACCTAGACACTTGTCTTTTACACTTTCAATTTCCTAGTCAGTATCCATACAGTCCAGCACTTGTCACTGCCTTTGCACTCCTCTAGTGACCCATTCAGTACCAAGTACTAATCTATTCCCTGTGCGAAAATCCTAGCACTTATAAATTCACCTAGGCACTCTCCTTGCTGTACGATAATCATTCAGTCAGTTACCAAGTAGTCATGCAGTGAGCCAGGCCTTAGCACATGGACTGCTTTAAATGCCTATGCAGTATGGATGCAATCCTCTAATCACCTACACAGTTGTGTTTCACACCTTCTATTCCCTAGTTAGTATGCATACTCTTCTAGCAAACACCCTGTGAGTCACCCAGTGTGTCTCCTTATAGTACTGTAATCATTTAGTCAGTTAGCATGTAGTCTTTTAGTGAGGTAGGCTTTAGGGCATAAACTGCTTCAAAGTAGTATGCACTATGCATGTAGTGTTTTAATGATCGTCACACTTGTGGTTCAGGGCTATAGTTTCATAGTCAGTTTTTATATAAAATGTGTTTGTACAGTAATGGAATAGTATAAATTTGAAAGTTATTAATATACATTTATTTGTGATTCTTTTTTACAGATACAGAACAGGAGTGTTTCTCATCTGTTTGCACTCTTCTCGTGCAAGATTGTTTGGATGAAGGGTCCTTAGGTGTTTCATCATACTTGCTGTGCCGCACGAGTATTTTTTGTTAGGATATCCTCGTAACAGAACTCTTTGGCAAATCTTGCGAGTGACAAAGGTGGCATTGGTCTTTGTTTGCTCCTTGGAAAAAGTAAAAAATGTCCTCACCACTGAAGAAATACGTTGTTTGTGTGGTGCCTTCTGCAAAACATTTTCTTCAGATTCGGTAAATATTTTAAAGCGGCAACATTTACAGTTTTTGTAAGTTAAACTTATAACATTTTGTTAGCTGTATGCATTTTATATATCTGTGATTTGTTTCTTGTGGTATTTTGTTGAGAATACCATGTTGTTGTTTTTTTAACAATCTTTCTTATTTTCCAGGTCTGTCGTCGACATCCATTGTCCCCACAGTAGTGTTACGCCTTGTTGTTTTTTATTATTGTTGTTCCATTTTGTTTATTAGTTTATTGTTCATATATATGTTAAAAAAAAATAACGTTTGAAAATAGTTTTTCGTTTATATATTTATTATTATAAAAAATAAAGTTTGAAAAATAAATTAATAACGTTTTTGGTTGTTCTCTTAACTGGTGTGTGACTCTTTCTTGTTCTTATTACTGTTATTTGATGGAGTCCACCATGGTGTTAAATTTTGGGGCACTTATCGCTGGAATACTGGTGATATCTGCAGTTTGCACCAACTTCTGAATAGTGTGTTAGATTTATCTCAACTTTACTTCCGTTAAAGTGCTGATAATGAAATGGAGAGTAGCCGTTCCCGTGCAAAAAGACACAAGGTGCACCTTTCCGATTTATTCTAAATACTAAAATCCTGTATTGAATTGCACTGAGGTATTGGCTGCACTTACAGTGTACACACAAAATCTATTAAGAAATCTCATTGTATTTATATTGATTGGGAATAGTGCGTCAGTTGCTGGATCTTGATGAGATACACTGCTCAGTTCGTATATTGTTCTGCACACGAAAAAAATCACATCACAACTTTCACACCAATTGCAATGCGAAACAAATTCCGGCGATAAGACACGTTAGCACCAGGGATTTTACACCTGCTTTCTGCTGGTGTTAAGCAGGACAACTACCTGCACCATGAAAGGGAACACAGCCAAGAGCACACCAGAACACCCACAGGTACCATAGAGTCAATGAGCATGATACAGGGATACCCATGAGGGCCAGAAGACTCATCTCAACAACTCCAGGACCGCCAATGCCCCCCAAATCCACATCTTAGTAAGTGTGTTCCTGTGGTCATTGTCTTAGCATGATAGGCACGAGCCCTGCAACATCCCAGTGTACTGTCACCTCAGCGTTGGCAGTGAGCCTGGATGTGTAGCTACGCACGCATCCCCCTGCATGCACAACTGGCGTGTGCTGGTCTGGGGTTCACAGGTCAGTGCAGGGGTGTGCCTATCCGGCAAGGGGAACGGGGTGTCTCGGACATGTCGGTGTACAGGAAGTGCGGTAAGTGTGTCTCTGTGTTCTGGTGTGGCCTGCTACAAGAGCCGCAGCAGTTGATGTTGTAAACTGGCATGCACCACCTCCAAACGGCACTGTGATGTTGTAGTTGGAATGTAGCAGGACATGCGCAAATAGGCATTACAATGGTGTGCTGTACGAGTGCACGAGATACAACAGCGCACCGTACAAAAGTGTGGGGGCTCATGGGAGGGAGGTGCAGCCGTTTGGCAACATAACACACAGTGAACTCGACCATGTGCCACATGCTGGGCATCTCATCCATGATGACCACGGTCGCAGACATCCCACAACACCAACGACTGGCCTTTTTACACATCCTGTATGAATGCAGCGTGGTTTTCACTTCTATGCTCGTTCAGTGGTGTGATGTTGGCGGGTTGTGTGACTTGTGCTGCTTGTTGGTGTGTTTCATTTTGGCCATTGTTAGTCTATATGTGTGTTGTACTTAATTTTGCATGTGTGCCATTCTGCCCATCTCCCCCCCCACTCCCTGCTTCTTCCTCTTCCTAGTGCTGTTGTGTCTATACTTTTGTTGCTGCACACATAAATACATGTAAAGAATAAATTAGAATAGTTCCTTGATTCTTTTAGGTTTCAAAACTTCTCTATTGGTTTCTTTTTAATTTTCCATATGAACCGTTTTTTAAATATTCAACAACACATAGAAGTCAGAAGTGCAACGTATTCTATCAACACACTTTCTAGAACATTCTACAACACGTGCAGGTTAAAAGTTCATCCATTTTTTAAAACGTAACGATATTTTTTTGTAACATTTTCTTGAATATTTAACGACACGTGCAGGTTAAAAGTTGACGATTGTTTTAAGTTCGAACAGTGCCTTTCAAATGCAAGTAGCAGGTGTGGTTGATCTGAGCAAATTTTATCCTTTGATATGTACTCCACGTTGAAACTGCTTTTTCTTAACCAATCACAAAGATGCTTTTCCACAAAACTAATGTGCACCCTACTTTTAAAAAAGAATGCTTTTCATGATATCTTCAGAGATAAGTTATAGATAGGAATTAGCATTTAAAAAACCTTTGAAATTCACTGAAAAAACCAAAGGTTTCAGGGGCGTTATAGTTAGGAATTGGCATTTAAAAAACCTATATACAAATATTCACTGAAAAAACCATAGGTTTCAGGGGCGTTATAGTTAGCTGGACATTTCCCTCGTACAAAACCCTAGAAATTCCCCTGTTATAGTTAGTTCAGCTAACTATAACTCGCGCCCCCGCAATGCACTGCTGATGACGTCACATATTACATCACTCATGACATGGTCAGTGACATCACTGATGACATCACTGATGACATCTCAAATGACATCACTCATGACATCACTGATGACATCATCCATGTGATACATTAGTGCATCTTCTCACACCCTAATATAACCTTTGATACACCGACTCAAAATTTCAGACGACCATTTCGACAATCATAGATACTCCAATACCAATAACTACATACCCACTCATTAACTCTTAGGTCTACATACACCTCCACTCACTCACCTGTACAGTCACTCATACTTACAGTCACTCCGTACAAGACTATCATATGCATTTATACACCTATATAGACACTCACACACCGCCAATCATCCATTGAGGTACTGACACACCTAGTCAGTCGTGCAAGTAATTAAACACAGTCCAATTTACTCACCTATACAGTTAAACACACTCAAGTTCACTAACTCATAAAAATAGAACCACATTCTTATGCTCTAATAGAATCATTGATACAAGCACACACTCATCCATACAGCCATTCTCACAATCACACACTCTCACATATACCCACTTATATACTCTTACACACATATATACTGCCTTTCACATATGTAGTTAGTCACACATGTACCACTGAGATATACATTCAATCCCTAACACACCCATACATACACTCACCCAACCATACAGTCCATCACAGATGCGCACTTAAAACCATGCACCCATAGAATCACCCACTATCTATGCATAGAGTCACACATACCCTACCCACACAAACACTCAGGCACCCATACAGATACTCAGACAACCAATCAATAACCCATATAGACACTCATATAGCTATTCACAAAACCATGCAGCCACTTATACACCTACACACAGACACATACATACATTCACACAGTTTAGTCACTAGTCTGCAGTAAGATACATTTAATGACTCACTTAAAGAGTCAGTTACGCACCTATAAAATCATCCATTCACACACTTGTACATCCACTCATTCTTCAACAGACCTTTCCCTATATATATTAAACATATTAAAACTGTACAGAAACACATACCTACTGAATGATGTCATCAGTGATGTCATCAGTGATGTCATTTGGGATGTCATCAGTGATGTCACGGACCATGTCATGAGTGATGTAATATGTGACGTCATCAGCAGTGCATTGCGGGGGCGCGAGTTATAGTTAGCTGAACTAACTATAACAGGGGAATTTCTAGGGTTTTGTACGAGGGAAATGTCCAGCTAACTATAACGCCCCTGAAACCTTTGGTTTTTTCAGTGAATTTCTAAGGTTTTTTAAATGCCAATTCCTAACTATAACGCCCCTGAATCCTTTGGTTTTTTCAGTGAATATATATATATATATATATATATATATATATATATATATATATATATATATATATATATATATATATATGTATATCAGACTTAGAGTGCCGCATAAATTATGCAAGACAGGAAGCAGGGAAGTTTGGCTAGTTCCCAAGTTTAAACAGAGGATTTTTTGGGTGGGTTAGACTAAAAAAAAGTAAATAAAAATTTAAAAAGGGGGAGTTGGAGTGCCAAAGACATAAAAAGATTATATATGTAATCGAGCAATATAAGCATTTAAACATATGTTATTGCTTTACTGCTCATGCCAAAGAGCGACCCATAATGCCCTTCATGAGCTAATTTACATATCATAACACCAGCCTATTTTGAAGGGTTGTGTGGTCTGCAGGCAGTACAGCAGCCCCCCAGAAATTCTTAAAAGATTAACCATATGTTACCTGGCATCTGTAGAACATGACCCAAGAGAAGGTGTTGATCTTTGTATTGTAAGTAGAGCTTTTGCTCTTCAACTGTATAATGCAGGGGTCTCTTGTGGTCGCCCATTGGCTGTCTTATGTGGCTTGAGAAGAGTAAAAAAAATATTCTTGCACCTCTTTTATATTGTTTTAACTATAAATGCTTTTTTACATTTTGTTTAGTTTAATATTTTTATTTGACAATACAGCTATACATGCAACTATACTGCCATTCCACAGGAGAAAAATATTATCGTTTGAAGAAAAAACAATGAAAAACAATAGAAATATAAAAACAAAGCACTTTAGAGGGAATATAGTGATGGATGGCAATTGTTAAGATCAAGCCAAACGAGGAGGAATGAACAGAAAAGACAGAAAGAGAAAGGACGGGGGATAGAATAACAGAAAGTTACCTTCAAAAGCAATATCTAAAGGAAATGCAGTATCAGCAAATTGCACAACATTCTAAAGAAGTAAAAACTGTATTAGAACTGTAATAATGAACACAGAAGAATTGTTAATAAAGATCAATAAGCATAAGGTTTTGCAGTGTTATAATGGTAGGCAGTGAGAGGTGACCATAAAATATCTAGTTTAACAGACATTGGAAAAGAATGTAAAGTATATCTGGCAAGTCTATGATATTTCCACCACTGTTTAATGCTGAGATGTTCAGCATATTTCCAGTTAGATGTAATCACTTGCAGACCAATTGCTAATAAAAGGTCTCCAAATGTACCAATGATTGTGTTGTTTGGCCATAAGCAATGTGAATGACCAAGATATATTTTATTTAAGGAAAACGATGCAGAAAGTCCAGTAATGGTAACAAATCTATCTTGCATCCAGAGCATGGAAACTATTTGACAATGAAAAAAGATATGGACATAGGTGCCAGCATGGGAATTGCAGCGCCAACATGTATATTGCTTAAGAAGATTGAGTATAAAATATTCTATTCTAAAAGTAATAACATTTTGTGTTAAATTAGCGGGACAGCCTGTGGAGTGTACTTTAGTCGACATTTTGTCCCATAAAGTGAAAGGCCAACTATATTGTAACTCACTTCCCCGCAAGGTTTCCTGCTTAGATTTAGGTCTATCCTGAACAGGAGCAATGAGTTTTTTATAAATAAGGTAAGTTGCTAGAGTTCTGCAGGGTGAATAGGTAGGAGATTGCTTAGAATATGCTTGACTCAAAGGATAGGAGAATATATTAAGGGCCTGTGTAGGAAGATCTTGCATTATGTTATACTGTTTAAGGAATGTAGATGGTATATTTAATGAATGGGAAAGAGTTTGAAAAGGAATAACTGAGTTATCTGAGATTAGATGGGAAATGGTAAATAGGCGCTTATCAATTTAACTTTTCCACATACATGAAGGTATACACCGTAGATAGTAGAGCAAGATAGGAAAAGAAAAGAGGGAATAGAGGAAAGAGATAAAAGAGATGAACTGAAGAAATGAAAAATGAGAGCGAAAAAGACCAAAAACCTAAAATAGGAGGTAGAAGATGCAATGCGGGAAAAAGAGCCTTAATTGCAAGTGAAACAAAAATGACAGAACCGACGATCATGAAGGACATGAGCGGTGCGAAACACTGAATGAAGATGTGCCTAACATGGCTCTGAACAGACTCATCATTAATACATCCATGATAAGTTATAATGAAGAGAGACGTTGCATGTGAAGGAGGAGAAGAAACATGTAAACCAAATTGGACTACTTCAACAAATATATAAGAATAAAAGGAAATAGACTAGAGACTTAACATTAATGACAAAAAGAAATTATGACAATGTACAAGACTTATGCAGGGAAAAACACACATAGGTATGGGAGCATCTCTTGGGATCCAATGCTGAAAAAGAATGGGAAAGCAGGGGTCAACAATGTTAGCTCATGTAGAGCAATCTGAAACAAATAAATAATTGGTTATTTGAACAACATGAAAAACAGAAAAGATATAATAAAGTCAGGCTATGGCATTCGTAGCAGTCTCCATATCCTCCTGACCATGTTGGTAAAGAAAATTTTGCAAACTTTCTGGTTCTTCTAAGTATACTGTTTGTCTTTGTATGTGATTTTGAAAAAACAAAGATGAACTAAACCGTATCTTATGTTTAAGGACTTCAACTCAGGATGCATCTAAAGGAAACGTTTCCTTTTGGTGGCAGTAGCATTGGCGATGACTTGCATAAAGTAGATTCTGTTTCCAGACCATTGCAGGGTGCCGAGTTGTTTCATCGCTGACAGTATTAGCATCAGGTCTGTAAACTGTAGAAAAAGAATGATGATCCGTCTAGGCTTGGAATTTGAGGAGTGTGTTGGTTTGGGGCCTAAACGATGAGCCCTTTGTATACTAAGAGGGCTTTAGTCTCGCAGATGAATTATTAAGGGAATTGCTTTTTGTAGGAAGGCAATCATATTAGATCCTTCTGAATTTTCCGCTATGCCATCGAGTCTAAGATTGTTCTTCCTATTCCTATTTTCCAAATCCTCTGTTGTTCCCTTAAGTTGCGTAATGTCACGACCACAGGTACTCCTCAGGATCTGGGCGATGCAAAAAGGGGTCCACCTCTTGACATCCTCAACTCTGATTAAGGTACACAGAGTATTGAGGCGATCAAGCGAGGGATAGGAATTAGGGTAGGAGCAGCAGGGAAAAGGATACCTGTAAACAGAAAACACAGAATTAATACAGTACTACAACACTGGCTACTCTCCAAAGGTCTCGCTAGATAAACTAGTACTTGCCACACAAAAGGAAACCAAGTAGATGCTGCGAGTCCTTCTCCAACCCAAGCAAGATACGTCTCTCACACTGGAGAAATAATACCTATGAACAAAGCACAGACGTTACCAATCTGCTCCTCTATTTTGTTCTTATACCATAAGGAAGAAAACAGTCACATACATACCCTTTCATCATTCCCAAACTGAACCAGGAGAATCGAAAAGAAGGAAGGATCCCCTAGAATCTGGTTTCAATATTGAATCTTATTTCCCAAAAGAAATATGGAGAAAGTCAATGGACCTAAATGAAATGGTTTGCATCCGAGAAAAGGCTGTGAACCAATGGAAGTCAATGAGTGCCTTATATAAAAAGTTTCTCTTTCCTCAAATGAATTGTTATAAGTATATATCCGAAAAGGTAATCAAACAAATGGGAAGCGTGACAAAACAAAAAACAACAAAACAGCAGATAATCCAGTTCAGGAAAATGTCACTAAATCCTGCTCAAAGGCAACTAATGTCTTACTCTTCGCATTGCATCCCGCCGACATTATTCTCATAAAGCAGGGCATCTCCTTCCAGAAGTCGGCACAATACCTTCTGATATCTTGCCAGGATTCCTAGAGAAGAGTTTCCCCAACAGCCGTCGAGAAAAACCAAAAACGGGAATAGCGAAGATATAGAATTGCTCTTAACACACAGAGCAATTAGCCAGACAGCCGTCTGGTCGATGGAGCCTCAAACAACCACCAGTCCCAAGCCGTTCGGAATGACGGCTTCAGCACTCCGAACACAGCAACCGGCACCGGAAACAAGAGAGGGCGCCCCCCTGCAAGGCACACCAGGAGCGGAACGAACAGAGCAGCTGCTCTGCGAAGCAAGGTCCGAATTCAGGGAAAGAATTACGCACAACGCCCCGTGTGCGTGGCAGCCTATAACGAAGTTAGTCCCCTCCGAGAAGGATGGTCTTCGGGGAGATGTAGTTTGCGGCCTCGATCATCCAAACAGCACATAATGCAGGCGCTTCTGATCAATGCCTGACACGTAATTTCTTTTCGTAGGAGAGAAAAATTTGGAATGGAATCTTCTACATCACGGACTCATTGTTCAATGGCAGAGATGCGCTGATCATGAGAGGACCACATTTCTTCAATATGCTCAAGCGAGGTACTAGTTTCAATAATAAAGGGCTTTAAGGCTCTAATTTCCTCCAAGATGTCCTCCAAAGTGAAAGAAGAGGGTGACTTAGAGGGAGATTCAGCATCTTTTTTAGGTCTTTTGACCGATCCAGATGGGTACTTTGAAATAGCTCCTGTTTCTGACATAGATGAGAACCCTTTGTGAGCACATTCCTCCTCCATGGTAGCTGAAGGATGTTCTTGACCAAGATCCTATTGATGATGAGATCTCCTGATAACCGGTTTGGCAGTGTAGAAGGACAGCTTAGTTACACATTTCAGTCCATGAGGCTTTCCTGTGAAGGACAAAAGAACCACAAAGCAATTTCGCCTTAGACTTTAAATGTTTCATATCAACAGTTAAATACAAGGAGTAGGGGTACCAAGATTAGCTATTGTGAAACAAAGCTGAATAGAAGTAAATAATGACCAGGACAAAAGTCTGTAGACCAGTGAGCACAAGGTGAAAAGGATAAGTTCAGTCAATTAAAGGCTAAACGAATAATAATTGCCCTTTAAATGGTACGTCACAACATATTTTCACGTCTGACATTATATTAAAGCAACCAAATGAGCAAGCAGTCATAAAAAGCGCCAGCTGTAGTCATGAAGGCGAATAGGAAGGGCACAGGGCATCGCAGGTCGCAGTGAATTTATTCACATGTGAATATTGAGACTCCAAGTCACCTTAGTGAGGAGCTGATAATTGTGTAGTGCCTACGTAGCCCATATAGCCTGACTTTTTGAGCATGTGTGAAACATAAGCTTTCCAGATGAGGCTGAGTAAGTTGTAGTTACAGTCCTGGCGCAAAAGTAAACACAAAGTTCTCCCACACTGGCAACATAATAAGACTTATAAGTTTACCTCACACAAGGTGATATTTTGTTTATTCAAAATGGCGGCCATCATATCAGATATATATCTCCAAGCAACTTTTGTATGAAATAGCCTTTTAAATGAAGTTGGAACGCCCTAATTTCCTGGAGTGCTCACCTCCGATGACAGAAACTTCTTCAAATGACTGGAAAGGAACTGCATCTCCTTTCGACCGTCAGAGACGCTCGGGAGCGTCAGAGGCAGTCGGCCATCTTGCGTGGAGTCGGAGTGTGGCCCCCCTTTTAAAAAAAAATTACTGACATGCATTACAATAATTCCTTGACAGTGCCAATCGCTGTATCCAAAACTATTTGGAGATCCTTTTATATGTAGATATTAACTTACATTACAAAAGCATAGAAATTCACAGAAAAAACGAAGGTTAAAGTGACAGTTATAGTTAGGTATTACAAAAAAACCTAAGGAATTAACTGAAAGAAACAAACTAAAGTAATTATAGCTCAAACCCTGAAGTGACCATAACTCTTGCCTCGACATTCACTACTCATACCCTCAGATTTGACATCCCTCATGACATGTTCAATTACAGCATTGATAACATCACTGATGGCACATAGTAGTACATTCCTCGTAAAATTATGGGTGGTAACAGTATGCGTTGTAATATATATATGGTGTGGAGTCTCCATAGACAAATTCGATCTCTGGTCTCTCTTTTTCTCTGCTGATATAGTCGAAGGGCACACACGTAGCAAACATATTGACAGTTGCGGCTGGCATGATTTGCGGGTGTGGAGGCAGGGAGTCGCGCGGGGAGGGGGTTAATTTAAAAATATATATATATATTAAAACTTACCTTCGCCTCTGGTCCCATGTCGCGGCTCCTTCTCTCTCTCTGCTCTCCGAGTCCGGAAGCAGGCAGCCTCCCCTAAGCCAATCACAGCGCTGCAATGGCAGCGTTGTGATTGGCTAAGACGCCCACCGCACAGGCGTCTATGGGGAGGCCGTTTTCTCCATGTAGGCTGCGTGCAGCCTACATGGAGAAAACAGGAGAGTGCCTATGACTGGTTTCGTCAGCCTACATGGAGAAAACAGGAGAGTCCCTATGACTGGTTTCGTCAGCCCTGGGGCCGACCAAACAGACAGCGCCCACAACAGTGGGCAAGCCACTCTCCCCCTGCCCTGAAGCAGGACCGCCCCCAACAAACCCTTCTTTCTGATTTCTCACAGTGCGAGAAGCAGAAATATAAAAAGGTATTCATAATACCATTTTATGTTTCTGCGTCTCGCACTGCGAGAAAGCAGTGGGGCGACGCTCCTCCGCCCACATGGAGGAGCCGCCCCTGCATAGTGACAGTCTGTGTGAAGTGGACACCTTGACAACTGAACTGGAACAAACAACTCATGTCACATGCACCACTGAGCAAAACACAAAATGGTAAAACCCCTTGACCCGGGCTTTAAATGGTCCTGGTACCTCCAGGTTTCAAACCCGCTAGTAATACAAAACAGACATTGAAACTGGTCTCTTTCAGGCCCTGTATTCATGTCCTTAACTTTTCATGCACAAGACACAAATTGAATTCTGAGCAATGAGTGAAAAAAAATTACGGTAATCCATGTCCTTCCTGCTTCTATTTCATGTGCTTCACTTAAACTTGTATTCCCTGTGAGTGTTTGCTTTTTCCAGGATACTGTGATACATTTTTTTGGACAGTATATTGCTCTTGTCTAATACATAACTCGAATTGAGTCACATCCAGGTGTTTATAACGGGCACAATTGACTTGTGGCTCGATGCAGTGCCAGTGTGTCTCAGTACCTGTCAGAGGGTCCAAAAAGGTGTCCAGAAAACGTGGTCATCCAATGTTTGACCGCTCTTCAAAGCACACAGATCAATGTTCATGCATGCCAGCTGCAGTTGTGACTCTATACAAATGTGTGGATAGCTTGGCACTCTATGCGAATTCAAGTGCATATGTTTAAACCACGCCCTTAATTATATGAGCACCTCCCCTTGCAGGGACCCCCAAATTTTTGCATCCCACTTAAAGCGCTGCCCTCGACAGAATACTGGTAATCTGAAGTTGAAAGGTTCGGCATCTCTGAGCAAGACTGCTGGGTTATTTAGTGTGCAGACTGTATAAGTGAATTACTATGCGAATGGGTGAGCGAGCAAGTGTGTTAGTGAGTATCTGAGTGAATAAGTGTGTCTGTGAATAAATAAGTGAATGCATGCATCCGTAAGTGAGTGGGTGAATGAAAGCGTGTGTTGGGGGTGAGTGAATGATCAAGTGTGTGAGTAGCAGAGTGAATTTATGCATCTGCGATTAAAGGAGCATGCGTCCATGTGTGAGTGAGTGAGTAAATGAGTGAATCAGTGAATGCATGAGATAATGTGTGGATGGTTGGAATGAACCAGGGTTTTAATGGGTAGAACAGAAAGAGAGAGCGGCATAGTGAGTGAGTTAATGAAGGTGGTGGTGGTGGGTGAATAAGGGAGTGTGTAGATTGGTAGACGAGTGAGTGTTTTAGATAGCATGGAACTAGCAACTTAACCCTCCTCCTTGTTCACACTTTCATATGGCTTGTGTTATGTCCTGGAGCCATTAAATATCTCACAAAGATACTAGTGTGGTGAGTGCCACTTGCTAGCGTGCCCATGTGTTGGAATGGAATCCCGAAACTTATCGGTGCTTACACAAATCTGATGTAACTAAGCACATTTGCCAAGTCTCGCGGCTTTAGCTCGCGGTAAAATGGCGGGACTAAAGAGAAAGCTCCCCCGGCGACTTCATAGGCAGGACGGCTGAAGAGGGCCCCTTTTAAAGCGCAGCCGCATAATCTATTAATTGCTGGCTATTAGCATGCCGTTTTATTGAGACCAGCAGCACACAGAAGTCTGATTGTGAGCGAGGCGTGTTTTCAATGAAAGTCGAGTTATTTTAGCTGCAGACGTGTTTACATTTCTGTGGTCGCGTCTATAACTTTCCCTTTTTCAAGCTGCAGAATTCTGCTCCGTGAAGCAAAGTCCTTAACTTCTAGACATTCCTAAAGGTCTGCCAAAATAATAGAGAAAAAAAAAGAGAAATAAAAAAACACAGGCAGAAACCCCCAAGAATGGCTCAGAGCTAGGGTTGTACGGCAATGGGGGAGAATATCCCTCCTCGTCATTTTACACGACCCCTTCCTACATCCTGTAGAAGGTGCAGTAGCTGTCCTCCTATTTCCCTGCTTGTTTTTTATTTTTCACACCCAACAAACCCCTTGACTCCAAATTTGTCACTAACTTCCCCAACTATTTTTCTCCTTTTTCTTCTCGCTCCCGCATCCGGTATGGTACTTTTTCTCCCTTTCTTTTTCCATCCCTCTGTTAGTCTCCCCAAATTTGGCCCAAATGATGACAACTTGTTGCATCAAATGAAGAGAGCAGGAATGCGCCTTAATTACAACCACATGGCGCATTTCTGCTCTCTCTCTCCGCTGGTGCACTTGTGGCAGCCGAACACAAACACAGGGACACTTGAGCCATGGTGCAAGGGTGCCTGCGATACAGGCAGGATTGTTTTTGTACAGGAAGGAACACATTCTTGCGCAAAAGCAATCCTTAGAGGCATATCCTCTTTCTACATGTGCCACAAAACACATAGGTGGAAGGGTGGGAATACCCATGCTCCACCCTTGGAATGCCTTCACAACGCAGAGCAACGTAGGGCAGTGACTTGTGTCGCCTTGTGTTACTCCAGATATACCAATCCACGTAGATCCATGACATAGTAAATCTGACTTAAGAGCTTGCGTTGCATTGCGTCAGCTTGCGTTTCACAGCGGCAACGCAAGCCCTTGATAAATGGGGGACTTTGTCTCGTTATGTTTCTTAATGACTTCTCTTTATTTCCTTAACTCTCATGGTCTCGCTCTTTCTGTTTTTTTGTCTCACAATGTCCACTTTTCTCTCTATTATTTGTTCTCTACAGCTCTCTATTCTTGCCCTGCCTTCCCTCTCTTTCTCTGTAGCCTTGTCTCTGTGTTTGTTTTTCACTCTGAGTCTCATTTATGGGGTTTTGGTGTAGGGCAGTGCAGCACATTACCTTGCTGCGTTGCCTTACGTCAAAGTGAAAGTGCAGGAATGCATAGTATTTATTCATTTAAGCCAAAGCAAGCACCATTGAACCATGGTGCACGTGTGTTTGTGATGTAGGCAGGATTGTTTTTGTGCAGGAAGGGTCACCGTCCTGCACAAAAACAATCCATGGAGGCGTTTTCCTCCTTCAATGTGTGCATGCAGCACACATAGAAAGAGGAAAAAACGAGGAGAAATAAAGATATCTCTCCTTGTTACGCCTGCCCAGGGGAGGAGTAAGAGTGTGATGCATTCCCAGGTTTACAAGCCTTAGTAAATCTGGGAATGCGTCAAAACCCAAGGGAGTTGCGTGGGAACACCCAGCGCAACACCCATGGAACGCCTTCCTTGCACAGAGTAAGGTGACCCTGCGATTTGCACTGTGTTGCCTTACTCAAGATTTATGAGGTCACTTAAAGCCTTGTGTCACGCATCTACCACTTTGCATGGTGCAAAAATGACGCAAGACTCTCATAAATATGCCCCACTGTATCTCACTCACTCACTCTCCTCTGCACTCTCTAAGCCTTCTTTATTCTCTCTTAGTACATAATTTATTTCCATTTATCTCTCTCTGTTTTCCCTTCTCTACCTTTCTCTGTTTCCCTCTATCTTTTCATGTATATCTCTATTGCTGTCTCTCTCTTATTGTAGCACTCTCACACACTATCTTCAAGTCTCTTTGTTTACCTTTCTTCCTGATCCTCTTTTTCTCGACTTCTTTCACTTTTTCTCATGTACCCAAGCTCTAATTCTCCCTAACCCATCCTCCTCTCTTTACTTCACTCAAGTTCATATCTCCATCTCTGTATCTGTCTGATCTCTGGCACCCAGGGAAGTCAATTGGGGTAGGGCTTTTAGGCTGTTCTTATCACTGGCTCGCCTTTGGAACACCTGGTGCAGCAATTGCTACCCTTGGTTTAAGGTTCTGAAGGCAGCAAGAGGAAGAGAAGCTAAACTGGGCTCCCAGACTCCTGTTTACTTTCTGTAGCCTCCACTCCTTGCCCGCCAAGATCTTCGGCAGTGAGAGGCTGGGTGTGACAAGGGGCACACATATGATGTCACAGGCAGCCAGATTTATATCACTTTCACTGCCCCTGAAGCCTTGGTGAATTGTCATCCATGCCAACAATTACACTATTTTCTATTCCCTATGTATATTTTCCGTTTGCACAGCTTTTTCTTTCAAACATCCTCTGTTATTTTCTTTCCCATCCATCTCATGTGCTTTATTTCTAGTGTTCATGTCTTTTAGCAAATCTATCCTGTTTAATTTTTTATTTACTCCTCTTATGTCTACATTTTTAGAACTTCCTTTTGCCACCTTTCTTTTCTCTTCCTGTTTGTGCCCCTTCAATAATTTCACTGCTGCTTCTTTTATTTAGACCAGTGGCTGGAGCATATTGTGTAATTCTTCTGACTAGCAAACATTCAATCATCACCTGATGTACAGAGGTGCAGTCCAACCACATTCTAGCAAACCAGCAGTATGGTGTGCCGCTAAGTTACTCTCACTTTGTTCCTTCACACTAGAGTAGATGTTGCCACAATGAGCAGTGAACAGGTAAGGGGATTTACCTACTCACCAAAATGGAACTCACAAACTGAATTCATGACAAGCTGTGAGTGTAGGTGAAGACCTGGTACGCATTTACTTGTGTACACCTTTGTTTGCAGGCACCATCCTTATAGGAGGCTGGCTTAGTATAAGGTGAACACTTATTCAAGTGATGCACCTTGCACTAATTCATAGAACCCTTATAGTGATTTTAGTGGTCTTTGATAACCATAGAAAGCTCTCTAAGTGGTAGCTGTGGAAAGCAGCCTTCCGGCTTATCCTGAAGGAGTGTAAAGCAGCTTGTTTTACCAGTTTAATCTGTAGTGTAAGTTAGATGAAAAGAAAGCACACAGTGTTTAGCAAAAATAAGTCTATTTATTGCAACACAATATCACTATCACATTGATATATCTCCTACCCGAAGATATCAACACATGACACAAGAATACCTCAAGAGCAAACAGGTAAGTAGCACAAAATACAGTGGCATGCTGGAGGAGACCAAACCATATATTAAGAAAGTGGAATGCGAGCTACAATGGAGGATAGGACTTGGACCAAAAGACGCAGAGAATCCGGGGACACAATGAACCACCCAAGGTAAGTACCCAGGAACCCCACGGAGGCTGTGTGCAGAATAGAAACACAAATTGCATGCCCGATAGAATTAAATGGAGAAGTCGCAGTTGCAGTTTTAAAGAAGGACCCTTCCCGGAGGACCCTGAAGAAACCCTTTGGAAGACAGAAGGTTGGAGAGCGACCCTACCCGTGGATGCCCCAGGAATCAGGTTACCTTCATCAGGTGAGCTGGGTACATGGGGCGAAGTGACGACGGAACCTGCTCTAGACAGCAATGGGAGACTTCGAAGAAGAAGATGCTTCTGGAGAAGACTGTGAAGGAGTCTGGTGGAATCCAAGGGTGGATTCTTGAAGTGAAAAACCTGCAAACCGAGGGGACAGAGTCTATGCCACTCGGGGGTGACCAGGAGGCACAGAGATACAATGCCCACCATTTTTGGGAGGTTCTGATGAGTCAACTGTGACTGTGGCTGCAGCTGTGAGGACCAGGCAATGCTGAGAAAGACCAGGAGCTGTGCACAAGCTGTCCCACATCGGATGTCGGTGACTAGGTAGTCAGTGTTTAGCAGGAGCACCAAGAAGCCTTGGTAGCCGCAACGGGAATGGAAGCCGAAAAAGGAGCAACGTTGGGGCCAGCAAGGTCCAAAGGACTCATCAACAGCTGGAGAGTCAGAGCAGGCCCCGAGAAAGCAGGGGAGTCCTCTGAAGCAAGAGAAGACTCCCAGGAGGACCCACAGGTTGAAGGCACAGGAGTCGCAAGAGGACCTCGAGAGCGTACCAAAGTTAGAGGCCCACGATGCAGAGGATAATGTGAGGACACTGATCTTGGAGGGAAGATGTCCTGGAGGCTGGAGCTTCTTGTAGCCTGAAGATCTCTGGAGTACAGATCCAACAAGCCTTGGCAACGGCAAGTCAATGCATTGCACAGGAGTTTGGTCCCAGCGGTTCCAACGAGGGATACTGGCCTAAACATTGCAGAGAGGACAGGCCAGGCCTCAAGGGAGTTGCAAAAGCCCCACTTGTGTTGCTGAGCCTCAGGACGTCTGTAGGACGATAGGAGCAGCAGACTGGTTTGCTGCGTTGCAGTGCCTGCAGATGCAGGAGAGCGAATCCTTCATTCCAAGAGCTATTTCTTCGGGTGTCCTTGATGCCCACAGGTCTGTTGAGGAACCTGAATGAAACACAGATTCCTTGGTGTAGTCTCAGTTCCAGTCGAAGTCTAAGTGTCCAGACAAGTGAAGAGCAACGTAGTTTTAGAGTTGAGTATTGTCCCATGACAAATCTGAGGACCCACTCTTAAGTGCCCTAAGAGGATGGGCTGGACAGAGGGGAGGATGCTCCCATGTCCTTTGTCCAGTTTCGCACCATAGAAGGAACCAATGGTTTTTGAACTGGCTCAAACTGGAGTATGAAAGAAGGACACCATATGTGCCCTTCATAGCAGGCTGGTGGTGCTGGCAAGCACCTCCACCCCAGCCCAATACAATAAGTCCTGTCTAGGAGACAGTCAGACCTCCCTGTAACAGGAAACCTATTGTTCTACTTTCCCCTGCTCAAGCTTGGCTCAGCAGCAGGAGGGCAGGATCATGTCTGTGGTCGGCAGCAGTATTAGCTTGCTTGCAGACTCTGAAAGGCTGTTACTGGGAGAACAGGTGGGTCCCCGAAGGAGCCCCCCAGTAAATGGGATCATACTTCCAACAATGGAATTGGCATTGGGGTATGATTCCAACATATTTGATACCAAACATGTGCAGGTTCGGTGCAGCCACTTAGACATCTCGTAAGGACTGATGTCCACTATATCTCTAAAAGTGGCTGACCGCATGTACAAAGCCTGGAGAATCGATTCCGAGGTTTGTAGGGGTGTCCTGCTCATTCAGGGGCACCCTCACACTTATAACCAAGCACCATGCCCTCAGGACTGAAGAGCCTGCCATAGGGGTGGCTTATAGGTTTTCAGTACAGTGACCTAGGATATAAGGAAACTTATATCTGTCGTGAGAGCTGCAAGCACCAACTCACACAGACAGCAATAGCAGGCCTGAAGTCTGAGTTTAAGTGGACTCCCATGGGTGGCATAATACATGCTGCAGCCCATGGGAGACCTATGGTGTACCTATGCCCTAGGTACCTTAGTACCACATACTAGGGACTTACAAGGGTACATCAGTAGCTAATTGTCGAGGTACCAAAGTACTTTCCATGTCAATTTAGGAGATAAAGCACAGTTGCTGGGGTCCTGATCAGCAGGATCCCAGCAGACTAAGCCAAAGACACACTGACACCAAGCAAAAAGTGGGGGTAACCATGAAAGCAGATCCTATTTTCCTACAATCGTACAATGGTTTATCGTAAGGTCATTTCGTGCAAACCTGCCTCCACTTTGTTCTCAGAAACATCTGAGCTGGGAAATGGTGCAGTTGTTCCCATTCACCATACAATATTTCCCCTCTCACAGCAGTGTTCATTCGCCTGGGTCTGGGGACACTATCATGAGTATATTAACAATTTCAATTATTTAAATCTTTCTGAGAGCAATCATAAAGATTTGCTGTGGGCCCTTCCATTGTGCCAATTTAATTTTCCATCACTTACACCAGGCCTAGTGGCCTTCCTAGGGATCCTGTGTTGATAAATTACTTTCACTTGATAATTCTTATCATTTGAAGGACCTTTCACCAAACCATCACTTCTTGTTGTAAAGGCTACAGACAGTTTGGTGCACCTCTTAAAGTCCTATGTTGCCTCGTATCACTCCCTGTCATTTACATCTTGCCATGCATCCATCCATACTGATCAAAGCTGTATTCTCAGCTCCCGCAGTGGGCCTTGAATGCATTCAATGGTAGGATCAGAGTCACCGTGTTCAGTGCAGCAGTCTTTTTTCTCTTTCACAGGCCTTGTGGCAGTCCGGAGTTTCCTGCTATAACTGGTATCCACCTGTTATGGGAGTGGCGGGTCCCATTATATGTGTATTTTGCTTCCTGCACCTCCTAAATTGTATATTTGACTGAGGATGGGTGAGAAACCTTACTTTCCAAGAACATGCTGGTGGACATACAACCCTGGACGTCTGTCTGGTCACCCTCAGTCACCATCCTCATTCACTCATTCTACTCGTAGCTTGGCATCAGTCAATTAAATCCCCTCTCCACCCCACAGGTCCTCCTCTCACCAAAGTCGATTCACTAATTGAGAGATAATATCTGAGGTACCCATGAAAGAGGCAAAAATATCAAATGCACAAGAATATTTCTGTTTTTAAAAGTGCCAGAATTTCTGTAGATGCCTCCAAATTGGTTCCAGTGAACCCAGAAGGTGTTATGTGAAATCAACAAGTTAAAGATTCTGTGGGATACCGTGTTCTGGGGCAGAAGCAAGATTAGATTTCATACAGGACTCACTTTCATTGGAGAAGTTAATTAAACGGTGGTCTGACTGGAATACCTACTGAGAGCTGATAGGGAGGAGTTCTGTAGTTATGGAAAACAGGTCAAGGCAATACCCTCATGACTGATGCGGGACATTGGCGAATTGGAGGAAGCCAAGAGAGTCGATTTCCTCAATGGTGCTTTGACTGTGCATATTGTAAGGATTATCTGCCCAGATATTCAGAAATAGTCAGGCTATGCCAGTCTACGAGTGAAATGGCAAACTTTGCTGATGATGAAACGCTCAGTGGCATAGCAAAGGTCCATGGATCACAGTGAAAGTAAATAATTAATTCCCACAAACCAATAACTGAACACCACATTAAACTACCTACCTCTCTAATTCCTTTCCTCAAATGCCTGGTAGAATATCAATGACAAAAACATTGTGTGGACAGAATATTGTCAAAAATATTGATGATCAAAATATGAAGAAGGCAACTGTAAATAGGTAAGTGTAAATTTACCACCTTAACTCCACATCTACATATCTTGAAGAAATATATATATCATCAAGATATGTATATCTGGAATTAAGTACAGTAAATCTTTGCTTTCCCATAGAAAATTACTTTCACAATATTTTTGTCTTCGATTTTCTTGACACAATATTTTGTCCACACAATATTGTCCCCTCTTTATTTCGTCCAAACACCCCTGTCCTCACCACTACCAATGCTCATCCTTTATGTCTCATTTTCCTTCTATGTCACATTCTCTGCCCATGTTCCTACTTCTTCTTCTGCCTCTTTGATCTATCCTCTCCCATTTCTCCTTATCTTTCTTATCATACTCACATCTAGGATAGCAGAGGTTCTTTGTCTACAGACTAGTGAGAGAAGAACAAGGAGGAAGCAAATAAAATGCTCCTCTACCTACTCCCTTTTTCTGGGTAGCCTGGGTGTTTATGTCTTTTTGAGTGGAAAACAGAAACACTGTAGAAATCGGAGTGGGTATTCTCCCAAATGTTGTTCTTAGCAAGCCACAGTAAGGGAAGATGAGACGTATGGCAATCATATCACTGCCTGCAGCCCTATCGATGTAATTGTGTTGCACAGTGCCAGATAGTCCTAGGCCGTGATTTCACCCACTGCTGCTACTTACAGTTTTCTTGGGGGGCACCTTTATTTTGGTGGCTTGGCCTATTTGCTGTCCTAGCTTACCCTGCTTCTAATCATTTAGGTTTGATCTTGATGGGCTACAGGTGAGCAGCGCTCTGCCACAGCGCTCCTCACATCGTGATTATGATAAATCCAGTATATAGAGATGCAGTGTAAGGGGGAGTTCTGTACCTGTTACAAAGGACATCTGGAATCAAGGGATAGTTTAGGTAATGTGATAATGGTATCACCCTAGAATCATTGCTGGTATGGCATTTGCATGATTGTCAGTCTCTGAAGAAGCTAATATGGTACTTCTTTCTCAGAAGCTACCTTGTTTTTACCAATAATATATAAAACTTTTTCAGCTTGAGCACCTGGACTACAATAATTTTTTATGATATAGAGCCTAATATGGCAGTGTTTAATTAAAAACACTAGATTTGTGAGTGTTACTAAAACCTGTTGTAATGGTGTCCACTCTGCTGATCTCAGAATGATGGAAGTCTGAGCTGGCTTTGCCAGATTCAAATAGATGACCATCAGTTCGAAGCGTGTATCAATTGTATAACTCCTTGAGCGTTAACACAAACTTTTAATTATTCATTTTAATTAATTTAATATAATTATTGTTTGAACTTCAACTGTGCTCTATGGCTAGCTTGCTCTCCTCATAATTTTGGACTTTTAACTGCCTTCTTCAATGACCTTTCTGAGGAATGGATCCTAACAATTCAAATAATCACTATCAGGCCACATTGTTTTTAATTTAATTTAATTTTATTAATAATAAATTATTTTTGACTTTAATATAAAAGCTGTCACTGCAGGAAATATTCAGCATAGTTTATAGCTCCTGTTTATCCTTTTGCTTTTGTAAATGTGTATCTGCTATGATTGAGATTCATCAGTATAAACAAATACCTCAGTTCATAAACCCAAAAAGTTGAAGTGCTAGCAGCTAAATTCTGGAAAGATATTTGATGAGGATGATATTAATGAGTTGGCATGGAAGACAATAGTATTTAAATGTTCCTTTAACAAGCAAATCAGTAAATTGTGGGAACATAAATTTACATGGGATCTTGAAAAAATTGGATAAGTCCACCAAACATAAATATTTAAGTGGGAGGCATCAATAGGTAATGTTTTCCTCTTTTTATACTAGCATGTTAAGCAACAATGCAGCCTAATTGTAATGTTTTTACCAAGTTAAACGAACACCAAGTACAGAATTGTATAAAGCAATAAAACTTAAAAGCAGTCACAAATTCTGGCCCATTACAGATCATGACATTAAAGCTAAAAGAAAAAATGTGACTGCTATATTAATTACAGGTGCTGAGAAACATTAATTGTTCAATTATACGGAGAAGACTCTAAACAATAAGTGGAACCCAGCTCCATATTAAATTTCACGTGATCGAGCAGCTAAACTAATAAAAAGCTGCAAATCATCACGCTCATCAGGTCCCAATGCAATCCTATTAGCAGTAACAACATTAGATGTGGACAACAAAGCTTTTTTGTAACAGCGTTTTTTAATACCATGATTTTCAACAGCCACATCTTACCATCTCAGAAATGGTCAATATTACAATCAATTTACAAACAGGGGCTTGATCGGTTTACTTGACTGTGAAATAAAAAATTTTGCCAAACATCTGTTACAGTTCTTGTCGCAATGGGCGCTGGAAAAAAAAAAACCATGATACAGGTTTCAGACAACATTGCTCAACAGTTAACATCTTTGCAACAACCACTCTTGCAAACAAGGTGTTGCATACTAAAGATAAGAAACTATGAATATTTTATATTCATTTCTATTTCTCAACTGCTTTTGATAGAGTGGAAATAAACAGGATTTAGGCCGGTATGACGGTATTGGCATAACTCCTGAAATCAGAACTTTCAGTTGCTTAAAACAAGACTGTACTTACTCTTGAAATCAGGACAGCCAATGGCTTAAAACAAGGATGTATTTTAGTACACCTTCTCTCGCTATAAATTGCATATCTTCCTGGACATATGGACCACAGTGACAGCCAGACCCCTAAATCTAGCTACACATTGCTAACAGATCTACTGTATGCAGACTACTTGATAACTTTACTACTAAAAATGGACTACCATGAAAACTAAACAGGATATAAGGCTACAATCATTTGAATAAGTTATAAATGAATCAAGAAAAACTAAAATAATGTATGCTGTTTTTTCTTCAACCAGGTACAACTAAATAATAAAGGGGAAAAAACAGGTTTCCCACTATTCCTCCCTACATGTCAATTGGACTCAAAATTGACTTGTAATACACATATCTTTGCAATGTTGTAAAAATTTAACTGAAAACAATAAACAATACATATGCTTGACAAGATTTTTATAAGATGCATCTGGAGTAACTTTAACCTAAGACTATCACCTGCACACTGTTGCGTAAGACTCAAATTAGGCTTTTCATCATTAACAGCTATTAATAACATCAGTTTCATCAACTACTGTTGTGATTGCCTCAATTTAGAAGTAATTTCGATTAAAAAAAAGCCTTTATGAAAATGAACTGCCTAATCTAACTCAGAAACTACAATCTAACAATTGCTACTGCTTCACTATGAATTACCAATAATTGAAGCACTTTCAAAGATGAGCAGGATAGAATTCAAATTGCTAGTAAAAAATCAGTCAAGATGAGACACTTCATGTTGGATCTAGAACGATATTACAGATACATGACCACCAAGTATAAAATACAATAAAAAAACATATATAATGAAAAGACTATTGTATCTGAACTCTACTATCAAGACCCAAAGAAGTCATTTTTGAGGTTTAGGCTTCTTTACATTCCTAGACGACAACATGTCTTGTGTTTCAGTCCCAAACTACTCAAATTATGAAAGAGATATCCAAAGCTGATATTTCCATTTAAAGGCATTAAAACAATAAACGATGCAACTAATGTTATGCTTTGATGAAGCTTTGCTAAATAATTATTGGATGTACTATGAAATCTTTAACAAAGGCCCGCGTATTTTTAATAGTAAAAAACATAGGCACGGATTAATATTTTATTTAAATTAGCATTTTATCTTTCTTTAACAAACTATACTATGTCCATTTTAAGATGACGATAATACTTTTATATTAAGGGGTTTAAGTAACCTAATTCAATAAATGAAAACTTGCCTTTCAAGCTACCAAATAATTACTTTTAGAAGAATTAGTAATCTGTATTTCATCTTTCTCAACTATTAATATTCAAGTACACCAACAGCTACCCTCCCATACAGTTTTTTTTCTAAAATTAAATTACACACACTTCAGAAAGGAGGAGCCCTTTAATAAATTCAAATGTAGAAGACTATCAAAATATCTGTTATACGGTTTGCACCAAAAATGCTATAAATACTGAGAGCATTATTGAATTTTAATTAATGTTCATACAAAATGGTCTTAAAACTGATGTGTAACTACTATTGGTTTTATATCTTTGAACAGTAAGGGAGGCATCATTTGTTTTACTGTTTTGGATGTTTACGTTTTCAGTCACAGTTTTCTGTTACACTAAATATGGATCCTGAGAGAAGTTTTTCTTTTTGAAGGGTTTCTGGAAGTCAGTCTATGTTGTAGAATTGACATTTTGATGATATCACTCTCTCTCGCTGTATGCCAGTCCAAGCAAGGGTACTTTCATGAGTCTGCTCAAGTGCCTCATGTAAGTGAGAGTTGAGGAGAAGAATCTGCAACTGTGATATCATAAGCCACAATAAGGCCCACAAAATGGCCACTGTTCTAAGGAAATTGCCTCACTGAAAAGAGCCATCAAAATATAGATTACATAAAATTGTACATCAATTGACAGTTTGCAGAACTGCTTATCAAAAGTTACTAAAAACATATCATTTTCAGTCTAATCTGTCTGCCATGCTTAATGATATATCTATGAATAAGTGCATGTCAAACAGAGGAAACAAATGTGAATTGAAGTGGAACTATTAGAAGGGTTCAAAGCACGTTATCAAGAAATTAACAAAATATATCAAAGTATATCCCATTGTTCCTAATACGGTTTTTGGGTGAAAGAGCAGGAAATACAGTTTATATGTTTGATAATATTATAGTTATTGTAGGTAGTGGTGAAACTTTACACAATTCATGAGGCAATGGTAGACTTATTTATTTATTTGTTTCAAGGCTTTGTAGACCACATTTTGTTACTTCTGAGCACCTATGCTGATTCCAAAAATACAGTAGCATGAGGGGAAAGGAGGAGTTCAAGAGTATTGTTTGTGAACTGTGTCTGATATTTTTTGATTGAGACCCTGGTTCTGTAAATAATTCAGCTAAAAACAGTTGTATATAGCTCTGTGTTTTAATAGCTCGTGATTGGGTTGAGTTGTGTAAAGTCAATTATACAACTAGTCTTAGATTTTTACAAAGAAAGTTTTTCTTCAGGAGGATGTACTGAACTTGTGCTTCTGTCTGCAATTGATGATTTAACAACTGTAGACAGAGAGGTAAGGTTGGAGTTGATGGGGCAGATTTGCCTGTACCTGAAGATCCTCGTGTGGTCATTGTACATGGATCTTCACGGGTTGTATGGGCCTTTGGTAATCGACTGAAAACAATTGAAAGGAGCTAGACTCAGCAGTGCATTTCAATTACAGTGAAACCAATTTGGTTCCACCATAACGACAGAGAGGATGGTGCCTAAACCATAAAGGTTTATTGGCAATTTTTTGTCAGGTTACAAACAACCTTAATTTATATATTATAAAGAAGAAGGAAAATATAATGAGGTCTAAAACACAGAATATAAAGTAGATAGGTTCCATAAAGAAACCTCCCTATTCTAAATAAAGCTTCGAACATGAGAAGGGGAAGTTAAAAGAGGAAGGCTACAGCATCAGCAGAGGCAAATTAGGGTTCTGGTGGATAAAACTTGTATTCAAGCATGAAGCTCAACACCGTTATTATTCTAAGAAACAGACAATGAGTACACAGTAGAACGTTCTGGAAGCTCCTTCCCACCGACTCACTTTTGACTGCCCAATAAGAAAGTAAAGTTCTCTGGGAGCAGGCAGAGACCCCAGGCTCTCACAGTCTAACAAGGAAAGTACAGCTGTGTGGTCTTCAAGTTAGTAACAGTCAGTCTGCCTTGTACAAGAGACTCTTTCCCATCCCTACTTGCTACATATCCATGGCCCAAATTTCAATCAATCAATCAATCAGGGATTTGTGAAGCGCAACACTCACCGCGAGGGTCTCAAGGCGCTGGGGGGAGGAGGCATTCGAGCAGCTCCGTCTTATCCGAACAGCCAGGTCTTGAGGCCCTTCCTGAATGCTTGCAGTGTGGGGGTTCATCTGATGCTGAGGGGGGAGTTTGTTCCAGATCTTGGCCATGATGTAGGAGAAGGCTCTACCTCCCGTTCTGGCTCTGTGGGTACATGGTATTTTGGCCAGGGCAAGGTTGGTGGAGCGGAGGTTTGTCTTGGGTGCGTAGAAGGAGATTCTTTTGTTGAGGTAAATGGGTCCGGTGTTGTGGAGGGATTTGTAGGAGTGTGTGAGCAGCTTGAAGGTCACTCTCTTTTCGACAGGGAGCCAGTGGAGGTCTCATAGGTGCTGGGTAATGTGGATCTGGTCTGTGGATGCCGAGGGCGAGTCTGGCTGCGGTGTTCTGGATGGTCTGAAGTTTGAGGAGTAGATATCTATTGATTCTGGCATAGAGGGCATTCCCGTAGTCCAGTCTGCTGGTTATGAGTGTGTGCATGGGTGAGGGTCTTTCTGGATTCGGGGGATCCATTTAAAGGTCTTGCAGAGGATGCAGAGGGTGTTGAAGCACATGGAAGATACGCCATTGATCTGTTAGTTCATGGTGAGGGAGGAGTCGAGTATGATACTGAGGTTGCAGGTGTGGTCCTTGGGTGTGGGAGGGTTGCAGAGGGCAGTGGGTCACCAGGTGTTGTCCCATGCAGAGGGGGTAGATCTGAGGACAAGGACTTCAGTCTTCTCTGAGGCACCTGCTGCTCATCCAGGATACAACATCTTTCATTCCTTCTTGGAAACTGGGTCTGGTGATGTTGGGTTCCTTGGTGAGGGAGAGGAGGAGCTGGGTGTCCTCGGCGTAGGGTAATATGGTGAGTCTGTGTTTTCTGACGATGGTAGCAAGGGGGGCCATGTAGATGTTGAAGAGCATTGGGCTGAGTGAGGATCCTTGGGGTACCCCGCCCCTGATCTTTGTGGGTTGGGAGAGGAAGGGCGGGAGCCTGATTGTTTAAGGTTGGCCAGTGAGGAAGGAGCAGATCCAGTTTAGGGCAGTACCCTGTATGCCGGTGTCGTTGAGTCTGGTGGTTAGTGTGCCGTGGGAGACGGTGTCGAAGGCTGCTGAGTGGTCTAGTAGGATGAGGGCAGCCATGTGGCCTTGGTCAAGGAGGGTGCGGATGTCTTCCATGGCGGCTAGGAGGGCGGGCTCAGTGCTGTGGTTGCTGCAGGATCCGTATTGGGAAGTGTTGAGGATCGAGTTGGATTCGATGAAGTTCGTGAGCTGGTTGTTGACGATCTTCTCTGTGACTTTGGCTGCGTAGGGGAGGAGATAGAGGGGTCTGTAGTTCTTGAGGTCCATTGGGTTTGCAGAGGGATTCTTGAGGAGGGGCTTGACTTCTGCACGTTTCCTGTCGTAGGGGAACGTGCCTGTTTCAAGGGTGCAGTTGATAGTACGTTGTAGTTTAGGTGCTATAGCGGAGGTGGCTCTGTGGAAGATGTGCGGTGGGCAGGGGTCAGTGGGGGCTCCTGAGTGTATGCTCCTCATGGTCCTAGCGGTGTCTTCTGTGGTGACAGTGGTCCAGGCGGTGATTGTAGGCTGGGTGGCGTTGTTGGTGGTGGGTGTAGTCCTGGTCCTTTGATTACGTTCGTCGAAGTTGACGTAGAGAGTCCTGATCTTGTGATAGAAGTAGGAGTTGGGATCGTTGCAGAGGTCCTGAGAGGGAGGGATGTCGGAGGATTCACTGGGTGGTTTGGTGAATTCTTGTATGGTGCTGAAGAGTTCCTTAGAGTTGCGGGAGTTGGAGAGGATTCTGTCCTGGATGAAGTTCTTCTTTGTGGTTCTGATGAGTTGGTAGTGTCCTCTCATGGCGGTCTTCTAGGCGGTGTGTGCTTCCAAGGTTTTGCTGTTCTTCCAAGCTTTCTCAAGTCATTGGTACATGTGCTTTAATTCTCAGAGGTCGGTGGTGAACCAGGAGGCTTTTGTGGTGCGTTGTCTGTCAGAGTTCTGGAGGGGGGCGAGTGTGTTTGCGCAGTCGGTAATCCATCTGTGGAGCTCGTTGGCTACAGAGCTGGCGTCGGTCATGGTGGGTGGAGGAGCACGGTTGAGGGTGGAGTTGAGGTGCTATTCGGTGATCTTGCTCCAGTTCCTGCGTGGGGCATGGTGTAGACTTGTCTGCGGTAGGTTACGAGAAGCAGAAGTGGACGCAGTGGTGGTGGGTCCAGGGGGGGTTGTGTGGTGTGACTGAAGCGAATGTTGTTTTCTCCTGTGAAGATGGGCTCAAGGGTGTGTCCTACCTTGTGGGTGGGAGTGGTGACGAGCTGTCACAGTCCGATGTTGGTGCGGTTGTCCAGGAGGGTGGTGGAGTTGGGGTCGCTGAAGTTTGTCGAGGTGGAAATTCAGGTCTCTGAGAAGTACGTAGTCCGTGGATGCGAGGGCGTGGGGCATGATGAGGTTTGCAATGGTAGTGGTGAATGTGGCACGAAGTCTGTAGGCAAGGGTAATGCGTAGAGTCATTCTGGGGTTGATCTGGAAATAGAGGTGTTCCATTGGGGACGATGAGTCATTTGTGCTGGCTGTAGTGAGTTGGAGGGAGTTTTTGTGTATGATGTTGAGTCCATTTCTAGAGTGGTATGGGCGGTCCTTCCTCAAGATCTTGTACCCGTCTGGGATGGCAGTTGCAATGTAAGGTGTGGAGCTGGTGTTGGTCCAAGTCTTTCTGAGGAAGGCGAAATCGGCGAGAGGGTGTTGAGGAGGTCCCAGATTTCTACTGCATGTCTGTGAAGGGAGCGCACATTGAGTAGGATGCAGTTCAGGAATTTTGGTGTGCTGACCTCCAGTGGGTTGGCGTTAGCAGTGAGGGCCCGGAGGTGTGTTATGGCGCGGCGGCAGTGTCAGCAGGAGAACTGTCCTTGACTTGTGTTCGGTGTCAACAGCTGGCAGTTGTTTCTTCTGTTGAGTGCGTGGAGGATTGCTGATCATAGTGGCGCTGGGTTGGAGAACCAGGGTGCCTGGCGCTGGTCTTGGTTGGGTCGCGGACGGGCCGCAGTCAGCCGCCATTAAGTAGAGGTCAGGGGGAGGGAGAGCAGCTAGGAGGCAGGAGCGGGAAGACACAGGGTGGAGGGGCCACAGGGGCAGCAGCGGTGGGGAAAGTGAGCGAAGCGGAAAACCAGGCAGTGAGAAAGGAGGCAAGAAATGGAAAAAAGACACAATAAAGGAACAAGGGGGAAGAAGAGAAAACAAGGCACAATAAAGGCACAAAGAGAAAAAAGAGAAAAAAGGAACAGAAAGGCACAGATGTAAAAAGGCAATGGAGAAGGCACAAAAACGAGACACACACAGTCAGGCAAAAGCTACAGAGAGCTAGCAGAGCAGACTAGCAGAAGAGCCAGGCTCTCCCACTGGACCACCAGGGATAAGGCGCAGGCAGGAGCCTGCGGGTGGGGGAGTGCCTCGAACGCCTTACCTGGAAGACAGAAAGTGCTGGGGGCAGAGGCGCAACAACGAAGCTGCACGAGGGGAGAGCATTTTCCCTGATTAGGAAGTTTAATTAGACAAGCTAAACCTCACAGTTCTCTACAATAAATAATGACTATATTCTTACTAATGAGCACTCCGCGATAAGGTACCTGCAGATACCAGAAAACATGAAACGTGCAATGGATTTATTAAAGAAACTATGGCCTAAGCCCTACTCGTATCATCAACGAGAGAAAAGATCACAGTCGACGAATGCATTTAGCAGGAGAGAATACAATGATTATAATACACATATATATATTTGGCTCCTACTACTTGTAAATGCCGCCCCTAAAATGAATTGATTCATACAATGCACATGGATGAACATTGTTATTGAAAACGTGTAAGCATGGTGCATAAGTGCATGAAACGTTAAATTGAACTGCACCAGAGTCTGAGTTTTATGATATTTGTTAGTGGACCTCGACACAATAGGCCAAACCATCTTGATTTAAAGACTCTCAGATATAGGGATCAAAAACACTGTCTTGAAATGGTTTCCCTCTTTCCTTATGGACAGAATAGTAAGTGTATCGCACCCAATGTACAGCTAATCCTAAATGGGGAGTTCCCCAAGGGTCAATTCTATCACCATTGCTATTTAACATTTATATGAAGCCCCTGGAAGTGAAGCACAACAAAATGGGTATAACCTTCTAAATGCATGCTGACAATGCAGAGTTTACCTCTAATCTAAGCAAGAAAAATAGCGCTTCGAATTCTTTAACTCTCAGTGTCAATGATTGCTTGTTGTTTGTTAAATGGTGAATGTCAATGAACTTTTTAAAATCCACCCCCTTGAAATCGAAATTACTGCTGACCCCAAAGAATTCCCTTTTACCCAAGAATGTAGACTGGCCCACTGAAATGGAACCATGGCCCACCCCTGCCAATTCCCTTCAGAATTTGTTCATCAATATTGATAATAACCTTTGTCTAGATGTACAAGCAATGAAAGTTGCCAAGACATATTTCTATCAGCTTAAGATTGTAAAATCTCTTCTCTCTTTCACTGTAGAACAATTTGAAAAACTGGTGGTTCAGTGCCCTTTTACAACTGACTATGTGACTCCATCACGAGAATTCAGTTTACCAGCTTTCTCCAAAAAGGGTTTTACCTCTCCTGCATTTAGTCCAAAATAGAGCTGCTCAAGGTTGCTATATTACCCCGGTATTGCATCAACTTCTTATAACACAAAGAATAATTTTTAAATCTTTAGTCATAGTTCACAGAACTCTGTGATCACAAACCCCAGAATTTCTGGCAAAAGAATGTGTCTGGCACACTTCCACATCCGTTTACATCACATTCAAAGTCACTTATCTTACTTCCAATGACCAGAACAGTAACATTCAGCGACAAAGCCTTTTCTGTCTCAATAGCAAAATAATGGAATGCCCTTCCTATCTCACTTGGGGCTTAGCTGAGCCTCCTGAAATTCAAGACATTTTTGAAGACCTTTCTGTTTAATTATTGATTTCCTTCAAAAAGACCAGTCCTTATTTCAGCACCAAGAGGCTATGGAGTACCTTGCGCTTTCAAAGCAACCACAGACCTCACCATTGGATTTAAATTGTTTCATAATCTGGGATTGTACGGCCTGGGCTCTGCCTTCCTGTTTCAGCCTCCTGAAATGTTGTTGCTTAATCAGATTTGCAGACACCGAAGGAACGAGCTGTGGATAGTGTGCTGCCAACTGCTGCAGTTATTCTGCGTCTTTACCCCTATCGGCTTTATTAATGTAGTATTTATTAGTATATTTCTCTAGCACAGACTTGGCCACATGGGCAGTGTAGCATTGTACATATAATAGTAGCTACATATATTTTCTAATACAGAAAAGAGAGGGAGTCTCATTTTGCAGCAAAAGGAATAACATAGAGGGTCATTAGGATGGCGGGCGGACTATGTCCGCCCTCCATCCTGTCGGGGAATGGGACCGCCCGCCATCTGTGCGGGGGTCCCGTTGCAGACATTAGGATGTGCCCGCCACACTGAAGGGCGCATCCTGCATTCCTAACATTGCGGCGGGCGGTGCTCTCAGCACAGCCCGCCGCAATTCCAGAAGGCATGTCATGCACTTCCATGCACAACGTGGCAGGCACCGCTCGGTGCCTGCCATGTTGTGCATGGAACTGCAGGGGGGTACCATAGGTACCCCCATGTGCACCCCCCAGAATCCCTGGGGGCCCGCTACGGGCCCCCAATGGCAAAGACCGCCTGCCTTTCCGTGGCGGCTGCTTTTCCGGATGGTCTTTTCGTCCGCTGGGGTCCCCCCGCCATGGTAATGTGGCGGGGGAATTTTGAAGCGGGAGGTGTTTTGTAGCGGGCGGATCGCCACCGCCATATGGGCAGTGGCGATCCGCCCGCTATACTAATGGGCCTGATAGTCTTTTGGGCGGGTTGAAGTTTATATATGTGGTCCATGCATCTAATAGAATTTATTGGAGTATGCTAGGCGCAGACTGTATATGCAAGAGCTTGAGGAGGTTTGAGAACTTTCTGGCTGCTGGCCCTTCCAAAGTAGGGCAGAGATGTCATTATTCCCGGCTCTTTGAGGGCTCCACACTCACGCTGCCACATTTATTTACAGATTTGACAAGAAAACTATCCTGCTTATTATTGACGAGACAGCTAACATGGCTAATACCACCAGACAGCACCAGATGCTAGATCTACTGTGTGGGTTCTTTTCATTTGCATTAATCTTTTAACTAGGTCCACGTCCTACAAAGGGGCCTGCTTCAGTGTGTTGACCAAGGCCCATGAGAACTTATTTTAAAAAAATTGACTTGCTGACTGGTTCTATAGCCTTTGTAACCTGGTGATGACTTTCTTGGGGAGTCCCGTGTAGATTATATTTAGGGCTCCCGGTTTTATGGTATTTATTTGTTTAACATTTCCATCTGTATTTATCCAAATTTATTTTTTACCCCTGTTATTCTTTTTTTTCCGGATTTATTTTGTGTTTTGAGAGTAAATGGAATTGTAAAATGGTATATGTCCACATTTATTTAACTGATAAACTTGCACTCATACTTTGATGTCTGTCACTTTTTAGCAAATTAGGAAGCCAAAAATAACAAAGCCCTACACCCACATGAAAATATTAGTGTTATATACAAATATATGTTAAGCTATGCCTGTATTTAAGAACATCTCATCCACTTGTTTACCTCTGCATGCTGTCTTTGTGCTCAGCTGTTGGCCTGGAATTCATGAAGGACAGCCTAGAGAATCACCCTCAGTAAGCACAGTTTTCTGTATTTTTCTGCATTAAAAAATAAATACAGACAGGAAACACTTTGTTTTTTGTCTGTATTTATCTGAAAAAAATCAGTAAAAATGGAAAACTGGGAACCTTAATTATATTGCAGTAGTCACGACCTACCATGATCATTTAGGAAGAAACACTTAGTACATGGTGACCACAAGCTTCTCTGTAAACCTGCATAAAGTCTCAATTCCTATCAACTGGGAAAATGTGCACGATTAGATGATGGGAAACATACTGTGTATCCGTCACAAACATTTAGCTGAGAACACTTTTACAAAACGGATGCCATAAGAGATATGATGCTACTTAAAAAATATACAGCTCGCCTAAATATTTACAGCGTGAACAATAGCCTGTGCCAGATTTATTCCTCGAGGCAGCTCCCAGGGATTTGCAAGTGATGTATCATTAGCCCCTCCATTTAACTGTGCAGGAGAATTATTTGTGACTTTATGGGAAGAAAAGGAGCTGTGTGGCAGACTGGGAATGTTCTGACTTTAGTTTGTAGAGTGCTTCTCGCTTGTCAGAGAACCTTGCCAACAAATGCATTAGTTGTGGTATAAAAACATGCATTCAGACTTTATTTTCTTTTTTCGGGCCGGTTTATGCGCTTTGACAACTAGTTTAAAGTAGCCTGTAGTGACTGGGCTTTGTGTCCATAATTCCTACGCAGACAGCCAGCGCTAATGTAATATATGTTTTCACAGTGAGTGGTATGGCTATTTTTAGCTGTAAATGCAGTATGTACTCCTTACTGAAGTATTAATCGGATAAGTGTGTGATCTGGACTGTGCAGCATTAAAATTTCAACTATGAAATGTAGGTGCTACAAAAAGCTTAGCGTTTATTGACTTTAAAAAGTTTGTCAACTTCGGAAAACTTTACCATTGTTTGGAAATATCTGGGAAAAACTTTTTTTTTGTTTTTTTTTACTGAAGACTTGCAAACATTTTCGTTGACAAAGAGTTACCCCAAAAAATGTGTGGTTTTGCGGGCTGTGATGTTGCATACTATATTCAATGGAGGTTTCCTCAGCTATGTGTTTATTTTTCAAACTGAATATTTGGCAAAGTTCAGAAAGATGGGAAAAAATGAAAACCTCATTATATGGGCGATGAGGAGGCTATACAGCATTAAAATTAGGTGCCAAAGCTGCCCCTGTGGGTTGAACATTGCATATTTCAAAATTTTCAAAAATACAAAGCGGTAACACGCTGTACAAAGGGAAGCTATCCGGATAACATACCATATGCATGCCTGCGCCATTGGAGTCGTCACTGTCCTGTCAGAGAAGTATGAGGTTGTTTGGATGCCAGGGAGTCGACCAGCATTAGGCTGGGATACCTGCTGGTGAAAGGGAGATTGAATCATAAGGTGAGAGAAGGTGTGCCCACAAAATGTATAATGGCAGGACCTAGCAGGAAGGATGCTTTCCAAAGCAGTTGACTGATTCAATGTCTGCAGAAGAACTACTGAGACTAGTTCAAATGAGAATTGATTGGAGCAGGGGCCTCCAACCTTTTTTCTACTAAGACCAACGTATGTTTAGTGATAATCATCCTGAGCTATTAATATTACTACTGTTCTAATAATAACCACACCTTTTGCTTAAACCAAAAAAAAAAAAAATGAAAACTTAGAATGGGTCCTTCTCAGGTATTGCCCCAAGAATCTAGAACTCCCTATCTACATTAACAAGACTGAATCCATCCACAGTGTCCTTCAAAAAGGAAGTGAAAGCTTTACTGCTGAATACTTTTCTGAATTAGAAGTTTAGCCACGGCCTATTGTCGTGTACGCCTAACTCTGGTGGGTCCTCGTAGCCCAACGGTCTGCTCCACCTCATCTATTGTCACAACGACTCTTCTTGCTGTATTTGACATACATGTTCTTATGCCTACCTTGTCATGCTCTTCTGCCTACTTATGATATATTGTATTGTTGCTATACTGATCCCCTGCACTATTATGGAGTTATTTACCTGTTTTTATTTTGTCTATTCTTGCTGTTTTGCCACAACTGTCTCCCCTTACATGTGTCCCAATTCTCTGGAAAGTACTCTGATACCATCTAGGGTCATGTGCGCGCTATACAAAGCTTTTCAAATAAATAAAATCAGTCAAGATTACATTAGGTGCCACCCCATGCGAAATTAAGAGGAGTGATCACCTCGGTGCATCAGGCAGGGATACTAGCACTAATGTAAACAAAGGTTTTATCAATTTGGAATGCCTTTGTGTGGGTAATACATAACAGCCATAGCTGCGATATACCTGGAATCAAGCTCATAATAAGTCTCCCCAATGCTGCATGATTTATCACTCAAATATAAGCTTTAAATATATCAGAACATAACGTGTATTCGTAAAGTGCAAGTTCACTGTGAAGGGTATCTTGGGGTTAAAATAACATATGCTTATTTTTACCCAACTCAGTGGTTGAATCCCCAGTTGAATTTGCAATTTACTCTTAACAAAAGAGGGATCGGGGCGCTTAAAGGTCCAGCATACGTGTCCCAAAGAATACGTATAGGAGAAGGAGTATGCAGATTCTATGGGGGAAGGAGGAGGAGAAGGCTGGGTTGGTCAACACCCCTACCCTAAGGTGGAAACAGGGTGTCTCCCAAATTGGGAAGTGGGGACCTCACACACCCAGTTGGGTGTCATGCTTTATCATAGACTTGCTCCTCGTCAGGCCGGCGCTACAATGTCTGACGGGCCACCTATGAGGGGATCTTTGGCAGAGATCTTTTTCCCAAGCCGTTTGGTGAGGTGCGGGTGTGGGGCCTCGTGTTGTAGGTGTGGGGAAAGTGAGTCAGTCAGGGGTCCCTGGGATAGGTTCACTGCCAGTTTTGTTTGCCCGTCTGGCTCTGGGTCTGTACCTGCTGTTGGGGTGGGGCCTGCAACTGCACCCGCTTGTTTCCTCTTCTGCGTCCTCTTCCTCTGCCCAGCCTCTGTCTAAAAAAGGAGTGGGTGTGCGCTCTAATGTGCATTCACGCATGCACGCTCTGACCGCTTCTGGTTTCTGCATTGGGCCTTGCCTGTCACAGGATACTTAATCTGGCTCCAGACCAAACCACTCACATTTCAGACCAGGCAGAGCAAGGGGTAGGTTCCCGGCACTGGTTTCCGAGAGAACTGTAAGTACAATTGCCCCCCTGTGGGGCCTGACTCCATGCCCACAGGCGTTCGCTCTACGTGACCTCTTGACTACTGTTTCTGCATACTTGGCTTCATCTCCTTGTTTTACTTTGAACCAATAGCAAGTTAACTTTTTGTAATGTGCATTACTCTGGCTGCTCTTCGAGGGAGCCGGACCAGATCCCAAGTCGGGTGAGTTCCTGGATAGTACTTAACGGTGGTTGGTTACCACCACCCACACCTCAGTGCCAGTGCCTGTTTTATGTCACGTTTGTCAAATATCTTGCTTTGTGTTAGTGTTAGACCTGTCAGCCCTTTGGGTAGTCCCTCCTCATCATTATTTATTTTGTCCCACTTTTGCCTCAAACCCTGTTAGTATTTTTCCTTTTTGGGAACCACCAGACTTTTTCGTATTGATGCAGATTCAGGGAGCCATTTTATCTACCCCTGGAACTTCTGTCTGAGGGCCTGGAGCACAAAATGGTGGCCACCTGTGACATCAGCAGAACCCACTGGAACCTACTAGAACCTTTTGCAACATTCTGGAACCCTGTGACAGTTGGAGGCGGTTTAGAATGTTGGGAAGCTAAAGCCAGAGTTGACAGTTGGAGCTGGCAGTTGGCACCTGACTGGTGAAGAGAGAGCAGCAGAAACCTGAAGGAGGAAGGAGTGAGGCAGCAGGGGTGGAAACTTGTGCCTGGAGTGGGGTCCATAAACCCACCCTTGATACTAGTCCCTACTGACTGAGCCCAGCCTGGAGCCCTGTGTGGGAAAAAGCAAGAAAAACCATCTTAAGGACCTGGACAGCAGGAACAGGCCTTAGAAGTAAAGAAAAGCAAGAATCTGACCTGTTTATTGGTTTCCCTGGAGTCCGACGTCGAGAAGCCTGAGACCTGGAGCCCGAGGTGGAGAAGCGGCGCTGACTGGAAAGCAGACGTCGTACCCGGAGCCGCCAGAGGTCGAGAGAGGGCGCCGACGGAGGTCGTGAGGAGTACCAGAGGTCGAGGAGGAAGTCACCCGAGGTCGAGTGAGCGGCGTCGACGGGGGAGTGAAGTCCGCCCTCCGGAGTCGCCGGAGACCGAGGTGAAGCGTGCCGGAGGTCGGGAGTGGAGGTCGCACTCCGGAGTCGCCGGAACCTGAAGAGAATCGTGCCGGAGGTCGGGAGTGGAGGTCGCACTCCGGAGCCGGCGGAAGTCGACATCGAGCCAAGACAGCCCGACGTCATCGAATCGGAGGTCGACATCGAGCCGAGGCCGCCGACATCGAACCGGAGCTGCCCGAAGTCGACATCGAGCCAAGACTGCCCGACGTCATCGAATCGGAGATCGACATAGAGCCGAGGCCGCCGACATCGAACTGGAGCCACCTATCGACGTCGTCAAGAACAGACATTGTGCCGAGGCCGCCGACATCGAACCGGAACCGCCTCACGGCGTCGACACGACTCCAGCGGCGTCGGAGCTTCATAAAAAGGGCAGTAAGTGGAATAGAGGGCGCCTAAGGCCCTGTGGAGCTCTAAGAGACCATCCTAAGGGATAAAGAGGTGTTAGAACCAGCCTGGGAGTGCCAGGGGTGGACTGAGACTGATACAGTGACCTGTGTGAGGGGTGGTGTAGTTTGGGAGAGCCAGATTCCTAGATTACCCTTGATCTACCTCAGTTTTAGCCTCAGCCTTACCCAAGCTAGGTGAGACACCCACAGGCCATCCACCTAACCACAAGCTGTGACTGGGCCAAATCAGCCCATAGTATTTTAAATTTGATCTGATTTTACAAATGTCATGGTTGGCTGATATTATTTATTGAGGGTACTGTATTTATTGTATTTATCTAAGTTATTCCTGTAATGTATTTATTGTCCTGAGCTAACTTATTCCTGTACAGTATTTATTCCCTCACAGTATTTATTTGACCTGATCCTATTTATTGCACCTGTAAAGTGTTACTATTTATTTGACCTGCACTTTTTAAGGAGAAGCTTGTGTACTGTGATTGTATTATTATTTATTCAATCAGCAACTAAGAGAAAAGAAGAATAACACAGAGATATTTTCATAATTTTTAAGGTGTAGTGTCGTTTTTGGAACGGATGCACGCATGGTTATTGTGTGGGTATGACGTATGCTTAACACGGTGCCTGACCCCTGACCACTCGAGCCAAGCTACCACAGTGTATGTTTGGGAAAATCCCATTACCACCCTTCCGGTGTGGGAGTGGGGTTTTTCTAACAGTTAGCTTAGTCAAACACTTTTTATGTTACACTAACTATCCATGCATGTGAGGCTAGCATGGTTTTATTTTGGAGTCTGCTTTGTTCATTATGTATGTTTTACTTATGATTTGTGTTTTTCTGTTTAATTTTGCATAGGTTGGTCCATCCTAAATACATTGAAAAGGTACCTCACTGTTAGGTTTTAGAACGCTTGGTTCACCTCTGGGTAACCAACCACTGTGTAGGTAGTGTAGTATCCTCTATCCTGATGAATCGCCATGTGATTTCTTACACCTAAGGCGAGAAACATGTTGACCATTCACACTTAGCCACCTCTGACCATTACTTTGGCGGTGACACTCTATGTTTTTAATTGAGACCAGTGGGCTCAGAGAAAAAATTTGTTTTGGAGCACCACTGTGCCTCATTTTAGCCTTCCACACACCACCTCAGTACACACTTTCCCCACACCTACACCACGAGGCCCCACACCTGCACCTCACCAAACAGCTTGGGAAAAAAGATCTCCGCCAAAGAGCCCCTCATAGGGTGCCCGTCAGACATTGCAGTGCCGGTCTGACGAGGAGCCAGCCCTATGATGAAGCATGACACCCAACCGTTTGTGTGAGGTCCCCACTTCCCAATTTGGGAGACACCATGTCTCCATCTTAGGGTAGGGGTGTTGACCAACCCAGCCTCCTCCTCCTCCTCCCCCTCCTCCTTCCCCCATAGACTTTGCAATTTAACCATTCCAATTGGAAATGCAACCATTTTTCTACAAACATCAAATGATGAGGTGTAAAAATACACACAATTCTGTTTTAAATACATGCTTTTCATTTTGATATAAACATATTAATTCAACTAAGCAAAACCTCTAATTTAGTAGGCCGGGCTACAGATGAGATAGATATTTACAGGTAGCTGGAAAACTATCAGTAGCTCACCAGCTACTCGTTGGAGAAGCCTAGCTTGGAGGAATGTGCGAAACTTCTGGACCAATGCAATCCTATGTGCAGGGATCTGGGCCTATCCTTTTAAGAGGATTGGAGAGTCAAGAGTCTTACGTCAGGTAGCAATTCCAGCATAGGAAGCTCTCAAGGAGACATGCAGAGATCCCTTGGGAAACATAGAGTTAAAAGGGAAGCACTAGTTAGACTCAAACCACCAGTGGGCTGATTTCCAAGACTCAAGCAAGCCTGGCTGTCCCTTGCTCACTTTATCACTGGATTCAAGCAAGCCTGGCTGAAGACGGCTGAAATGCCAGAAACCGGTCCTAGGAAGCTTGTTTCCGGTCCAGGGAAGGCATGGTTTGGCAGTTCGGGATGGACTGTTCCCATGAGGCACAGGGTCAGACTGATTTGCATATGGCCATGTCTGAACTGGGGTGGCAGAGTGGGCTAAAGAACGGTGATGGATCAAACCCGGATCTGTTGACTGGGTGTGAGTGTTTGATTGGTTCTGATGCTCTGTCCATCACCACCCCCTTTTGTACCGATTTCCAAGACTCAGCCTGGTTCATTTAATTTCTTCAGCTCCAGTTGATGCCGGAGATGTGAGGAGTAATTGTGAGTCACCACTGTATCTATTCTAGGTCAGGATTACCAGCCTGAATGGGTATTAATGCTTTAGATGGAACCCACTCCTTGGTCCTGGGGAAATGGTCTCCTTCAAATTTACTTGACTGATTGTTGTAATCCATGAATCCTCCACAGTGAATTAGGATAGCCTGGATACATTTATAACCATATAAGGTGAATATTTCCCACACTTGTTCCTATCTGCCTTAAGTACATAATTATGTGGGGTTCGATATTGTAGACCTACTGGTAGTCCCTGCCCTTCCTGAGTCTTTGTACTGATGAACTAAGAGATACCACCAGATGTAGAGACTAGAGGGGAAACTGGAGAAAGGAGTAAGGGAGATATCCAGGAATGGAGTTCACTCTCAGAGACTTCGGGGTATATTTACAAGGGGATTGTGCCACAGGAACATCACTTTTACTGACGTTCCTGTGGCATAATGTCCTGCTCCATATTTACAAAGTGGAGTTAAACAACCTTTTGTGGCTTAACGCAGGTTTGTAAATATGGTCCCTTTCACACAGTCTTCTGTGTGAAAGGGATGTGCAATGGCTGTTGCTGTGGGTGTTCCACCACAACACCCATTGCTTTTTAACGCTACCCCAGATTTACAAGGATGTGTATATCTGAGGCAGCGCCAAGAACTAATGCCATGCACTAGTAGGCATTAGAATAGCGCAACCAGGAGAAATACTTTTATTTCTCCTCGTTTTTGCTTTTCTATGTAGGCTGCATTTTGCAGCACACATAGAGCAAAACGCCATTTATGATTGTTTATGTGCAGGAAGGTGTCCATTCCTGCACATAAACAATCAATAAATAATGAAACTGTGCTACTTCTATGTTCATTGCACAATGCAGCACACATAGAAGTAACAAACCACCATTATTGATTGTTTATGTGCAGGAAGGGATATATTCCTGCAAATAAACAATTACTCTGCAACGCAGGCACCTTTGCACCATTGTGCAAGGGTGTTTATGTTGGCTCTAGACAGCTATTTTTAGCGCCAGCACTAGGAAAAACACAGGTATGCGCCGTATTAATGTAAATACAGCGCATCCCTCCATTTTGGAAATGGTAGAGAGCAGCGTTTCAATTTTGCCGCAGCTCCTCGCTCAGCCATTACCTTGTAAATATGCCCCCTCGTCTGTTTCTAGTAATGGCATCTGTCTGCCTTGATGGTATGGATCTTAGGTAGATCTGACCATCCAGAAGAAATAGGACAGAAGGTCAGTATGTATACCAAATGGATGTTAAATACAGGTACAAATGAAGCAAGACGTACTGGTTCAGCAGTGGATGATGCTATGACGGTTCTGAGCCAACCAGGAATCTGGAGAAGGCCCCAGAATGTTACTGGACACACATGTAAGGCTCTACAAAAATGATGAGACAAAGCAACCAAGACTGCAAGGTGAGGAGGTGACTAATGAGGGAACAGAGTGGGAGACAACAAATAGTGCAGAATGCAAAACAAGTGTGAGCTGAAGAGAGTATAGGAAAAACCAATGAACCACAGAATTTGTGGCCAGGCACAGAGCTAATGTCCCAGTAAGTCTATATAGGTCTCTACCCCTATTGGCTTTGGCTTTGAAATGACACTAACCCAAGCAGTAAGTATGGGTTCAATACCAGGAATTAGCTGTGTATTATTCCCACCCATCTAAGCTTCAATAATCCCATCCTTCAACGATTCCAGCCCCTGTGAGTCGATTACCTAACTTGAATCCTGACTTACCTCACCCCCACAAAATTTCCCAGAAGAATGCTTCCTCCTGGTTAACACTCCATGGCCCTACTTTTAAAGGGTCAGTATAGTGGTTAGTATCAGGCTGACGTTCCAGTCATCTGTAGAATATTAGAAGCCTCTTGTTGTGTCATGCAGTTCCACATTAGAATTTAATATGTGAGAGTGTTTAAAGTGACAGTTGGTTTGTCAGTAACAGTTTGTGCTGACTGTTGTGTAGTCCCTCTCTATAACGATAAAGCCACAAATCTACCATTGCATATTTGTAGTCATTTACTACAAATATTGTGGTAAAGAGGATGGGAGGTGATTGCTGAACCCATGAGGCCATCCAGCCTCTCCACAACGTCCCTCTGCCTACAGGGATGGAAGGAATTTCCAAGTCAACGACTTAACTTAAGGGAAAACAGCTGGCTTACTATCAACATGACCAGAACAAGCACGTCGGGAAGGTTAAAGCATTGTGCTAGCACAGTGGGAAAAAAACACACACAACCAGAAGAAATATGGTCAGTGCGCATGTGCAAAACATTGGTAGTAGTGGCACAAACTGGCATTCACGCACTATTTGACGACATAGACCAGAGTGGCCATTTTGGGAAAGAAACATCCTAGTGCTGTCCAACTCAGTTTCACGTCAGATGTCATATGTAGCTCACGCCACGGCCATTTTGTTTTTTTAACACACATCAGCTTGAATGCAGGACATACGGCCCAGTTGTTGTTTCCTCACGTCAGCTGGCAGACATACCTGACGTAACGCCCATTTTAGGAGATCCGTTTTCCTCAAAGACGCCTATTTTGGGTTTTCAGCCGAGTTGTTTCATTAACACGCTACGTGTGTCAGCTGAAGGTGTAAAGTGGATATAGCTGTGTTTTAACACCGAGTGGTGATATGCACACTCTGATGAAATTGTCAATGTGTGCGTGTTCACAGCTGAAGCTCAGTACGGTAATGCGCACACCCTGGTGATTGTTGGCATATTACTATTCAGCGTGCAGTGATACGCACACCCCAGACCATTGCTGTGAATGCAGGTGCGTGCACTCAGTTGAGTTCTAATCACGGCACAGTGGAACGCACACCTTTACTTGATTTCTCTTATAGTGTTTCAGAGCGGTGACATGCACACCAATTCTTTATGTAAAAGGAAACATTGTTTTATTTATTTTTTCTCTTTCTTTCTGCTTTGTGTTCCTGATGCACTCTTTTGGTTGCAGATTACATTGGTTCATGAAAAGTTACTCAACAACTCATACAGTAACCACTATTTCAGCATTTTTGGATATTACCATCAGCTCATTTAAAGAGAAAATTGGAAACTTGGCCACTTGAGTCTGTCTTTGCGCCATATTTTGAGATAAGTTGTTTAGTGCCAGCAAGTTGCTTATTCTCCGGTTCAACCTCTTACAACATAAAACAGTGTGCAGTCTGTAGCACCACCACCACCCTTTCATGAGGTACCTGGTAATCCTCCTAACTGGTACAATGCTTTTTGACATATCTGGAAACAACAGGGGCATCACGTTATATACCCGAGTGAAATTGTTTTTTGCTGCTTCAATGCCTGGGGTTTGAAGGCAGATATGTTTTCAAACATTTACCACCATTGGTGAGAGATCAAAGGAGAGGAGGATATTTATGCATACATGGGAAAAGGAAAAAATTATAGTTACATGTTGATATTCAGCCTAGTCTTGTTGTCATCAGACACAGTTTTTTTTTAAAAGAGAGCAGAATCAGGGGAAGATATGGATGCTTTTGTATCAGCTCTCTGGAAATTGAGTGCAGACTGTTAATTTGAGGGTTTCACAGAACCACTGGTCAGAGACCAATATATCTGTAAGTGCTCAGATAAAACTATCCAGCAAAAATTATTATCAATGGGGAACCCGTCTCTAGAAGAAGCAATTCCTAATGCAAAGAGTATCGAACTGTCCAAAGTGTCTGTGAAAGAGTTAGAGGACAAAACCTATGAAGCTATTGGTGCTGTTAAGGCCACAGAACTCAGGTCCAACATGTTTCATGAACGGAAAGCAAACCTTTCTTTGAGCAAACCAACATCTGTTTAGATGTGGTAATGTTACCCATGTCAAGGCAAGTAAAGGCTGTCCAGCAAAAAAGGTGATGTGCAGGGGTTGGTGCAAAATGGAGCACTTTGCTAAAGCATGCCAAAGTGGAAAGTGTGGTGGAGGAAGTGCTCAGTTGAACAAAGGTTATGGTATTTGTCTGATCTGATTAATGGTGATCCAAAAAGTATCCAAAATATTCAAGATGGGATGAGAGAAACGGTTATGGTTGTAAGCAAAGACTCGGCCACTATAGGTGACAATTCTGCATGTGTGGATCCCTATGTAGAGATTGGTAACAAAAAAATTAATTTGCTAGTGGATTCTGGTGTAAGGATAACCATGATCACTCAGGAGATGTTTGAGGAAACATGGGGTGGTCACCCTTTGGAACCACCAGGCTCCAGTCTCATATGAAGGGCGTAAAATAGAATTGGCTGGATTTTATGAGGATATCTATGAGTTCAAAGGCAGGAAAATACTTTGTATAGTATATGTTGCTATCAAGGGCTTGTCAATCATGTGGTGGTTTCACCAAGGTTTATCTCAAATGGCCCTTAGGCTGGGAACTAAGGAACTAAGGAACAAGTTTCCATTGTCAACTCTACTGATAACAGAGAAAACATTCTCCAACAGTTTCCCACCATTTTCAGTGATCAGTTAGGGATGATTAAAGGTTTTACTCATCAGGTTAAAGTAAAAGACAATGTCATACCAGTCAAACACAGGCTTAGAAGTGTATCATTTAGTGTTAAGAAGCGTTTGGAACAAGAACTAAGTGAACTATGCACCAAGGGCATGATAGTCATCTTTGTGGATTTCTCCTTTGGACGTAGTGAGAAAATAAAATGGGGATTTACGAGTTTGCATAGATTTACGCAGCCTGAATAAAAATATTTAGGTTGATTCCCACCCACTGCCCAAAGTTTCAGAGTTGCTGACAATGATAAATGGGTCCAAATGGTTCACTAATTTAGATCTGACCTCAGCATGCCACCAGGTTGCATTGGACCCATCTTCCAGGCATCTTATAGTATTTGTGTCCCCCATCGGGTCTTACCACTATGGTAGAATGCCATTTGGGTTGGCGAGGGCAGCAACTGTATTTCAAAGTATAATGTGTTGAAGGGGGTCAGTGAGGTTGCAGTTTTCCAGTATGATGTGCTGATATATGGAGAAACCAAGGATAAACATGACAACACATTAATCCACGTTTTGAACATTATGCAGGAAAAGGGAATTGTACTCAAGAGTGAGAAGTGTATATTTCTAAAAGAAAAGGTGGAATATTTGGGGCACGTGATGTCGGAACAAGGTGTTGAGCCTAGACCAGGTTTAGTAAAAAGGCATTATGGATGCTACAGCGCCTGTTGACAAGTTTGAGTTTTAAAAAATTATTGGGCTTTGTGAATTTTATTTAAGATTTGTGCCAGATTGCTCGTACAGAGTCAAGCCACTCACTAATATGTTTTTTTAAAATGTACCGTTCCTATGGGACAAAAGCTGTCAAGAAGTTTTTGAATGGGTGAAGTTAGTTGGTCCCAAAAATGTGGAACCTTTCGATCCAAAGATCAAATGCACTTTCACTTTTGATGCCAGTGGTTTTGGTCTGGGTGCAATCCTCACACAGAACAAGGAGGGGGTAGAGAATACTTTGGGTTATGTCTCAATGGTCTTGACAGGAGCTGAAATTAATTTTACTGTGATCGAGAAAGAACTATTGGCCTATTGGTGGGCAATCAGAAAGTTCAATTCTTACATTTGGGGAAATTAATTTATCCTGTGCACAGTCCACAGTTCCTTGGTCTCTATTCTTTCTGGGGATAAAATCAAAGAGCAAACACCAAGGATCGCCAGGTTGCCCACCAAACTTTTGCAATATGGTTTTGAGTTCTCATATTTGCCAGGTAACAAAAATTGTTGGCTGATTTTTTATTTGAACGTTCTTATCGTAGAAGAGGAGATAGGATTAAGTGAAGACAAAGAACATGATAGCTGTTTTATAGTGTCCATTGATATGGAAGGCTTGTGTGCTATATGTGAAATGGAGTGGAGGAGAGAGTTAGCAAAGGATGAAATGCAGATTCAAGTTATGAGGTTCGTGAAAATTGGTTGGCCCAAAGAAATAAATATAAAGTACCAGTACCAAACTTTTGTTGAAATTTCACTTGAACTTTCTGTTGAAGAATGCATTTTGATGTGTGGTGATAGATTGATACCACTCGAAAGTTTAAGATCAAGATTAATGTGTGGATCACCAAAAAGACATTTGGGTAAGACATTGACAAAATGCGGGCTGCATGAGGCTTTCTGGTAACCCCTCATTGATAAAGGAGGGGATTATTTTGAGGGAGATTTTGTGTTATGTACCAATGCAGAAAAGGGGTTCAATGTAACAGCTCTGCCCATGTAGCCAATAGAATTCCCTACCAGACCATGGGGAAAACTGGGCATTGACCTAGTTGGCCCTTTTAACTTGTTGCCTCCTTCACCCTGATTTGCAGTGGTGATCATTAATTACTATTCTAAGTGGCCAGTCGTTCATTTTTTAGAAGAGCCTACTTCCAGAAGATTTTCTGAAAGACATCTTCTTAAAAGATGTTTTTCCATCTTCCATTGTTTCTGACAATGGAGAACAATTTGTAAGCGTAGAATTTCGAAAATGTCTACAGCACGGAGGAATTGATCATTGTAAAAGTTTGTTGTATCATCCACAAACGAAAGGACTTGTAGAATGCAATAGAGTGTTGAACAAACGTGTGCAGTGGGCCATTGCAAGTAAGTGTGTGATACAAAATGCAGTGCGTTTGATGCTTTGGTTTTACCGTATTACTTCACATTCTTCCACTAAGGTTTCATCGTTTGATTTATTGAGGGGGAGTAGCTCCTCGTCCAAAATATGTCCAAGTTAGATGTCAAGGTGGGTGAATGCCATGGAAGGTCTGGATGAGTTTGTCAAACAGAATGTTGAGAAGGCACATGAGTGCCAGAAGAGATATTTTGATTCCAGGAAAAGAGTGTTACAACATGTTGAAGTAGGAGATGTGGTATGGGTAAAGGTGCCAGTTCACACTAAGAAAAGCAATATGAAATATACAGAAACAATGGTAGTTGTTAATTTCTGTGGAAATACCATTAGGGTAAACAACAAAAGTTGGTGGAGCATTGCCAGAGTGATTAAGGTGAAAAGTCACCAAGGTAACAGGGAAGTAGGTAAGACACGTTTTCTCAATCAGATGAATAAAACCCTCAACTTTAGTGAATCTTCCAAAACAGTTCCAGTCACCTGTAGAATGTTAGAAGCCTCTAGTTGTGTCATGCAGTTCCACATTAGAATGTTATATGTGTGAGGGTTTGAAGTGACAGTTGGATTGTCTGTAACTGTTAGTGCGGACTGCTGCCCAGTCCCTGTCTATAATGATAAAGCCACAAATATACCTGCATGTATTTGTAGTCATTTACTACAATCTGTCTATGGAATTTCTTCACCAATCTGGGGGTATGAACAAAATGTGTGAGTTTTCATGATCATTCTGAAATATCATACCCCTTTTAGGCCACAAATTATTGTAACTGGCCTTGAGAGATACAGGAAACCATTATTTCCCCAACTTCATACTCTGGTGACCCAACTAACATGATTGGAGAATACTTGTTGGATACATCTGCAACCATGGGTTTAAACTCAGAATATTTGAACCACAGAGCAAATGTGCCAATGAGAAAGTAGTTCTAACCTTAAAATGGACACTCTAATCTTTCTATTGATAAGGAATGGTCCCACAAACCGAGGAGTAAAGTCAGGGTCAGAGAAATAGTTCAATTTTTAGTAGACCAGCAAACCGTGCACCCACCTCATAATCAGGTGCTTTTCTTTGTTACCTCGCTGCGAAACACCTGTAATCAGCTTTTGCTTTCACTGAACGCTGATAGGCTCTCTGTATGGCTTTTTCAAGAATGAGGTTACTGATTCCTAATGGAACTGTTGACGGAGATACTTTCTAGGGAATAATTTGTGAAAGGAATCCACATATGAGAAACAAGGTGGCTGTCCCAGGGAGACTTAGGCCAACTAATGAAATCCATCTGTGCCAAGTACCGATGTGGACCACCAAAAAACAATGCAGGCACTGTTCCAGTGAATGAACAGAGTTGTTTTCACCATTGGTCTGTGGAGAGTAACTGGCAGATTTGAAGTGCTTGGTACCAACCCTTTTCATCAACTTGATCCAGATGGGAACTTTGTTGCTCTGTCTGTAATAATGACCTCAGGCAGACCGTGAAGGTGAAAATATAAACACAATGATGATTCTGACTCATTTCACAGCTTTAAGGGTGACTGTTTCAAAAGAATGTAATGGCTCATCTTTGTGAAATGGTTTATGAATATTAATACTGTGTTGTACTCTTTTGAAGGAGGTAGGTCAACAATAAAGCCCATGGAGACTGCACTGGGACTGTGAGAGGCTTTATCTTTTGCACATACTGAACATTTGACAATATAACTATGGGTGGTCTTTCTAATATCAGATGGCCAACGGTCTCTGGTGATAAGGTTTGCCATATTTTTATGACCTGGGTGACCTACTGCAGGTGAGTCGTGGTACCATTTAAGACACTTGAACTGCATTGCTTTGCACAGAAAGTACACTGTGCTATCTTGATACAACAGGCCCTTGTGAGCTGATATTTGTAGGGGTTTTTTCTCAATCTATTTGGGTGCTAGGATGTCCTTTTGAACCTGTCTAAAGTCATATACGTTTGTGGTGGAAGAGACACAGTGGGTTAGAATATATACCGTTTCATCGTTTGCGTCAGATTCAGAGTCCTGACAAGAAAGGGCATCTGCTTTTCCATGTTGTTTGTCAGGTCGATATGTGATGATATAATCAAAAGGAAAAAAGAGTCCATCAAGCATGATGAGAGTTAGCACATTTCATTATGGTGAGGTAAAACAAACTCTTGTCATTTATCCATCCCGTAATCTTATTTCTAACTCTTTCCAGATGTGTCTCCAATTAGAAAATGGTTCTTTGATGACTAGGAATGCTCAATCATAAATAGCATGTGTTGTTAAAGTTCAGAAGTAAAATTCTACTGGATGAAATTCATCAGTTTCTGGATAACTTTGTGATTAAACAGCTCCCTTGGCAAAGGAGGAGTTTGTAAAAAGCAGTAAACAAGTGAAATGTTTCAATACCAGAGCAGAAGTAAAGGGTATTTTGAGATGTTTAAAGGCATGATCCTGTACTTCACCCCCTTTTTAGTTAATTGAACAATTAGATGGAGGACTGCTGAGAAATAATTTCTGAATTGTTGCGAAAAGTTGAAAAAAACAATAAACTTCTGAACATCTTTTATGTTTCTTGGAGAGGGCCACTCTAGTAGTGCTTTCACATTGTTCCTTGTTTAGAGATCTCACAGCTGAGAAAGTGTATAGTGGAAACATCAAAGAGACACTTTTTAGATTTGGCATGCATACTTGACAGACTTTCCTAACCTCAACAGCACTTCTCAAACCTGACTTTGAAGTTCTTCTCTGGAAGATGAGCAAATCAATATGTCATTGAGCTATAGCACTTTATATCCATACATCCAAGCTAGATGTCAACAAGGGCATTACCGAGGCAGATTTTTTTAAATGCCCATATTGGGTATTGAATACCATGTGCCACTCATACTCCTCACGCATGTGTTCTACACCCAGATGAGATCTAATTTTGAGAATATTTCAGCAGATTTAAGCTGCTCAAGAAGCGTGCATATGCGGCAAAGAGGATACCAGTTTATGATAACAGTCTTCAGTTCTCCATACTCAATGCATGGCCTGTATTCTCCATTCACCTTTATCACAAAGAACATTGGTCCCCTGCTGAAGAGTGCTGAATGAAGCCTTTCTCCACGTTTTCATGAAGATATTGTTGGGGGAATCCTCTTTCAGAGTCTGTGCGTACATTTTTCCATGCTGAATAGGTTCGCCAGGCGAAAGGCCACATTGGCAGTAGTACTCTTGAAGTTTAAGAGTGTTTGCTCCCTTTTTGTTAAACACATCTATGAAAGTTCAATGCTGAGAGGGAACAAATTCCTTGTATTTCTTTATTTGCAGAATGATATCTGTAGTATTGGACTACAGTGCAAAACACAGCAGGGACTGGGTTTTGTCTGATTTTGGAAAAGCAATGGGTATCAGAGTAGAGTGAATTAAAGGTGATCTCTTGTGTGTTCCAATCAATTTAGGGAGTATGTTTCCTAAGACATGGCATGCCAAGGATGATAAAAATTAATGGACCAGTGACTAAATCAAAGTGAGCAAAGTCATTATTAATGAAAGTGTCTTTAAAACATACAACTCTGGAGATAACAGGAAGCCATCAATTACCTGCATTTTTCTCCATTTACGGGTTCTCCTTGATAAGAATCTGTTGTGCTGCTTGAAACCGATTTTCCATAAACCATCTGGATGCTCCCAAATCTACCAAGGCATTGGTCAAGATTTGGAGTTTCGCTAAGAAGTGCAATTGACTTTGGACCACAAAGTTTTGAGAAATTCTGAAGATCCCTCTGAATTCCTCTAGTGGGGCTTACACAACATTAGGGGTAACATTCACATTTTGGTCTATTACAAATCCTCAACTTATATTGTCGGTGGCATTCATAACAATCACCATTGGGTTGTCATTACATGGTGAGTACCACTAGATGAGCCTGCACTAGGCATTAATTATCTCAGGCGGTTCATCATAACCGCTTGCTCTTGCTCAGCGTTCTCAAGCTCTTCTTGATCTTATTAACAGCTTGACCAATCATTTGAAGGGGACTTTCAAATGGGTGCTTATTAGGCCTGGCGAACTGTCAGGGATTAATGTTGCAGACCTGCTGGAAGCCCTTGCCATCCCTGAGTCTCTGCACTGATGAACTGAGTGATAAGTATCACCAGATACAGAAACCGGGGAGAAACAGGAAAAGAGAGTAAGAAAGAAATCCAAGACTGGACCCCACTCTTTCAGACTTTGTCTGTTTCTAGGTGATAGCACCACTCTGGTTTGATAGTATGGATCTTAGGGAGATCCGACCAGTTGGAAGACACAGGGCAGAATGTAAATATAGATACAAACTGCATTTAAAATACAGGGAACAACTGAGACAAGACTTAACACTTCCAGCAGTGGATGATGCTGTGATGAGCCCGGAATTGACAAGAATTCATCGAAGGTCCCTGGAATCTCCTAGACACAGACAGGTAAAACTCTACAAGAGGTACAATAGCAAAGCCACAAAAAGGGCAAGTTAAGGTGGTGAATAATGAGGGAGAAGACAACAAATAGTGAAGGAAGCAAAATGAGTGCTACCTGAAACCAGGATCTGAAAAGCCAATGCAACCTCATACCCCATTGTCAGGCAGGGAGCTAAGGTCCTAGAAAGTGTAAATAGGGCTTTACTGCTCTTGACCTGGAAGTTATCACAACCCAGGAAATTAGTATGTGCGCATTCCACGGAAGCTAGAGGTCTAGTGTTCCTGTCAGTCAATGCCTCAACAGTCCCGTCTCAACGCTTCCAGCTTTTGCATGCCTATCACCTTATGTGACTTCTGACCAATTTTCTACTCACTTGGACAGGTGAGAAAGACCCTTAAAAATCTCAGAGAGGAGAGGCCTACTCCGGTTCCACAGTGATAAATTACACAGTGAACAACCTCAGAATTACGTGAGTAATTCATATCTTATCTTATGTAGCCTTCTCGATGAGCAGGGAATAACTGTTGGTCTTCCTATATGTCTATAACTAGATAGATAGACAGGTAGATAGATAGATAGCTGGATGGATGGATGGATGGATGGATGGATGGATAGATAGATAGATAGATAGATAGATAGATAGATAGATAGATAGATAGATAGATAGATAGATAGATAGATAGATAGATAGATAGATAGATAGATAGATAGATAAAGCGACAGGTGCGAAGGCCGTGCACAGTTGGAGTTCACTTCCAGGAGAGATTTGGGCAGTGTGCTTAGCCACAGGCTAGGACCTACACTCAACTCCCGCTGCTCACAGTCGGAGACCATGCACTCACAGCAGGATAGGCAGAGGACCTAGACTTGTGGTCAGGCCCTGCACAAAATCCCCACAGTTCATGGCTGAACATATCTACTGAACAATTTGGCAGTCCAATGTTCTACAACTTTCAGCCTCAATTCAAAGTAAAATGGTGCGCCTTCAAATGGGAAACCACCTGTGACAAATATTAGCCATGTAATGTATAAAATAGCTAGAGACGCACCCTGTGGGAGAATGAAATTAAGGAATTATTTTGTTTACACACACAAGACAAACAACACCTTTTCTTGTGTATGTAAAAAAAAATACTTAATTACACTCTCCCTGAGTGTATCTCAACCTATGGTATAGGTTTTATATTTTCATAAATATTTCAAAGGACATTTCACAACCTATTGCATTTTTTTCTGATAAAGGTAGAGGTAAGTGCCTTTCCAGGATGGGAATGGCCGTCATTTAGGAGTCACCAGGGGTTGCAGCTGTGACCCCTGGCATGTCCCTTGCGACACCCGGCACTGCCTTTGCAAACTCCGGCCTCAGGGGTGGCAAAATCAGTGTCAAGAACAACCAGGGAAGTCCCTATTGTCTGCCTGTTTATATTATACTAATAGTCAATAATATTTTATTATTCACTATTAGTGTAATAAAAAATGGATCACAGTTAAGACCCATGGTGGCAGCTCTGGTAAGTAAAAATGGTTTTAAATGTATGTTGCATGTGTGCCTGCGGTGATGGCATGTTTAAAGGCTAGAGAGTGTGCATATGTTTGAGAAAATGTTTCTGTAAGTGTAAGGATGTGTGTGTGAGTGAAAGTTAAAAAGGATCAAGTGACAGGTAATGGGAGAGATTATGTGAGATTGAAGCCCAAATGTACCATTCTTTGACGCAAGGAAATGCTGCACCAAAGTTGCTGCGCTGCCTTACGTCAAATGCAGAAGGGAAAATGTGCCATATCTAATAAGATATGGTGCATTTCTTCTCTCCCAGTGCGCAGGTGCACTTTTGGCAGCCACGCGTCAATGCACATACCCTTGTGCCAGAGTGCAAGGTGTGCATTCTCCGAAGCATAGGTTTTGGACTGGAAGGGGTCTCTTTCAGTACAAGTAGGATCGTTTAAGGTATTTTCCACTTTACATGTGAATACAGCACACACATGCAGAGTTGAAAAAACACATAGAAATGAAAAAATGCCTCCTCTTTGGCCTGCCTGGAGGAGGAATAAGATGTTAGTGAAAATTCCTGTCAACCTGTGTTTGTAGATGAGGATGTGGGTCAAAATTCATGGGTGGTTACATATGAGAACCACAATAATGCTTTCCCTGCAGGAGTGTCTTGAATCTGTCTTTTTGTAATACAGATTATCATTTAACTTCTCACATATTTAACAAGCATTTGCAATGCAATAGGTCTCGCATTTGCGAGAGTTTGAGCTATTGGCATTGTAAATGAAAATGCCTTTTATTTATGTGTTGGTTTTTAAAACATCAATAAAAGGAATTGTCATTTACAATGCCAATAGCTTAAACTCTCGCAAATGCGAGACCTATTGCATTGCAAATGCTTGTTTTTTTTGTTCATATCTATCTCTTTTGTGCTTTGAAATGCCGGACAATTCTCTAATAAACCCAGTCTGTAGATGTGAAGTGATGTGCACGTATGTTAACATGTGATACTTATTACATGTGTGTATTTTCCGTGCGCGCTCTTCTTGGTCGAGTGTAAGACCTTGAGTTTTCAGTGCCTTTCACCTTAATATTTAAGATTTGGTTAATCGGCCGGATGTGCCCGCAGCGACGGCACGTATAGGGCGTTTTACGGGGCGGTGATGTGGGGCAGAGGAGGGGCAGGGTGGGGGGTTGCAAAATGCGGCATACGGCCGATTGCAGGTAAGTTACGAAAAAAATAGAAAAAACAAATTTCGTTGCGCACGCAGCATCGCCAAATGCGATGAAGCGCGCGCAACAAAATGCGTTTTCTAAACGGAACTGAATGTCTGTGATGATCTAAGGAAATGAGCTATCGATGACAGCTTAGGGCACGGGCACTTGCAAACATTTTCTGTGCTGTGACTAAGAGCTACATCGAGGCCAGGAGGGTGGTCGGCGAGGGGTGTAAGGTGGGCATAGGGAAAGTGAAGCATGTACATGGTGTGAACAGTGCGTTGTGGAGTTACTTTGAGGGTTTCAATCCATGGTGTCCTTTAAATTATGCAATTAGTCTCCACGGTAGTCATTGAATTGACATTGAATTGACAGTACTGTACTGTATCGGAGTCATGGACTACCTACTGCACCCTGTAGTAAGCAGTCTCTGCTTTCTATCCCTACCTTTGGCAACTCAAGTCTAACAAGAAAGAGAGTAAACAAGCGGCCGTGCAGCCGCAAAAGTGAAAGTGATCGCGATCAAACATCAAAGCGGCCGTGAAAGTAATCGCGCACATGCACTGTGGCTCTAGGCTGGCCTGGTAGCACTTTTTGGAGCCCTCTCAATAAGTCTCGCCAGACCAGCGCATGCGCTGGGTCAGGCGAGACCTAAAAAAGGAAATGCTACCAATGTGTGGACTGGTGAAATTCTGACAGTATATACTGAAAATAAATATTGATTGAATAAATCAACACAAAGAGTGAGGTTTGGGAGGATTCACGATGCTAGAAACCTACGAAGATGGGACTGCGTACAATTGGTCTTCATCAGTTGCCAACTTACAATATGTAATTTGTTTCTCTGTTTGTGATAAATGCATAATGAGGTGGTATTCTTGGGCAGTAGTTAAAACAGAAGGGCTCAGAGGAGAAAACTGTTCTAGCTCATGGAGTGTAGGAGTGCAAAGGAACAAGGACTTTCTATAGCCAGACAACATTATGTCATGTCTACAGGGAGGAGAGGGCGTGCGGGAGAAGGAACAGCCTGTTGGTGAAGTTGAAACAGCATAGCTCAGCGACTGATGTCACACTGGCAGTACTAACATCCTGCTGTCCACACCGCACATAAGAGAACTGGTCTGATTGGTCAGTGGCATCCCTTGGTAAAGATCTGTTTCCTGGCTTTCAGAAGCACCACAACACAACATTGCTGTACTAGGATAAGGTGACCAGATGACTCCATTATCATCACAGACATCCTTTTAGAGTCCCGGGCTTTCATTTAACAACCCAATGCACTATGGAAATTGGAGTTCTTGCTCATTTCGCTAGCACTGACTAAGTGACAGATTTACTTGCAACGCAGTGCAGTAAGGCAAGTTGTTGCACTGCGTTATACGAAAGGGAGACAGCTGAAAAGCGTCATATCTACTAAGATATGGCGCTCTTTAGCTCTCTTTCTGCGCTGGCGCACTTGAGCTTGCCTAGCGCCAACAGAGGCACCCTGCATGATGGTGCTATTGACAGGATTGTTTTTGTGCAAGAAGGAACACCTTCCTGCACAAAAACAATTCTTAAAAATAATTCCTAGAGGAAGTAACAAGGAGAAATAAACGTATTTCTTCTTGTCATGCCTCACTGGGGAAGGCATAGCATTTTGACACATTCCAAGGCTTACTAGCGTAAATCTGAGAATACAATAAAATCCATGGGTGCATGCATGGGAATAACCAGGGCTTTCAGTGCAATGAAAAAACTGGGGGGTCTCTCAAGGGGGCGTGGCCAATGTAAATAAGGGTGTGGCTTAAAACACGTAAGCTGAACATTTGTGCTTAGCATAGTGAGCCGCCCGACTTGTATTTGGCTGTTCCTGTCATTGCATACAAATATATGATACAGCAAAGTAACATCATACCTACAAGTCAGGACTATTGGCTTTGTCAATGGTTGTTAGTTGTATAAGCTAAATAAGCAGCAACTATGGCTTGTATTTAATATTGAAAAAGCTTCCACCACGACAATGTTGCTGCTCCTGAGTTTAAAAAAGAGCATGAAAATCCAGAGAGAAATGACTCTTTTGAAAGGATTTCCCTTCCCCTATAACGCTCACCTGGCATGACGTCATGCCGTAACTTCTCCACTAGTGAGAAGTGAGCACTGTGAGCACATGCACATCGATGTGCCTGCTGTCACCAGGGCCGGCTTTAGGGCAGTGCGACCGGTGCGGCCGCACGGGGTGCTGACCTGTAGAGGGGGCGCTGACCTCAGGGGGGGGGGGGGCACTGTGTTTAGCAATAACTTATTATTGGAGAGATGAGGGGCACTTTTGCCCTGTGGTAGTGAGAGAATCCGAAGCCCTGGCTGTCACTGCAGTCTGGAAAAAACGGACCGCCTATGCCAGGGCACAAAACAGAGCCCGATAGAGACCCGTTTCAAGGCCCCCTTTAAAAACCTGCTGTTGCTAAGCACCGGTGAGACCCGGCCCACTTTAAAGCCCTGGGAATAACCATTCTCTGTCCCTGGAACGTCTTCTCAAAGTAAGGGAACGTAAGGCAGCGTTTTGGGCTGTGTTGCATTACTTTGTATTTACAATGGTGGACTCAAATGAAAATGTATGTGCATCGGGTAATCTGTCCATGGAGGCAAAAATCCAGCTTGGAATAGACAGATTAAGGTGGTTTGCAATATATTAGTGCGCAAAAAACAGATTTTTCCTGAATTCCTTCTCTAATATGCCCAACGGATCTCTCTCATGTCAAAAGCGTTACTTCCCAAAACTTGTTCAGCCAATAGCAGTGAGCATACTGGAAATTGTAGTTTCACTTTTCCAAATATTACTATGCGGCTCCGTTTGCTGCTGCTGCTGACGGAAGAGCCAGGCGTGCTCATAAAGAACAGTGAACCCGGGTCTCAGCCGGCCTTGGATGGGCGGGGCTATTGGCAGGCCGGTGTACAGTGGTTTTAGACATATTGGCTCTATTTAGGCTTGTTTAGGAAACACATTCTTCACACAGTACAACGCACCTGTCTCTTGGGTGGCAAAACATTTTGCCTCCAAAAATAGCCTTTTAGACAGGTCTTTTCTTTCAACAGCGCGGTAAACCATGTGAAGTCAGGATCTCTGCCTGGCCGGTGCACTTTAAAGGAAAAAAACTCAACTGAACTCCAGTCAAGAGATTCCCCACACACACACACACACTTGCTTTATTTCCCGAAATGAGAAACACATTTCCAGCCTCTTTTATTTTCTTTGCCCTGACCCGCTGAGAAGCCTGCATAATCTTCGCCGTCAGTTTCAGATGACACGTGTCTGGGGACCGGGTCTGGAGCCCAGCTCTCGCGCGCGCCTCGGGGATCTGTCCCACGTCTTTATGAGAAAGAGGGACAAACCCTTCTGCTGCTGGCATTTTTTTTTTTTTTTTGCTGGAGTCTGCTCGATGCTCGCGGGGGAAAAAAAATAGCAACGTAGAGTCTAGACAGGCGAGATTGGGTTGAAATCTGGAAGTGATTCCGCGGGGCTGCGGCACATGGATGGTTGTCCCGCTGCCGCGCGGCGTCGCGTTACGAGGCCTAATTACACACAAGCAATGCATACGTCACGTTCTTTAAATGTTGAAGGCGATTTTCCGATAGCGTGTGTGAACCTGAGTGAAGGTGCCAGTTTAGGAGAAGAAAAGCACCCCCCCAACTCCGGACGGATGCTCTTGTTCAAAGTCAACTGCTTTCTATTCCCACGACCTGCGTTTTTACCTCCTAAAGCGTCACCAGAATAAAAAAAAAAAATTGCAGATTTATATATAGCGCAAACCTGAGTGGAAGGTATTGGAGCGCTTTACATGCGCATCAGTTACATTACGTCAAGGACACATTAATTTTTTGGGGAAGCACGAGGAGATTGTGGTGTTCCCAGAATCACAGAATGTGGAGCGGACCCGAGGCTCGAACCTTGGTTTTCCAGCTCCAAAGTCGGCAGTCTAGCCCTGAGACCACATCCTCTCCTATATAGCTCCACTCACACCTGCCAAAGGAGACACCTTCAAGCAGTCCTGATAGTTTAGCATTTTGCATCCTTGGAGTTTTGTGGCCATACCTGAAATGCAATATGCTGTTTTGTAAAAAGCCAGGAATATCAGAAGCTGTGAATGTCCTAATAATCTTCATGTGCTGTGTACAGGCTTGAGCCTTTCAGAAGTTTATCTTCTCTAGGACCAGATGTTCGTAGAAAGCATTTTAAGGGTCGCAAACATTCAAATCTGGCTTTTTTGTAATGTACTAATCCATTTTAGGAGTAGGCAATGTTTTCTGATTAATACTAAAATGGGATTCCAAATGGACGCCGATTCAATTTCTGGAAGAGGCGTGTTGTAAGCATTCCTTTCAAATACAGAATCGGTATTTATGTAATAATGATTACTGGCCGAAATCTTGCCACAATATATTGATATTTTATCTGCACCTCACAGGAGGTGGTCATGTATTCGCTAAAGGGAAGGGCTCCCCTTGGGGCTCCTTCCCATTTCTGCATGCGAAAACAAAGTTTATTGAAGAGTAGGCAGCGGTCTAGGGGACCACTGCCAATTCTCAAACAAACAAACTTTTCTTTCTAAGCACAGTCCCGTTTCCTTTAAGAAAAACATGCTGCATTAAAAAAAGTTTTGCTTTGTTAAAACGCAATCACAGACATGGTGGTCTGCTGACCCCAAAGGTCATCATCCCAGGGATTTTCCTTAATGGTAGTGGGTCACAGTTTGCGACCTACCTCGTTAATATTCTTGAGGTGGGTCAGAATCCGATCCTCTAGGATCAGATTATATAGTATTAGTGCATAGGTCAGTTGTTAAAAATTTCTACTGGTCACAAAATACTTGTTGAAATGTGTGACCAGTATTTTGCGACCAGATATTGGTACATCTGGACCGGAGTTTTGCAGATACAACTAATTCAAACGCATTATGAAAATAAACTCCCTTTCCTGGCGTTTCAGGAACCACATGGGCATCATGGGGAAAAATAACTCAAATTACCTTAGTTATATTCTGCCAGGAAATTCCATTCATGGTACAGGTACCTTTATAGACAAACCTGAAACACTTGCGATTGTTTGTCAGTAATAGCACAAGTTGCATAACTTCGCATTATAAATAAAAATCAGCAGCATGAAAGCAAAACGAATGAGGCACCAGTGATCATTCCACTGATAATTCAGGATTGGCACACGTTTCCAGAATACGTAATTGTATGCACAGTGAGTGCTTGCTGGGGTGAACAAAGGTTATTTCTTTGTACAATTTCAGAGTGGAGTGCTGATACAATAATTGTAAGTGTGCACTATAAGAAAACCTGCGGTACTATCAGTGCTTAATTTGTGAATGAAAGAGGGCCGGTGCCCAAAGCTCTGCTCTGAAACATGCCGCCGGTTCAATTAAATGTGCACACACAGAATATCAGGCTGCAGAGTCCTAAATCTACCTCAGGCAACTTTTTTACTTACAGACACTCTGGAAAAGGCGAGGGCTGACTAGACCGTGCCACCATTATGGCGGTCACACCAGTCCCCGGCCACCAGAAGGGGGAGGGAGGCCGCGTCAGCAAGTGACGCGGCACTCCCCCCCCTGCATCGACCAATGAGCGAGGCGGCTTTTGTGCGCTGGAAGCACTCCAGTGCTTCCGGCGCAGAAACGTCCAGCTTGAGCCCAGGCTGACCGGTCTCAGCCAGTCAGCCTGGGTGGCCTCTTTAAAAGGAGGTGGTGGGGAGCAGAACAGTCTCTTGTTCTTGCTCCCCACAGACAGGGTTCACCGGGCCGGATGCGGGCCCGTAACGTCTTCTTTCTTTTGTTTCCTTAGGTTACGTCGGTAGGCGGAAGGAGGAAAGTCCGAGGGGAGGTCTTATCTGCCGAGATCGACAGCGTGAAGATCCGGCGAAGGTTTCGGGACGTTCGCCAAGCCGCCACTCGCCAGCATACCTCTCACGGCGGAGCACCCGGGTTTGCAGGCAGGTCTGTTTTGTAAGAGTGCGGTAAGCGCGGCGGTTCACGGGGGTGTCGGTCATCGCTGCAAGGCACCCTTGAGCCAGTTTGTTTTTAAAGATACCGAAGAGTGCGGTAAGCGCGGCGGTTCACGGGGGGTGTCGGTCATTGCTGCAAGGCACCCTTGAGCCAGTTTGTTTTTAAAGATTCCGAGCAGTGTACTTAGCACGGTAGACAGCGCGTCGACCACACAGCTTGAAGGTCCTGAGTTCGTTTCATGTAGCGGGAGGCCACATTGAGCTCACGAGCAATATCGGGCTTTGCATGAAATACGAACGTTGAACATACGTCTTGTCTTCGAGCCGGTAGAGGGGGGCATGCTGTGTGTGCTCCTCCCAAACAGACCGGAGCCGCGCTCAGCGTTAGGTTGATACAATACAGTATTTAAGTAAAATCCTGGTAAAAAGTGATTCTGGTCTAATGGTTAAGGTCTTAGACTCGTACTCTGAAGGTTAGGTGTTCAATCCCTGATCTTGCAATGTTACTGTGTGCTCAGTCTAAAGTGTAGGCAATGGTATTTCCTTCAGTAAGGTTGAGAGATGTTTAAAAGGCGTCTGTTTTCCAAGTGGCGTTCTCTTTAATATTTCTTTGTAAAAACGTTAAACAACCTATATACAGCAGGTGTACTTCCTTAGCTCTCACGGTTGATCAGAGGCACTGTCGTTCTCAGTCACCTTGTATCCCAGATTAAAAGGGGGGGCAGAGGTAATGCATTCAGTAAGAGAGGGACTCACTCTGAGGCAGTTAATCCCTTAAATTTCAAGGCACTGTTACTCAGTGTGAAAGGTGGGCAGTAGGATTGTCTGCTGGGAAGAAAAAATTTAATATTTTGTGATTACCATTTGCCAGTTTACTAGGTAACGTGCGCACTCTTAGAGTTGCTTGGGGTCTGAGACGCAGTAAATAGGAGCGCGTTAAGTGGAGTGTGAACACTAGTGGTAGGTTAACAAACTGGTAGGATTTCGCGCAGCGCAACTGGCTTTATTTGTGTTTCCACAGCCCCAGCATTACGGGGAGCACAAGACGGTGCCAAGTTCCAACAAACTCGCTGGTGGTAATTGGAGGGACACACTTGGGCAGCACCGGCTAGCCAGCATCTCATCGCTTCTGGGAGCCACAGAGGGTTTGAGCGGGCAGCTCACCTGAGCCTACTGGGTTAGCCAGTAGGTCGTGGCTCTGGTTGCGTGGGTGCAAAGGTTGGCTGGTGGCTGCTGCTTCCACAGGTAAGGGGTGACACAGTCACTTATCTGGGGGTACGGTTACGCGTGCAGGCAGGTCCCATATAAGTTTTACATCTGTTAGCCATGGCCCCTCCGGTCCGGCGGCACGAGAAGCGATCGCGCACGGCCGTCCTGCTGGAGGCTTTAATGCAGCAAGTCCACGTCATGGGGGAGAATCTCAACAGGTTGCAAGATAAGATGGAAGGGCCTGAGGTGCCAGAAGGGAGGGGTAGGTGGCCCGTTGTCCCACCAAGACACTACTCCCCGCCACCGCCAAAGAGGTACAGCCACAAGCCATGTGAGAGAGGGGCAGCAGTGCCACCAAGAAGTGAGCCTGCACCCGCGACAAGCCCCCAGAGTGAGGGGGGCGCAGGTGACCCAGTCCCACCAGCGGACACGCCGGGCCCAATGGGCGAAGGGGGCCCAAGTGATGCTGTGCCTGTGGGACCCATTGTTGACCCCGCTCTTCCCCCGGGGGATGGGACTGGCGGAGAAAACCCGGCAAAGCCAGACATAGCCGCCAACTTGGCAGTAGTCCTGCCCTGGCTGGAGATGGTAGGGAACTGGTCTCACGCCGCAGGGGCGACAACGGGCGGGGGGATGCCACTGAAAGGGCAAAGACATCGATGGCTGAACTAGGAAAGGGGCGGCCAAGCGAGGTGCTGGCAGTTCCGGCAGGGGGTGCAACACCCGTTGCCACAGCACCAGTCCCCGGTGGCGAAGGTGTCCGGGAGATAAGCAGCGACGCGAAGAATACAGACGCGGGTAAGACGGCTGATGCAGCAGCACCAGCAGGTACGAGGGCAACACTACCTCCACTAGGTTTGGGGGAGATGCGCTCTGGAAGGGAACAGTTGGGCGGCATCTGTCAAAGGAGACTAAGGAAAGGATCTGGAAGGGGGAATACGTTAGCATGTTTTCCCTCTTGATTGATGAGGCAGACAGAGAAGAGGCGAAAAAGAACAAGGAATGGACACACTACAAAGAATGGTCCAATATAGTCCTGAAATACAGATTTGAAGAGAATTTGGCCAATTGGATACAGGGTTTCACTATATTCATGGCTGTCATGTTAGAGCGTTTCCCAGAGGTTGGGTCTGAGATGGCATGCTATCAGAATAGGATCACAGTCGCCCATGCTACACAAGGTGGGGATGGGTGGAAAGAGTATGACAAGGAGTTTAGAAGGGCAAAAGCGCAGGATCCAACCCTAAGATGGAGCCAGACGGACATGTTTATTCATCTGAGACATTTGGTTCAGGGAACAGCTGATAATGGGCGGGTTGCAGGTACCTGACGCAGTGCGGTCTCAGCCCTTTAAGACAGACCCCACCGGTAACACAGGGGGGTTCACGGGGAAGGCAGGGAGCAATGGAAAAAAAGGCGTCTGTTTTGACTTTAACAAAAGGACCTGCAGTAGAGCACCAGGCACATGTAGGTTCAAACATTCCTGTGGTTACTGTGGTAATGCATCCCATCCAGAGTCCAGGTGTCACAAAAAGTCCTGGGGCAAAGGGGGAAAGAAACAAAAATAGCAGCCTCCTACTAGGGAAGGCTAGTTCTCCTGTTAACATTAGCACTATGATACCTTGGTTAGAGTCTTACAATTGCCCCGAGGCAGCCAGGACGATCAGGGAGGGGTTTGGTGAAGGTTTTAGGATACCAGCCCAGGGTTACAACGGGGTGGCGCACTGCCGGAACCAGCTGTCAGTTAGGTCCAATGTAGACATAGCAACAGCTAAAATCCTTAAGGAAGTGAGCCTGGGTAGGGTGGCGGGGCCTTTTAGATGACGTCCCAATGAAGGGTTTTGTGTGTTCCCCTCTAGGGGTAGTACCTAAGAAAGCGCCAGGCGAATTCAGATTGATTCACAATCTTTCTGCACCAAGGGGCAGTTCAGTGAACGATGCCATCTCTGACACAATTTGTAGCGTGAAATATGCATCTTTTGACCAAGCGGTAGACATGCTTAGGTCTTTGGGTCAGGGGGCTTTGCTGGCAAAGGCCGACATTGAGTCTGCATTTAGATTTCTACCAGTGCACCCGGCAGATTTTCACTCACTGGGTTTCCAGTTCCAGGGGAAGTATTATGTCGACAAATGCATGCCAATGGGTTGCTCAGTGTCCTGCGCCTACTTTGAGAAATTTAGCTCACTTTTGGAATGGGCATTCAGGAGGGTGTCAGGGCATCGCTGGGTGTTGCATTACCTGGATGATTTTCTGTTTCTGGGGGCGCCACAATCTGGGAAATGCAGGTCAGCATTGTCAAAATTCTGTGCATTGATGCAGGAGTTCGGTGTGCCCCTGGCGCCTGGCAGGACAGTGGGCCCAAGCACAACAATCGAATTCTTGGGGATTGAACTAGATTCTGTCCAAGGAGTCTTGAGGTTACCCGCTGACAAAGTCAAAGATTTCGGGGCGGCTTTGCAACACTGCCTCAAGAAAGAGAAAGTTACATTGCACCAGCTACAGCAGGTGGTAAGACAATTGAATTTCGCACTACGCATAATCCCAATGGCGCGCCCTTTCTCTCGCTCTATCGCGCATGCAATGGCAGGCCTCAGGGAGAAGCATCACCACACCAGGCTGTCCGGCGAGGTCAGGCAGGACATGTTGATTTGGAAGGCATTTTTGCGCGACTTCAATGGAAAAGTGGTGTGGCCCAGCCCACCTAAGTCCAGCCCGGAGCTGGGCCTCATGACTGACGCTGCCGGTAGCAAGGGTTTCGGGGCCATCCTGGGGCACGAATGGGTAGCTCAGCGTTGGCCAGACTGGTGGAGGGAATCTGGAATCACCGCTAACATAAGTTTCTTAGAGCTTTTTCCAATTCTAGTGGCACTGACTGTGTGGGCGGAGGGTTTAAAAAATCAGTCTGTAATATTCTGGTCCGACAACATGGCAGTAGTAGACTGCGTAAATAGCCAAACAGCTAAATGTAGCATGATGCTGCGTTTGTTGAAGGAGATTGTGTTGCAGTGCATGAAATTGAATGTCCTTTTTAAAGCTAAACACGTGCCAGGTATTCTGAACCACATGGCTGACGCAATGTCTGGTTTTAAAATGCAGGCATTCAGGTCACATATTCCAGAGGCAGCAGTGCACCCATCACCTTTCCCAGAACAGCTCTGGCAGCTTGGTGCCCCCGAGTATCGAACCTCGTGGCAGCGAGCCTAGCACCCAGAACCAGGAGTGCCTACGAAGGGGCGTTTGGGTCTTTTTGCTTGTTCTTGGGGGAACAGTGGGAGCACAAATGGCATGATCATGAGTCAGTAGTTGAATACCTGGTGTTCATGAGGGAGCAGGGGCGCAGGGTAGCAGGGGCAAGAAGGCATATCTCAGCCATATCATTTTTTGCAAAGATGAAAGGAAAGGGGGATCCCACAAAGAACTTCATAGTACACCAGGCGCATTAAGGATGGCAACGCTTGCAGGGAGGGCAGCCGGATGTCAGAAGGCCCATAGGTTTAGACAACACTAGGGAAGCTATTGGGGGCTCTGCCACGGGTTTGCACTTCCCCAGGCGAAGTGATCTTGTTTCAAGCAGCATTCTGCCTTGCATTTTACGGCGCTTTTAGGGTAGGCGAGCTAGTCACAAAGAATAAGGAAGATTGGCTGGGGGGCCTGCAAATGGGACACGTTAGCATAAAGAAGGATTCAGTGCTGATTTCCATCCTGAAATCAAAAACCGATCAAGAGTGTAAGGGAGAGAGCATAGTATTACACAGGGCAGGGAACACGCCATGCTGCCCTGTCTACAGGCTTGAGATTTTTATGGCCCAATGGGCACGAGCTATGGGAGGGCCTCTCCTGATACATGGGGACGGGACACCACTCACGGTGTTTCAGTTCAGGAAAGTCATGCTCCTGGCATTGAAGAGTGCCGGGCTAGACCCTGCCGACTTCGCGACTCATTCATTCAGGATAGGAGCAGCCACCGAGGCAGCAGCAAGAGGGCTGGGGGACGAGCGCCTCAAAAGGATCGGTAGGTGGTCCTCTAACTGTTACAAGAGATATGTGTGGCTGCACATGCTCTAATACGGTGTGACTGTCCAACTTTTAGGTGTACAATGTTTTTTTTTCCCCTTTCTCCCTGTTACTCAGGGAAAGGGGTTTTCAATGCCACTATCTGATAGGCGCTAGATGCAGTTTTGTGGAATTTGTGTGTTGCATGCCAGCATGGCAAGGCACTTACCTTTACCCCTTTTGTTTCAACGTCATTCGCAGTTTCTTCATCCTGTGACTCAGGAGAGAAGCCTGGACTCATTCGCACTCAGAACGCAAGAGCAAGCAGAAGAACGGCGGGCGCTGAATTTCAGGCAAACAACAAACATGGTGGCGCAAGTTCACTCTTTGCACCAGGAAGGTCAACATGTTTGGATGATAGGGCACTCATATGTTATTTCTTTTCAGGAGCTAGCAAGACTAGGGCCACTCAGCTAGGGATAAGCTTATCCTTTATCGGTCAGGGTGGCTTGTGCGTAGGTCAATTTAGGGAGTTGGTGAACCGAGCTTTGAAAACAAGTACAGGACCACCGGCAATCTGGATCCTGCACCTGGGGGGTAATGACTTGGCCCGATTGGGCAGGAGAGTACTAGTGGAGGATCTCCTCACAGAAGTTGGGTGGCTTGCAAGGCAGTGTCCCCAGTCGATAATAGCGTGGTCACACATGATTCCCAGGTCGCAATGGAGGGGGGGCGAGTCAGTTAGAGCGTTGAATTATGCGGCGAAGCGGATCAACAACAAATTTGATAAGTTATTTAGGCCCCCTAGATTAGGGTCCATAGGACACAGATACATCAAGGGGGAACAGTTTTTTCTGCAGGACGGGGTGCACCTCTCACATAAAGGGAATCAGGCTTTCATGGAGGACATCCTAGCTTGGGTGAAGAGTGTAAGGCACAGTACATGACCTTCCTAGGGAGTGAGGGGGAGACCAGGTAGTCGAGCAACTACGCTGGTCTGTGGCGGTAAGGTCATGATTGGTAAGCATAGTCTTCGGTCCTTAGCGGTCAGCACCATGTAACTCCAGGGGGTAGTGACAGCCGGTAGGTAGGCTGTCGGAGTGCGGGGGCCGGGGGAGTCATCCTTCCCAGTGGGCCTGGGGCCACCCCCGCATGCGCATCAAGGCGCCATTATGCAGAAGTCTGCAGCCCCCCCCCCGTAATGGAGTGTAAGGCACAGTCGTTGGGGGGGGGGGGCCGGGGGAAAGTATCCATCCGATAAGCTGTAACCCCCTGCGCAACCTTATTAGTACACGGGGACCGGGGGAGCTGCCAGTCATTGACTTTGCCGTAGGCTCATCGATGGGACACGCAGAAAGTAAATACATGCATTGATAGATTTACGGTAGGAGTGTCTTGTGTATTAGACTGTGTTAAGGTTAGCCGTGGAATATCTGACTATCAAAATGTATCCGTACTTTCTGCGTAAAGTTTCTGTATATAATGTTTTAATTTGTTTGTTAATGTTAATAAATATGGCCGGGGGGTTACTCCCCCCTAATCCAAAAATTAAAACTATCTGTGTGGTCTCCAAATGGTTATGCTGGAGGGGAGGGAAATGCCATCCATAACCCCAGGGTCTGTAGTTAGAGTAGGGGACATGTGTAAGTACCAGACCATATGGAAAAGGCGAGTGCTGACTAGACCATGCCGCCATTATGGCGGTCGCACCAGTCCCTGGCCACCAGAAGGGGGAGGGAGGCCACGTCAGCAAGTGATGCGGCACTTCCCCCCCGTATCGACCAATGAGCGAGGCGGCTTTTGTGCGCCGGAAGCACTCCGGTGCTTCCGGCGCAGAAACGTCCAGCTTGCGTCCAGCTCTGGCCCCTCTTCACTCTTGCAGGTTCCTGCTTTCTCTTTTTGTGATGTTTTTTCTGTCTTCTTCTTCCTTCGTCTTTTCCGTTTGTGTGTTTTTCACTCGTTCTCAGTAAATGCCTGATGCAGAAAAACCAGTGCCGGTCCCAAGTAATAAGTGGTGGTGCCCCTACTGCCAAATGCCGACTCAAATCAAGAACTGTGTAATATATGTAATGCATATTTGCTTGAAGATAATGTGAACGAAAAATGGTGAAATATTACTTGCAAACAATAGCATGGTTTTATTGACATGTTTGCATAATATGTACACATGGTCCTGAGTATTGTACATGTCTATCATCCTCTGCAAGTGATCTTTGTTTTTACCACATGTACTTAATTCTATGGGCAGGGCCATTTGAATTATGCAGCAGGAGAGGGTCAAATTATACGGAAGGTTTAATTAAATGATGTGGAAAGCAAAAGAAAATTATGTGGATTACTGCGGCCTATTTTCTGATCGTATTACTTCACTATGTTCTCATTTTTGCTCTTGTTAACACTGTCTGGGCATAAGTTGCACCTCATTAGTACCAGTTTACATCAAAACATAGCATAATTCCAGCAACATTGTCTATGGCTATGATAAGGTGGTTAAGTGCCAGGCTTGGAAACTCACACAATGCCACAGTGTGTGACACAATATTGGCTCCCTTCACACTGTCTCCCGGTGAAGAGTTGCTGTCACACAGTGACAGGCAAGGCAAACATGAAACCCCTGCAATCACTGGGTTTTCCAGCTCATACCTGGAGGCTGGAAGCAGCTGATGTCCTTTAACCCCTTCGCCGCGGCAGGAATTCCGCCGCGGCGCTGGGGGGGGGTTTGGGGGCAGTTGCGGTGGCGCTGTGCTCGTGATGGAACCACTCCGTCACGAGTCACGGGTGAGCTGTGCTCATGACGGAGTGGTTCCGTCACGTCTCCGCCCACTGCGCTAATCGCCCGCACAGGCGGGGAATTAGCGCCGCGTGGGCGGAGCGGCCGCCAACGGCCGCAGCATGACGGAACCACTCCGTCATGAGCACAGCGCACCCGTGGCTCATGACGGAGTGGTTCCGTCATGAGCACGGAAAGGGCTAAGCAGGGGTGGCGGGTGAAGTTTGAAAGTGGTGAGGCATAAAATGAAACCACCAATTTTCCATTGATGAGTGAGCACGATTTTTTCCAAGTACGGAAAGGTTAAGAATGCATGTGCAGGCTGCAGCCTTTGTGAAAAGAAAAGCTAGATCTTGCAGCGAAACATGACTTGGCTCCTAATGATAAACGGTTGCTTTTGTGTAATTATGCACAGGTCTAGGAAAATTATCTGAAATTACAAATAATTAGGCAAAATGCAAATCCAGCATTTTGCGCGATATGCATTTGTGTCCATTTAGGATGCGATGACACTTTTCAATCCAAAAAAAGAGAGCTCTAAAATCAGAAGTGCCGTGAACAACAGCAGCTTGTGTTCTGGTAGTTCACATTGTTTCTGTGTTAAATTTTACAGTGAATGCGATATAATTATGCAGCGTAATTGAACTTTTGCCTGGTGTAGTCTAAAATCATTTGTTTTAATAAACGGAAGAGAATACGTCAAAGACGTTGATGGCTAAGTGTCCTTTTTTATGACATGCTTTTTGGGTTTGTCAACACATCCAGAGGAACAAGGATACAGGACAAAGAATAGGGTTTTAAAATGGGGGCTGCCCCGTTTTAAAATTATACTAAAAGTGAACATCATTGTGCACTACATGTGTGACATGTTTTGTGGTATTCTTGTCTGTGGCTCTACAGAGAGATGTAGTGAAAGACCAGAGACTAAAGGGGAGGGATCTAGTGGGAAAGACGTCCCCAAGCCTTTTATATATTACAAAAACAGTTCTCATACTTCTTGAACAACCCTTCCTGGTCGATTAATGACAACCTTGCTGTGCCTCTGGATGCAATATTCTTGATAGGCAGGGTATAGCAATTGAGTTCTGAAGTCCTTCCTTCTAATGGAAAAAAAAGCTTTGCCCTAGCACTGTGTGATTGTGAGTTTCTAAAAATATATATGTTGAAAGTTCTCATTTTATCTTATCAGATAGATTTTGCAAGCCATTACCGTACATGAGGAAAGCTGCAGTAAAAGGTTTAACGATTTACAAGCTCAGGCATCTGATAGCTGGGCTAGCTGTCATCTTGCACAGATATAACACTCTCAGCTTGTGCTGATCTCATATACTGCCTCATTGTTATGAAAGATTAAAAACACCAGATCAAACAACTAAAATGTCCATGATCACACCATGTTGGGAACTCCTCACTTGAAGTCCAACGCCTCAGTGGCATGTCCGCTCTCCAACCCACCCGTTCTCTGATACTGCATTAGGGGTTTTAGAGTTCATCTGGGTGTTCATTTTGATTTCTTAGATAATAGTTTGGACTTCACATGGTAGGTGAATTCAGAGCAGCCTATGACACAGCAACACAGGCCGTGCACAACCTACCAACGTTCATTCACTGAGGCTCACTCCCCTCCCCATGAAAATGGAAGAGGAGAGAAATGACACTTCTACATCTCCACAGTTCTGACTCTGCACTTGCAATTCTAAAAGTAAATTGTTGGACAATTGCAGTCAGTGGGATGGAAGATTCCTCCATGCCCCTGCTTTGTCACATACTCTAAGTAGGAAACTGTAAGCTGTACACAGTACTGTTGCTTTAAATGGCCTCAGTATCTATGAGTCCGGGTCCGACTAGCTATAGTGCCTCACTTGCCCTCCTAACCTTACCAGAGAAACAAGTGAATTGGCACCCCAGAACACAACACTCTCGACCCTCTCAGGGATCGTGGTGATAGGACACACCCTTTTGCTCTGTCACTCGTACTTGTCCACAATAAAATAACCAGAAGACACGAAGGAAGTGTTGAATATTTATTTTAACTATTATGCTCTGAAATGCAGTATACGTGCCACAATTAGAAAACAAATGCATACGAAAAAAGTCTGTTAGCATGGTTAATAATCTACCGACAACCATAAAAGCCCTGTCATTTTACAGGGCAGAGGAACCTAAACCCCCTCCCTTGTTAATGAAGCTAAATGATTATATATCAAAGATCTCCGGGATTACTGGCAGACCCTGTTCCTTAGCATTCACAGATGGAAGTTCTCCATCTCAGCAGACGCAGCGCTCTTGTCTCAGAACTCTCTTTCCATGTGTGTGTTTTTGGCTCATGGACTCATCTATATGATAGGACATGTGTGCTCACAAATAACAGCTGCATTCTTGTGTTATGTCTAGGTGCTAGTGCCTGGCCAGAAAGGATAACAAGTGACGTTGTTGTTTGATCTTGTCTTTGGTGTTCAGACTAAATCCCAGGAAAAGAGCATAACACAAAAACATTTGCAGGTCCGTGTGAAAGTACAATGTGACACAAAAAGCCAGTGTGTTTACATAGTAACGTGAGAAATGGAAAATAAGGCCTACAACGTGCACAGTTAGGCTAACATAGGGAAAACAACAAAGGGCCAAGCAGAAAACAAACAACACTCTCCTTTTGACTGGACACTGATACAGGTACTAGATATAATTAATGTAATTTGAAAGTAAACATATTCATTGAATGACTAAAAACTATCATTAAAAAGAAGTCTCAATTTGGAAAAATAATTAAATTAAAGTGTTTCGGAGGAATCCATAACGTCACTTGCCATTTCATAGGCCAAAGACTCCGTGAAGGAATCAGACTCCGCACATGGTCAATGGCCCAAGTCACGAGCTCCAATGAACAAACATGCTCTCCGGTTTCAGCTGATGCTGAGACAATTACCGGGCAACCTGCGTCTGTGTCAACAGAGCCTGTATCTTGTGCTCCATGTGCAGATGCGTACAGCTTGTAGGCCAATGGCTCAAAACCCGCTTTGTGAAGAAGTCACAAGCCCAAAAGACAGTCCTGAAAATGGGTCACTAAGGGACTCATCAGCAGTCCAAAGTCCAAGGCAGCGGGTGGTTACAATTACAAGCATATGTCCAGTGCCCATTTGAAGGTACACCAGATGTAGTGAAACACGGGTTCCATGCAGGTAAACCAGGCAGGCCGAAATGTCAGACCAATCAAGATCCAGTCCTGTAGTAGAAGCATTCCCAAGATATGAAACATACGTTCACAGTAGTGTTGGAGAGATGCCAGACCCAGTGAGCCCACAAAAGAAGCATCCATTGCAGAGAAGCAGGAACAGGACGAGAATGCTGCAAATGAGGAATAACAGCAATGGGAATCCTCTGAATACACTAGAGAAAATGGAGTGGATAAAAGCCGGGATTCCTCCAAAGATGGTCTGAAAAGAACTAACGAGGCCGGAGCCCATAACCTTAAAATATGTGGGCAAGACCAGTCGTACTAGAGTCATTAAAGATTTGATGCACTAATTCTCCGAAATGCAGGAGAAGGTCACCATTTAACAATTACTGTATTTCACTAGAAGTTCTAGCCACCTTCATTTCGAAGGTCTCGCGAGCAGATGTGAGCTCCTTCTTGCTGAAACAATAATGCTTTAAGTTTGCTTAGTTTGTTGATACCTGCATTTAAAGTTGGAATGGAAGGCCACAATGAGCTATCTACGATCACATGTGGAGGGGAAAACAAAAAATGTTTGCAACAAGTGTCTAACTGAGAAACGGACAAAATAGTCTAGATTACTAAGCATGAGATAACTCCTGTTAGAAAGTACCGTAATGTAAGGGAGAATTGTGGGAACCAGGATTCCTTTTAAATAACAATCCAACTTGTGTTGCTCCGTAATATTAATAATAAAAAGATTTAAACCTAAATAACAAGCCAAATTGGGCGCTGAAGTATTGTATGTGCCGTAGATTTTAACGTTTTTACAAATGAGTGAATGTCCAACAGTACAGTCACATTCTTCATCAGTGATAAAAAAATCCTTGTCATTACATTCACAACAATAAGCAAAGGGGAGGGACCATAATTCATGTATGTAACTGCTACCTAGGGGTTTGTATCTACCTACAGGAAAATGGTTCATGCAAGCTATGAATCGAAATGTCGATATAGGCAGTGAAATAGTGAATGGGAGCTGTTCCAGTTTTTCCAAATGCAGCATTGTATAGGTCGCGTCTTTCATGACCATCAATTGTTGTTTACGTGTTAAATTAAAAGGCAGAAACAAATCACTGCAATTGAAGAAATGCCATTGAATGCGCCCATGTTTGAGTGTTTGAAGCGTCCAGCTAAACTGCATAATTGATCTAAGCTGACTTTGCCCATGACACAATGTTGACATGTCACTCTAGACAATATCAATAACAGACAACACAATATTATTCAAGTAATAAATACGAGATGGCAATGTATTAATACTATTATCAACAACAGCTAGCACTTTTTCTAATTTATCTTGCTCAATTTGTCTTAAGCGTGCAGCAACTTCGATTTGAGATAATTTCCGAATTTCATTAATAAACACACTACATGAAGTATCTCTGTCTGTTCCTGCAATCATTTATACTTCCCTACAGTAGCATAAATAAATCTTTTGGAACATGGGGATTTGGACCTAAAAGAAAATCAGATATATTCATGTCCTCGAACAGGAGAGAAAGATGTTGTTTTACTGCAGACAGTGTGGAATGTTCTATTGTTGACATAACTTTACAACTGAATAGGTGCTAACAATACCAGAATGTGTTGAGTGAGAGTATTGGAGATCAGGTCTACTTGACTTAAACACAGGCGTGGAATTAAGAAACCAAGCATGACAACCATTTATGTCCACTGGCCACAATAACCACCTACCAGGAATCGAAAACTAAGAATTAAATGTATAGTTGTGCACCATGCTATTTAATTGTTCTTCTGTGTAATTTGTAAAACCCTGCCAATTATCAAAGCGGAAAAATGAGGGAATGGTCAGGGCATTCATTTCTTTCATTTTAGCCAATCCCAGACAAGCAGTTTCCTGGATTGTTTCATTTCGGAAAATCGTCTGTGTGGGAATCAAACTGGCTCAGAACAAAGGTTTCAGTGCCCTCAAACTGACGGTCTTCGTCCCCCAATCGATTTCAATTTGATAGTGTCCTTCCAGTAATCATAGCCATTACGGGCCAACTGATTGATGAATGTGGCTGTATATATAAGTAAGGGTGGGCGGAGAGCTCCGCTCCGCCCGTGGAATGTGCGGAGTTTTGCCTACTCCGCACTCAGCGAAGTAGGCGAAGTAGGCAAAACAACGCACACTCCACGGCGGAGCTTAGTTGACCAGCCCCCACCTCCCACCTGCCCTATTAACAATTGTTAAACAAGGTTTAAAAAACGATATAAAGTAAATAAAATGCCTTACCTGAGCTGCGGCTTCTTCGGGCTGCCCTCTTCCTCCATCGCAACTTCTTGATGACAACTGCGAATGCACGGGTGCCCACGCATCCTCAGTTGTCATCAAGAAGTCGCGATGGAGGAAGAGGGCAGCCCAGGGATGCCGCAGCTCAGAAAAGGCATTTTTAATACTATATATTGTTTTTTTAGGCTTGCATAACAATTTTTAATAGGGCGGGTGGGAGGTGAGTGGCGCATCACAGAGTTATGCGGAGTGTGCGAAGTTTGTTTTAAACTCCGTGGTGCTCCGCATAGCCCCACTATGCCCAGGGTTAAATGTAAGCTTAGTTTCAGTAAGCATATATCTCCATGGGGGTGTTGAAGTCAGTTTAAAATAATATGATATGGTGTCCGATGTGTCATATCAAGTGAAATAAGTATATTTATCTTTATGGAACTTTCTGGAGGGGGAGTTGGAAAATGTTTCCATTGGGTAGAGTTAAAATGGGGACACTGTCTACCAGTTCTATGTAGGAAATGGTGTCTATAATGTTGGTAGCAGAACATCTCAGTATAATTGGCAGAGCCTCCCTGGGCCCGATGGAACCCATCCCGGGTGTTTGGCAGAGCGTCAGACTGGAGGATTGAGTCCAGGGCAGGGGTGGCCACCCTGAGCCCCGGTCGGAGCTCCTGGGCCAGGACTAGCATGGGAGGCCTTCCCGAGACCGCAGTAACCCGATCCAGGGGCTTGGCCATGCAGTGGGCCAGAAGACAGAGCCCAGGATGGGGCCACCCACCCCAGGGCCTGCCGGGGCCCTGTTGGAGCTTCTGAGCCAGGACAAGCAAGGGAAGCCACAATGGACCCCCGTCCCGGGTATTTGGCAGTGCGGCAGGCCGGAGGACAGAGCCCAGGGCTGGGGTGGCCGCCCTGGGAACTGGTGGGTCCCCCCATAGTGTAAAGCATGGTGTGCAACCATATGGCCAGGCTCAGATGACCCAGCGGCCTGGATGCTCAGAGCCCCAGCTGAGCCTCAGGCAAGGGGCTGCAAGGTGGGCCCTGACGGAACATGACTTGGGGCCGGCAGTTATCTTATCATGCAGGCGAAGTGGGGGAAGCCTCGCGGGCCTGATGATACCACATCCTGGGCCCTTGGCAGTGTGGCAGGCTGGAGGACAGAGCCCGGGGGCCCTTGGGCCCGGTCGGAGATCCTGACCCCGCCCCGCAGGTGAGGACTCATGTACCCGGAAAAATGATGATCACACTTGTTCTACCATTTTTGTTCTTCTAGATTTTAGACCCTATCTCAGCCAGCACCCAGGGAAACCTAGCCAACCTAGGGCTATCCAGGATGGGCTGATTTGTGTGGCTCTCACCACGTTTTATTACCCAGAATGCCTTGCAAACATCAAACAGATTTTCCTCACATTTCTGTGATGGAAGGTTCTGGAATCTGCAGGGAGCCACAAACTTACTTCCACCCAGCACTCCCCCAGGTCTCCTGATACAAATAGCAGGGGAAGCACTTCCCCTGCTCACAAGGCTGAATTTTTTTTTTTTAAATGATACCCCACAGCTGTATACAGCAGAGGGATTTCCTGGACGTGCACAGAGGACTTAACGGTTATGTCCTTGGCACAGATAGGGCTAGAAGAATGTGGGTTAAAAACAGCAACTATAATGTAACAAAAGCATCAAATACACCACAACAAGATGGATGCCAAATCCACATTTTGAAACAAGTTGGCGTACCATTTTGGGTTGAAGCCTGCGGGACAGTGCAGCTGTAATGTGCTAAAGACATCATGGGGAAATTCTGAAAGCTGATTTAAGAATGCATTCTACCCATTGCTAACCATTGGCCTTGTGGTTTGTAACTCACATTTGCTTGGTTTCTGTTTGCTGGCTTTATTTGTTTCAGCATGTCCTTGTCCGTCCCATGGAGCTAAGTCTGTTTACTATATTCTTCCACAAGTGTTCGCTTTCTGTAAATAGGTCTTTAAATTTTGTTCTTATCTTGCCACATTTGCTTAGCATTCAAAGACAGAATTCAAATGTCAGGCTCTGTCTTCCCTATGAAGCTTGATGTTTACTTTTATTTTTTTGAGTGGAAGGATTTATCTGACAATTTGGGGGTATGAAAGGAAAAGCCTTGTTCTAGCACACAACAAAATTTAAATATCTGTAAATGAACTGTGCAAATATTTCAGAATATATCAGAATTGGGAAAGCACAAACAAAGCACTTTTTTTTGTAATTCTGAAGTATGCTGGAAACAAATATTTTGATTCGATCAAAACAATTCAATACACTAGTTGATGTCATTTCCACACCTTAACGTTTGTGTGTGCTGTACAATTTTATCAGTAAAACTGTATGTCTGTGCAAATGTAATGGTAATTTCAGTTGAAATAATGTTGTCTGTAATGGCAGTGCACTACGACACGGTGCATACTGCGCACAACACCACTCTACTCCACTCTATGCCACTCTACGCCCTTCCACTCTGTGACACTCTACACCACTCCACTCATCTCTATGCCTTTCTACTCCACTCTACACTACCCTACTCCTCTCTACTCCACTCCACTCTACAACACACTACTCTGCTCCACTCTACCACACTCTATGACACTCCACTCTATGACACTCAGCTCTAATCCACTCTACAACACTCTACTCCACTTCACTTTAGGGCACTCTATGCCACTCCACTCTACAACACTCTATTCAAAGACACTCTATGTCTCTCTAGGACACTCAACTCTACTACACTCCAAGCCACTTTACTCCACTCTACTCCACTCTACGCTTAGCCACTCCATCTATGACAATTTACTCCACTCCATGCTACTCCACTCTATAGCACCATAATCCCCTCTATGCTACAACACTCCAGCCTATGACACTCCACTGCACTCCATTCTTCTCAACTCTGTGCCGCTCCATTCTGCGACATTCTACTCCACTCTATGCCACTCCACTCAACAACACTCTACGCCACTCTATGACACTCCACTCTACCCCAATCTACTCTGCGACTGTACTCCACTCTATGGCACTCCACTCTACGACACTCCACCCCATGTCACTCCACTCTGCCACTCAACTCTATGTCACTTTACTCCACTCTGAACCACCTCACTTTACTTCACCCAGACATGTTACTCCACTCCACGCTTCGCCACTCCACTCTATGACACTTTAGTATGCTATACAGCCCTCCGCTATATGCCCCTCAGCTCTACGACACTCTGCTCTATGACACTCCTCTCTGTGCCCCTCCACTCTATGCCCCTTTGCTCTATTACACTCCACTCTGTGCCATGCCACTCTATGACACTCCTTGCCCCCACTCTACAACACTCCACTCTACCACACTCTAATATATTTTAAGACATTCTACACCCCTTCACTCTGACACTTTACTCCACTCTACGACCCTCCATGCGACTCTGCGATCTAGCTCTATGCCACTCTACGACCCTTCACACCACTTTACAATCTTTCATGCCATTCTTCGCCACTCTACACCAATCAACTCTACGGCCCCTCCACTCTATGACCTGCCACTCTACGGCATTCCACGCCACTCTATGACCTTCCACTCCACTCTTTGCTACTCTACTCCACTCCATGGCACTCTACAACCCTCCACTCTGCAACTTTCCACTCTATAAAACCCGCCACTGTACAACACTCCACACCACTCTTGGACACTCTACACCACTCTACTCTATTCCACTCTATGCTTCTAAACCACACCACTCTACCCCACTCCATGATACTTTACTCCACTCTACAACACTTTACTCCACTCTATGCTATGCCACTCCACTCTGCGAAACTCCACTCTATGACACTCCACTCCACTCTACAATACTCCACTCTAGTCCACTCTACTTCACTCTGTGACTCTATATGACACTATGCCCCTCTACTCTACAACACTTTACTCTACTCCGCTCTATGCCCCTCCACTTATGCCCCTCCACACTATGCCACTCCACTCAGACACACTCTACGACACTACACAATACACTGCGCCATTCCACTCTATACCGTCCCAGTCAGGCTGACAAATACAAAAAGAACAATTGATGGACAGAATGCTGAACAATGTCATACATTCACACCAAGTATAGAGATTTGGGCCCAAATCCATAATTTTCTTGCTCACTATGCCATTCCAGTTTGGACCCAGCCATATGCAAATCAGCCTTGACCCTGCTCCCCATGAGAACAGTCCAGCCCGAACTGCCAAGCCAGGTTCAGTCCATCATCTTTTAGTGTTGGTCTAGTCACCCCAAGTGGGAAGGGTATGCCCAGACTTGGGTCCTGTGCTCACTATGCCACTAGATTCCAGCTGGCCTGGCTGATGAGGGGTGATACTCTGAAACCAGTCACAGGAGGCTTGTTTCCGGTCCAGGGAGGACCTGGCCTGACAGTTAAGGCTGTACTGTACCCATGAGGAGCAGGGTCAAGACTGATTTGCATATAATGCTGGTGAGCAAAAAAACTATGGATTTAGGCCCAGATCTCTGGAGTGGGGGTGAATGTTTAGAACGTAGCAGGAGATACCGCGGAGATGGACCGACTGGGGATGCACCTTGAGCGAATCAGCAAGCAGGTAGGTCATGCCACTTTTTGGTGAAAGTATTTCTAAGTCTCAACTTTTAGGTTTAGGCAGTAGCAGCACTTTTAACACCATGACCAAGGGTGCAAGACTTGGGGGTACTCCTTTGGGGGCTAGGACTAACTCCAGCAGTTCCTGTATTCGGGGGCCATGGTGTTTCAAAAATCTCCGTACTGCAGGGATTTGTGGAGGATTTAAAGAATAATGTTCGTGGTGAAGGACTGGAAATACTTTTGGATTGTGACTGCGGTCTATTTGAGAGACAAGACAAAGAATTCAGGCTAGCGCCAACAACTCGTTTTGGACATGATCAGCAGTTATTACTGAAGTTATCAAAACAGTATTCGAAGGTGAGAGATACAAGAATTAAGCCCTGAGGAAGTCGTATGGGTTAATCCCTTATCGACGAAATGCGTTGGGGAATGGAGGATTGTTTGCAAATTAAGGAATTTGAAGATCCAACTTGAAAATAAAGAAGAGGAGAAGCCCACACAAATTGTTTTCTGTTTTGCTGTTATTATAAAGAGACTTTTATCAGTAATTTCACGTGTGCTTCAACAAAAGAAATAATTCCAGCAGAGACCGTAGGCAGGTGTCAAGGTCTCTGGAGCTTGTTGTTATGTGCCTGTAGGTCATACAGGAGGCCAGCCAACTAGTCCTTGGAGTCACTCTGGTAATTCTGGGTTCAAGCAGCAAGGCATGCCTCAAACAGTAGGAAAGTCCTCTAGGGGGCAATGCAAGCCTCAATCTGGTAGCAGCAGGACTGTCCTCTGAGGTACATGGCAGGCTTTAAGCAGCAGGGCAAACCTTAAGCAGTAGGACAGTCTTCTGGGGACGGGGAGACAAAGCAAGCCTCAAGCAGTAGGGCAGCCCTCTGGCAGAAGCAGGACAGTCCTCTGAGGTACAAGGCAGGCATCAAGAAGCAGGACAGTCCTCTTGGAGTACACAACATCCTTCTGAAGTCTTCCACAGGTCCAGGAGTAAACTGAAGAGTTGTTTTAAGAGTCTAATATTTATATCTTCGAAGTGGGGGAATCTTCTAGGCTACCGCCACATCTGGTTCTGGAACGTTCTTCCGTTCCCCACCAAGGCTCCAAGAAGTCTGGGGTGACAAAAGACTAGTGTCAGGTTCCTTTGTGTGTGCTGAAGACAAGCCTTTTGAAATGTAAGTGGGGCAGGGATCAGCTCTGCACCCAACACTCCAAGCAGGACAACAGCTAGTCCCCCTTTGTCTCACTGACCTGTCTGGGAGTTATACACAAAGCTGAACAGCTAAGCTATTCACAGTCATGTGGCCCAGGACACTGACAGCAGGCACAAAATTGTTGGGACAAGAAAATGCCAGCTTTCTAAAAGTGGCTTTTTTCAGAAATGTGACTTAAAACTGTCTTTGTGTTGAATGAACAGAGTAGCACACTCCTTGGTAAAATAAGGTAATCAATGAACGTTGTGATTTAAGTTGTTTTTTGTAAAGTATACCCCGGGTACCCTGCATTGAACTTGCATTGAACTCATATGAACTTGTATGTACGTATTAACCTTTCAAATTAAGTTTCAGGCTATGAACACAGTTTGAGGTTATATCACCATATCAACCACCACACACATTTAACTTCTTTGATCCCTTGTCACACCACCTTCGTTTCTACCTCAATAATTTCACTCGTTCACTAAGTAGTTGAACGCCATTTCATGTATATCTCATTTGTACGTCGGACATCATTCGCACATATATCTTTCCAACACTCACAGTGAGATCGATTTTACACCACACCATTTGCCACCTTTTGAATTTTTAATCACCCACCAATTTTCATGCACATCCTTAAATCTATCCGATCCTCATTTGCATGTTGCCCATCTCCCTCCTGCTATCACATTTCACACTCATTTCAACCTCTTACAGCATTTTCATGTATACTGAACTACGGGGTTTTTTCTCCGTAGTTCATTACCAGCTCGTTAAGCATCATGATATCAACTTCGGTGTTACATGGTCACTCATACTTGAGTCTCCGCTATCGTCATTTTGCACACTTGATTCGGACGACACTTGTGAATTTTTAATCTTCATTTTTAATTTACAATTTTCTTTGCTCCTGTTACCAACTTTCACTTTGACTTTACCCTTGACAGTACCCTTAAGTTACGGAACTACGAGTCTCTCTTCTCTGTAGTTCATCACGAGCTTGTTGTGAACAATGGTTTTACTTCCGTGTTACACGGGCATTTATTTTCTGGTTCGGGCACCGCTACTTCACACACACTATTCGGACAAGACCCGTAAGAGGATACTACGTTATTAATTCCAGTAAGTTGCTTTCACCTCAGGATCACCTTGTGATCAACTCGCATTAAAATCGGTTGATATCTTATGGCATACAATCTTTTTTGCGCGTCTTGTAAGTACGTTTCCCTACACGCGTTTCAAACAGCATGGTGGATTCAGCAAACACTGGCCACACCGTGTGCGTGTTGTTAAACACTGACGATCTCCGTATTTATACAGCATGCTTCCACACAATACACCAATCGTACCGTCATTTATCATGCACGCACTTGTTATGAACCTATTCATTACAGTACCTTTTAGTTATGTTCGAGTGACAACCACACGATAACACTTGATGGTTTCTAATTGCGGCATGAACTAGCACTTTGACTTTTTGAATCACTGATCGTATCACACGCACTACAATAATCATGCATTCACATGATGCACGTGTTTAACATCACCACTTTTTCATATATCCCATGTTCTTGCATTTGCTGATACCCTGTTTCCTCATTTACAGCACATTAACCCCTGATGAAGGGCTTTTAGGCCCGAAATGCATTGGGCACTGAATACTTTGAATGAATATTAATTCAAAGGACTTTCATGCGCGTTCTAAAGAATAAAACCGATTAAGGATGAACTTTACGAATAATAAGAAGACATTCAAACTCAACAGCATTTGAAGATTTGTTTACAGTTACAAAAACTATTTGAACGTATTTTCCGAGTGCAAAAGGGAGACATTCTTTAATGTTTAGAGAGTGCGATTATAGTTTAAAACTGTCTTTGCCATTAAAGAGGATTTTAAATTACAGTTCGAGTCCAAAATTACATTTCTATCTGCTCCCAATAAAACATGTGCACTTATTAAATGTAATAAGCTAACCCAATGTTATCCAAAGGTTAGAGATAGGCTTAACAGTAGTGAAAAACCAATGTAGGAGTTTTTCACTACCAGGCCATGTAAAATGTAAAACCACATGTCCTACTTTTTAAAATGCAATGCACCCAGCCCTATGACCGGTTTAGGGCCTGCCTTAGTGGATGACATGTGTATTAAAAGGGAAGGTTAAGGCTTGGCAAAATGTCTATTTATCCAGGTCGAATTGGAAGTTTTAAAACTGCACCATAGGCTGCAATGGCAAGCCTGAGACATGTTTTAATGTGTTGCTTAACTGGGTGGCACAATGAGTGACTCAGGTCCACTAGTAGCATTTTCAATACAGGCTCTACACTTTACAGGTGCATGTAGTACCATATACTAAGGACTTATAAATAAAAATAAAACATGCCAATCAGATGTAAGCCAATTTTACAATGTTTTAGGGATAGAGCCCAAGCACTTTTGCACTGGTTATCAGTGATTAACTCAACAGAGGACTAATGCCAACAAAACAAAATTCAGAAAACAGGAGGGGTGAAGGCAAAATATTTGGTGGCGACCTTCCAGAGAGGGACAAGTCCAACACTAAACATCAACAGGAAGCAGTTACACATATAACTACAGCACACACCTCAGTTGACGTGCTCTTATGTTCCCAACTGATCTGAAGTCTTTGAATGGAGTAGACATTGCTTTGAGTTATGTGATCTCAATTACTACTATTCTCACTGTCAGGTCAAAGGCTTGTGTGTCCTCTCTTCTCCTTCTCTGAGTGCAGATCTGATGGTTCCCCCTTTTAATCATTTTAGATGTTTCAAGAGTGCTAATTCACCTGCAAGGTCTTCCTTAATTTATCAAGAGCAGTAGGATGATTGCTGATGACATTTGAACAATACTTGGAGAAATATATATACACGCCTGTCTTGTCTGGCACAGATGCAAATTTCACAAAAACCTCGATGGGAAGTACTTACAATAAGAACTTAACTTAACAGGTGCCTCAGCAAAAGCTGCACTTCTGTAAATTCCTACATGATCTGAAATTGTTGATTGGAACAAAGGCATTGTGTCGACCTAAAGGATCTCAATCACTTCTGTTCTACCAGTCAGAGCAAAGATGAGTCTATCCTCTCAAGTCTTCTCCTGCTTTGAGTGCAGAATTGATGTCTCCAACTTTTAAACAGTTCAGAACATTCAAGGATGCTCCAGCTTCTTTTCCTGTCACTTCTCAAGAGCAGTTCTGTGGCTGCTGTTGGAATATAGATTCTTCGTGGACAAATGTATTTAGATTCGGGTAGAGATGCAAATTTTACAGAAATTAATCCCCAACACTAAGTACTTACAAATAAGACCTCATCAGGTGTACTTATTTTAGTTGCCAGATGATCATAATTTTTTTTATTGGAGGCATTGCGTTGATTGAAAGATTCTCAATCACTTCTGCTATGGTTTTCTGGGCAAAGATGAGTGTGTTCTTTCAACTTTTTCCTTGCTTTGAATGCTGAGTTGAAGGTTTCCCTTTAGTCACTTCAGATGGTGCCAAATCACCTACAATTTCTATCCTCTTGTCCTGCCATTTTCTTAAGATCTGTTGATATTAGAAAATGCTTTCAAAGATGGCCACCATGAATGCATCCACGGTGGCCATGTTTGAATGGGGTTTCTTCACAAATTAGACAATTCTTTCAAAGGTGGCCACTATGGCCACACATGCATATGTGACAGCCATCTTTTAATACATTTTCTGTTTTTTAAGAAAAATATAAAAAATGCAGTGGCTGAGCCAATAGTTTTCTAAGCAGAGAAATATTGTGTTTTCCAATACTTATTTACTTTTCAATCACTGCAGCGGAAATTAGAAACACTCTCTCACTGATTGACAGTGACAATATGCTGGGTAGTCAATGCAAGAGCTATTTCATTGTGCCTCCTGAATTAAACCTCACTACTCGAGATAAGACAATATATTGTCTTTGATTGTTAATATACTGATATAATGTCCTCATATTAGAAAACATTTGACCTCAGAAATAACCTGGTGAAAGAAAAGCAATTAAAGGAGTTCATCATTTCACTGCGCCTTTAATTGGAGGACACAATTAGGCAACATCAGCTATTAATGCTTTAACTTGCATATGGAAGTACTATAGCATTTACTGAAATTGTATTCAGGCAAATAGCTTTCCAAGGGACCATCCCAGAGTGGCAACAATTATCATATCCTCGGGGCCTGGAAGCCAAGAAGTATTAACTTTCTAAACTTCGAGAGCCCCAGGGAAGAGTAAACTCACACCTAAAGCCACATGAGTATTTCCTTGGAACACATGCCCCTTTCACTAAATGTATTGCACTGAATATTAAGTGGGACGGGACAAAGAGCTGTCTGAACCTGAAGACCGCTTCTGCGTAATTTACACCTTGTTCCTGGCTTTTTTGACAGCCAGGCTGCCACAAGCTAACAGACCTCAAGGGTTAGATGCTGTTTGTGCACCACCACTGTAATGATCTCCGATGAGAAGGCTGTGGGTGCTTCAATTCATCGTTGAGTCTGGCTGCACTGTTGTGCGCTGAACAGGCTCCATATAGGAATACTTTTGAACTGACCCTGCTCCTCAACCCATGATAATTGCACCCGACTTTTTAGAAACACTTAAAGGCAGGTCAAAAGGGTATTTTAACAAATGTGAATGCAGCCCGCCCCATGTGTGCTGATCGCAGATTGGCTCCTGCTGTGTTTCAGGAAGGAAACGTATGACCTTGTTTTTTGAAAAAATAAATGCGATCTCCTGGGGTCTCTTTTCACTTTGATTTTTAGGTTTCATTTTGCTGGATCGGGGCTTTTCACTTACTTTCTTTTCATTTGGTATGACTTAATTAGGGTGAGGAAAATAATGGTTGGTATCATTACCTTCCTTGCTGTTCAGTGGACGCGAGGCGAGCAATAATTACGTTGAAGTCATTGTTCCAAAGTGCCAATTCTGCGTGAGAATGCAGCACACACGTGGCAAAAGGCTTGATTTGGGAATGCAAATTCACAAAACAGAATTTTTCACTCATAAATGCAGCTCCCCCCACGCAGGGCCTGACTAGGAGGCAGGTATGTGGCATCAGGGGGGCAAGCAGGTTCAGGGCTGACTGTGGGGGAAGATTTCATGTACCCCCTCCCCAAAGTTTCATGGAAGGGGATCATATGGGTCCAGGATGCTCTTGGGCTCACAAACCCTGCCCGATCTGCACACGATTGTAACTTCTGGATTTTCAGATTGGCAAAATAGGGCTTAAGTTCAGTGGCGGCTACTATTAACTGGAGGTGGCTGGGCCGGCGGGGGGTTTGTAAATTGGGATGTAAATTAAAATAAATAACAAAAAAAACAATTTCCTTCAGGCCAGCCGCCGCCTCTCGGTCAGCTCCCGCTGCCTCTCGCTGCTCGGAAGAAGGAAGCACCAAGGCTCCTGACTCCCCTAGCAAATCATAATGCTGCAATGCAGCATTGTGATTGGTTTGAGCACCGTGGATCAACGCTCAGATGGGGAATGGTGGCCTCAGCATGTTCTGCACCCAGGCTGTAATGTAGCCTGGGTGCAGAACATGCAAAGTGCGCATGACTGTTATGGACGGCCCGAAAGGGCCGTCCAAACAGTTATGCGCACTTTAGAGTGCAGCAACTACTCCTCCTCCTGGCCACTGCTCTGGCAACCTAGCCCCACCCGCACCAGGAAACACAAAACTAAGATGATAACAACACTGGGTATTATCATTTTAGTTTTCTTTTAAGTACTGCTCGCAGAGTAGTGGGGCGACGCTCCTCTGCCATAGCAGAGGAGCCACCACTGCCTATGTTCCCACCCCTGGAAAATATGGATGCAGGAACACCGGCCCTCTGCCTGACTTGTGTTTGTGGGAATAATATTACACTAGTTTGGTGTAGAATAGATTAATAGGGAGTTAATCCTCTCCCATTCGTAGGAAGTGGATGTTCTGGGATTGGGGTGTACAGGAAGGTTTGTAGACTCCTGAGTTTGTAGGTATTTACAAACGTTTTCTTGGTTATGATTTACATCTTTAAAGTGACATGAGCAGGGAACACCCTGAAGTAGCAGGGAATTATCCACTGTAGAAAAGAAATCCTAATGGAGAAAACCCCCCCAAAAGTTAGCAACTACAGACAGACTTTTGGAAATGATTTACTTGTGCATAAGGGTACTTAATAATCAATGTGTAACTGCTAACACTTATGGATAATCCTGGTTATCTGCACCTATCACAGATTCCGATAAATACTGAAAACCTCTGAGAATAAAAAAAAAATCTTAAATCTACAAATAAATAAATGCCTACAAGTCATGATTGATATTTCTTTGTGGAATAACCCCACAGAATGGGTATGAGAAAGTGTTGTTGTCTGCTTGAAAAAGACAAAACCAAACAGAGCCATATATGAGTGCATGGGGTTTCTGGGATGTTTTAAATTGGTTTAGTAGGCCTGATTCACATCAGCATTTGTTTTGGCAAAATCCCATTCCTGTTGGGATGTTGTCCTCAAAAATGGGCTTTACTCACACTTAAAAGTGTGCCTCCATGATGCAATTTCCCATGTGAGTAAATTTGCTGACTGGCATGGAGTGTGAGAGCCGTAGATGAAATCTCTTAAAGATGGAGGACATCTTAGCATTTGCACATTTATGAGTATTCACAAACCGTCTGTATATATTGACCTACCCTGAAAACAGTCAGTGGTGAACTCCTGTTAATGGCAGGAATACATCAATTTTCAGGATGGAAAAGGGGAGGCAACAATGCTGGGGAAGTGGGTTCTCTTTGAGAAAAAAAGAAACGTATGGAGAAAACAGGAAAGTGGAAAAAATGCACTCCAATGTTACATTCCTGCATGTGGAAATCTCAAAGTCTATAAGTAGCCAGCAAGATAGCTCAGTGAGTTATGCTCATTGCTGACATCAGATGTGAGCTCAATTCTCGGCAACGTCAAGTCTTCCAAAAGTGTTTGGTAAACTGAAATGTTATTAAATTACATTATTGTAATAACCAGTATTTGCAGTTCTTAGAAACAACAAAATTGTGGTAGACATCCGGTATGAAAAAGCAATCTCCTTAATTTCTTTTGGAATTCCAGAAAAACTGGAAATTTACACAGATCATGGCTGCGAGCCTACTTTACAGCGTTGACCTTTGTGAATGAGGCACTACGTTTCAAAGTAATGAGTGAGTATGACATATACTTGGTGGATATAAAAAAGAAAGTTTGTTAAAATAAAGTTGTCTTTTCTAAGGGGGCCTTATTTGTACACAGAGAAAGAGTTGTACCAAGGACAAAATATTGATAACATAGCCATTGGTACAACAATATTGGCCTTTCACTTTGATTTTTTGGATGTCGCTGCTGAGGACTTTGAAGACTTCTCCAGATATAAAGCAACTCTTTGGAGCAAGAAATGCATCACACCTGTGACAAAGTGGGTGTTTAATAGTTTAGGGATTGCTTTAGGCGTATCTCTTAATGAGATCTGGATCTGCTGTAGACAGTTTGCTTCTTGTTGGGGCACCTGACTCCTGAAACCTGAGTTACTGTGCAACCAAAAGGTCCTTGAACCCGAGACAGCTTTCTGATCAGTTGGAGAATGTACAGTTAACTGGTACAATACTGGGAAGTCTTGGTGGACTTGTTCAAGCTATGCAATTGTCCCATCAGCGTTCCAAAACATAACTCTGTTCAATGAAACCAACCCTGAAGAATTAGAAAAGAAATCTAGTTTACTCTCTACAAGGAGACAATACAACTTTTGTGGGCCTCCAACCAAAAGAATGATTTGTACATTGTGCAAGTGCAAAACTCTCAGAAATGGGAAATGCCGTACCCTCCACTCAGACTTTTTCCCATCTCTGGAAACTGGCAATCCACTGCTATAGATTATGGACTGTATACAGGTTTACAGCACCACCCACTGATTAGATGTGAGTCACACAAAACAATAGTTACAACTAATAATGGACAGTTCTATGTAGAACCAACAACTTTGCATTGAGCTTTAACCATAGGAAATCCATGCCTCATTTACAAGTACATTGCGTCGTCGGTGAATCACTTTTTTTGATGCACCGGCAGCGCAATGGCTTTTCATGGCCTTGTAAATATTGGCCCCTTTCACACATTACTCTGCGTGAAAGGGGCGTTCCATGGCTGTTGCTGTGGGTGTTCCCACGCAACAGACATGGACCTGACACATTGCCAGATTGACAACGTTTTGTAAACCCAGGAATGCGTCAGAATCCTTTGCCTCCCCAGGGGAGGCGTAGGAGTGGCACAACGAAGAGAAATACTTTTATTTCTCCTAATTTTTTCCTCTTTCAATTGTTTTTGTGCAGGAAGGCATACCTGCAAGGCAGGCACCATTGCAAAATGATGCAAGGGTGTCTGCGTTGATGCAGGACTCCTGTTTGTGCACAGGCGCAGGGGAGAATGACAAGAATGCACCATATCTTGTTGATACGGCACATTCCTGGCCTTTTATTATGACGCACGGCAGTGCAGCAGCAAGGCTTGCTGCGCTGCATTGCGTCAAAATATAGTAAATTATGTCCTCCCTTAGTTTCTGTTGGCGCTTTTCTCTATTGATTTCTGAGTCTCACTGACGGTTGCTGCTCTGCATAACAGAAGTCCTGGTTCCTTGCTCAGATCCTACTCCTGCTTATACCTACTGGACTAATTTTCCTTCCGAAATATTTCAATTTCTAAATGTAAAAACTTTGATGGCGCATGCCCCTACCTCCGACTAATTGGCTCTTTTTTGTTCCTAGGTCCCGATTATACTTCCATGTGGGGTTTTAGCCATTTGTGGCTTTTTTAATTTCCTCAACAACAATCGCTGAATTTCTTTTCCCTCATGAATCCTATGTGCATAAAGTTTATTCTTTTATAATTTTCGAATCTCTTACCTGCTTTTCTTAATTTTTGTGATATTTCACTCATTAAATGTTTTTCTTTTTACTAAATTGGTATGGAATCTTAAGTTACTTAATTTCTTCCCTTTATTGTGGCTCGACTGGTTACACAAAACATCTTACGCACGTTTGTCTTGCAGTTACCTTGCTGCTCAAGTCTAACTGCCAAAGGTGAGCCAAGGTTATCCTTAGTAAAAAACATGTTTACCTTTGTGAATCCTCCTGCCTTGGTAGCGTGAGAGTTAATGACCTACTGGTCGGTCTCCCACATTGACCAAATTAGGTTCTTTGTATGCAGTGAAAGTGACACTATAAACAACCATGAACAAATATAGCAATTGTGTACCAATCTTGGATATTTTCTCATCAAGTGAGACTGGGTATGTGCTTGCTCACCTACACAGTAGTCAGAGAAACACCTTCTCTGTTGCAACTAGAATTATATTCTTTCTTTTAGCCCTGTCTTGGAAATAACAATACAAATATTTCCTCAACACTTTTGTCTACAGAAATGAAGCAACAGGAACCTAGACTATACGCTGGACCATATTCCAAAGAGTCCAATACTGAGCCATAGTAAATTGAGGAAAAAGGTGATTTTAAATAGATGTAAGAGTATCCAATCCCACCGCTCAACATCATTTATCTTCACAGAGCTTTGGTTTGATTAAACAAATATTACAGAACAGCATTGGTTTCCAGGTGCTGTTTTGTGGAGATGATGCCCAGATCCTTATTAAGTTGAACAAGTGGGATAATAACTCTGTGATGCCCATTGAAAACTGCCTGACAGGCATCCAAAGCTGGTGGTGGTGGGCATTCTCAAGCTGAATGGAGGCAAGATGCAGATTTCCTGATGTTACTCCATGAAGTGGTCATAGAAATAGTATACCCAAGACATCCAACAAGTCTTATGTCTTATGCAGTTAACACAAAATATGAAAACCCGCCTCTTATGAACACCAATTTCTTCACCCCCACTCCTACCTCTAGATGGAGTTGATTGCCATCTCCCTGAGGCAGGCCCTTGAAAATCAAAGGAGGGGTGCCACTGAGCCATACATGGCCCTGGGGACTGTCACCCCCCAGGGACAGCTCATGCTATGTCCCAGGGTGCCCACCCTCAGGACATACCTGTTTGCTTTAGCTTGTTGGGAGCGCACAGCTCCTGCCAAGCTAAAACAAACACTCTGCTTCCAGCGGGTGGGAGCTGTCAAGGTGCTCCTGCCTGCTGGAAGCAGAAGTTTAATCTTTTCCCTGACCGCAGACATGCGGGCAGGGAAAGAGATGAAACTTTTGCTCCAGTATGAAGGGAGCTGCCTTTCCAGCAGCTCCCTCTGTGTAGCAGCAATGCCAGCTCCCACAGGAGGAGTGGAGCCGGCTTGGACCGCTGGATCCTAATGACTCCCCCGTGGTGCTGGGGAAAAGAGAAGAAAGAGGCAGGATAAAGGTCACAAAGAAGCAGAAAGAGGCAAAATAAAAGTCAGAAATAAGCAGAAAGAGGCAGACTAAAGGTCAGAAATGAGCAGAAAGAGGCAGAATAAAGGTCAGCAACGAGCACAAAGAGGCAGAATAAAGGTCACCTACAAGCTGCCAAAAGGGGCAAAATAAAGATGAGAAATAAGCAGAAAGAGGCAGAACAAAGGTCAGCAACTGGCAGAAAGAGGCAAAATAAAGGTGAGAAACAAGCAGAAACAGGCAGAATAAAGGTGAGAAATGAGCAGAAAGAGGCAAAATAAAGGTGATAAATGAGTAGAAAGAGGTAAAATAGAGGTCCAAAACCAGCACCAAGAGGCAAAATACAGGTGAGAAACAAGCAGAAAGTGGCAAAATAATAGTCGACAATGAGCAGACAGATGCAAAATAGAGGTGAGAAATGAGCAGAACGAGGCAGAATCAAGGTCAGCAATGAGCAGAAAGAGGAAAGATAAAGGTCAGAAATTAGCAGAAAGAGGCAGAGTGATAAACCTAACCTAACTTACCTAGCTGCTTATTTCCGGTTCTGGGTTTAGGCACTGTGGTGTTCTGGTGCCACGGAGCTGAGGTTCGCAGATTCCAGGACTTTCTATCACAGAAATGTGAGGAAAATGTGTTTTTTTCTTACCAAATTTGAGGTTTGCAAGGGATTCTGGGTAACAGATCCTGGTGAGAGCCACACAAGTCACCCCTTGTGGATTCCATTAGGTGTCTAGTTTTCAAAAATATATAGATTTGCTAGGTTTTCCTAGGTGCCGGCAGAGCTAGGGTTGAATATCCACAACTAGACACTTTGAAAAAAAGGGTTAGTTTTCACTCTAAAAATGTTGCGTGTCCACGTTGTATTTTGGCCCATTTCCTGTTGCGGACACGAGGCCTATCTACACAAGTGAAGCACCATTTTTATCAGGAGACTTTGGGGAATTTGGGGTGGGCAGAAGTTTGTGGATCCACGCAGATTCCAGAACTTTCCATCACAGAAATGTGAGGAAAATGTGTTTTGTTTGACAAAGTTTGAGGTTAAAAAAAAAAAGAGAGAGAGCTAGGACATGCGGACGGCCGTCCTTGTCCCTAGATTCAGTTATAAACCAACTAAGACGGCCACATTAAATGACTGTCTGAAATGGTAATGTCTGGCACCTCATTGTTTTTTTAAGAAAACCCTCACACACCAACCTGGTTGGCTAATCAGCTGTGCTACAACACCTGTATACAGTGGAGCAGGTTTGAGGTGTATGTGAATGTGATAAAGTGAGTGTGTCTATAATTATACCTCCTGGATTCTACCTGTTAGTTTATTCTTGGTGATCCGGCGTATGTTTAAAAACAGGAGAGTGGATAAAGGATACTATGTGTAGCCAATTATTATCCTATGATGGTCAACATGTTTCAGCCCGCTATAAAAATAAATGGGGTTTCTTCAGGACCTCTCAATTGATGTGAGTGAAAGTGTGTGGTAAAAAAATGAGCACGTGTTAGGGCATTTTCAGTGCACACACTAAAGAGCACTATGTATGTCAAAAAGGACTGACCGTGATTTGGGTCCTCTCAATGGCTATTACACTAATCGTTTTGATGGCTCGCATATCTGTTCCTGGGAGGGGGGAGCCTTTAAATCACAAATTGGAGTGGAGGTCTCTCACGCAGTGTGAACTATTCGGTGTCCTCAGGAGCAGGCTGGCTAGGATTCTGGTTAACAGAACCAGGTGAGAGCCACCCAAGTCACCCCATCCTGGATTCCCCTGGGTGTCTAGTCTTCAAATATGTATAGGTTTGCTAGGTTTCCCTAGGTGCCAGCAGAGCTAGGGTTCAAAATTTACAGCTAGGCACTTTGCAAAAAAAGGGTCAGTTTTCACAGTAAAAATGTGGTGTGTCGACGTTACGTTTTGGCCCGTGTCCTGTCACGGGCTGTTGTGTTTCGATTTAGATGTCCGTACACAGGTTTTCCTAAATCATGTCCTTATATAGGCACAATTCGCATTGCCCTTATTTAGGCATAGAATCCCAGTCCTTATTTAGGCATTAGCCATGCTATTCAAATACAGGCAAGGTCACCTACATCCGTCCATCCCCACGTCACAACGAGTTCTTAGAAACCAGACCCTTAAGCCATTGGGAATTTCCCTAGCTAAGATTATTGATTTCTCCAAGAACTCATCTATTATGCATGAACTACTATTCCATAGGGGTTCATTCATGACGTCTTCCTCTGCCCGACTTTACGTCAATGCTAACATTCCTAAGCACCTTCCAGGTATAAATATACCTTCCCTTACCATGGCAAACCACGGCTCGGCTGCACAGCTCGATATGGCTCGCCGCGGCAAGTTCTGAAGAATTTGAGTCCCCGCCTGACGCACTGACCAGACGCTCTCATCCCTGCACGCAGAGAATCCAGCTTCCACTGTTCTGACTCCCTTTAACTAAATTTGAGGTTTGCAGGGGATCTTGGGTAGGAAAACGCCGGGGGATCTATGCAAGCCATACCTCCCTGGACTCCCCCAGGTCTCTAGTTTTCAGAAATCTGTGGGTTTGTTAGGTTTCCCTGGATGGACGCAAAGCCCAGGGCCAAAAACCCAGGTGATCCCCCTTGCCAAGCCATGTCATTTTGTGCTAGGTAATTTTGATGTCTCCACAATACGTTTTGGGCACTTCCCTGCCATGGGCACTTGGCCCACCCACACAAATGAGGTATCATTTTTATCGGGAGACTTTGGAGAATGCGGGGTAGATGGAAGTTTGTGCACCTACGCAGATGCCAGAACTTTCCTTCACAGAAATGTGGGGAAAATATGTTGATTGTTTACAAAGTTTGAGGATTGCAAGGGATTCTGGTAACAGAATCTGGTGAGAGCCACAAAAGTCACCCCCTCCTAGATTTCCCTGGGTGTCTAGTTTTAAAAAATGTATAGGTTTACTAGGTTTCCCTATGTGCTGGCAGAGCTAGGGTTCAAAATCCACAGCTAAGCACTTTGCAAAAAAAGGGTCAGTTTTCAATGTAAAAATGAGTGTCCACCTTGTATTTTGGCCCATTTCCTGTCGCGGGCACTATGCCTACCCATACAAGTGAGGTACCATTTTTAATGGGAGACATTGGAGAATTCTGGTGCGTGGAAGTTTGTGGATCCACGCAGATTCCAGAACTTTCCATCACAGAAATGTGAGGAAAATGTGTTTTTTTTTTACAAAGTTTGAGGTTTGCAAGGGATTTTGGGTAACAGAACCTGGTGAGAGGCGCACAAGTCACCCTCTCCTGGATTCCTCTGGGTGTCTTGTTTTTAAAAATGGACAGATTTGCTAGGTTTCCCATGGTGCCAGCTGGGCTAGGGCCCGAAATCCACAGCTAGGCATATTGTGAAAAAAAGGTCAGTGCCTAATGGGCTTTCTGCCGCCCTGGGGGGTGGTGCAGATTTGGGGCTATTGCCCTGATATGCCCCTAAGGGGGGAAGAAAGACTGGCTATTTTGTGGGGTGGGAGGGGGCATTGGTATGCCCATTCTGAGCAGCCCACACCTCTACATATAAAAAAGACAGCGTAATCCCTAGCGCCTAGTGGGCTCTCTGCCCCCATGGGTGGGCAGATCAGGGGCTATTGCCTCCATCTGCCTCCTGGGGGGTCAGAAAGGCAGTGGATTTTTTTTTGGGGGGGGGGGGATATTGGCATTCCCATTTTGGGCAGTCACCTCCCCTGAACTCTGAAGAAAAATAATCCCTGGTGCCTAGTGCCTAGTGTGTTTTTGCCCTTCAAGGGGGGCACATAAGGGGCTATTGCCCCCATTTGCCTCCTTGGAGGGCAGAAAGGCTACAACAATTTATTTTGGGGTTGGGCATTGGTATGGCCATTCTAGGCAGCCTCCACCCCCTACATAGTAACAAAAATAATAATCCCTGATGCCTAGTGGGCTTTCTGCCCCCCAGGGGTCAGATCAGGGGCTACTGCCCCATCTGCCTCCTGGGGGGGACAAAAAGGTATTTTTTTTAGGGGGGGGGGGGTTGGGGCACTGGCATACCCATTTTGGGCAGCGCCCACCCCTGAACTTTGAAAACAAATAATCCCTGGTGCCTAGTGGGCTTTCTGCCCCCCCGAGGGGGGCAGAAAGACTGTGGCAATATTTGGGGGATGGGGCCTTGGCATGCCCATTCTTGGCAGCCCCCACTTCTACATATAAAAAAATATGGAGCCTAGAGGGCTTTCTGCCCCCCAGGAGGCAGATCAGGGGTTACTGCCCCCACCTGCCTCCTGGGGGGGCAGAAAAACTGTGCCATTTTGGGGGGGGGGTTGGGGCCATTGGCCTGCCCTTTCTGGCAACCCATACCCCTGAATTTTAGAGAAAACTGGTGCCTAGTGGCCTTTCTGCTCCCCCCCCGGGGGGCAGACAAGGGGCTATTGCCCCCATCTGCCTCCCAGGTGCGCAGAAAGACTGTTTCCAACGATACCTCTCCCTTGTGTTTTGGTGTATCGGGGGCTGAGATAGCACCACAAGCACCAAAACTGTGAAACTGAAACTAAGTTTCAGTTTCACTTTCGGTGTAATGACGTCAGCGCGCCATGTACATGATCGTCATCACAAGGAAAATAAAAAATAAGCCTTGGGAGGCTGGGCAAGCTCTTCCCCCACCTCCCAAGGCAAAAAAGAAAAAAAGGAGACCCCTCTGCTGTTTACAGCAGAGGATTTTGTACAAGTGTGCTCATGACGAAATGTTTTTGTCATGAGCATAGAAGGGGTTAATAAACAGGTGTAGTACCCAAATGGGTTAATAAGAGACACAGATATATGCAAGCCAAGTGATACGCCTCAATCAGAACAAGAATAAAAATAAAAACCGTAGTGGATAGACATTCCTAATCTATGTATAGCAATATAAAAGTGCACAAAGGGAGGAACGTCTATCTTCAGAACACATATCATTTCAACCCCGGAAATGAAATCCCAACATGGCAATCCACAGGGTATGTAAAAGCTTCTAAAGTAAGAGCCATAACGGATAGAAAAACCAATGGTCTCAACAGAGACAAACATAAATCAAACAAATAAATCTTGTATCCATTTTAGAAAGAAATAATCATAGAGTGTTCAATAAACATCTGACAAAATAGAAACTCCTTGTCTCTACGATGTCGGTCACGTGGAAGTCTTGAAGAAAAGGGTAGGGAACATAGAGCCCAGTTATTCCAAACATATGTGGGCCCCTTCCTTCCCTCCTGAAATAAAATATAAAAAGATCCATATTAAAATCAAGCAAATACATGTTACCTCAAGAACAATAGATAACTCAAGCAAAAACATAGATACATGTTCTAGAATTCAAAGAATTACAGTTATATATTAATATGGAGCGAAAATACAAAGGACATAATGCATATTTTCAATTCACCAGCACACCAAATAACCCTCCAAGCACGTGTATCGTATTAATCCTGTAAATGTATTCCCAACTCCTCATCTTGGTTGTGTCCCCCAGGGCTTTTGGTTTCTAGTTCCAACATGTATTTGGATTCCTTTTTACGTAGCTTAAATACCCTATTGCCGCCTCTGAGGTCTCCAAGTACTTGTTTAACAGCAAAGTACCTAAGACGGGAATTGTTGAATAGGTGATACTGTTCAAAGTGTCTGGCTATGGGGTAGTGTACATCCTTATTGATTATTACCCACATATGTTGCAAAATGTATTTCTTCACCATGAATGTAGTGCTACCCACATATCGTTAGTTACATGGACATTCAAGAATGCACACCAGAAAGTAGGAACTGCAGGTAGAAATTGCATAATTTTCCTATTGTTCCTCGGAGTGGTGCGTTCTTTTTTCATGTAGCTGCTGCGAGAAACCTTGCAGTGGCCACATGGAAAAAATCCCTGAAGGTTATGTTCTTTCGAGCAATGTTTCTTCGTGATGTCGCCATGTACTAGAATATCATGTAGGTTGCAGCCCCTTCTGTAGGTGACCCTTGGTCTTTCAAGCAGGGTATGACCGATGATCAGATCATTGGTCAAAATATTCCAGTTCAGTCAGTGTATGTGATCTTGTTATTTTGCTGGCTCTGACTACAGCTCCCGACAAGCCATAACAAACTGTGCTTGTTTTCAGCAAGCAAGATCATTGAAAATGCTCTCGCTTGCTCAAAGCGAACACAAATTCTTTGACAGAGAGGGACCTGCATGTTAGCAGCTCCATCTCTGTTAAAGCAATGCCTGCTCCCTCAGGAGACAGGAAGCCAGCAAGGACCTTGAGGCTCCTCTGCGGTCCCCAACATTGCCAAGTGGGTGCCCTGGGTGGTACAAGGGCACCCACACTAAAGGGCGGGCCCCAGGGGATGAGGTGCCCAAAGCCAAAATCAGCCTGGGGAGGGGGGCCGTGTGACCCCTCTCCCCTATTTAAAAGAGGACAGGCCCCAGGGGATGGTGTTCCCAGGACCTAAAACTGCCCAGGAATAGGGAAATATGCAGCCCACTCCCTTCCCCACCACTCTGCAAACGAGCCTGGGGAGGGTGTAAAATACTCTGACGCCAGAGCCCCTTACGCTCTGGGCCTTGTTGGGGGTCAAAGGTCAAATCCTTTGACTCCTCGTATCTCGGGCCCCTTTGGGCCATTTGGCTTCATCTTGTGCTCATCATTGTGCTCTGGGTGGCATGCACTAGCAATCTAGAGCACTTTACTTAGGCCTCCTGCCCTTTAAGATGGCAAATGTTGCAGGGAGCTGGTTCTATTGGCTCCCTGTAACAGCCTTTCCTCCTTTTTAGGTCTTGCCTACCGTTGCAGCGCATGCTCTGCGAGATTTATTGTCATCAAGGCGATTTCAGGAGTGGAGTAGAAGCTCCGACCATGCTTTTGATTGGTGCGTGTCACACGTTATGCTAAACGCTCGCTTTCGATTTGAAGTGAGGCTTGTTTGTTCCTTCCCAGTCTCTTTTTCAGCTCTCCCATACGGACTGGATTTTGCACTCGCGGCGTAACATGGTAGGATTTAGATGTTGCTTCAGTACTATTTTATACACACACTGTTCGGGACATTTCCGGTATGTGAGTTCTTCCACTAAGCGGCGTTTTTCCTTTAACAAAGCGCGGCATTGAGAGCGAGAGAGAGAGCGAGGCTGGAGCCCAGAAGCTGCGCCATGACCGGCCAGTCCGAGCTACCCAGAGGCCGCAAGAACCCCCGCCATGAGCGCCTCCCTGCTGCCGGAGTGCTTTCAGCTCTAAGATTTGTGCCTGACGCTGCTCGTAATGGCCGCTGACCACACAGCACTCGCGGGACAACGGCGGGCACTACTTGAATGCGAAGCGAAGCACGCAATGCGTGCTTTTACTTTATTATTAGCCAACACCCCCCTCCCGCACTCGTGGGACAATGGCGTGCGTTATTTATATAACATTTTACCACAAAAGGGAGTGAAGAACATAACACTTGCATTGCAACTTCAGCGCTTCAGGGATTTCACTGCCAAACACCACCTGTTTATTGGTATTCAGCTCAATGATGCCCGTGTTTTCGACCTTGGAAGAATGAAAAGCTGAGGGAGTATGCACCCGTGTTCATGAAGTCAAACACAGTTTTTGGGAGATGATAAATTAAGTCCACTAAGCCACTAGACATGTCTCAGCACAAAAATGTGTCTCCTGATCTGCAGGTAAGAAAAGAAAGCACACTGTGGAATGTTGTGGGAAACACCTTGCTGGCTGCAAACGCAGCCGCCATTTTGGGAGGCGCCAGGACTTGTTGCTAAGTATTTGCATACATGCCAATATTTTAAAAGAGGAAAGTGGGACATTTATCATTTAAAAAAACTTAATGCTCTCGGGCGAGGCCCCCCTCCTGCCGCGGGGGTGCCCTATTCAGATTGCTACATTGGGGTTCAAATATTTGGGAATCTTCATATCCCTGGACCCCGCGGTCCGCTATGAGCGAAACCTTCTCCCTCCACTCCAGCGATTGAAGGCCGACGTCGCGCGGTGGCGACGGCTTCCACTCTCGCCGCTCGGACGGGTGGCACTGTTTAAAATGATGTCGCTGCCTCGCTTCTTGTACGCTTTACAAAATACGCTAGATGTCGTGCCGGCCCGTTACTTCCGTGAGGTGGAGGGTCTTCAGCGCCAACTGTTTTGGGACGGGCGACCGAGGATCGCTCTCGCCAAGTTGACACTCCCTTGGTATGATGGGGGTGTTGCCCTCCCCGATATTAAAAGATACTATTGGGCATCTCAGTTGGCGGTGGTGAACCACGGGATATATGGTCCTGCTTTGAATCCGGCCTTCGAGATGGATAAGTTATTACTTCCGGGCGGGGATTACAATAGGGCACTGTATTCAGCGACTCCGGATGCACGGTTGACGGGACCAACGCAAGTTGCGGTACGCGTGTGGCATGCGGCGAATGCTGCGATGGGGTGGAGGGATCGCTTGACTCGAGCGACGCCGTTGTATGCCTCCCAGCGCTTGGGTTGTCTGTGGAAAACGAAAGGCTTCGAGAAATGGGATATGATTGGTATAAGTAAGGTGGGTGATCTCTGGGCGAAAGGGTCCTTTAAAACATTTGAAATGCTCAAAACTGAATACAAATTAAATGATAGGGAGTACTTCCGATATGCACAGGTCTACCATGCGCTGGGTTCGGTTTTTCCGGATGTTGCTGCTATCCCCGAGTATTCCCCACTGGAGGATAGAGTGTTGGATGGCTACGTGCCCGACAGCACTATTTCTCTGATTTCCGAGGGATGGAATGTGTAAGCGTGGCTGTGGCTTGTTGGGTACCTTTCTTCATATCCTATGGGAATGTTCGGAGGTCGTGCGATTTTGGAACGGAGTACATACTGTAATGGAGGAGGTCACGCATGTCGCTTTGTTACCAGAGGCCAGGAGGTGTTTGCTGAATGTCTGGGAACCAAATGACTATAATGCGGCGCAGACGCAGTGGGTGACTTTGGGGTACATGGTGGCTAAGCGCAATATCGCACAGTTGTGGGGTTCCCCGAGGCCGCCTACGGTTTCGGTATGGAAGGAGAATATGGATTGGTGTATGTTCAGGGAGAAGACGGTGTATGTGGCAAGAGGCAAGCCTGGGAGGTGGACTAAGGTCTGGGGTCCATGGAATTCGTATCGTGGAAATATCTGCGCTCCGCCTCTGCCGCGAGAGGTCGACGTCGCTTTGTCCCCCTAGCCGCGCATTCTACGTAATTGTGTGTGCTTTGTCCTCTTCTCCGCTGCCCCCCACTGCCACCTCCTGTCAAGAGTTATTCCAGATAATGTGGATCTTCCCCCGTCCTGGGGAGCGCCCGCTGGTATTTCGGACTCTCATTGCCTTGTTTGTGTGTTATTGTTGTTTTTTTTTTTTTTTTTTCTTCTATTAAAAAATATGAAACCGTCCTTTTTGATCGCCCTTGGACTGTGGCCGCGGCCTGTTATATGTGCTTACGAACTACCGGGAGCTTTTGCTTCTGGCTCATTTGAATGTATGGCGCTGCCTTGCTGGCTCCCGAGCTTTCTAGCGGCCGGCCCTTGTGGTTGTAGGCCCTTGTTTGTATCCTTTTTAATGTGTAATAAAGGTTTCTTATAAATAAAAAAAACAAAAAAAAAAAAAACTTAATGGACAGAATTTGTTTCTCCATTGAGGCTATTTCAGGCGTGAGACAGCCAAAGTAATAAAGCCATTTTTGGCTTTAAAAATTCCGGAGCCTCCCGTCTGAATTGTGTCTATTGGCGTGTATGTGTTTGCCAACGTCCTAAGACCCCCCTCCGTAGGAATGCCGGGGCCCGGGCCTGGTTCCGAGGGCTCGCTGCCAGTACCCCCACAGCCACCAATTTAACACTGCTAAGGAAGAGTTTGAGGCCTTGCCAACGTCCGATAGCTACCAATTACCAGACTGCCCGGACAGTTTCAAAAGTCGTGCCCGTATCCTGTGACAAGCGGCTCGGGAAGCTGGCTTTATTGTAAGGGAACGCCATCACATCTCAGCTTCCCCAGGCCAGCCGGCTCATGATTTTCTCATACTACGTGATAAAAAACAGCGTACTCATGCCTGTAAATCAAATTCGTGTTTTTATGCCTCTGTTACAGAGATCTGGGCACAAAAGCGTGTGACTAGTAATGGTGCTGACTCAGGCGTTCATCTTTCCAAAGTCAACATAATGTGTAAAGTCACAGAGAGGCAGCCAGCTTGAGAAATGGATTGTTAACTCTAACAAAAGGCGTAAACATAATTTATGGGCTGCAGATTAATCATAACTGCCAGCTTCCCACAATCCTAACGGGTGTGTTTACCACTCACACTTCCTCCTCCATCACACATCTGGAGAAGTGTGGCTCAATGGTTAGAGCGGCAGACCCTGATGCAGAGGTCTGGCCCGGGACCAGGGTTCAATTCCTGCCTCGGCGGCTCTTGGATTCAATTTCCCCGGACCTGATAATTCTCGCCTCGGTGCCTATTCTAATCATGGGTCCCACTGTGCAACTCTGGGCAATAGCTTGCTTTTTTTTTGAGTGCAATAAAATTTTATTAGTCAATGAAAAAGAGTAAATCAATACATAACATCAATTAGGAAAGGGAAGGGAGAGGGAGGGTGGGGAAGAAGGGGAAAAAGGGAATAACAGAATGTAGCATGTAAGAGAGAATATACAATAAAAACAATGATCATGGGCATTTGAACATTTGAAAATTTGAACATGGGCATTTGAAAAAGAAGTGAAAAAGAGAAAAAACAGCATATTAGAAAATCTTGGATGTGGAAAGGGTATCATGGGGGTTTAGAGACCTCTTGTTGAGCAGGCGTTGGACGAGATGGATGAGCAGTACATTTGTCTAAATACAATGTAATGGGGAGCCATAGTTCTGCTCGTTTAGTTGCTAATTGAACAGGAAAAACAAAAGCATTATCGAGTCTATGATTGTGACAGACATTGTACCACCACCCTTTGAGAGAAATATTAGATGCATTTTTCCAATTAACAGTAATCTGCTGAAAGGCTACAGCTAATAACAGATCTACAATGCGAACATACATATCTACATTATCCTGGGGATAAACTACCCAAGAAAAGATGAGTGAGAGAAAAAGGAATACAGGTATGAAAAATAACATTGACTTGAGCCCACACCTGTAAACAAAAGTCATGCACATATTTACAGAGAAATATCATGTGAAATAAGGTAGCATTGGGGGAGCCACACGACCAGCATGTGTCTGGGGTAGTAGGAAAGCGTTTGTGTAGTGTAGAAGGAGTATGAAGTAATCTGTTGTAAATAAAAAATAAGGATTGCGTCAGGGAGGCTGCAATGGAAGTTTTACGGAGTTTTGCCCATACCTTATCCCAAAGAGATATCGGCCATTCTGTTTCAAAATCAGTCTCCCATTGAATCTCAACTTTGGATTTAGGTCTAAGAGATTGGTGTGAGTGAAGATATTTATAAATAAGGGATGCTTTGGGAGTCGTACGTAGGAGAGAGTGGAGTTGGAAAGTGGGGAATTGTTGAACAGGGGAAGGAGAAGAAGAGCCCGAGAGCCTCTCATAAACCTCTAGACCGGTATTTTTAAGTAATAAATATTTAGGGACAAAAGATAGAGGTAGGCCAAAGGAAGAACTGAGATCAGAAAAAGAGAAAAAGATGGAATCAGAGAAGAGCTGCAAAATCCATATCAAACCTCGGGATCTCCATGATTTCCAGTAGAAGGGTTTATTACCAATTAGAAGATGTTTATTATGCCAAATGGTGGAAGAGAGGAAATCAGCAACAGTCGTAGGAGGGCCAGGGGCATCAGATAGCAAGAGCTTGAGGGTATATTTGTGAATAGGGGTGGGAATCAAAGAAGGTTTACGAGAAAAAGCAAGATACTCTGTAAAAGAAAATGGAGAAAGGAGAGTACGTTCAACCTTAATCCACAAATGGCAAGGAACAGTAATATCTTGTAACCAGAGGGAGGCTTGACGTAGCAGAAAGGCCTTCTGATATGCAGGAAAATCAGGAAAGTTAACACCACCCTCAGAAGCGGGACGAGTAAGTCTAGCAAGAGACATTCTGGATTTTTTAGAGCTCCACAAAAATGAAGATAACGTTGAGTTAATCTTTTTAAAGAACTTCATTGGAATAGATACCGGAATATTGGATAGCGTATAAAGAATGATGGGAGAAATCATCATTTTAATGGTATCAAGACGGCCCCACCAGGAGAGGTATAGGGGGTGCCACCTTGCAGTAAGGTCCGTAATTTTTTGTGTGCATTTAGACAAACATAGAGAGACAGTGTCAGGGATAGAGTGGGTGATATATAACCTCAGATATTTAATGTGGGTGGGGCACCAAGTAAATTGAGATTCACAAAATTCTTGCTTGAAAGTGAATTTGGTCAAGGGCAGGATCTCACATTTATCATGGTTAAGTCTATACCCAGAGAGGGAGGAATAATTTCGAACTTCATCCAGAAAAGCAGGGACAGATTCCGTGGGGTTAGAAAGAAAAAGTAAGATATCATCTGCATAAGCAGCGAGTTTAAGATGAAGGTCCGCAACCTGAAAGCCATGGATAGCGGGGTTTTGACGTATTCTGGATAAAAAGGGTTCTAAAGCAAGGTTGAAAAGAAAGGGGGAAAGGGGGCAACCCTGACGAACGCCTCTACCCAGACTGAAATAAGAAGAAATTTGGCCATTGGCAACTACTGCGGCTCTAGGGTGCGAGTATAGCAGGGAAACTAAAGAAATAAATTTAGGGCCAAAACCAAACCAAGTAAGGGTGTGAAAAAGATATCGCCACTCAACTCGATCAAACGCTTTTTCGGCGTCAATGGCAATCGCTGCAAGTGAGTGTTGACAGCGGGAAGACTTTGATAGAATATTAAATAAAAGTCTGGTGTTGTCCGTAATATGTCGGCCCTTAACAAACCCGGATTGCTCTTCACCGAGAAGATCAGGAAGTAGGTGGTCCAATCGGACCGCCAATACTTTAGCAAAAAGTTTATAGTCAATATTGATTAAAGATATGGGCCTATAATTTTTGCAATATTGTACATCTTTCCCAGGTTTAGGTATTAAACAGATATGAGCATCTGAGAACGTCCCTGAGGAAGCTCCTTGAGCAATAAAAGTATGGAGAAGGGAATGCAAGCGTGGGATCAACAACTTAGAAAAATGAAGATAAAATTCAACGGTAAAACCGTCGGGGCCAGGAGCCTTATTAAGTTTAAGGTGTTGCAAAGCAGCGAGCAGTTCCTTTTGTGTGATGTCAGATTCTAAGGAGGAAAGGTCAAGAGGAAAAGTGGGTGGCGTGTGAATGGTGGAGAAAAAATGAGCAAGGGAGTTGGGAGAGGGTTGAGTTTCAGATGTGTACAATGTTTCATAAAAATGAGAGAACGCAGCCAGAATATCAACATCCTTATGCTTCAGGGTATCATTCGAGTCGTAAACAGATTCAATATTTAACTTATTGTGCTTAATCTTTAAATAGTTAGCTAGGAGCTTCCCTGCTTTATTCCTACCCCCATAAAATTTGGCAGTGGATTTTAACAAGTATAGGGAAGCGTCCTCCGTAGATTTCTCATTAAATTTCAGTTTTGCAGCAACAAGGGCTGTCAAGCTATCCTCAGAGTGGGAGGTAAAATATGTGTGTTCCAACTTCTTAATATTTAAAAGGAGCTGTTTGGTGGACCATCTGGCAGCCCTGCGTTTATTTGCAACGTAACTGATGATAAAGTCACGTGCAGCCGCTTTAAAAGCATCCCAGATAGTGTGGTCCGGAATATCGGTGTGGTTGTTAATCAGAAAAAATTCATCAAAAAAGGAAGTGAAGTTAGCCGTAAACTTGGGATCAGTTAGGAGCGAGTTATTGATTCTCCATCTTCTGGGACCATTAACCTTAGGGAACACATCAACGCTCGTAAGGACGGGAGCGTGATCCGAAAGCAATATCGGGCCTATCTCGGAATGTAATAGTGACTGAGCAAGGTTGTGGGAGACAAAAACATAATCAAGTCTTGACTGGGAGCGGTGACAGGGAGAGTAGAAGGTGTACTCCAGCAATTTGGGATTGCAAAGGCGCCAGGAGTCCACCAACTTATGCTGTGAGATAGCATGGCTAAATAGCTTATGGGGCTTGTTGGGAATATAGGGGGCCATGGATTTCCTATCAATAAAGGGATCCAGAGGTTGATTGCAATCCCCCGCCAAAATAAAGTTGTGATCCATAAATTTAGTTAGGAGTGGAGAAAAATCAGCCCAAAAGGAGGGCTCACCCGTAGTTGGGCCATAAACATTAAGAAGGGAAATTGGACCATGCGCTGTGTTCGGTTTTTCCGGACGCTGCTGCTATCCCCGAGTATTCCCCACTGGAGGATAGAGTGTTGGATGGCTACGTGCCCGACAGCACTATTTCTCTGATTTATAAGAAACTCTTTAATGATCGCGCGGACTTGCTTCTCCGTCTGCGGGAGGCATGGACGGGCGATGGCTTGGAATTGGACGATGAGGACTGGGTATCGGCGGTGGCCTCCCCGAAAGAGGTGGCGATCCCGGCCCGCTTACGGTTTGTACAGCTGAAGATCCTTCATAGAGTGTATATCACGGGGCCCGGTTTGCTGCGTATGGGTTATTCGACGGATGGACTGTGTAAGCGTGGATGTGGCCTGCCGGGCACCTTTCTTCATATCTTGTGGGAATGTTCCGAGGTTGTGCGATTTTGGAACGGTATCCACACTGTAATGGAGGAGGTCACGCACGTTGCCCTGTTGCCAGAGGCTAGGAGGTGTTTGTTGAATGTCTGGGAACCGAATGATTGTAATGCGGCACAGACACAGTGGGTGACCTTGGGGTGTATGGTGGCTAAGTGTAACATTGCACAGTTGTGGGGCTCCCCGAGGCCGCCCACGATCGAGGTATGGAAGGAGAATATGGATTGGTGTATGTTTAGGGAAAAGACGGTGTATGTGGCGAGAGGCAAGCCAGGGAAATGGACTAGGGTATGGGGTCCTTGGAATTTATATCGTGGAAGTATCTGCACCCTGCCTCTGCCATTATAGGTCGATATCGCTTTGACCCCCTAGCCGCGCATTCTGCGGGAGGGTGTGAGGTGTGTTCCATGCTCTGTTTTCCCGTTGCCCCCCTCTGCCGCTTCCGGACAGGAACTGCTTTGGACACTGTATGTTGTTCCCTATCCTGGGAAGAGCACGCTGCTATTTCGGACTCTCATTGCCTTGAGTGTGTTTTATATGTAATAGAAAACGAAACTGTTGTTTCCGATTGCTCCTGGCCTATGGCCACGGCCTGTTATATGTGCTCACGAACTGCCGGGCGCTTTGCCTCTGGTTCATTTGAATGTGTGGCGTTGCACTGCGGGCCCTCTGGCTCTATAGCGGCCAGCCCTGGTGGTTGTAGGCCCTTGTCTGTATTTTATTGTGTGCTAACGGTTTCTAATAAAAAAAAAAAATTTTAAAAAAGAAGGGAAATTGGAACACCTCTGAGTGGTAGCTTGGCATAAACCCAACGACCTGAAACATCCGATTCTTGGGTAAGAACCTGAAATGAAAGAGACTTGCGACACCATTCCGTTTGCCATCACCCTGTGAGTAAAAAAGTTCACCCACCCATCCACGCTTGAGCTTAACTGACTCTACATCATTTAAGTGCGTTTCTTGTAGGAATGCAATATCAACATTCAATTTGGCTAGGTGTGACAAAATTCTTTGACGCTTGATCGGGGAGTTAATACCCTTCACATTCCATGACAAGATATTCAAGGACATAACAATAACCTATCTACAAAAAATGTGAAAAAACATGACCAAAGAATGAAAAGCCCATGTATCGTAGAAAAGACACAAAGAAAGAAGAAGAACGAGAGAACCAGTGTAGATATGCTGGAGAAGAAGAGAAGAAGAGGATAGATGAGAAGCTGAAGAACAGGTGCACCAGGGGGAACAAGGAATGTAACTCTTACATAAGCAAAAGATTTCAGTCAAAGAAAGCATGCTAAAATATAAACATGTGAACAAGAATACGAACAAGAGAAGAGGAAGAAGGGAGGGATACAGGGAAGAACCATCAAATGCGCAAGGAAAACAAATAAGGGAATAGAGAAGGAACATACCTACGAAGGAAGGGTACGAGGAAGGGTGGAGGAGGGAAGGAGCCACATGGGTGGGGCAGCACATCCAGGAGCAGCAAGGCAGGGACCAAGAGAGATCATCAAACACGGGGAAAAATTCCTGTAAGACGAAAAAGGAGAACAAGAATTGAAACAAATCAGGAAATCATGTGGGAACCATGACTAACAAGAAAACAAGGGACAGCCATCATGCATAAACAATAACAGGCCAACAAAGTAAGCTTCTGGAAAATCAGACAAATTCGAGTGAACTGCAACTAAGAGAAAATCTCTGAAAAAGTACAGGATAAAATGCAACAGCCATATAAGGATTATGAAAGCATTAGTCAACCATGGGCAGAGGATGACGATCCGGAGGCGTCCATGGCAGACGACTTGTGCGCATTGATGAAACTTTGTAAGCGCACTGGGTCTTCATAGGTTGTAGTTTTGTTGTTATAGGTAACTTTAAATAGACATGGGTGATACAGGCCATATCGCGCACCCATCGCCCGTAGATCTGCTCTTAGGCTCAGAAAAACCTTACGACAGGTGGCTGTGGCTTTAGCATAATCCTGTGCGTAAAACAAGGGCGTGCCAGACCAGGCTAAATTCGGAGAAGATTTAGCCGCCGTTAGAACCATCAAGAGGTCAGTGTATTCCAAAAAGTAAATAATGACCCCTCTAGGTCTCTGTGGGGAGGAAGCAGAAGAAGGTGGTCGACCCAGCCTGTGAGCACGTTGGATGTTAAGGGCCTTGTCCGGTGACAGATGCAAAAGCTTGGGAAGAAACGACTTGAAGAAGGCGATTGGATCAGATCCCTCAAGTCCCTCAACCAGGCCATAAATACGGAGGTTATTGCGCCTATTCCTGTTTTCCAACTGTTCCACTTGTTGTTGAAGGTCTGAGACTTGAGACTTTAAGGTTTGAGACCACCGAGGATGTCTCTTGAAACGACTGAACAGATTTTTCAATCGAAGTTACCCTGGTTTCCATTTGCGACCAATTATCCGTAAGGACCTGGAGTTTAATATTGGTTTCTTCCATGAAAGGACGCAAGGACCTTATCTCTTCTAACAGCAATTCCATGGATGCTGGTCCTGAGTGTTTTGGAGGTGAAAGAGAATTTGACTTGAGTCTTTTTGTGGTAGATTTAGAATTATCCGGCGTATTCTTGGAAGGATCCATTGGCGTGTCTGAGCCAGACGAATTAAGAGAGTCTTCCAGTTGCGAAAAAGCAGAGAAAACCTTAGAGTTCTTCACAAGCTGAGGTTTGGTCGAGCGAGGCAGGTGCGACATTGATTTAAGTCTACCCATGTAGTAAAGTCGCGGTATGACTGACACAGTAGATGTCACAGGAGCAAAAATGAAGACAACACAAAATATAGCACAGCAGTAAAACGGGAAAACTGAATATTTTATGAGAGGAATGCGGCCAATTCCATAGCACTTAAGTAAGAACAGTCGTCAATGCATATATGAAAAAAAGCAAATGAAGCCATTCATGGGGAAATCAAGGTATTATGTATACGGCATATATTGCAGAGAATTGGCATCAGCTCACCGCATAATTTAAAGCGGGTTTAATCCACATGACAAAGGATGACATGAAGCGCCTCGTGACACATCTCTCAGGAATCCGCAGTGAGTAATGGTACCAATAGTAGAGAGCAACCAGGCATGCTTCATATAGACACTTCACCACTCGTAGGCGGATTCAGAGAGCAGCGCAGATATAACAACTATAAAATAATGCCTTGGAGACCAGCGTAGTAGCAGTCATGTGGAGCAAGGACACTTCATGAAGGGACGCTATGACTGAGTTGCGCAGAGGACGAGCAGTTCCATAATGCAGAGACTCGGTGCAAGGGAGCAGAAGCAGATGGGTAACTTATGAGCCCACTAAAAGTGTATAGTTAGGCATTCAAAGCGCTGGGCTAACGGTGGAATAACCGCCTCAAAACGCGCGTCATTTAGCGAATCCAAGATGGCGGCCGCATACGAGAAAATCTTGTCAGAACTTACAAGTTCAAATTGCCGTGTCACGAAGACATGAAAAGAGTCCCAATGACGCTTGACGAGGTCAGGACATGTTCCGACACCTCTTCAGTCGGTCGCCTTCAGGAGACGTAAGCAGGAACCGGCTCGTCTCTCAGCACCGCCTCGGAGCTCTACTCGAGCGCCGCCATCACCCTCAGGCGCCAAGCCACGCCCCCGGCAATAGCTTGCTTAATCTCCACAACGCCCCCCACAGCGCTAGGATGCCTGGCTTCACCTTGGGGGTGCCCAGGAGTGGACATCTCACAGGAAAACCAGGAAGGGTTCCACAGCGGTATGAATACAGCGCTACGAGACCCCTGGGTAGAAGTGCGCTATATAAGTACAAATACATTTACATTTACATCTAGGTGCTGCGATCCAGGACAAGAGCACCTCTGGTCACTCGGGCACGAACTCAAAATGCGTTTCACAAAGGTCCACAAAGATCGACACCATCAAAGCACATTTTCGAACTACACGCTCCTGCACCTGCCCTGTTACAATTTTCCACCCCACAACGGTGAACAAGGTGAGCTAGAAATCGATACAATACAATGCATTGGTAACATCTGGTATTTCCATTGCTACAACACTAAACACCTATGACAGACAGAAAGCGCTATGCAACAATATGATTGATTTTCACAGACTGAATCTCTTGATTCTTGTAAACAGCGTAAGACACATTGGTTGGTCATTACAGCATTCTAGATTCGCTCCCGAGGTACTCGATATATCATATATAATATTGTTTCATCATTAAATGGCATCTGTAAAAACCTATTATGGTATGTCCCTTATTTTTCGCAATGAGCAACAGAGAGCAGAGAAATTAGCATAATTTCAATGTTGAAATCCAATAATTATACAAATGGATCGTTTTGAGGTGTCTAACTACTTTTTATTTAAAAAAATGTCAAGGAAATTTAGAAAACACACGTATTTTGATTGTGCACAGATGCTCATGCATACACAGTACAATAAATATTTGTTTGCCAGTATTCTATTTTCCTAAGTGCTTTTAGAACAGTCAATGCAATAGGTCTCTCATTTGTGAAATTTTAAGCTATTGGCATTGTAAATGAAAATGCCTTTTATTTATCTGTTTTCAAAACCAACACATAGATAAAAGGTTTGACATTTACAATGCCAGTAGCTCAAAGTCTCGCAAATGCGAGACCTATTGCATTGCAAATGCTTGTTCTCCTCTGGTACTTCTCTCCTTGGTGCAGAAGTCCATTCTTCTCCCAACTAGTCCTTAGATGGCGTATTACCTGGTAATGGGGAGAGCCCCACTGGTCCTGGTGTCAACTGTAGTCAGAGTCCTTAGACCAAATGGATATCAAGGGGTTCCCCCTTCCAGTTGTCCATGGCTGCAGCCTCCAAACCCAGTGCTTGGCGAAAAGCACAACCAAATGAGAACTCTCACCCTTGTGCAAGACCATTCAAGTAGGGAAGGTTCTAGAAGCTAGTCACCTCTAAACTATCCTGCTGTGCCACATTACCTCTGCGCTGCTGTCCCAGCTCTCCCGCACAACATGCTGGGATAATTAAAAATGGCGTCACTCGGGAGTCACTGGTTACTTCTCCTCTAGGGCCCTCAGGTCTGCCCCTCGCTGACATCACTGCCAGGACCTTTTCCACCAAATCGTCAAAGAGGAGTTCCCTCCTGTGTTGTTTCCAGAGGACTGGGCTTCCTCTTTTGTCCAGTCCTAGGGCTGGCGCATCCCTGGTACATTTTGACAGCAGATTGATTGATACAGATACTTCATCTCTACCCCTTTCCTCCACAGGAGCTGAGTGAAGCACTGTTAATTGCTCCGTTTGTGTGAGGTGGCCTTTGTTGCTGCTTCTAGAGAGAAATGTAATAAACATGGCACAGCAGCGTGACAAAAGGCTGGTTTCCGATCCTGAGCTGAGCAAGAGCAATATGGCCATCCTGGATGTCATAAGCTGTACCGATATCTTATTGGAACTCTCAGATTTAGGTTTGGCATACAGGTTCCACCCCATTTTGATACATCACTGGCCTCTGTAGGCCAAAGGGAAGCGAAACTGCACTCAAAGGCAGTCCTCCCCAAGGGTGTATAATAGACTGACAAGACAGTAAACCACAATGACTTTGTCTATGAGTGTAAACTAACATTATGGGGCCTACCCCAGGTCAATATCCAATCCTGCAGAGTACCCGCTGCACCAGGCTACCTGTGCACAATTACCTGGCTGCACAGAACAGTAGTCTCAAACGCACTGCCCTCACAAGTGTGCACACAAACATATGTTCACGTATAACCAGCCAAGTGCCCCTTACCCTTGCTGCATCACAGCAGCCTTCTCTTAAAACGCGGACACTTTCATTAAATACATGCAGTCCATCTACCGTGAGTGTTCCATGGGGGAGTCAGTTGTGACGCTCACACACAGTAAAAAGGTAAAAAAACAGGTGATTAAAAAGCGAAAAATCTGGGTGAATTAGATGGGCAGAATCCATCATCTCACACTAGGGAGGTACACCAAAACATCATCATAGGACTGTAAAGTTTTAACTGGATTACAGTGAAGGACATACTCGGAAAGACATTTAGCCCCATGGTGGTAAAAGGCTCCATGCGTCAAAAGGTGTACTTTGAAGATTATCCTTTTTTTTTACCAGCAACCAATAGAGAAATTTAAGATGGTGCAATACAGATGAATATTTAGGAATCTTGTGAAGCAGGCGAGCTGTGACATTCTGTATGGTTTGCTGAAGATTTATCTGGATGTCCAGTAGGCCAAGGTAGATAAAGTTGGCATAAGCTGACCTTGTCGTGATCATGGCATGGACCACTGTGCGATTCTAAAGGGATTAAGTGAAGAAATGTCTTCAGGGAATGAAGCAGAGAAAAACAAGATCCTATCATCAACATCATCTGAGGACAATAGGATAAAATGTTATCGAACTTCATACCCAGATTCCTCACGAGTGTGGCAGACTGTCTAGCCATCAGTTTTCCATTCAATTGTCACCAGCGGAACCGAAGGATAGGATTTCTGCCATATCAGAATTACATTTCAAGTTATTCAGCCTCATCTAGTCAATGACTCTAGAAAGGCGGGTTTTAAAGATCCGCTTATGAAATGGTCCTGAAACCAAATTACTCAATAAGGGCAACCGGGAGGGTCATATAGATATTATACAAAGTCGGACTCAAAGAGGAACCCCGGGGTACCCCATGGTTAATGGGGTTGCTTTCGGAAGAATAAGGAGTGATCCAAACTGATGCAGGGCCACAAACACCCACATCTTTTAATCACTACATTAACACTGTATGGAAAACAGTGTTGAACACTGTTGACAGATCCGACAGAATGAGGGTGGAGTTCTGACACTGATCCAGAATGATTTTAATTGAATTAGACATCTACAGTAAAGTGGTTTCAGTACTGTGTTGGGGGTCTGTTGGGGTCTGAAGCCCATCTGGCTCGGATGTAAGGGATTATTTTTTCCAAAGTAATCTGAAAGTTGAACATTTATATGTTTCTCAAGCATTTTGGCTGCTGAAGGCAGAAGCGATATTGACCTGAAGTTAGTAATAATAGACAGATTTGCTGAAGGTTTCTTAAGTGGAGGAATCATCTTTTCCTGCTTCCAAGCATGGGGACAACTGCAATCTGAATAATGAGATCTGGCTCCACAAGTAGGATGGCAGAAGGGCAGTCCACTTTAGGGGTGGGCATTGTCTGTTCTAGCTCCTTATAAACATCCTGACTGAGGAAAAAAAATCAGCCTGGAGCCTTCTAATCTTATTCTCAAAAAGTCTCACAGGTAGAATGTTCAATTTGTTAGCTTTAGACTGAAGAAAAGATTGAAAGATTTCATGCCAGAGATTCTTAACCTGGTTAATTTGTTTCATGAGCAAAGCAGCCTGTGTGACTTAATATATTTATGATGGCCTTTAAGAACCCTTTTGAATGTGATCTTGTCCACTAAAGCATATTTAAGGTGCCATTTCCTGAGGCAAATGTCTGGAGAAAAACATGAGTCATAGGACTTGTTTGTGGACTTTGTACTGATTGATAGGAGCAAGGCCATCAATAGCTCAAAACACCCATTTATTGACAGTTTCCAAATTCTTTTGGATGTATAGACAACGCGAGGTATCAGTTAAAAATGTGGATAATTCAGAAGAATCAATCTTACTTCAAGAATGGACTAGTTTGATTTAGACCTCACTTTGACCTCACTTTACAAAGAAGGCATAGAAAAGTTAAGACCAGCCAAACAAAATAAGAGCATTGTCTGACCAAGTCAACCCTAAAGGAGCCTCAACTGATATGGGAATGCAATGGATGCCCACAGTATATGGAAAACATGACCTCATTACCGCAAGAACCATCTCTGTGACATGAATTCTCACAATATGCCAGGAATTACTAACACTGTGCCAGGGTGAACATTATGTCAGGGTTGGGCCCTATTGTAACACGGAGGCACACAATTACCAAGAATTACCGCTGTTATACTAAGATTGGTATTTTACTATAAGTGGCAGGAGACATCACCCATTAGATGGCCAAACGTTGACAAGAATGCTAGGGTTTTGACAGCACCAGCATTTTACCAGTACTGAGCAACTAGCATCCTGCCATGGATGCACAAAAGTTGCCTAGAAATATCACATTTATGCAAAGGCCAGATTTTTATTAGAGGTGAGCAATGTACATTGCCCCATGGATACCAAAAAGTTGGCAAGAATTATTAACATGATGTGAGGGACACTATTGTACCATGGATAGGTAATGAGCAGCATCCCATGAATGCCCTTAAGTTGCCAAAAGTTACCACCATTGTTCGATGTCCAGCAGTTTACCAAGATGAGCTATGGGAATCATTAAATGGATGCCCACACATTACCAAAAACTGTCACTATTGTACAAGGATCAGTATTTTAACAAGGTGGGAAACGGGTATCATCTAACAGATGCCTAAAAGTTGACAAGAATCAAAAATATTGTAGGTGTGATCCATGTTCTAATATATAGGGAATATGGAAAATGATACTCTGATACAATTGTATTGATGTATGATGCTTACTTAATTCGAAAATATGAATAAAAACATATTTAAAAAAAGAATTAGCCTGTTGAGCAAGGGCCAACATTTTATCATCCTAAGGGTGCCCACATGTTGGTAAGCAGTACATTCACTTCGCAAGGGCTTGCATCCTATGGGTGGCAAAGGGCATTATCCCATGGGTGGCAACAGGTTGCTAAGATTTACCTCCATTGTAAGGAGGCCAGAATTTTATCAGGAATGGACAACATGTATCATCTTAAGGCTCTCCACATATTGCCAAGAAATACCACCATGTTACAAAGGTGGGCAGTGAGTATAATACACTCCTCACACACACATGTGCACACTCATAGACACATGTATGCACGCACAAACACACCAACATTCACACAGAGCGTCAAGTTTTTTCATACTTACCTTCTGCTGCTGTCCCAACTCCTGCTGCTGCAGAGGGCTGCCTCCCCTCTTCCTCACAATATGAGCTGTGCTCCCTGGTTCTGGGAGAAAGCAACAGGCACTAGTGTCTGGGGTGTGAGAACGAGGCACATGAGAGTGCCTTGTGGATGGAGGCCATCAGTTTTCCTTGGGCAGTTGACAAGAGCAGTCGAGGAACCCTATGGACATGTGTTTACACTCTATAGAATGGAGGGATATGGTTTACGCCAGTGAAAGCATTTCCGACGGTCACAGTAGCTTCACCTCTGGTAGAGAGGTTTTTTTTTCTCCTCTTTGCTACAAAGGCTAAATGGAGGACTCTTTCATTTATCTTTTGCTATGTAGATTTCCCTTGACTTTACTTGAATTCACCTGGCAATGGCTTCAAGGCACTTTCGTACAACGCCTAGAGGCAAAAACAAAATTCCAAATCGAAATAGTGTGGTAATTGCACTGGATTGCCTTGCAGCATGAGTGGTGGTAGTGTTAGGGGGGCTGAGTTGTAACAATGAATAACAGGAGAAGGGAGTTACAGAATGCAAAGACAACACTGCATTTGCAGTATTAGAGTAGGCGGAGTTCTAAACAGACTAGATGGCACTTTTTCAGATTCCCTTATGTGTGAAAAGGCTAGTGCAAGCAAACTGTAAATGACCTTGGCAAAGTAAAAAAAAATGTTTCTCTTCCCCGAGGAGAACAACACATGTAGCTTTGGCTGCTCTAATTGTATGTTGTGATAAATTAGGCTGTTGGTTGAGGGTGGTGTGAGCCCTTCTCAAGGAATAGCCACAATCCTAGTCAGGGTGAACCACAAAAAGTCACCGAATTAACCTGTGCTTAACCCTCTGGTAGCTTGACATAAAATCAGTCAGGCTTAACATAGAGGTAATCTATAAAGTATTTATAGAGTACTTAAACAGTAATTAAGTGAAAACTCCCACACTAAAATAGAGTAATACTTAATAAATTATTTGACACCAGAGCAACAAAAAAACAGTCAGTAGAACCAGAGATGTGCAATTTTAAAGATTTAAGATAAGTAAAGCTCCGAAAAGTACAAAGCCCCACTTGCGGTTATCTGGTTGTACGAGACCGGGTGAAAGTCACAAGTTCAGGCAGTTCGCAATGGACGACAGGCCGAATAAGAGGACCAGGTTAGTCCTGCTGAAAAAGTTGCAGTCTCAGAGTCTGGCAAGAAGAGCCCTTTTCCCAGTGGATGAGGCCACGAGGAGAAAGGAGAGCATGTCTGGCGGTTATCGTTGTAGCACGAAGAGCAGGCCAGGTATCTTGGATGATCGTTGCTTTAGCTTGAGGAAACTGTTGGGGATTGCAGCCTTTACTACGGCCTGTCAATGCTGTAGCTATAAGTGCAGATCTCATGTTGGCCTATCAACACAGACTGTTGCTGTAGAACAAATGTAAATATCTCGATGCAAATTGCCCTGTTTACAGTCGCGAAGATCCCACAACTTCAGGATTTCTCCTTTGTAGTCAGAGGACTGCACTCTGATGCCAACCAAGGGCTCGGGACCTGGGAAGGTGTCTCTTGGAGGCCAGGGACTCACTCTTGTAGAAGCTAGCAGTGCTTAGGCTGGTCCAATTGCAGGTCCAGACAGGTCCAATTGCAGGTCCAGTAAAGTTCAGCTGGGCAAATGCATGTAGGCCTCTGGACCTTGTTATGTCACTGTAGTGCTGAACAGGAGGTCAGTCAGCTGACCGATGGAGCCATTTCAGGGAGCCTGGGATGAAGGGGGGCAGGTCCAGTCTTCCTTCTCAGACAGCAAGTCAGACATCCATTAGCAGAGAAGCCCTTATTCTGTAGCACCATAGGTCCAGGAGTGCACTGAAGAGTGGATTTAAGGGTCCTATTTTCATACTTGGTGCCAGCTTTGAAGTGGAAAACACTTCTGGAGTTTTCCCCCACAGAAGTTTCCTGCCTCCCTGCCCTAGTCTCAGGATGTCTGGAGTCGCAAAAGGCAAGTGTTAAGTTCTTTGTGTGTGCTGAGGCAATGTCTTTAAAGGTTAAGTAGGGATGTGCCCCTGCCTATCCTGCCAACACCCAGTCCCCCTCTTGTTTGGCTGTCTGGGAGGAAAACGCAAAGGCCAATTGCCACTCACACCAAGTCATGTGACCCAGGACACAGGCTGTAGGTGCCAAATGGAAATGAAAAGAAAATGGCAACTTTCAAAATGTGGAATTTTCAGAATTGTGACTTAAAATCCAACTTTACCATTAAAGAGGTTTTAAAATTACAATTCCCTAGACACCAACAGTGACATTTCTACCTGTCCCAAACAAATGCTATTACTTATTAAATGTAATAGGGTAATAAAATGTTATCCTATGGGAGAGGTGGGTCTCACACTAATGATAAACAAATTGGGCAGTTTTTCACTACCAGGACATGTAAAACTTACATAAATACCAACCCTTATGATTCAGACGGGAGACTACAGATTTCAAGGCTAGCTTCCCGATTACTGCTTGCAAAACCCTGATTCTGCGATAGGCTTCTGCCGACAGGGACTTGTCTTGTGTGACTTTGGGTATGCACTGCCAGTAACCTGCTCTCGCAGGCCAGTGCATTATATTTTTGTCACCATCTCGCTGTGTGCTTTAGCGCTTTCTCAGTGCTCCTGAAAGGTACGAAAAAACATATTTTTGCTTTTCTGATATGCGACCTTCCAACAGCACACTTGCAAGTCCCATACATGACAACAGACCGATTAAGGCCTCGCCCTCAACAGAAGTCAATGGGAGAAATCATCCTCCTGATTATTTGTTCTTAAATCTCCAACTTTCCTCTTCTAAAATGTTGGCATGTATGTTAAAGTACATGTCAAACTATTTAAATACAATGCACATTGCCCTATGGGCATGTTAAGGGCCTACCCTAGGGTAGGGTGGCGGCAGGCACAGGTAAGCGGGGTGAGGCAGGGGGGAAGTCAACAGACGACAGAATAGGTGTCATTTATTTATTTAATTATACATATTCCGTCGTCTGTTGACTTAAACTCCCTCCCACCCCACCCAGCCGCATTTACCTGTGCCGGCCGCCGCTGCCCTAGGGATGACTGATATGTAGTAAAAGGGTACTTTTGAAAAGGGGTTATTTTGCCAAGTTGAAGTGACAGTTCATAACTGGACACAGACTGTAATGGCAGGCCTGAGATTTGTTTTAAAGGGCTACTTAAGTGGGTGGCAAGATAAGTGCTGCAGGCTCATGGGGCGCTAGAGGGCGGGCTCACAAGATGGCCGCACATTAGTGAGGCTCTGTCCACTCTGGAGGGACTAATCATCAACAATCCTGTAATTGCGGGGTAATCTCGCCAAGATCTACTGCAACAGGCAGTGGAAGACCGGCAGTCGCAGCACGACCCGTTTTCGGCGAGGCAGGCGCTGCGGTGGGCCTCTATAACGTGGCGCTGCTGAACGAACTGAGGACAGAGCGATACTGTTGTAATCATCGCAGACCGGGTAATAACTCTTGGGTGTGCGTCCCGCTGCTTACTGGGGGCGACCCTGGGCTACACCCACTACCGCACCAGAACAGAAGCGGGGAGAAGGTAAAGGCTGTGCGCACTGACTCCCGGCGTGCGCTTCCACTCTGCTTCACGTCCGGTGGGGGCCCCTAGGCTTCCTGCTGCTACGCGGGCCTACCCATTGCGGAGAGCGCACCTGCCACCATCGGATGGTCGCTCCACCCCGCAGCCAGTGACCAAGGCGTGCACACAGCGAGCCTGGCGGGGCTCCTTGGACCGAGCACATGTCATCGCCTGACAACCGCAAGAAAAGTGCGGAACACAGCGCAAGCCCCCCGACACATTAGGCAGGCAGACTCCACGCTACGCCGGGGACTGAGGCCTACCGTCTGGAGGCCAGAAAGCGCAATACACTCCAGCTAAGCGCCGCTCCCGGCGGCCCATGAAAGCATACGCCACTGTGACCGCCCAAAGAAGCCGGGGGGCCGCAGCTACACCTTACAGGAAAGTGAGCCCCTTCTACACACCGGCACTGTGAGAACACAGCCTGCAGATACGGTGGGCCAAGCGACCACAGCGGGGCCCTAGTGCATAACGCCCTCCACTTACCCCTACAGGGACACGACTTCGCGTTTCATCGCCTCTCCTTCGCATGGTACCTGGACAGTGAGCGTGCCACATAGGTACTGGCAATAACCGGCGTATCATCCACGCGGCGCACGCTCAGGCCCCTCGCTCAGTCGGAGACAGGGCTTCACAGGTGGGACAGGGCCTCATCTCCATTCACTGCAAAGTGAGACTGCTCACCACTGCAGCCCCCGTGAAGCAAATACACGGCCTCTGCTCCTGTCAACGCTGCCCGCCGGAAATAGGACATTGCCGTCCAAACGCTCCAGCTCCTAGCACGGTCAACAACATTGGCCGAGCTGTGAAGCCACCCGACAATGTGGTATGGAGTGTGGGAAGACAAGGTGTACCAAGCTGAAGAAGGCCTACGGCACTTGAATACGCTGAATCACGCCGCTGCCACCGACAGGTGACAAGACACACCGTTGGGCTGCGTGAGGGCATTATCACGACCAGGAACTGACTAGACACGAGCCGCTCACCCAGACAGGCAGCTCTATAAAGCGCGATATACTGATGAACTGCACAGCCCCATAATAATACTTAGCGCATGACAGACAGCGACTGTTCATGAGCAGCTGAGATATCACACCGGACTGGTGCAGCGACAACGCGCCTGGGGAGAGGCGGATACCTGTTTCACTAACTACATGTGAGGACACTGCGGCACCCAACACGAAGCGTGGAGGCCAGGAAGAACGTTTGCGGTAGAAGGCACGGGACACGAGCATCAAGATAACAGACGGCCCCTTCCCAACTGAGTGACTACCGGCGCCCATCCAGCACGCCAGGCGCACACCTCGCCATGATGGGTAAACCAGATGGTAAACAGGCCAAGCTGACGTTTGACGCTTGCAGAACGCCCAGGGGGCAGCCGAACAATGCGGAACAAGATGGAGCGAGCCAGGCGTGTCAAGGGTCCGATGATGTGAACATGAAGACACTTCTGCTCACAATGAAAAATAGCTTTGCATACTTTGAGAGGAAAATGGACTCCATGTGCGCCAGATTGGACCAAATCACACAGAAAATGGAAAAACAAGACAGCAGAATAAAGGAGGCAAAAACCAGAATATCCACCCTTGAAGACAATCACGCTCAAGCTGCTGGGCAACTAACAGACATTGACAAATTACTGAAAGTGAGTGCGGCAAAAAATGAGGACATCGAAGCCTGATCGCGGCGAAATAACATCCGCATCACAGGTATACTGGAAACTACCAATACCGGCAGACATGAAGACTACGTGGAAAACCTCCTCACCACATGTTTTGGCCTGGAGGCCTTCTCAAAAATGCTCATTGTTGAGAGGTCACACCGAACCTTTGCGCCAAGACCCCTGCCAGGAGAACCACCTAGGCCCATAGGGGCAAGGCTACTCAATTACAGAGACCGTGATATGGCACTACGCAAGGCTCGTGAAATGAAAAAAGTGATCTTTGACAACAATGCCCTATCATTCTACCCCCGATTTCACTCTGAATGTGCAGGAAGCCAGAAAGAAGTACCTGCCCACAAAGAAAAAACTGCAGCAGGAGGGAGTGGAATACGCCATGCTCTACCCTGCATGGCTGCGGATCACTTATGACAGAAAACAACACGTCTGCAGCACTCTACAACAGGCAGCAGACTTTTTCAAGAAACATGTGAAAGCTTCCAAGAGGGTGGAGCGCTCTCCACTGGGCTGCAGAGGTGGCTCACCACAGTACGAGGAGGGGTGAGTACTGAATAAAGAGTACATAGAATCACCTACAATGGATGCATTGCTGTTCTTTCCTTACTCCAGCTGGGGCACTAACCCCAGGTATCCAGCTGTTACATTGATATGAACTGCCGCTGCCCTAAAGCACCATCCAAAGACCGCAAGACACCCCCGGACACTGAACTTGCATTACAGGGCCCTCTCCTGTATGGCATAATTGTGCAGGAGGCACAGCCACACCCCTTAGAACACACGCCCCAGAGGGTGACCCCCCCTCCCTCTTTCTGAGGGATATGTTATTTTAACTTTCCACGTTTATCTTCTTGTTATGGGAATGTTGAGCCTGTTGCTCAGTAACCACTTCACCATGCAATCGCTCCCTGCCCCGCGCACTACACTGACATGGAATGTTAGAGGGTTGGGATACCCTAAAAAAAAGAGGCACATATTAGCCTATCTGGACAGACACCATGTGAGCATTGCTATGCTGCAGGAGACACACACCTTCCCCTCGACGGGAACACGATTCGCGTCCCGATGGGCCTCCCACAGATATTTCTACTCTTATTCAGCCTACTCAAGAGGCACAGCAATCCTCATTTAAAAAACTCTCTCTTATGTTGAAGAGGGCTCGGTTATTGGCCCACACGGGAGGTACTGCATCGCATGGGGCAGACAGGTGACGGAATCCATAAAACTTGAATGCAGCTACGGACCTAATGTGGATGATGAAGAGTACTTCATCAAACTATGGGTGCAAATAGTCAATCTCGGCTTGACCCAACTCCTCTGGGGAGGGGACTTTAATCTAACGCTCCACCCGCCACGGGAGCACTCACAGCCCCTAACGCACCACTACACTAAAGCGCAGCATCAATTGCTGCAAATTATCACTGACAACCAGCTAGTAGACTTATGGCGACATCACCACCCCACGCACACAGAGGGAATGTTCTACTCATCAGTGCACAACAATTGGTCCAGATTAGACATGTGGCTCGTGTCTAAGGATATAGCGCTACACACACTCTACATGCCACCTAGCGCGCACTTATTCAGACCACTCCCCAGTATACATGTTGCTGAACCCCTCGGGAATGCTTCCCCAACCCAAGATATGGCGACTGCAACCCACAGCACTCCTGGATGTGGCGTTTAGGGCAGAACTAGAAGCGCTGGAGGAATTCCTGCAGCTCAACACTGACTCCGTCCCCTCCTTGTCCACAGTCTGGGAGGTACTGAAGGTCACTGTCAGGGGGTTGTGCATAGCAAAAGTCGGAGGGATGCTCAGAGACATCCACGCGTCTCTCATACGCCTTGAGTCACAGCTTAAAGAACAAGAGGTACGCGCAAGTGAAGCACAGGAGGGTAATGCGCTGGCTAGGGTGCGGGAGCTTCTTACAGACTACCAGACTGAAGCAGAGCGGGAATGCTTCTTCCGTAGCAAATATCATACTGCAAGGCGATATGGGGAGGAGGAACGCCACGGCAAGGCACTTGCAGAATCTATTAGGCCCCCTAAGGCGACTGACCATGTTCTCACTATCCGCGATGGGAAAGGCGAGGTACATAGAGACATCAAAGCCATGCTGGAGTTCTTTATCACCCACTATAAAACGCTTTATTCGACCTGTACAGCACGGCAAGTAGAAACTGGGCAATATCTGAAGCAAATAGAGCTTGTTTGGCTAAGCAATGGGCAACGTGAATTCCTAGCGGCCGATATCATTGTAGAAGAAATACGAGTTGCAATCATGTAGATAGGAAGCAGAAAGTCCCTGGGCCCGACGGGTTTACTATTGAGTTTTACAAAACTTATATAGACACACTCGCCCCATTCTTGAAACTGATATATGAGGACGCAGGCCAAATGGGGGTACTCCCACCTACCATGCGTTAAGCAATGATAGTCTCGCTACTTAAACCAGGGAAAGCTCCTGACTCCACTGACTCATACAGGCCACTCTCCTTGATTAACTGTGATGTCAAAATACTGGTTAAAGTCCTGGCCAATAGACTCATACTCCTGATGGGCAACCTGATATGGCCAGACCAACCAGGTTTCATACCTGGGTGGTCCACTTCTCACAATTTACGGACACTGTTCTCTGTCATGCACGACATCGACCAGGACGAACCGGCGGCGGCGGTCTTTTTAGACGCTGCCAAAGCGTTCGACTCCTTGGAATGGAAATACTTACTTGCTGTGCTGACACATATGGGGTTCCCCCCAGGATTCCTACTGTGGATACAACTGCTGTATAACCACCCATGTGCCACCCTGCTCTTGAACGGGGAACGATCCCAGACTTTCCCCATCTCCAGAGACACGTGGCAGGGGTGTCCTCTTTCACCCCTGCTGTTCGCTATAGCCATGGAGCCGATGGCTGCCATGCTTCGGCAACACCATAAACAGTATGCCCTGGACTATCCAACGAGGCCAGTATTAATATCGTTCTACGCGGACGATATTACGCTCTACGTGCGGGACCCAGCTGCTGGACTTAACACCATGATTCGCGAAATAATTAAATTTGGGGCCTTCTCGGGGATCAACATCAATTGGGGAAAATCCTAAATAATACCTTTCACCCGGTGCACCTCCCCTTTCCCAATGGACTACCCTATTCAGTGGTGTGAAGACGAGGTTCGTTACCTCGGCATCAGCATGGCTAAGGATAGGGAGGAACTCATAAGGGCGAACTACGGAATGGTGCTGACCAAGTTGGAGGAATCGATCACTAGGTGGATTGCCCTGCCACTCTCCCTCGCAGGCTGTGTTGCCTTAATGAAAATGGTTGTCATTCCCAAATTCCTCTATTTATTCACAAACATTCCCTTCCCCCAGGACTCCCCTTTTTTACTCGACTCAAAAGCCAGCTTAAACGCTTAGAGTGTGGTGGGAAACAGCCCCGCATCAAATGGAGCACCCTTATGCTGCCGTTCGCACAGGGTGGGTTTGAGGCGCCAGACCCTGAATTATATTATCTCAGCGCCCTAGCACACTACACCGCTTATTGGTTTGAACCTCCGCCCTTCATGACACACTTAGCGGTGGAGCAAGGGTATATGGCACCTGTGCCCCTTACAGGATTTCTGGGAGTGGATGAAAAGATTGCGGGGGAGAACCAATCCACTGTAGCCTATACTAATAGGGGGTGGCACGCTCTAGTCAAACGTGCACAAGCTCCCATGATATATTCCCCGCTCCTTTCCCTCTGTGATCAGCCAGGACTATCAGTCACACAGGAAGGTGTTTGCAAGCGCATGCTCCTCAAATATGGCCTGCATACATGGGGGGACATGTACGCCCATGGGCAATTCAAGGAGACGGACAGTTTCTTTGGGGGCAGCACCCCCACCACCTTGGAGCGGTTCATTTATATCGGGTTGCAACAGGACGTTAAAGGCACCACTCCCAAGTTCCTGGAAGAACCCCCCACACTATTACACCAGCACCAACTGTTATCGGCAGGGGTATCTCATGCGGTGTCCCGAATATGCAAAGCAACAATAGGGACAGGGTCACACAATACGATGAAAGCCAAGGAGAGGTGGGAAACGAAATTGGGGTACCAACTAATGGATGAGACTTGGTCTTACATTTTAAATTCCTTCATAGTGTGTATTATACCCCAGCCCAAATGTACAAGCTTCAACTGCGAGATGATGATAGATGCGCCCGATGCAGACAAGATGGAGCAGGTTTTTTACAACTTGCATGAGAATGCGGGTTCATTGCACACTGCTGGAATGAGGTGGGAGTGGCCCTGAGGGAAATAGTAGGGGAGCAACTGGTCTTGACTCCTGAGATGGGGCTCCTGGGCTTCTTACCAGGGTATAGAGGTCGCACAAAATGTCTGATAGCGATGGGCCTGTTCATCGCGAAGCGAAAAGTTGCATGTAGATGGGGGAGGGGCAGGGCGCCCAAATTTAAGGAATGGCTGGCAGATATGTCATATTGTCAAGAGCAAAACAATATATACGCGGAGCTACTTTCCCCGCGCTCTAGACCGTGCAACATATGGGAACCTTTCACGTATTACCTGCAACGCATGACTACCGGTGCAACAGCTGATTAAGCCTCTCGTGCACCAGTTAGTAGGCCTGCTGGGGGGCATTGAGACGAGAAATGCTGAGGTCGATTGATCTGCCTAACAATGCATTGAATTGTACAAAGAGCTTGTGTTATGTATCCAATGTGTAATGTGATCAGTCTTTTCTCTGCTCTCATCTGTGCTATACCTAAATGTGTTTATGCAATGTCAATGAAATGCCTACCTCATAATGTATGTTTTATGCTGTTGCAACAATGAAAACGCCAATAAATACATTTAAAAAAAAAAGTGCTGCAGGCCCATTAGTTGCAGTTAATTTACAGGCCCTGAGTACAAATAATACTACTCTACGAGGGACTTATAAGTAAAAAACATGTGCCAATGGAGTGTAGGTCAATCTTACTATGTTTAAATGGGAGAGCAAAAGCACTTTAGAGATGGATCGCAGTGGTTAGTGGTGGTAAAGAGCAGAATCCTAAAAGTCAACAAAAATGGGTTCAGAAAACAGTAGTGAAGGCAAAAGGTATGGGGGTGACCCTGCAGAGAGGCATGGGTGTAGGATGTTAATGATGGGCGGGATTTACCCCCCTCCCCCCGATTTTGAAGTGCGGGGGATACAGGAGACAAGGGGGACACAAAAGTTAGCCCCCGGGCCTCCTGAGCCCTTCCCCGACTGCTGCCTCGAAGCCAAGCTTCAAGATACCACAGAGGCCAATCAAAGTTCCTCCTTGCCCAACACCTGCATGCTTCCAGTGGCGCCAGAACTAGGTGTTAGAGGTAACCTGCAAAAGTTTAGTATGACAATTGGTAAGGAGTTAAGGTTTCTTTTTGGATCTGCATTTGAAAGAGTGAATGGTTAAACGCTATTAAGAACTGAACAGCTGCTTGTCACAAATTACATCTAAATCTTAGCATTTAAATTTATGTTTACATTTGACTTCCAGCAGAGCACTGGCATTTTCAAATAACTGACACGTATTGCGATATTCGTTATCAAGGAGCACATCTCTCAATTCAAGAAGGAATATATTTTTGTTGTTGTTAATCAGTTCTTGTATAACTCATACTGTGCCATCATTAGGAAATTACCACTGATGGACGCACAAATTAGTCATAGTGTCTTTTAACAATCAGACATACTGGGCCTGATTCACAAAGGGTAACTTAAACTTTGGTGTAAGTTTACGATTATTTGCCATTCACAAAGGTAGTTTACTAATAATATCTTTATGACTGCAGAGTCTCTGCACATAAAAAGATAGGACAGACCTCTGCCTTTTAAGTAGGGTTTAAAAACAAGTCAGTGTACATTAATATATTGAGTGATGCATACAAGGCTAAATCTACTACAATAGATGGACAGACTATATTGCGCCCCATTTAAACCATCTCCCTCCCTTACATTTAGGAATATATGCATCACTGGAGACTATTTTATTTTAAGTTAACGATATTTTTTATTTTTTATTTTAAGTTGACGATGCCCTCACGCAGTAGAAGGGAAAGTGTTTGTTCATTCACTACACTCACTAATTCAGGATGCAGATACATTTTAACCTTCCTATTATTTGCTCGAGCTGACTTCAATGGCCAGTACCCCTACTGGGAAAATTGTTCCAGCTCCAGTGCAGATGTCCACTGCCAGGTAAGGTATTATTACTGGAGTATATCCATGTATACTTGAACAACACCTGAAGTTTAAACAGAAAGAGCAATACAGTCCCTGCTTAAACTTCACTCCATTTGCAGTGCATAAAACGCATGGGAACCGTGATCATGACTACAATGGACGCAGGGGTATAAATGAACAAAATATAATGTAATCATTTTGCTGGCCTTTCACCTACAGATAAGCTATAGATGTATTTATAGATCCAGTGCTCGTTTTTTCACCAATTTCAAGGTTCTTTCTTTTTCTGTTTTATCAAATATTTAATAAACATATTCTGATTTAAAAAATGAGGTGCCCTTGTCAAAAAAACATTTAAATCCTTGAATGAACCATGTTCATTGCTTACTTAAATTCAGAATGGCGTTTTTCACAAAGTGGTCATAAGAGACTATGCAAGATCTTTGATACCTGTGCAACTCAGCCATAGGCAATGATCCCACAGCCAGACGTTGCGTGTGTGAGTTAACCACTCCCTGAAACACCACGCGTTTGAATGTCATGTGGTAGGACTTCAGGCCTTCTATTTTGAAGGTTTACCATTTTCTTATCCTTTGCCGGTAGTTTTTTTCTATTCTGTTTTCTTACATGTTCAGTTATTCCATTCGATGCTTTTGGATTTCATGATGGATCACTTGATGGTGACTGCATTTTACATAAGACTGAGTATTGCCAGACTTGACAAGTGCTATCGTACTGGATGGTGCTAATCTTGTGTACGTAAGTGCATGAACCAGCTAGTGACTTTTACTAGTATCATGTCGAAAAGAGCACAATGAGCAGGACCACTGGAATAATGTGCTTTTGGGACTGCTGCATTTTCTGCATAACTGTTTACTTCCTGCATTTGTCATATAATCCATCACCGCTGCATAATCTTCAGTTTAATAAAAAATATTGCTTTTAGATCAAACGAATCAGAAATTACTAAAAAACACTCATCTTTCAGTTGCCTATTCCTTTATTTGGGCATTAACCTGTACTAATAAGGTGAAACCTCTGCCCAGACAAAGTTAAGACATTTAAAAAATGTCAAAATAATGAAGTAACTCATCACAAACTATGCCACTTCATTTGCTTTTATTACCACATGATTTGGTTGTCTACGCCACATAACGTGGTCCTCTCTGCCACACAAACCCAGTGACACTTACCATGGGCACAAAATGCATGTAAAATACAATTCTGATTTGCAATGGAAAGGTATCTAATGTAAAGCAAAATATAGCTACACCCTACTTTGAGGCAAGTGGGCATTCCATGGATTGTACATGGGCATTTATTTCTATGCAGCTACCCACGTTATTGATGCAATACCCTATCTACTTAAAAAAACAGTAGACAGGCCTTTATGCCAAAAATGTATGCCTCCTCAAGGCAGGCGTTAAATTTGCGAAACATTTTCTTTTCTCCAAACTTTTCAAACTTTGCATGTGATGGAGCGCAAAAAACCCTGGTAACGGGGAAAGCAAACCCGTACCGGTATCCTACCTGCGTCACAGACCTGACATCACACTAGCTCATACACATATGCAGTCATTGGTGGGGCCCATAACACCAACACTCATACTAACCATTCACCGGTCTGCACACAGTTGGAGGGATGAGCGGTTCAAGCGTTTGACATGTGAGGGGAATACTTTATATCCTGTAGGGAAAGAAAGGTTAATTTACAAAATATACATCAATATCCCTTCCACCTACAGATCTCAATCCTAAACATCAAGGCACTCCTCCTACGTGGTCAATGGACCAAATAGTTGGATTGGTTGATGGTGATCTAGAACCAGCTAAAACTCATTCTTTGTTAATCAATATCTGTTTATCTAAATTTCTAAGCAAAGTTACATTTACGTTTGGAGAGTTTATATCAAATTTCAATTAAATCGCAGAACATCATATTTACCTATTCTGACTATCTGAAGTCCTCTAAGTCTGTCGTCATTCGTCAAAGCAGATTAATGTTCAAGTCCTGTGCTCAGCACGCCACAGTCTCAAAGATCGGCCATGACCAGAGACGTGCAAGCATCTGTCAATGCCCATAGAATTAGGGAAAGTTCATAGTCATCAGGTATTTGGGCAGCATCCGGACCATTTAGGATTCAGGAACGCAGTAGTCACCCTAAGTAGTAGAGTTCGCGTAGCGTCACCGTCATGGTCATCAGTCAGTAGGGTAGGTAGTAGTCAAGTAAAGCAAGGTTCCCTCTCTATTCTACCATGTACTTTTATAACAAAAACACAGTAAAAGTTACATTTTGATAATTTCGTACAGTCGTGATTGGTTGGTTGAGATCATCCGATTGAGGGGTGAGGTCACAGTTCAGTCCATTCCGGTTTCTTTTGTAAACGTCCTTTGTTTTGTCACTTGGCTGTTGTCCCACCGTGGCCTTGCCTTAGTACAGTGGGTTACGGGTCATGCAGAGGCTGCAGTCATCTTTGTCATACATGCGCTGTTCGCTCCACGCCTCGTGGGACAGTGGCCACATCGTCATGTTGCGTCGGCGGCCATTTTATAATTTAGGCCCAAATGCCAATTTAAGCGAAACAAACACAAAAGAGTAATTAATGTATAGGAATAATAAATATAATGTTAACCCCTTACTATTCCCTCTATGTGTGGGTATTTATCTAGCGTATAGCGACATTTAAAGCGTTTATATTCACCCTTTACGTTGTCTTTTCGGGCAACATTACAGAGACATCACAAAAACAACATATACCATGCAATATTCCATTTATTACATATACTACTGTTAGTATGCGTACGGATTTTAGTCATAAAGGTTATTTAGCCATGCAAAATGCAAATTCCACGTATATTTTGTATATTAATAATGTTGATTAATAAAACATGCAAACTCATTTAATAAAATATTATAGTTAATAGATTATTCAATTAGTGATCTCATGCAGAATAGGGGGGGTATACAAAATGTTGTACTACCCGCTCCATCAATCCCCCCTTTGGTGATTTTATCACCACACCATTAAAATTTTGTTTCAATTTGTCACGAAAGTGAAATGAATTCCTTTCAGTTAATTTACATCTCTGTTTCCCCAATTTCTTCTCTTCTAGCTGTTTTATACATGCTTTCCTTCATCTCTTCTAATTCTACTTCTTCAAATTCCCTCTCTTGTCTCTTATTTTGCCTTCTTTTCAAATTTTCTCTTTTTAACTTTTTCTGTATTTTCTTTCTTTTATGACACAGACATCCTAATCTTAGAATTAATACTATACAAATAACACAGGTTAATGGAAATAAGATCCTACCTATAAAGGCACCACCTAAATTTAATAAGAAATCCTTAATAGAATAAAGTTTCTTCCCAATCTTTTCCCAAACACTTTCAACCTCCAGTGGTGTAATTTCCTCATGGAATTCAGTTATATTTTTAATGTAGATTTTCAGATCTTTACTTTCGTCAGGAATGTAAGAACAACAATGTTGAACTTTCGGCATTCCACAGACTCCACCCTGCCAATAATATATCAAGGGCAAGTCGATTTTGCATTACCATAGCACGCATGGCAACCATTTCAGTATTCACCAATAAAAATCCTCCAGCGGTGCTTGTTGACAAGCGATCCACTACTGTTGATAATTTTCAAATTTTGTTTGCATTCAGAGATATTCCCACTACTGGTATCAATGCTCCAAAAATGTCTCCTACAATTTCTTACCAAGATTCTCTCTTTCTACAAGCTAATAGACTACCTAGCTTATGTACACCATCTTCTACTCTTCCCATATGAAATATCTTTGGAAAGACCAGACCTACATAACATGTGCCATACCAATGGTCTGGCAAACGATAATATGCCTTGTTCCCGCAGATAAAATATAACCCAGGAAAAACTGGATCATTTCCTCCTTTAAATCCCCATCCACCCATGATTCGGTATGTATCATGGCATTCACTATTACCTACAAAGTAATCATATGCAGTTTAATTCCTTCTAATACACAATGTCCCTTTCTGAGGCCAATCTAAAGCCATAGTTGGACTAGCTTCTCCCTTCAAATGTTTTTCCATTTCAACATCCCAAACTGTCTTTTCCTCTTTTCTCTCAGATGCTTTCTTTTGCATTTTCAGTCTCCTTTCTTCAACCATATCCAAGAACGTCTTTTCTTCATTCTTTAAACTGCAAGTCTAATTATTTCCAAAAATATATTCTAATGTTAGTTCTTTAGTTTCTAAGAAAAATTCACCTAACACCTTTGCAGGCTTTACTTTATTTAATTTGTTAATCGCAGGTACTTGTGAAAATATGTTATCTACATCTGAAAAATAATATTCTAATTTCCCTATTTGGTAAAACAAACTAGCTATCACACTACATGTTATTCCATATGTTACAGGGAGGTGATGATAGGTCACTCCCTCGGATACAGATGCAGGTAACTGCATACAAACATAGCAATCCCTCAAATCCATTGTCTTAACATACTCATACAAAAGTTTTGAAAACACATTGTTAGAGAAATCAGTCAGTCAGTCAGTCAACAATAGCTTTATTCGGTTAATAATAAAAACCATCAAAGCATACAGAAAATTTCATTTGCAAATAGTTACAAATAAAGATAATTAACAAAGAAAATTCAAACAGTGCAAAATACGCAAATATACATAAAAATAAGTTTAAACAGAAAACTGGCGAAAGTGAACGTTAAAAGATTAAAACAGGCCAAAATTTAAACGACTATTTCATGATTTCAAAAGAAAGAAGATAAAAAGGCCTGGTCTCGGTCTCTCGAACATTATAAAAAGAATAGAGCTAAAATATATTAGGTTACATTCGATTTCTACTTCAAATAGCCCCTGAAAGATAACTGGCAACTCCAAAACAGACAAAAGGAGAGCCCAGCATTTGCAGAAATACCAAGGCGGGCCTTACTTGGTCAAAGTGGCAGTTCCTAAAAATTGGGCAAATAAATTTCTTACGTAACAGAGTGTAAAATTTACAGCAAAAAATCATATGCAGCGTATTTTGTTCAGAGGCGTTATCACATGGACAAGGGCCCAAAGTGCCCTCTTTAAAAAAGCCCTTCGGGTGTGCTAGGAGCCAGGGTAACATGTCATGTTTAAACCTAATCAGTAAAAACAAATGAAAAGGGTTATTTATATAAGTCAAGTATGGCTGAATCTCATTGCCCATACTTAACATGACAAATCTTCTAACAGACGGTTTGCACACTTCCACGCCTTCTCTCTGCAACTTTGCCCTGCACATGAACTGAGACTTTAAGTCTTTTATTTTCAATTTGGACAGCTCACATGGTCTCTCAAATAATTCTAGGCATCCAAGGGTCTCCATATGAGATTTAATATATCGTAGCCAGGGAATGCACATGGCTTTATCGAGGACCAGACAATCTTGTATAATGAGCTGGTTTAGGGTTGGTGGGTGCTGCGCCCAAACCCTTAGCCAACCCATTAAAGGGGCAACGGCAATCTGGTCCACTAGATACTCGGCCCCCAAATCTTCATGTATATTAAAAATAGAAGTAGAAACAGGCAATGACAAAAGTTTCCGGAAAAAGGCATTTTCAATTAGTTGAATCTCCACTGCGGATGCATAGCCCCAGACCTCACTGCCGTACAGGGCCATAGGCACACACTTAGCGTTGTATATTTTCAGAATCGCGGGCAAGGGCCTGCATCCCAGCCGTTTTGCAAAGCCCAACAACGCTCCAGTTGCCCTGGCGAGGATATTTTGTTTCAGCGCACGTTGCGCGACCCATGATCCTCGATCATCAAAAGTGACCCCCAAATATGGAAAGGTCTGGACTTTTGTAAGCACCTGCTTATTGCAGAAGAATTTAACCTTTTTTGCAGCTCCATCTCCTATTGTCATAGAATGGGATTTCTTAAAATTTATTACTAAGTCCAAAGAGACCATAAAATCATTAAAACCATTTAAAAGGGCTTGAAGGCCTCTTGCAGTTCTAGCCAATAAGACCGTGTCATCCGCATACAACAACGCGGGAATCAACTTAGTACCTACTCTAGGGATGTCTTTACAAGATGAAGACAAAACATCCCCCAGGTTATTAATATAGAGTGAGAAAAGCAGGGGGGCAAGAATGCACCCTTGTCTCACCCCACGCTTCACCTGCCAGGCATCAGTTAGATTCCCGTCCTTATTATAACGGACCGCCGCAGTAGTATCTTCATGTATAAGTGCCAAAAAGGAAATCAGCACAGGGTCAAGACCCATAGTTGCCAGGGAAGCCCAAAGTTTTTGGCGGTTAACCAAATCAAAAGCAGTCGATAGGTCCATGAATGCTAAATGTAAGACCCCCTGCTTCGCAATCGTATACTTCCCAATGATGAGATGCAAATTAAGGCATTGGCCAACCGTGCTCATTCCCTTTCTGAAACCATACTGTAGGTCCGAAATTATGGAGTTATCCTCCAACCATGATGTTAACCGTGCTAGGACAACTTTACCCATTATTTTTGTTGCGGAGTCAAGAAGAGAAATAGGCCGGTAACATGCCGGATCCTCTCTTGCACCTTTTTTAAAAATTGGTACTATCACGGCCTTACCCCAATAACGAGGGACACCCTCCTTTGCTGCCGCATTAAAAACTAAGGTTAGAAGTTTCGCCCAGTAAATAGAATCTGCCTTGTACAAATCCGCCGGGACACCATCGGGGCCGGGTGCTTTGCCCTTTGCCATTGATTCAATGGCGTCCTGAACTTCCGTCTCAGTAAAATTAATTTTCGATGACAGATTTGTATCCCCAAAATTTACCGGATTCTGGTCAGGAATCTCAGAATAAAGCCCACTAAAATGAGACACCCATTTATCTGGGGCAATAAGACAATCATTTATAGTATTTTCCATTTCATTAAAAAGTGGGCTGTTAATTACTTTCCAAAATTGGGAACTACTTTTTAAGACACTAGCGTCTGACAATTCTTCCCACGCCAATTTTTTCAGGCAAGATTTCCTTGCCTTTAGTGCTTTCTTGAAGGATCTTCTTGCCTCCGCAATCCTACTGGTATCTTTAGCGCCATCTTTTAAGGCCAGTAAGAGAGTAGAGTGCGCGCTACTACATGCCTGATCAAACCAGTTTTTATGCTTCTTGGGTCTTGGTTTCCCTACGAGAGTTAAATTGTCCATAACCTGGCTGGTTATTCGCTCAAAGGCAGCAAGAATATCCCCTGGTTTAGATTCTATCGCTAGGCATATATTAAAATCCTCCAGATTACTGTGATACAAATTCTCAAGAAAATCACTAGGAGTAATAACCTCCCATCTCAAACGAGTTCCCTGTTTAATGGGGACTATGTTTGAGTTAGAAATTGTAGACATATGAATAGGCCTAAAGATATCATTAATGTTTAATTCCAAAGATAGTGGGTTGTGGTCACTAAGAACATTAGCCGTGACACAAAAAGATCCTATCAGTCCCTTCATAGTACAGGAAATTAATATATGATCAATAATACTGTTGTTACCATGACCAGTGAATGTAGGCACAGGAGATACTAAATTCTGCAATGGCATAAATAAATTAAAAGCAGAAACAATACTGTCTAGAAACATCCCACCTTTTGAAAAATCAAAAAGGGCTTCCTCCTGCGGGCAATAAGCCTGCTCAAAGTTTCCAAAACAATTAGATTGTCTTAAATGAATATTAAAATCGCCAAACACTAACAAATAATAAGGGGTAACATTATTTGCATCGAAATCCTCTAAAAAGGTAAATAAAGCCTTTAAATGCTCCAATTCGTCCGTCCTCGTAAATGAGTTATAAAAGTTCACAACTAACATTGATGGGAGGTTGACACCTACAACCTTAACCGCCAATATATTGGGTGAACTAGTCTTAACAAGTTCTGTGCTATACAATAGCTTAAGACTAAATAATAACAAGAGACCACCACTGGGTCTCCCCGAGGAAGAAGGGGCAGCATATTTAATAAAAGACTGGAACCCATCCAGGTAAAAGGGATCTCTGGCTTCCCACGTCTCTTGTAAAGCAATTATATGGTAGGAAGAGAGAAATGACTTCCAAACTGTATCCTCTCTTTTTGTTCTCAACCCCGCTATGTTCCATGACAAGGCAGTAACCCTATTTGTAAATACACTGGCCACACTATTATCCATAGCCAAAGGTTGGTGGGGGGAGTCCGTAACCACCTCCCTGGTCAGGAGCCTTACAGGCGGATAATTAAGTGTGCCAGCGGAAGCGTTAACTTTATTATCTGGAGTAAACTTAATTTTTAGCTGATTAATACCCTTGTCCCGATCAGTCAATCGGGTAACGGAACTAACACCCAAACCATAAAAACCAGTATTATCAATTGCAGGCATCGCACTTCCATCATTTTCCAAACACACTCCACTGACTTCAATATCCATAGACTGGCTGTGCGCAACATGAAGTCAGTCATTTGTGTCCAGAGAACTAAGGACCTCATATCTGTTACTCAAGGCCAATGGTCTAATCGCAGGGACAGGTTGGGCATTGTAGCCACTATTCCCGCCCCGTCTCTGTAAGTGAGGTGGATAAAAGAACCCCAATGGAAGGATGTTCACATAATCATCGTGTAATCTAGACGTTCCTGCCTGCCTAAAGATATTAGCTACCAAATCTGGAGAGCTAAAACTCACGACTACACAGTCACCCTTAAGTGTCTTATTTAACTTCCCCACCCAGGGAACCCTTCTTACCATTTTAAAACACTTAAAAAGGTGGCTCCCCAAAACTGTCTTTTCAGCTAAAAAATGTAGGGCCTTGTTCCTCAAAGAAGACCAATTTTCTTCCTTCCCATCAGTAGATGGAGGGACATTTGCCAGAATGACAGTATATGGACAAGCCTCTGGTGGCAAATGCAAAGGATATTCTTTGGATCCCTGTGAGGGGGGCGAACTTACTCTCCTAGGGACATCCCGAGAGCTCACGTTAACACCCCCAGATGGTTCAACAGGTGGAGCAGCAGCCACTGTAGATTGGTTAGTAACACCTACAGTGGTAAATATCATGGAATCAGCTAGGTCGGATACTCTGGAAATAACTCCTGCTAGGGTGGGTTTCTCCAGTGGATTATGAGTGTTTAAGATTGTTTCCTGACCAGCTATATGACGCTCAATCGAAGTAAGTCTATTCTCAATATTATCCAGTCTATTCAAAACCGGAGTCAAAGAAACCTTCAATTGCTCATCCATAAGCTTTAAAACATCAATCAGATTAAAACCAGCAGAAACAACAGGAACCTGGGCAGCATTCGCAACTGCCCCAATCGACTTATTCCCCTGTGCCAAAGGGGCCAATGTGGAAACCTGTGGAGCTAACTCAATAGCAGACTTTACAGTCCTAGGTTGTTTAACTTTTGGACGCGTTCCATTTGGACCCTTGGTCGCTTTTCTTTTGCCAGTTTTTAAGTTAGTAGTGGCAGACATTGATACTCGAGATTGACCAGAGCGAGTAGTTCGAGGAGAGAGATGAAGATCGTCAGTACAATCTAGTACAGAAGGAACAACAATGTCTCTCACTTCTAATGCAGTCTCCACAATAGATGGACAGCTAGGCAAGCTCACATCAATGATATTAATAGGGGCATTCAATTGTAATCCATGGTTAGACGATAGTCCTGGTTCCAGGGAAAGCCTCCTCTCAACACTTGCAATTTCTCTGGCAACCACAGTTTCAGCTTTCTTCAAAAAGGCGTCCAAAGTCCCCGCACCCCCCTTGGCCACAGCTTTGTTAAGATTTTTAGCCATAAAGGCAAACTAGGCGAACCAGGGGGCAGGGACAACTAACTTAAGCAGTAGTACACACAAATACTGCTGATGAAATCGTCACAAACCTTATAAGCAAAAATGCACGTAACAGTGCTCCCAATTACCTTCAGAGTTGCAACCCCAATTGGTGACAATCTCCACGAAGAGTCTGGTCGCTGGTAATTTCAGGCCCAAAGTTAGGGGGGTGGCCCAGCCCGGCCTCCTTTGGCCCCTGACGGCCACAGACGGCCCGCCCTTTGCCCGGGCTTAGCCCGGCGCGTCCCGCTCGCGTCCCGCGAAGCGGGTCTCCCAGTGATTTATGGCGCCTCCTGGCGTCACTATGTCGCGCCGCCGCTGAGGCAGCCGGGAAATGCAGTCCCGGGGCGGCGACGCGGAAGATGGCGTTTCCTCTGAGGACTCCTTGACTCTTGGCGGTGTCGGCGGTAATGGCGTGGCGTGACCCAGCAGGTTTCAGGTAAGTTTTGATGGTCCCCCCGCTCCGCCGGTCTCCCAGTGATTTATGGCGCCTCCTGGCGTCACTATGTCGCGCCGCCGCTGAGGCAGCCGGGAAATGCAGTCCCGGGGCGGCGACGCGGAAGATGGCGTTTCCTCTGAGGACTCCTTGACTCTTGGCGGTGTCGGCGGTAATGGCGTGGCGTGACCCAGCAGGTTTCAGGTAAGTTTTGATGGTCCCCCCGCTCCGCCGGTCTCCCAGTGATTTATGGCGCCTCCTGGCGTCACTATGTCGCGCCGCCGCTGAGGCAGCCGGGAAATGCAGTCCCGGGGCGGCGACGCGGAAGATGGCGTTTCCTCTGAGGACTCCTTGACTCTTGGCGGTGTCGGCGGTAATGGCGTGGCGTGACCCAGCAGGTTTCAGGTAAGTTTTGATGGTCCCCCCGCTCCGCCGGTCTCCCAGTGATTTATGGCGCCTCCTGGCGTCACTATGTCGCGCCGCCGCTGAGGCAGCCGGGAAATGCAGTCCCGGGGCGGCGACGCGGAAGATGGCGTTTCCTCTGAGGACTCCTTGACTCTTGGCGGTGTCGGCGGTAATGGCGTGGCGTGACCCAGCAGGTTTCAGGTAAGTTTTGATGGTCCCCCCGCTCCGCCGGTCTCCCAGTGATTTATGGCGCCTCCTGGCGTCACTATGTCGCGCCGCCGCTGAGGCAGCCGGGAAATGCAGTCCCGGGGCGGCGACGCGGAAGATGGCGTTTCCTCTGAGGACTCCTTGACTCTTGGCGGTGTCGGCGGTAATGGCGTGGCGTGACCCAGCAGGTTTCAGGTAAGTTTTGATGGTCCCCCCGCTCCGCCGGTCTCCCAGTGATTTATGGCGCCTCCTGGCGTCACTATGTCGCGCCGCCGCTGAGGCAGCCGGGAAATGCAGTCCCGGGGCGGCGACGCGGAAGATGGCGTTTCCTCTGAGGACTCCTTGACTCTTGGCGGTGTCGGCGGTAATGGCGTGGCGTGACCCAGCAGGTTTCAGGTAAGTTTTGATGGTCCCCCCGCTCCGCCGGTCTCCCAGTGATTTATGGCGCCTCCTGGCGTCACTATGTCGCGCCGCCGCTGAGGCAGCCGGGAAATGCAGTCCCGGGGCGGCGACGCGGAAGATGGCGTTTCCTCTGAGGACTCCTTGACTCTTGGCGGTGTCGGCGGTAATGGCGTGGCGTGACCCAGCAGGTTTCAGGTAAGTTTTGATGGTCATTTATAGACCTGTCTTTATGTAGATAGTTTTTATCTATTCTTGTTGGATATACTTTCTGAACCTTCTCTATATTAGTACTAGTTTTATTCTCACTATGTCCTTCTATTGTGTCTATTGTAACCTTAAATGAAATCAGCAATTCTAACACACTCCATAGAAGCATTAGTAATCCTGTACAACATCAACACATTTTAAACCATCTCTTTAAAAATGCACATTTAGCTGTTCTACTTTCAGTGTTTGCCATTTTTGCAAAATGACCAGTGTCTTTTGACTTAGCCTCTTCTCCTTCACAACTAGTTTTGTCTAACCCAAGGCTCTAAGCACCTACTTGGTTCTATCAGTTTATGTATTTTTCCTGTATTCTATTTCCTTTCCATTAGCAGCACTTTTGTCTTGTTCAGTTTGGCATTTGATCGTCTTTCACTTTTCTCTCATAATCTTGATACAGACCTTCCTGAACATCCGTCTCTTCTCCAATGCCGGACAAGATAACTCTCAGGATTTCCGATTCTTCGTCTTCCTCAACCACTTCCGGTACAGTCACCTCTGGATTTTCTTGGCTGTCTGCCTCTTCTTTTATTTCAGGCAGGGCCAAATACGACCATTCTGGTGACTTATACTTCTGGTTGGGCTTTCTTATTCTTTTGTTTTCGTCTGTTGTAGTTAATTTCTCATCTTTTGACTTTTTCTGACTCAATACTTCATTCACCTGCTCTGCTCTTGGTGGATTCACTCGTGTCAGTCGATAGCTTAGTCTCTTTATCTTATTAGGCCAGATTTCATCTCTTGCTGATCTTTTCGATTTACTTCCTTTATCATTCTTCTCAGCTCTCCATGCTCTTTTCCTCAGGACTCGACCTTCTGGTACTTCCTCATCACTTTCCTCTGTTTCTGTTTCAACTTGCTTTTGGCTTTCAGCTGTTCTTCTTTCCACCACTTCTTTTAATTTCCCTACTTCTGTCCCTCCTTGTGTTTCTTGCACAATATCTTCCTGCTGACTAGCTGTCCCTTCTTCTAACTGGATGTTGGAATTCCCTACAACTCCTCGGGGGTCTTCCGCAAGAATCTTTCCCTCACTTTCTGTATCTGGCACCTGTTCATCTATTTTTGTTACTTCAGGTGGAATTTCTCTCAGTTTTTCATCAGGAATTTCTTTATCAATAACTTCTCCAGTTGTCTCTTCACTGCTTTTCTCCTTTCCGGAGCATATCGGTATCTGTTCAGTCTCTGAGTCTGAGCTGATATCAGAAATCTGCAACCTCCTTCTCAAGGGAATATTCTCTGGGGCAAATGTCAAATTTGGCTCTGTCGCCCCCCTTTCAGGGTTTTCTCTTGTCCTTACTTCTTCAGCATCCAATTCAGAGCTACTTTCTGACTCGTCATAATATTCTCGTTCTTGATTATCCACTGGATTTGGGATTCTCAATGTGTGACTAGCATGGATCCAGTTCTTGATCCCAGCACACTTCACAGCTGTTGTTGTAGTCAAAATCACTTGTCGTGGTTTTCCCCAACGTGGGACTAGACAGTTCCTTCTTCTGTGTACTTTGATTCTCATCCAGTCTCCTGGGCTCAGATCATGAGCTTGCTTCTTTTCAAGGGTGGTGGCATCCGATCCAACCTGATGAAACATAGAATGAACTGCGTCAGCCAGCCCCTTACAGTAATCCAACACCAAGTCATCAGATATTTAACAGCTTGTTGACTGGTATGAATACATGGCGCATTGCTCTTCCCATAATTATCTCGTGCGGACTCAAACCTGTGGTTCTATCTGGAATTGATCTAATAGTCATGAGTACCAGAGGCAAGACATCAGGCCATTTCAAACCTGTGGCTAAACACATTTTTCCCAATCGTTTTTAATAGTGCCATTAATTTGTTCCACCACACTAGAAGCCTCTGGGCGATAGGCACAATGTAGTTTCTGTTGTACATTCAATGCTTCACAAATCAATTTGATGATCTCATTATGGAAATGCTTTCCTCTATCTGATTCAATTGTAACTGGGAACCTGAATCTAGGGATGAATTCCCTCAGAAGCAATTTTGCTACAGTAATTCCATCACTCCTTCTTGTGGGATATGTTTCTACCCATCTAGAAAACAAGCAGACCATTACTAGAACATACCTTAACCTATTACAAGGTGGCATCTCAATGAAATCAACCTGCATTCTGGTGACAGGCCCTCCTTCTCGACCTATCGTTCCTAGGCTTACCACTGTTTTTCTTCCTGGATTGAGCTGCTGACATATAAGGCATCTTTGACAAAGGCTCTCGGCTACAAGTCTAAATTTAGCATTGTACAACGTGTGCTTGAAGTACCGAATCATCACGTCCCTCCCTATGTGTCCCTGTCCATGATACATCCGTGCCATGGTAGACACCATGCTATCAGGCATGACTGGTCTTCCATCTCGATAAACCCACACATGATCTGTTTCCCTTGGTGTATGCAAACAAGGTACAATATTCCTCAGAACCATAGAAAAGGGAAGGGAGATACTGAATAGTGGGGGGATAGGAAGGGGTGGGGGTCCCCCAGCTTTAGTTCCACCAAGGGGAACCCCCCACCCCTTCCAATCCCCCCACTATTCAGTATCTCCCTTCCCTTTTCTATGGTTCTGAGGAACATTGTACCTTGTTTGCATACAGTCTCCTGGGGCTCGTACTGTGGACCTCATTAAACAAGCCCTTCCGTCCCCCCCTTTGGATACTCTGTTTCCCTTGGTGCACATCCTGCTTTTACCCATTGTCTCATTTCCTCGTCTCCTGCTTCTTCCTGCAATTGCCTCACTTCTTCCCATGTACCCACAACGTTAGTAAACATTAGTGGCAAGGAATTATTTTCCCTCTCTTTAGCCCTGGTCACTGAGTTCTGATTACGAGCACAATAATGGGCCATATCGCTGGTATACTTATCCCCAACCACGATATAATCAGCGGTTTGCACATGAGCAGCACACTTCACAACAGCCAATTGCTTTGGCAGCTGTATCGCCTCAAGCAACTTTCCAACCACTTCCGCATTCTTTATAGGAGCTCCACTTGAAGTCAGAAATCCTCTCTGCAGCTAAATCTGGCCAAAATCATGCACAACACCAAAACCATACTGACTATCAGTTATTACAGTAACTCTCACATTCTTTCCAATCTTGCATGCTCTAGTTAAAGCTATCAGTTCAGCAACCTGGGCTGATTTTACTCCCTTCAGGTAAGATGCTTCCATTACTGCTGCAACTGTGCACACTGCATATGCTGCACTCAGATTTCCTTCGTCTGTTCTCAAACATGACCCATCTACAAACATCACAAAGTCACTTTCAGACAAGGGTACATCTATTATATCAGGTCGTGGTTTTGTACAGAAATCCAATATATCCAAACAATCATGATCCACTTCGTCCCTGACTTCAACATTTTCAGCATCAGGTAGTAGCGTTGAAGGATTCACATTCAAGCATCTCGCAAGGCTCACATTCATTGCACCTAATATGACTTTCTCATACTTAGTCAGCCGACTATGTGTCATGAATTGAGTGCGACTCCTTGTTAAAAGGATTGCCACATCATGAGGTACATACACTCGCACAGGATATCCCATCACATTTCCCTGACTCTGTTCCAGATTCTTACAAGTGGCAGCTACTGCTTTCAGACAACCTGGCAAGGCTACAGCTACAGGGTCTAGCATAGCTGAGAAATATGCAATTGGTCTTCTCAATTGTCCATGTTTCTGTATCAATACAGAGAGTGCACATCCATTCCTCTCACTGCAGTACAACTCAAACACTTTTTCATTGTCAGGCATCCCTAATGCTGGCGCTTCACACAAACTGTCACTCAATTTCTTAAATGCTGCTAGTTCTTCCCTATCTAAGTCAATGGGATCTCTCACATCACTTCTCGCCAGGCGTACCAAAGGCTTTGCGATCAGGGAAAAGCCACTTATCCACTGACGACAATACCCAACCATTCCCAGAAACATCCTCACTTCTCTTTGCGTCATTGGGGCTCTCATTCCTTTTATTATCTTGATCCTGTCTGTTGTTATTTTCCTCAATCCTTTTTCAATTTTGTGACCTAAATATTGTACTTCTTTCTGACAAAATTGCAATTTCGATGGTGACACTTTAAGTCCTCCATCTGCCAAATGATTTAACAATGCTATGGTTTCCATTACACAGGCTTCTCGAGTTTTCGATGCCACAAGCAGGTCATCGATATACTGAACTAGCACTGAATTCTCGGTCATTTCTAAATCTTCCAAATACTTTTTTAATATCTGATTAAATATCGAGGGGCTTTCTGTATACCCCTGTGGGATTCGGCACCAAGCCAAAATATGTTCGCCAAAACGAAATGCAAAAATTTGCTGGCTATCATGGTGCAACGGGATGGAAAATAAAGCGTGACATAAGTCAATTACTGTGTACCATTCTGCATCATGAGGAATCTGATACAAAATCACAGATGGATTTGGTACAATAGGACAGCATGACACTACAATTTTGTTTATCTTTCTCAAATCCTGCACTATCCTGAACTTTCCATTAGGCTTTTTCAGTCCCATTATTGGTGAATTACATGGACTACTCATTATTTCTCTCAAAATTCCTTGCTTAATCATTTTCTCAATTATAGGGGTAACTCCTTCAATTATTTCAGGTGTCAATTTATATTGAGGAACATTTGGGTAGCTTATTCCTTCTTTCACTGTTACCTTTACGGGATCCACATTTCTCATCAATCCTACATCCTCTCCTGTAAAATCCCAGACTTCTGCTTTCACTGTCTGTTTGAATTCTTTTGGTAATTCATCAGGGTTGAATACAGCATAGGCTTCAGTAACCTCAGTTTCCATATTTGCCATAGTCATTTTATACAATACATCTTCATCAGGGGTCTCAAATGCTATACCATCAGGGGTACAAAATATGGTGCAATTCATTTTGCACAACAGGTCTCGTCCTAATAGGTTTACAGGACTTGAATCGCACACGACAAAGCGGTGCATTTCGGAAAAGTTCCCTATATTGACCTTTACTGGTTATGTGAGATACGTTTTGATCTGTCTGTTGGATACTCCAACCAATTGGATTGTTTCATCAGAGAGAGAAAGATTCTTAACATCAGCTGAACTAACAGTTGATCGAGTAGCACCAGTATCTACTAGGAAAGTAATATTTTCATCATTTACCTTTCCATCTACAAAAGGGCCTGTCTGGTCTACTTCTAGAGTTTCGCCAAGTACGCACTCTTCTTCCTCCCTTCGGCACCGTCAATAACCTTCTTCTGACTCACTCTCATCGCGTTGTAGCCGATTCTGCGAAACAGCGCTAGCGCGCGGCAGCTTGGTTACCTGTTCTTCGTTGTAGAATCCTGTCTCATTACTGTATTTCTGTGAATTTACGCTCTGTGGAATAGGCGGTTTTGGCACCTGATTCTGCTGGGTAACAACCTGCTGCTGTCGCTGCGGTTGACCACTCACCTCTTTCTGCACCTGCGGATTCAATGATGCATTATCACCATTAGTACACATTAGAAGAAAAAAGCAGGATGAATCCAACGAAGGTATCAATTCTTCTTTAATAAGTGGTTCAAAAACGGCCAGCCAACACGTGTTTCATCAGAGAAAAAGAGTCTCTGAATCTTCAGGGCTGGAAAGATACAAAATCACGACTAAAAACAAAGTCATTGGACACAAAATATAAACATAGATCAACACCAAAACCCCAATCTAATGAATAACCCTCACAAGAAGAGAAGACCAAGCAAGGACATAATCATGATCAAGGACAAGTTCATACTAATACTAGTGCGTTCATCATATTACGAAACTTTACAAAGTAGCAACCTTTACACAAACATCATAGCGAAAGGAAAATCACAGTGTCATCACATCCATTCACCACGTGAAAAACAACACCAATATAACACACCAAAGTTTGGAAAAACCCAAAAGGAAAAGAAAGAAATATTCCCAAAGAAACACCCGAAGTGAAACAGCAATCCAAAGCCACCGCGCAATCAGGAAAAACAGTAATTGTACCACCATGACGTCAATCAGATGAGAAATGAAAGAAATAGGAGCATAAACGGGTCCAGTCAGTACCTGTAGATTTAATCCAACATAGAAATCTGGGGGGCAAAGCTCAATCACGAGCGGAAATCTTAATTGAACACGAAAATGAGTATCTGTCAAGCGCAAATCACTGAGGTACAGAGCTAGAATAAATATAAAAATACAATGTAATGTAACACAACACATCCAATCAAAGTGAAAATAACATACTTAAAGCTATATATTGCCAAACAAAAGCTCTCATCAGATTGAAAACTACTCCACCAATAACATCGTTCAGCAATTACTCACACCTCACCTCTAGTATTTCGAGGTACCAGGACAGAATCACGCCACTGCAATAAAAACCCATATAGGGTATGTAGCATATCACAATCCTTAATATGAGAAGGAATGCTACCTAAGAGATGCAGGATAAAGTGGAGAAACACACAGAAGGGGGAACAAGGGCCATAATGAGTAACCGGTAGCCAGAACAGTAAGTAACAAGACCAAACACCCAAAAGTATAAACCAACGGGTATACTCACAGGAGTTATTTCAAATAGACTGAAGAACGGGGGGAAGACACGTGTGTTGAGTCAAACACACCCCCTGAAAACTGTACGAAAGAAAAGAAAAAACACAGCGACCAAAGTCAAAGGTTAAGAATTCTCAACCCAAACTCCCTAGCAGGGAATGTAAAGCCACATCTATCTCAAAGTCGACACATGACCTATATTCTAACTGCAAACTTACTAGACGGATAAAGAGAGTATGTTCCGGCGGTCCCAATACAATCCTCGTGCAACATCCCGGCGTCCCGGAAGTGCACTTATACTTCCGTAAATGAAAAAACAACTAGACCGAGTCATTTCGAAAAGGCACGAATAAGTGACGTAGCGTCCTAATCGTGAACGACACAATGGCCAAATGAGAAAGACGAGAAACACACAACAGAGAAATGATTTCACCGTGTCCAAATACACTGTCATCACGTACGTTACTACGAGCATCAAGCACTCACAAAAGCTCTACATTCCAAGCGAAAAAAACGGTGTTTTAAAACCTCCTCACGTATGACAATACTCTAAGTGGTGACAAACATTTGTATAAGCGGCAACATAATATTCCATGATCAATAATCCAAAATTATTACAGAGTCACACCCTAATTAAAAAGATCGTCTAGTGAAATAGGTGTTTTTGGGATTAAACGTGCCAAAGAAAAAGAGAGAAAAAGAGAAATAAAGTTGTAAAAAGAAGTATGCAAAAAAAACGAAAGTTCCGAGAGGAAAGTACAGATAGGTACCATGGTACCAAAAACATTACAGCAACACCAATAGTAGAAAAGATGCACAAATTCATGATCATATACCATTGAATCAGATTATCAGCCATAATTACAGATTATATCAGAAGAGTTCATCAGAATGTAGATCATGAATAAAAGACATATTTAACAATGCATTGGCCTTCACAGGGGCAAAATTGTAGTCCACACCAACCTCAAAGCAAATGCGGAGATGCATAGGTTCAATATCATACATCATTAAATCTGATTGTCAGCCATATATAGAACCATATCGGATGAATTAATCAGACTGTAGTTCATACATATAAATCCGCAAAATGAACAAAATCAAAATAAGATATTGCAGCAGTACAAAGAAAGGTAAGCAATGAATTAAAATAACCCAGGGCAATATAGTAGTCATCACAGACCTCAAAGTCAAATACAGTAGTGCATAGTGATATAAATCGATGCAGTTTCGGATTAAATGGTGGACTTGCAAGATTTACCCAATCAGATAAATGGAAAGCAAGAATCAAACGCATCATGCAAATATAACAACGCATCTTATTGTTTGCCAAAATTGCATACACAGACATTGCAGCAGTGTAAAAAGGCATCATCAGATACATTAATTTCCCAAAAAATATTGCATCTCGGAATCAACGTTGAGCCCATGTTCTACTGTATGTAAACGCATGATCCACATAGCTTCTGTTCGTCTAAGGTGTAGTTCTCTATTGCCACCTCTCGGATTTAAATTTACAGTATCAATCCCAAAAAAGATGAAAGTTTTATGTGGACCCTGGGTGCTACATGACGCAGCGTGTATCGCAACTGGATATCTGACATCCTGCTGATATAAGGCTCTCACATGTTCCCCAATTCTTTCTTTCAATGGTCTAATCGTGCTACCAACATACTGTTTGCCACAAACACATTCAATAACATAAATTACAAATCTTGTCATACAGCTAATGTTTGATCTGATTAGGTAAGATTTATGATTGAAACCATTGAAAGTTTTGATGTTGCACTTGGCCCATTTACACATGGTGCAACACCCACATTTGTGGAAACCTAAGGTATGTGGTGTAAGCCAAGTAACAGTTTGATTCACTCTTGGAACTGTGGGGCTAAGTCTGGAACGTAGTGTCTTACCACGTTTAAAAGTAATCTGAGGCCGATTGGTGATGAAACCAGCCAAAGATTTATCAGCTTGCAGAATACCCCAATGCTTGTTGAGGCTCTTTCTCAAGATGTTACTGAGATCATTAAAGTCAGTAATCAAACGGGGCACAAGGTCTGTAGTACAGAGCTTGCTCTTGTGCCGTAAGGTATCATCTCTTCTCATGCGCGAAATTCGATTTTCTGCTCGTTTGAGAAATTCAGATGAGTAGCCCCTATCTCTGAACCTAGATTTCATGTCATTGATGCATTTCTGGAATTCAGGTTCCTCGCTGCAGTTGCGTCTAGCTCTGATAAACTCTCCATACGGAATAGATCTAATTTGGTGTGAGAGGTGAGAGCTTTCCGCATGAAGCACAGCATTACAAGACGTGCTTTTGCGGAACAAGCGACTATTGAGTTTATCATCTTTGACGTACAGTTCGATATCAAGGAAGCTAATATTTATACGGATGGATTCCATAGTAAATTGCATGCCGAAATCATTTGTATTCAAGTGAAGGCAAAATTGGTCCAAATCTGATTGCGAACCAGACCATAGCAGAAGGCAGTCGTCAATATATCTGCCCCAAAAAATCACATGATCAATCCAAATGGTACCCTTAGTGCCCCAAATCCAATCTTTTTCAAGGCAGCCCATGAACAGATTTGCAAACGATGGGGAAAATTTCGATCCCATCGCGACACCTCTTACTTGCTTGTACCAATGGTTCTCAAATAGAAAAACATTATTGTCGAGAATTAGGTGCATCATGGTAATTAACATTTCATTATGCATCCAGTGTGCCGCTGGTCTGTTGTTCAAAAACCTGGTAACAGCTCGTATTCCCAATTCAGGTTGTATATTAGTATATAAAGATACAACATCTAAACTGGCTAAAATCATTCCCGGTTGCCATTGTACGTCAGTCAAAAGACTCAAAATATGTTTTGAATCCTGGATATAAGAGGCCAAATTGCGTACCAGAGGACCCAAAAAGATGTCCACATATTCAGATAGTCTCTCGGTAGGGCCACCAATACCTGACACTATCGGTCTGCCCGGAGGAAAAGGCAGACGGTTATGAATTTTGGGCAGAGTATACAGTACCGGAAATGTGGGTCTAAAGATTTTCAAATAAGTATACTCATCATCGTCAAGGAGGCCTTTGGAGTGCCAATCCGTAAGATGTTTATTGATAAGTATTCTCAAAGGACCGATAGGATTATACTCTAATGGTAAGTAGCAAGTTACGTCATCAAGTTGGGACATGACCTCAAGATTATAGTCTGATTTGTTCATGAGGACTACGTTCCCTCCCTTATCGGCTTCCCTGATTAGTAAATCTGGATCATTGCTAAGTGTTCTTAAAGCAAAACGTTCCCCTTTCTCCAAATTGTCTTGAAAAATTCTCTTAGCGGGCAATCGCTTATTGTCATAAGCATTAAGATCTTCCAACACATGTTTATAAAATAAGTCAATTGCATTGCCCCCTGATAAAGTGGGGACCCACTTTGATTTATTCCTGAGACCACTCGAAATTGACAAATCCATGTCTATATCAAGTTCTTCGAGAAGGCGTGCCATAGTATAGGGAGATTGCTCAACATCAGTCAAAGAGAGTAAAAGTTTTGTGGCTTGTACATATTGAATACTTAGATACATTCTCACGCAAGAAGATACTAATGGCGCAAGGCTAATACGGGCCACATAGGACAAAATTTAACCATTAAAGACTTCCTGACCCTGCATATATCCAAGTAGACAGTGTAAGACACATTACTTATTCCATTTTGGGCCACACTTGCGTGTTTCAATAGATCCCCTTTTCAATCAGCTTTTTTCATTCCCTCTTCTAGCTTTTTACAGAGTGTACAAACTACGGCTCTATATTTTACTACATAGCTACCACAGAGGTCCCAGCATAGCGATACAACTATACATTCTGTGTTGAAACAGGTACTCCAGATTCAATCTTGTTTTTCTGTTTTGAGCACAAGGGGATTGGTTCTCTGTTTGTTCTAATCTATAGGCACATCACAAGCTTTCTCCTAGGTTATTTTTATAATTAATTGCACTTGTTGTCACTCTGGAGAAGGGCTATATAGAATCTTCCTTTTCTGTCCACCTGAGACTTGCATGAACCAGCTTATTAGAAGAAATATTGAATAAAATTTGTCTTAAGGAATACATTAAGTACCTCAATGTTCCCCATATCTGACATACAGTGGTTTTGCATTTTCAGATTAAAAGTAGCCCCTCTACGGTTTTAACTCTTTGATGGTCCTGAGGAAGGTGATTTTAATCATTCTATCACCGAAACGTACGTAGACCAGACCAACTATTTTCACAACTGGAAAATAAACTCCTATGGATCAACTTAAACCGAAGGAAAAAAAGAAAAATTCAGTTTGAGAGAAATGTCAGCAGAATAATACGTTGACAAATAATAACTAAAAGAAGACCTTTCCGGTTGTAATATATATGTTTTACAATCTTTTTTGTGTATATTTTGTGGTATGTGGTATGGATGTTGGTATGTGAGATTAGGCAGCTAAATCTTTATGTACATATTTTTTGTTGTTCTGTGAGGGGCACTGTCAACTATTCAAGTATTGTTTTTGCTTTAGACAACAATCTAATTGGTGTTTACATTTATTGATTATGTATATGTATGTTTTTTGATAATTTATGTAAATCACAAAACAAAAAATAAAAATTGAAAATGTTATATGAATATATATTTTTGATACAAAAAAATTATGTTTTGCTTTTGACTAAATAATAAAAACAAAGAAAAAGCATCTATGTTGTAAAGACAGTATATTTATGGGGAACACTGTGGGGCTTGTTACATTGATTTAGAGATTTTTCTACCCAGTAAAATAAGATAGGTTGGTTAAGAGGTTTATACTTCAATATTCCATATTAAATACTAGGAACACCATACGCATCACTCATTGTAGTATTCGTGATATTTTTATTCATGGTAGGATTACAGGCAAAAAAAAAATTCAATTTAAGTCCTCTGATATATTTGAACAAATCAACCTTCATTTTACTAAGATCCCCTGAGTCTCGTGGATTGAAATTCAGACCTCTACTCAAAAGTGAAATCATATCTGGTGTAAGTGTTTTGGATGACAAATTGACGACCTGCACGTTGCATGTGCCTGTATCTACTTGTTCTTTTCGTTGCCGGACCTGAGTTTCTTTTTGTAATCCTCTTTGTTTTCCCCTATTGCCTCTACGAGTTTTGGATCTGGACCAGGACGTGTACCCTGTGTTCTGTTGCCCCTGCGTATGGTCCGAACCTCTCGTAAAAAAGAGGACACAACCTGTCTGGTGCCTAAGTTGCTCTCTAATTTACTGTCACTTGAGACAGGGGCACTCAAAGATGTAGAGCCAGATGATACTGAAATGGTGTCTGCTCTAGGAATGATATCTAATCTTGTACCTGGTTGGATCAGAGAATCATACTTTTTAGCATAGGTAAAAATTCTCCCTGTTTTGTAATCCAACTCGTCACGTCTTAATTGTCTGGACTTCCTATCTTTAATATCCTTCTGATGGTTCATAAGGATATCATTCAGAATTGCATAGTTTTTGTCAGTAGCCTCCGGGAGGTTAAGTTCCCTGATCTCTTTTTCCAGGATGTCAATCTCAATTTGTAATCTACCTACCTTCCTCTCCGCGCTTTCAATCAAAATATTCATAAGAGTGTGTGAATTGCTAGTCAATGCCTCTTCCCATTTGGCCAAGAGGTCCTCATCTAACTCATCGTATGTGGGCAAAATCTGAGATCGTAAACCTCTTGGTATAAGTTTGACATATTGTTTAAGGGTGGCCCCATCCCACCATCTAGCATTTTCAGTTTGTTTAAGTCTCTCCAGTTTGAGAAACTTATCCTTAAGGCCTTCTTTTCGTTTGGGAATACCACTAGTGGAAGGGTTATTGGTTAGATTGTCTGTGGCCAAATTACCAAATAACTCATCGGCTTCTCTATCTCTATCCATTATGGAAAAACAAGACAACTGCAGTGTGTAAAGAAAATTATTACGTTATGGCTGCCCTTCCTGACACATTTGTTAACAATCAAACGGGACGGGTTTAAATATGCAGGAAGAAATGGCGCTCAAAGGATAAACGTATAGACATCAATTGCACAAAGTGTACAAGTAAGGTGCAAACTGCAGGGGAAAACCCTGAAACCCCTAAATTAGTGCAGGAAAACCTAACACTCAATGGGAAATAATGCAAAACAGTGCACACAATTCACATTACATATGGTAAATTCACATTAGAAGAAAAAAGCAGGATGAATCCAACGAAGGTATCAATTCTTATTTAATAAGTGGTTCAAAAACGGCCAGCCGACACGTGTTTCATCAGAGAAAAAGAGTCTCTGAATCTTCAGGGCTGGAAAGATACAAAATCACGACTAAAAACAAAGTAATTGGACACAAAATATAAACATAGATCAACACCAAATCCCCAATCTAATGAACAACCCTCACAAAAAGAGAAGACCAAGCAAGGACATAATCATGATCAAGGACAAGTTCATACTAATACTAGTGCGTTCATCATATTACGAAACTTTACAAAGTAGCAACCTTTACACAAAAATCATAGCGAAAGGAAAATCACAGTGTCATCACATCCATTCACCACGTGAAAAACAACACCAATATAACACACCAAAGTTTGGAAAAACCCAAAAGGAAAAGAAAGAAATATTCCCAAAGAAACACCCGAAGTGAAACAGCAATCCAAAGCCACCGCGCAATCAGGAAAAACAGTAATTGTACCACCATGACGTTAATCAGATGAGAAATGAAAGGAATAGGAGCATAAACGGGTCCAGTCAGTACCTGTAGATTTAATCCAACATAGAAATCTGGGGGGCAAAGCTCAATCACGAGCGGAAATCTTAATTGAACACGAAAATGAGTATCTGTCAAGCGCAAATCACTGAGGTACAGAGCTAGAATAAATATAAAAATACAATGTAATGTAACACAACACATCCAATCAAAGTGAAAATAACATACTTAAAGCTGTATATTGCCAAACAAAAGCTCTCATCAGATTGAAAACTACTCCACCAATAACATCGTTCAGCAATTACTCACACCTCACCTCTAGTATTTCGAGGTACCAGGACAGAATCACGCCACTGCAATAAAAACCCATATAGGGTATGTAGCATATCACAATCCTTCAAACGAGAGGGAATGCCCCACAATTCCAAGAGTGAATCAAACTGTTACTTGGCTTACACCACATACCTTAGGTTTCCACAAATGTGGGTGTTGCACCATGTGTAAATGGGCCAAGTGCAACATCAAAACTTTCAATGGTTTCAATCATACATCTTACCTAATCAGATCAAACATTAGCTGTATGACAAGATTTGTAATTTATGTTATTGAATGTGTTTGTGGCAAACAGTATGTTGGTAGCACGATTAGACCATTGAAAGAAAGAATTGGGGAACATGTGAGAGCCTTATATCAGCAGGATGTCAGATATCCAGTTGCGATACACGCTGCATCATGTAGCACCCAGGGTCCACATAAAACTTTCAGCTTTTTTGGGATTGATACTGTAAATTTAAATCCGAGAGGTGGCAATAGAGAACTACACCTTAGACAAACAGAAGCTATGTGGATCATGCGTTTACATACAGTAGAACATGGGCTCAACGTTGATTCTGAGATGCAATATTTTTTGGGAAATTAATGTATGTATGTGTGTTCTTATATAGCACTCGACTTACCCTTGGGCATCTCGGCGCTTGCATTGGGAACCCGTCCTGGCTTTTCCCTGTGAAATAACCCGTACTGGGCATCCCCAAGGTGAAAGCCAGACATCCCGCCGCGGGGGGGGGGCCGTAGTGGAGATTAAGCAAGCTATTGCCCAGAGTTGCAGAGTGTGAACCCATGATTCGAGTAGGCACCGAAGTGAGAATTATCAAGTCCGTGGACACTTGGGCTCAGACCCTGCTGCGTCGGGAATTGAACCCTGGTCCCGGGTCTGACCTCTGCTTCAGGGTATGCCTCCTCTAACCAGTGAGCCACACTTCTCCACACTTGCAGTTTGTCAGTAATGTATCTGATGATGCCTTTTTACACTGCTGCAATGTCTGTGTATGCAATCTTGGCAAACAATAAGATGCGTTGTTATATTTGCATGATGCATTTGATTCTTGCTTTCCATTTATCTGATTGGGTAAATCTTGCAAGTCCACCATTTAATCCGAAACTGCATCGATTTATATCACTATGCACTACTGTATTTGACTTTGAGGTCTGTGATGACTACTATATTGCCCTGGGTTATTTTAATTCATTGCTTACCTTTCTTTGTACTGCTGCAATATCTTATTTTGATTTTGTTCATTTTGCGGATTTATATGAATGAACTACGGTCTGATTAATTCATCCGATATGGTTCTATATATGGCTGACAATCAGATTTAATGATGTATGATATTGAACCTATGCATCTCCGCATTTGCTTTGAGGTTGGTGTGGACTACAATTTTGCTCCTGTGAAGGCCAATGCATTGTTAAATATGTCTTTTATTCATGATCTACATTCTGATGAACTCTTCTGATATAATCTGTATTTATGGCTGATAATCTGATTCAATGGTATATGATCATGAATTTGTGCATCTTTTCTACTATTGGTGTTGCTGTAATGTTTTTGGTACCATGGTACCTATCTGTACTTTCCTCTCGGAACTTTTTTTTTTTTTTGCATACTTCTTTTTACAACTTTATTTCTCTTTTTCTCTCTTTTTCTTTGGCACGTTTAATCCCAAAAACACCTATTTCACTAGACGATCTTTTTAATTAGGGTGTAACTCTGTAATAATTTTGGATTATTGATCATGGAATATTATGTTGCCGCTTATACAAAGCTTTTGTCACCACTTATGGTATTGTCATACGTGAGGAGGTTTTAAAACACCGTTTTTTTTGCTTGGAATGTAGAGCTTTTGTGAGTGCTTGATGCTCGTAGTAACGTACGTGATGACAGTGTATTTGGACACAGTGAAATCATTTCTCTGTTGTGTGTTTCTCGTCTTTCTCATTTGGCCATTGTTTCGTTCACGATTAGGACGCTACGTCACTAATTTGTGACGCTTTGACGTCGAGCATGCCTTTTCGAAATGACTCGGTCTAGTTGTTTTTTCATTTACGGAAGTATAAGTGCACTTCCGGGACGCCGGGATGTTGCACGAGGATTGTATTGGGACCGCCGGAACATACTCTCTTTATCTGTCTAGTAAGTTTGCAGTTAGAATATAGGTCATGTGTCGACTTTGAGATAGATGTGGCTTTACATTCCCTGCTAGGGAGTTTGGGATGAGAATTCTTAACCTTTGACTTTGGTCGCTGTGTTTTTTCTTTTCTTTCGTACAGTTTTCAGGGGGTGTGTTTGACAGAACACACGTGTCTTCCCCCCGTTCTTCAGACTATTTGAAATAACTCCTGTGAGTATACCCGTTGGTTTATACTTTTGGGTGTTTGGTCTTGTTACTTACTGTTCTGGCCACCGGTTACTCATTATGGCCCTTGTTCCCCCTTCTGTGTGTTTCTCCACTTTATCCTGCATCTCTTAGGTGGCATTCCCTCTCGTATTAAGGATTGTGATATGCTACATACCCTATATGGGTTTTTAGGGCAGTGGCGTGATTCTGTCCTGGTACCTCGAAATACTAGAGGTGAGGTGTGAGTAATTGCTGAACGATGTTATTGGTGGAGTAGTTTTCAATCTGATGAGAGCTTTTGTTTGGCAATATATAGCTTTAAGTATGTTATTTTCACTTTGATTGGATGTGTTGTGTTACATTACATTGTATTTTTATATTTATTCTAGCTCTGTACCTCAGTGATTTGCGCTTGACAGATACTCATTTTCGTGTTCAATTAAGATTTCCGCTCGTGATTGAGCTTTGCCCCCCAGATTTCTATGTTGGATTAAATCTACAGGTACTGACTGGACCCGTTTATGCTCCTATTTCTTTCATTTCTCATCTGATTAACGTCATGGTGGTACAATTACTGTTTTTCCTGATTGCGCGGTGGCTTTGGATTGCTGTTTCACTTTGGGTGTTTCTTTGGGAATATTTCTTTCTTTTCCTTTTGGGTTTTTCCAAACTTTGGTGTGTTATATTGGTGTTGTTTTTCACGTGGTGAATGGATGTGATGACACTCTGATTTTCCTTTCGCTATGATGTTTGTGTAAAGGTTGCTACTTTGTAAAGTTTCGTAATATGATGAACGCCCTAGTATTAGTATGAACTTGTCCTTGATCATGATTATGTCCTTGCTTGGTCTTCTCTTTTTGTGAGGGTTGTTCATTAGATTGGGGTTTTGGTGTTGATCTATGTTTATATTTTGTGTCCAATGACTTTGTTTTTAGTCGTGATTTTGTATCTTTCCAGCCCTGAAGATTCAGAGACTCTTTTTCTCTGATGACACACGTGTCGGCTGGCCGTTTTTGAACCACTTATTAAAGAAGAATTGATACCTTCGTTGGATTCATCCTGCTTTTTTCTTCTAATGTGAATTTACCATATGTAATGTGAATTGTGTGCACTGTTTTGCATTATTTCCCATTGAGTGTTAGGTTTTCCTGCACTAATTTAGGGGTTTCAGGGTTTTCCCCTACAGTTTGCACCTTACTTGTACACTTTGTGCAATTGATGTCTATACGTTTATCCTTTGAGCGCCATTTCTTCCTTCATCTTTAAACCCGTCCCGTTTGATTGTTATCACCATTAGTATTCAGGGAAAATTTACACTCGGATTTCCAGTGCCCTATTCTTCCGCAATTATGACATGGCCATTTCTTTTTGGCTTCTTCAATATTAAACTGTCCCTTTCCTTTTCCAGTATTAAATCTAGGTTTTGATCCTGCATTATTTGCTTGTTCAATCAATTGTGCTTCCTGTCTTTCTGCCACTTTTACGTGTGCCCACATAGCCTTTTCTTTCAATTTACGCTGCTTGGCCTCAATTTCATCACTAAAATACTTTGCATGTCCTAATACTTCATCTGTTTTCTTGTTTTGCCAATCCACTGCATGCTGCTTAATCATTTAACTAATTTCAGGACGTAGTCCATATACAAATCTGTATACAAAATGACTTGAATCCTTTTCGCTCAAATTTTCGTCACCACTAAATTGCTTAAAGGCAAGAATTAACCTTTCAAAGTATGCGTGTACTGACTCCTTAGCTTCTTGATGAGTTCGGTCTATTTTTACCCAATCAGTCTCTTTGGGAGGTACTTTGTTTTTCAAAAAGGTAATTACTTGTTCATATTTCTTCATCACCTCTGGATCAGGGGTACCTGTCTTTGGATCTCTAGGGTATTCTTTTGTAGGCCAGTCTATTACTATTTTACACTCTGTCCACAAATCTGCTGGTACTATTATGTCAAAAAGGCTGTTTAAATCAATCCACAAAACTTTTGATAAGTTTACAAATCTATTCACTTGTCTATACCACTCGACTGGCTTCTCGCGTAGTCGAGGGAAATCATTTGTAAATGACAAAATATCTTGCCTAGTCCAAGGAACATTTACATATCCTCCTCCTGGAATTTCTCTCATAGGGCATTCTGTCAGTATCTTTTCTTTTTCTCTTACAGGAAAAGCTGCAAATGTTTTTTCTGAGGCATCATCTCGTTTTCTAAACCATCGACTTCTCCATTTATCCACATCTCCCCATTTTCTCAAAAAACTGATTATGTTTTTAATCTGGATTATTCGTCCTGTGGTGTTCAAATTTTCAATATCTTTTTCAGTAAAATCTACTCGATATGGTTTTTGTAAAGCCTTTACCTTTTCAATGTCTATACCCATTTCATTTGCTACTTCCTCTATTCTTTCGTGTAGGTTCTTTGCTCTCCAGGTTATACTTTTGCACAAAAAGAGTAATTTTTCATCCTTATAAGATTTTAATTTCTCTGTGGGGATAGTCCCTACTATTAATTCTTCCAAAACCATCCTTAATTTGGCCACATCTATAGATTGAGATTCTCTGTCTTTTCTTTGTAGACTCCTTAACCATTCACTTAATTCTTCTGAAGTAGGACCTACTGATTTTTCCTCATGACCTCGTTCTAAGTCTCTTGGGGTCTCTGATATGCGATCTGTAGTCATTATTAGTCTTTCAACCAAACCTGGATTTGCTATCAAATTTTTAGGCGTACTCCGTTCTGATGTACTTACTGTTTGTCTCCATGGGTTCTCTTCTGAATTTATCCCTTACCTTTCTGTCTGTTTATTACTGTTATAAGGGACCGTTAGACATGGTTCATTATCTTTCTATTTATCGAAAATAGGCATTACTGGACCTATGGTTATGGGAACAGTTACGGCTTCTAAGTTTTTAGTTAACTCCCTAATTGTTTTTGTTAATTCCAAGGTTGGTTTTGCTAATTCTGCTGAATTTTCACTACTTACCTTATTATCCTGTTTTCTCTCTATCTCTCTGAAAGAATAATTTTTCCCTAACTTTTGGGGTACTGGTTCAGTTTTAATGATTCGTAAAGTCTCTCTCATTGGGGCACTTGGTGTCAACATGTCAGAATCTGGTTGATACGGGGTGGATTTTTATAAAACATGTCGTCAAGAACATCATCCTCCGACTCATTCACTCCATACCCTCCTGATTCTATATTATGCCTCTTTTCCGTACATTTTCTACCACTAATTTCTTCTGCATGTCTTACAGGAAACAAACCATCAGTCATACTTGCACTTCGCCATCTCCTCATTCTGTCATCAAGATTCTCCTGCCCATGTGATCTACCAAACATATACCTATATCTTCCGCCACTCCTCTGTCTTTCTCTGTCATGCATCTCATCTTCCCGTTCCGTCAATGCTTCAAACTGTGTTGGTCTAGGTCTTGGTTCTAAATTCATCATTCTTTCTCTCAAATTTCTCAAAACCGCTAAATGAAATCAACCATGCTCTGGAAATGCCAAAACTCCATCATCCTTCGTGTACTTCGCCCAATTGTCCAACCAAATACAAGTATGATATCCATATTTCGCAACCATAACGGATGCGGCTGTTTTCGGTGGGGGAAGCAACTGCCCTTCCCTAGTCACGATCGGTTTGTCCTTTTTAAATAATTTCTTAATTTTTCCAAACCAGGACTTTTTCTCTTTTTCGCGTGGATCGTAATACATCATTTTTGTCTTCCGTGTATCGCTAGTCTTTCCTTACGACTATTCTGTTGTTTTAACCAATCGTAGCGCGACTCACACTAACGCACCAATCCGGAGTGTCTATGTCACTTCTGCAATTCTTCAATCCCAGCGCGTCTCACACTTACGCCTCAATCAGCAGCGTCTACGTCACCCTGTAATTCTCCACTCCTAGAGCGGCATACACTAGCACATCAATCAGGGGCGTCTACTTTTCTCACTGACTAGCCAATCCCAGCGCGGTCTTTCTGACGTCAGTTTTTCTCGCTGTCGCAGCTCCTGCCGACCCTTTCTTAACAAAATGTTATCGGTAACTTTTTCTTACATTCTTTTTACTTGCAAATCTGTTAGTAACAACATAAAAACGCCACCATTGTCCGCTTTGCTAACCAAAGAATAGTTAATGACCTTTCTCACAAGAATTTCCAGAGAGCAGCGCTTACCTCTGCCCTACTACGGAATCGTTACTTCCGTTGATAAAGTAGCACATCCCTCTACCTTACCCTTCTAGCAAGCATCAGCTAACCGTTTCTCCAGAATTAAGACACCTAGTTGGAGACGCAATGCTCCTGAGAAATAAAACCAGAGTTTCACGATTAACCCGAATGCTATTTCATTCACGCACTTTCATACGGAAAATGTAGTTCATTCACACAGAATTCTGTCTTTCCCGTGAGCAGCGAACAGTCTGCCCTACTACAGAATTATGACACTCGTTAATAAAGTAGCACTGCCCTCTACTTTATCCTTCTAACAAGCTTAGGGAAAACCCATTACCTTTCCAGTGATAAGCGTTATCAGAGCTCCTTTTCTGGACTCCTGGTACCTAAGACCAAAATTTCACAGGTGACCTTCGCTACCATACACTTCTCTCATACAGTAAATATCCCTAATGGCAACACACGATGATGTTCCCAAATCGAACCCAGACAATGCGTCGTGCAGCTCCAATCGTCACACGTTTTTCCCTGTGCACCTACAGGGCATCAACAATTCTGTCTTTCCCGAGAACAGCGCTTACCTCTGCTCTACTACAGAACTGTTACAACTTCCGACTTCCTACATCCCAGAAGCCGTCAAACAACATTGAACTCGACGTAACTCAACATAAAGTGTTAATACATAAACCAATACTAATCAATAATCAATAAGCAATTTACAAGCAATAATCACCAAACCAAAACAATATAACCATCATCCTGCTACCAGAAAAACTGAAGGAGAGCAAAAAACCCTGATAACGGGGAAAGCAAACCCGTACCGGTATCCTCCCTGCGTCACAGACCTGACGTCACACTAACTCATTCACACATGCAGTCATTGGTGGGGCCCATAACAACAACACTCACACTAACCATTCACCGGTCTGCACACAGTTAGAGGGATGAGCGGTTCAAGCGCTCGACATGTGAGGGGAATACCTTATATCCTATAGGGAAAGAAAGGTTAATTTACAAAATATACATCAATATCCCTTCCACCTACAGATCTCAATCCTAAACATCAAGGCACTCCTCCCACATGGTCAATGGACCAAATAGTTGGATTGGTTGATGGTGATCTGGAACCAGCTAAAACACATTTTAAGATTTAGATCTTAACCTTCTCAATAAACCACAAACTAATTCTTTGTTAATCAATATCTGTTTATCTAAATTTCTTAGCAAAGTTAAATTTACGTTTGGAGAATTTATATCAAATTTCAATTAAATCGCAGAACATCATATTTACCTATACTGACTATCTGGAGTCCTCTAAGTCTGTCGTCATTCGTCAAAGCAGATTAATGTTCAAGTTCTGTGCTCAGCACGCCACAGTCTCAAAGATCGGCCAAGACCACAGACGTGCAAGCATCTGTCAATGCCCATAGAATTAGGAAAAGTTCGTAGTCATCAGGTAATTGGGCAGCATCCGGACCATTTAGGATTCAGGAACGCAGTAGTCACCCTAAGTAGTAGAGTTTGCGTAGCGTCACCGTCGTCGTCGTGGTCATCAGTCAGTAGGGTAGGTAGTAGTCAAGTAAAGCAAGGTTCCCTCTCTATTCTACCATGTACTTTTATAACAAAATCAGAGTAAAAGTTACATTTTGATAATTTCGTGGAGGTCGTAATTGGTTGGTTGAGATCGTCCGATGGGGTTTAGCACAGTTTGAGTGGTGAGGTCACAGTTCAGTCCATTCCAGTTTCTTTTGTAAACGTCCTTTGTTTTGTCACTTGGCTGTTGTCCCACCGTGGCCTTGCCTTAGTACAGTGGGTTACGGGTCAAGCAGAGGCTGCAGTCATCTTTGTCGCACATGCGCTGTTCGCTCCGCGCCTCGTGGGACAGTGGCCACATTGTCATGTTGCGTCTGCGGCCATTTTATAATTTAGGCCCAAACGCCAACTTAAGCGAAACAAACACAAAAGAGTAATTAATGCATAGGAATAATAAATCTAATGTTAACCCCTTACTAATTCCTCTATGTGTGGGTATTTATCTAGCGTATAGCGACATTTAAAGCGTTTATATTCACCCTTTACGTTCTCTTTTCGGGCAACATTACAGAGACATCACAAAAGCAACATATACCATGCAATAATCCATTTATTACATATACTTCTGTTAGTATGCCTAAGGATTTTAGTCATAAAGATTATTTAGCCATGCAAAATGCAAATCCCACGTATATTTTGTATATTAATAATGTTGATTAATAAAACATGCAAACTCATTTAATAAAATATTATAGTTAATAGATTATTCAATTAGTGATCTCATGCAGAATAGGGGGGGGATACAAAATGTTGTACTACCCGCTCCATCCCATGTGTACTGCACTTTACAGCATGCATACAGTGTTAAAAGTATTAAAGTATATCAAAGCATGGTTTTTTGTACTGGAAGGTCATCCTTCCACTACAAAACCATTGCTTGACATGATACACATCCTTGTACTCTATTGCAAGGCTGTGTGTATTAGAGCAAGGCAGTCAAAAGTGCACCAGTGTAGTGAGGGACAAAGTAGACGCCATATCTTAGTAGACATGGTGCCCTTCTTTCTCCTAATGACAGGGCAGTTGCTGTGCTGCATTTCATCAAAAGGTTTACATTTGTCAGTGTTTAAGTGGTACAGTGCTTTCAATGTTTTTCGTTTTCTAGTAATACACCTTCAGACTGTACTTTGTGCAAACTTTCCAAAACTGGTAACAACCTTCGAGTACGTCTCAATAAAGAATAACTCATTGACACCAGGACCCTTCAAATGAGTTTTCTGGCTCTATAGAAGGCTTTAGACTGTGACACATTCCTCATTTCTTTCAATCATCTCACGTAGGTGAGTACTTTGGGTCTCAGACAGCAGGCCTGCAGCATTTGTATGCACCTGCCACACACACATTGCCTCTTGATTTTGAGAACGTTACACTTGCACACACAATGACTGCATCTTGTTTTTATGAGCAACTCACAAACTAGGCTTCTTGTATCTGTTTTTCTCATGTCAGGTTTTTCACATTTGTATAGTATTTCTTTCCAACACACACACACACACACACACACACACACACACACACACACACACACACACACACACACACTGCATCTCATTTTTGTGAACATCTCACACAGGAGGCAGAGTTCATATGTCTCTCATAAGGCTTCTCATGTTTGTGTGCCTCTTCAGATACTCGGTTTGCGAGCAATCTACACTCATGTCATTCATCTGCACTAATTATTTCCCCAAATTAGACACTCATTACTCTTCAACTGACTACAGTAGCATCCTCACCCCTGTTAGCAATTGGGTATTTGGTTGGCAGAGGTGTGGACCCTGTCTAAGGAGCAAACACAATCCTAGTCAGAGTAAGTCAAATACACACTTTAAATTAACCTGTGCTTACCCTCTTGTAGCTTGGCACAGACCAGTCAGGCTTAACTTAAGACACAATGTGTAAAGTATTTGTGGAACACTTGAAACAGTAATATAGTGAAAACACCACAAAAAGACTCCACAACAGTTTAGAAAAATAGATTATGATTTTATATATAAATCAAGACCAAAGGTACAAAAATCCAGCAAACTAAAACTAAATATAAAAATAGAGATTAGCAGAAATAAGTGCCTAAGGGGGTTAACTGGTCACGCTGGACCAAGGCAAAGTCAAGAGTTCAGGCCAACCATGATGGAGCTTGGACCGGATACAGGAGCCACGCAAGGCCAGCTGAACAAAGTACCTTGAGCCTGGTCACAACTGAGAGATGCGGGGTGCAGCCAATTGATATGTCAGGGTCGATCCCGAAGCCGAGGAGGTGCGCCGATTTTCTTCATGCTGTAGTGGCAATGCGCTACTTCCAAAGACAATGCGTCTAGCCACGAGGCGTTGTTTCTGTAAACGATGCACGAGGTTTCTCCATGCAGTTGAGAGGATGCTTTGATCTTCCCACATTGCAGCGGCGGCAATGCAGTGGTTCCGAAACGTCGGTTCATTCGATGAAGTGCTGGTTCCAAGTGTGATCGGTAGAATCTGCTCCTGCAACAAGGTTGATGCTCCAGTTCAGCTACAGAGAGACTGGAGATGCGTCGATTTTACTGGAGCAAGCACCTAGATCCACTTCCTATGGACGATGCACAGGAGCAGATGGTGCGCATTTGATATCCCTGAGTCTCAGGAAACAGGAGGCAAGCCAACAAGCCATTGGAGATCACTCTGGGTTCAAGGCAGAGTTCAGATCTCCCTCAGCAGGGTCAGAGAGCAGCATGGCAGCACAGCAGTTCTTCCCGAGCAGTAGTCCAGCAGAGTGACAGTCATTGTAGTAGCACAGCAGTTCTTCTGGCAGAGGTTCTTCACAGATCCTGAAGTGTCAGATTTGGTGGGGCCAGAGATCCAGTACTTATACCCAGTTGTGCCTCTGAAGTTGGGGGACTTCAAAGAAGGGTCTTTGAAGTGCACAGATGTCCTTTTGGCTCCAGGCCCACTAGTTGGGGGTAATCAGTCCTTTGTGTGGGAACAGGATACTGCCAATTCAGATGTGTGAGTTACTCCCTCCCATCCTGCCTAGGATGAGCCATAAGGATGCAGATAGGCACTCAGACACACCTACCGTTCCTTTGTGTGTGGCTGGCTAGAGGGAATGCACAAAGGCAAGCTGTTACCCACCCCAGACGTGTATTGGAGACAGGCAACAGGCACACAGAGCTTTAAGAGCAGAGAAATGCCAACTTTCTAAAAGTATAAAGAGAAAAGGCCAATCCCTTGGTCGCTTGGGTAAACAATGAAATAATAAATGAGAAATGCCCGCAAAGGATTTATTTATACAAATGTTTGATTTTTGGGAAAAATTCAATATGTCAAGTTATGACATTAATAATACAATTCACAATTATTAAAATAAAATCAATCCAAGAAGCAAATATTGCTTTCAAGAAAAAAAAATTCAATGGCAGGTGTTGTCATTTGATATTTTATATTCAAAACGATTTAATAAAATATGTATACCAAGGGGTACACAAAAGATCAATCTCAGAATCACACTGACAATGGTTATAGATAACCTTTGCATATCTTAAGAAACCACAAGCCAATGTGTTAGCCGTCCAAATCCTATACAAAATCTGAACCTGTTTCACGAAGTTACAGATAGCATATATGACAATGAATTTAAAGGAGATTGGACACTACGTCGAAGTTTTGGTCTCTGTAGCTGCAAGTCAGTGAGACCATCTTCAGGACTGTAGGATGGTAAAAGACCCCTCTTAGTTGTCCCAAAACTGGGCAGTAGAATTATAGGGAATTTCTCCAATGGTAATGACCGGTATGTTGTATCGACAAATCGTAAAGTAAAAAGTGAGTGTAGAATAACTGCCACAAGGACAAAGTCATTTTTGATATTAACAATTACACATCTCTTCTAACATTCAGGGAGCCGGCGTTGATTTACAATCATGGCATAAATATATATCCTGTGGATTATAGTTAGTAAACTGCAGTCAAAATTAATTTAGACACAGCCATTAAGCGACTTTGTCCCTGTTCAACTATAACCAATGTTAATATGTTTCTGAGATTGATCTTTTGTGTACCCCTTTGCATACGTATTTTATTAAATCGTTTTGAATATCAAATATCAAATTACAATATCTGCCATTGAATTATTTTCTTCTTGAAAGCAATATTTCCTTCCTGGATTGATTTTTTTAATAATTGTGAATTGTATTATTAATGTAATACCTTGACATATTGAATTTTTTTAAAAAAATCAAACATTTGTATAAATAAATCCTTTGCGGGCTTTTCACATTTACTATTTCAACTTTCTAAAAGTGGTATTTCTAAAAATAGTAATGCTAAATCCAACTTTGCCATCAAAGATGATTTATTATTATCATTCCAATGATATGAAAGATGACAGCTCTACTCCTTCACCATCAGAAATTACACTAATTAAATGTAATTAAGAATTCCCAATTTTAACCTATGAGAGGTACAGTAGTGAAAAACAAATGTAGGTGCTTTTACTACCAGGTCATGAACAACTTAAAAGTACAAGCATTTACTTACACAGCACTCTGCCCTATGGGCTACCTAGGTCCTACCTTAGGGGTGACCTACGTGTAATAAAAGGGGAGTTTAAGGCTTGGCAAGGGTTTTAAATGCCAATTCAACATAGCAGTTAAACTGCACATATAGGTTCTGTAGTGGCAGGCCAGAGACATGTTTAAAAGGCTAATTGTGTAGGTGGCACAATCAATGCTGCAGGCCCACCAGTAGCATTCAATTTACAGGCCCTGAACACAGGTAGTGCACTCTAATAGGGATATACAGATGCATTAAATATCGCAAATGTGAATAAACCAATGTTACCATGTTTTATGGGAGAAGCACATGCACTTCAGCACTGGTCAAGTGCACAGAGTACAAAGGCTAACAAAAAGAATCAGCAAAACGAGGAGGAGGAAATGAAACAGTTTGGGGTGACCCTTCTGAGACGGTCATTTTACAACAACCCCCAACCTCCATCACGTGCAGTACAAGAGCAAATGGGAGCAGATAAATATGATAAAAATATGATTGCTCATGAACACACAGTTGGTCAATGGAGAGGCTGACAATAATGATCTTTTTTCCTGACAATTCTTAAAGTGGGTACAGTTGCTTTATATGGCTCCTCATGCCAGAATATGTGTGGGAAGGTTGGTCTCAAGAATTTTCGAGCTGCAACGTGGCACCAGACAGGGGTGCCCATTGTAGCCTGCTCCTCTTTGCAACAGCGATGGAGCCGCCAGCAGCAGCTCTGAGAGGAGAGTTGGCGGCATTTGGAATCCAATGATGATACTTTGGTGTATCTCCGACAACCCATCCAGGCGATTCCGATATTGTTGGACGTTCTTCGAAGTTCGAGAATATATCGGGACTGAAGATGAACCGTGGGGATTCAAAATGAATCCCGAAGGGAAGACTGGCTCTGCAATCAGACGGCCCACTGTCGGAGGTGGGGCTCCCATGGGGAGAGACGGAACCTAGGTACCTGGGGATTAAGTTGGTCACGACAGCCGATCGATATATGGCACTTAACATAGAGAAAGTCATCGAGGGAATATGGGAGTCGGTGCGTTTCTGGCAGGGATTACCATTGTCTGTTATGGTATTGGTCCGCTATGGATTGCCTTAGTAAAAATGATCATCTTACCGAGTTGTCTTTACATGATGGAACATTCCCTTTATAGAGTAACGCAACATTTCTTTGTCACCCTAGATAGTTTACTGATAGATCTACTGTGGGGCGCTAAACGCAAAAGGGTCTGCTTCACCACTCCACAGAGAACATGGCAAGTGGGGGGACTGGAGGTTCCATGCCTGGAATATTGTTACATGGCCTCTCAACTACAGCATGCTGTGCACTGGCTGGATGAAGTCGACACTTGGGAAAAGCGGCTGCTGTTGGGCACGTTTAGTGCTGGATCACTGCCAGAGCTGGTGATGAGGGGGGCGCACTTACCCCAGACATGCCCTTATCTAATTCGACATGTGGAGGAAATATGGGAACTCATGGTCAAGACAGTGCTACGACGAGCGCCATACGCCCCGGACATGCCCCTTTGGGTAGTACAACCCTTCTTGAAAATTTCGGCCTCTATGTCTATACGTAGATGGCGAGTGGGGGGATGACTAACGATGGGAGATTTATACGACAATAAACAATATATCACACGAAAAACGGCAGTGGACACCTTTAGTTTGGGCACTGGGCAGTTTTTACTATATGAGAAAATAGCTCAGGTGGCTGGGGAGTTGTGGCCCTCGTTCCCTGAGGAACCTCCTTTGGCCAATGTATTACAGGTCCTGTTATGTATGGCCCAAGGACGGAGACTTGTTTCGCATTTATACCGGGCAATTTGGGAGTACAAGACGGTTAAGACTCTCTCTGTACAGGTAAAATGGGACACAATAGTGGGGGACCCAATATCATCTGGAGACTGGAGTAAAATTCATGTGGAGTAAAACAAGTGAGCTCGAACACTCGCTTTAAATTGATACAATACAACTTTTTCCATAAAACGTACCTTACTGCTAAAAGACTAAACAGGATTTACCCAGACCGCTCGGGGCAATGTCCCCGTTGTGGGGAGGCAGACACACATTTTATACATATGGCATGGTCCTGTGCAGTCATTTGTCCTTACTGGTCTGAAGTTTTACCTACGATGCAGAGGGCAACAGGGTGGGTGGTACCCCGAGAAATCTGCATTGTTTTACTGGGGCTACTACCCAGCCCTAAAAATTAAATACTCAGTAGAAAGCTTCTGGGACTGGTCTTGGCGAAAAGACATGTGGCCATATCATGGCTCAACCACAATCCACCAAAAGTGTCACAGTGGGTGAGAGATGTGAACAAATGTTGCTACGGCGGAGACGGTCCGAATGCGGAGGACCAGACGTGACGACAAACCTAGATGAAGACATACAGGCCTGGAGAGCAATGCTGACAGATATGCGGTTGGATCAGACACCAGCTGGATCCCAGTCCAATAATCCGGAGATTGCGCATTCACAAGAATAGGAGGGTGACCATGGCAGGAGTCAGGATAATACACGATTTCGAAGGTGTGGGCACACGTGAATAGATTGATGATAGAAGGCTATACACACAGCCATGGATGGGAGGGAGGTTGGGGTGAAGGGAGGGTGGGTAGTATAGTATATATGACAGGTTTGATTGGCAATAAAGACAGCAATTACAAAAATAGGTTTTATAAAATGAGGAAGCAATCGAGGCAATATTATATTAAGTATAACTTTTAGGCTGAATAGGCCATTGTGTACACATATATGGTGTAGAAGGGATTTACTTTTGCTTGCTCTCGCCCATCTTATTGCCTTACTGAAGGGGCTTTCTAGTTTGAAAATCCTGGAATGTATCAACAATGCTGTTTCTTCTGTTACCTTTATGTTTTAAAATGCTAATAAAGATATATTTTTTTTAAATAATCTTTTTTTCCTGGTTCCACAGTGCTCACAGCACTGTGGCTATGGCGGAGGTGGTTCTGATGAAAATGCTCAGAGATTACTGCGGTGGAAATTGCCGCTGTTGGGAGCCGTGCCGAGATTTTAATGCAGTGTTTATTGCAACATCTTGTAGGGAACTACCATTGTTTGTGTGGTGTACCCCTAGATTTGTGCTTTGACTGTTTTTGCTGGCTGTAGAACTCTGTGCACTTTACTGCTGCTAACCAGTGGTAAAGTGCCTGATCCCCTTTAAAACATGCTTGAATTGGCATTCTCCTAATTGGCATGTTTAACTTATCTTTATGTCTCTAATATATGGTACAAGTTGTACCCTGGGCCTGTAAGTTAAATGTTACTAATGAACTGCAGCACCAACTGATCCATCCACATCAGAGATAGTATAAAACTTGACCTCAGGCCTTCCATTGTAGCCTCACTGTAGCAGTGTAAAAACTGAAATTCTCCCCATCAAGATAAACCCTTTTGATAGGTCAAAACTACCCTTTTCAATATCAATCAGTCACCCCTATGTAAGCTTTGTTGACTAGAAGGAAGGAAGCATGTTTAGAAATAGGACATGTAGAACTTTAATGTTAACAAGTCTTTACAGTGACTAGCACCCAAAAGCTATTTTTCACTGTGGCAGATCTAGCCATCCAATGCAGAAAATCAGAACACAGATGAAAATGCTAATACTGTATCTCAGGAATAGGATTAGCTGGAAAAATAATTAAACAACTGTTTTAAATATTTATTATCAACCCAATTCAATAGGAAAGTCATATTTTTCACAACCCTTAAGGAAAAGTAACTTTTAGAAAGTTACCGTTTGCCTGCCTAAAATTCCTTTAGGCTAATTTTCATTTGTTCTCCAACTTCTTCTATCCAGGACTTAACATTTGAATAGGTATGAAATTCCTCCCAGGAGCTACACAACAGGTCAGCTGTGACTAGCATGGTCAGCCTGAACGAGCAGAGATGAATCCCCTGAATCTCATAGATTATGTAGGGTGAGGGCTGTGAGCATGGTTTTTAACATTACATTGTCAAATACTGTTTGAGTGTGAAGTCCGGCTTCACAGGTCTGCTGGGTTTTACATATAATACTTAAGGTGCACTTCAAAGGGCAAAAACAGGGTGCCAAGACAATTCTTGTGTATCCACTGTGTGGTTACTGGAAGTCCTTGTTTTTGCCTTACCAGAAGTCTGTCTTGTAGGTTTGTATATAACACTTGGGGAGTACTTCAAAGGGTGAAAACAGGATGCGTAGACAATTCTTGTGTATCCACTGTCTGGTTGCTGCATCCCCCTGGATTTATCCTACTGGACTTCTGTCTCTGGGTTTACTGGGGGTACAGTTGCTGCCTAAACTGGATGATTTTAGATATGGGAGGACATATTAGGATTACCATATTATACAGAATTACCATATACATTAGGATTACCATAATATACTGCCCACTGAGCCCTAACCCTCAAGTTTAACGTGATCGAAGACTTATTCCATCTTGAAAATAACCCAACTAAGTAGATTTGGTCCCAAGACCTTTTACCCTATTGTTTAGAGCGTGCCCAGGAGTTAATCCCACCCACTAGCTCGTGCTAGGCTTAAATGTGGCAACCCCAGTCACCCTCTTCAGAGCGCCCATGGACCTGAGGAAAAATAGAAGAGGACTGGTCCTGCTATCTGTAACCTGAGAGTTCTGAAGGACTGGAATAGTGCCGTATTGTACACCAGGAGAAAGAATTAGATTTAAAGTGTTGTAAGACTAGCCTCCTATTCAAGCTGCAGGGATAAACAAACAAGAGACCTTTGATGAAACTGCCCAGCTGCAACTGGTCCTGGCTGGATCCTGCTGTTTGCCTTTGACTGAATACCTGTGAGTCTCTAAGTGCCTCATCTGAGGCCATGGAGGCCTTTAAGAATCTACTCCTGTGAAGGATTGGGACTTAAAGCACTAAAGTCAGAAGGTAAAATCTTTGACCTGGACAGACATGGTTGATGTAGCAGATCCATGCTCCACTGTGGGCAGCTTCAAATTGCGTATAGGTCCCAATCTACTGCAACCATTGACTATTAGCACCTTGGACTTTTTGGAGCAATTTCTACATAACTGTTTCAGAATAGTCAATTTGCATTTTGAGGTTTGGGAATTTCACTGAGAACATTTTATTTATTCTTTCGTTTTTACCCTCCAACCCTTGTTTGCTTGGCGCATTAAGATGCAAAGGTCATGTTTTTTCACATATTTTCTAATTATTATGTAAAAAAACAAGAAAGCATTCTGTGAGTTTATGCCTACGTTTATCATTAATACCCTTTTTCCATTTAAAATGTATGCAATTGCATACGTTTATTGGAACCTACTACTTGCAGACCACGGGCGCTATGTATAGGGTCAATGGAGAGTCCCCAAAGCTGTCACTGTCCCCCCAAAAATGTAGTGTCTCCTACGCCCCTGCATAGAGGGACAAGTCATTTTAATACATTGTTAAAGCACTTGTTTACCATCAGCCCTTGTTTAACTCAGCATGAATATAAACAGAAGCTATGAGTAAACTAGTTCACAACAGTCTCAAAGATTATCAGCTGAACATGTGCCTTTGCTAGTAGCCAAATAGTGACCCCCTGGGATTGCCCTACTTGTTAGAACACGTTCTAAAGGGTGTGAAAAGTGCTGATCACTAAATTCACGTAAGAAATATAAAATGTGGTCAGATAATTTAGTCCGAGTGTGCCCGCACCCCTTTAAGTGCCGAGCAATTGAAAACGGAGCTCATCTCTAGGCAACTCAGTCAAAGAATATTTTTTGGTAATTATTTTCATTCTTGGTTTAGCACCTTGACTTCTGTCAAACCTGCGGGCTGCGGAGAGGACGCTCGACGCCCAGCCGGGGCCTAATGTGGAGAATGACTGCCCACGGTGACGGCGCGCTCTGTGCTTCTGCAGCCCTGTGATTGGTTGCTTTGCCGCTTGGCCTTATGGGATCTCTGCGGTGCCGCCATAGAGTCAGCAGTTATGAAACAAATTATGAATCCTTCACACAGACCCGAGTACAGAGTCCTGACGTGCTGGGCTGGGCTGGGGATTTCCTACCGGCGGTGACTCGACCTGAGACGGCGTAACTGAGACAGCTCAAGTCACTTTTAAGAAGGCAAACGTGCGTGGCAGTCTAGAGTTCATGTACCGCTAGTTCAGGTTTACTTTGGTCAAGCACGCTTAAGTATTGAGGCTGTCTATTTATTGCTTGTAGGGCCATTTGTCATTAATAATAATAGCGTGCACCTCATTAGTACATGTCATGAGGTAACTAAACACACTGAATAGATTATGGAGCTGTGCTAAACTTTCTTGAATCAATTTCCATGGCAGACGGTTCTCACTGACAAATGACTTTTATGCACCAAAGTTAAGAAAAGATTGCACAGCTCAGAAAATAGTAGTTGCGTTATATTATGATATGTGAGCCTCAGGCTGTGCTCGTTTCTTTGCCAGAACTAACAGTGATGGTATTAATGTTATGGATTTGATTTACGCCTTTTAACATCTGCTGCGTACAGGGTTTCTAAATGTGAAATGTGACACAAGTGATCGTGAAATAGAAAATAAGCATAGCTCTCTACTTAACACCAGCAATTGTTTGTTTGAACAGGGTGCTATTTCTGCTTTTACTAATCTGATGGTTAGTGGTCAATGATGCACGCTTGCTTTCTTTGCATCTGTGTGCTTCAATGTGAGTTAAAGTATGCTTGTGTTCCAGAGTTCTCCCTCTTTGCACTATTTCCTGACATATACCCTACTTTAAATGACTATTTCCAAATTAATTCTATGTCTTAACTTGATGTCCTCAAGAATGGTCTGCTTTACAAAAATACACAGTCAGGGATTTGTTGAGCCTTCTCGAAATGCTTTGTCATTTGTTTTTAATGAATATCAGACGTAAGTCACAAACGTTTACTCCTCAAGCCTTAATCCGCAGATTGTACTCTTCATGCCTTTACTCCGCAGTTACATTTAAAATGATGCTAGCTGTCTTTAAAATTCAAGGCTTCACTCCTCAAATATATTTTTACGCCACTTTTTTTGCTTTTTAAAATTGTATGTATAACCCAGTGGCGGTTGCCACTGGATAGTTATACTAAGGTCAGCTTTTACATAGGAAATGCATTTTTTTGTGTTGCTAATAACATTGTTGCCATTTGACGAATCTCCACGAAACCTTCCAAAAAGATGCTACTTTTTGACTCGTTTGTGCATGGAAAGTTTTGTGGTGATCCGTCAAGTGAAGGCTGAGATAAACGAGGGGCCCAAAAATACAAAATCCCTATGCATTTTCCATAGATTTCTGCATAACAGAATTTTACCAAAGTTGCTAGGAAGTTGGGGGCATATGTATGAAAGGAAAAATTAGTCGCAAACGCTGCGAATCTCTAAAAACAGCGTTTGCGACTGATTTTTCCCAATTCCATATGTATGACACACTTCCACACAGAAAACTAAGAAATCGCTAAATTAGCGATTCCTTAGGCTGCGAAAAATGTAAACTGTGATTATCCATGCAAATACTCAATTTGCCATTTCTTAGCTTAGCGAAAATCGCTAACAAGAAATCGCAAACTAAGAAATCGCAAGCACATGTATGAAAAAGTCGCAAATTGCGATTTTACGAAATTCGCAATTTAAGAAATCGCTATTAACACCAATTGCATGCAGGTGGTAAACTGGTGCAAGGTACTTAAAGCACCCCACAATGCAACAGACCCACCCACAATGGCAGCAATGTTCGTGATAGCCAGGAGGCTGCGTATTCGGGCCCTTGCTCAGAGGAGAATGAGACAGGAACGTATATTCAGGCTGCGCATCACTCTGTTCCAGCACACTGAAGAGGACATCTATGACAAGTACAGCCTGCACCCACAGACCATAATGGACCTGATTGAGGAGCTGAAACCCTACTTGGAGCACCCTACACGCAGGACACAAACAATTCCCACACATGTGCAGGTCCTGTGCTCCCTGCACCTCCTGGCGTCAGGGAGTTTTCAACGGGTAATAGCGGAGGTTGGTGGGGTGTCACAGAGTGCACTTTCGCGCTTCTTACATGCCTTTCTAGATGCAATGCTACAGAGGCTCTCACATCACATATACTTCCCCACCACCCAACAGGCATTACAGCAAACAGATTGCACGTTTCCCCCCACGTCATTGGCTGCATCGATGGGACCCATGTGGCCATCACACCCCCATCAGTAACTGAGTATGTCTACAGGAATCGGAAATGCTACCATTCCCTCAATATACAGATTGTGTGCAATGCAAAGTATCTCATCACAGACATCGTACCCAAATACCCCGTCAGTACACATGACTCTTTCATCTTCAGACACAGTGGAATACACAGACGCCTGAGTGCTGAAGAGTTTGGGGAGGGGTACCTGCTAGGTAAATACATGGCACACATCAATACATCCACTACATCACTTGAGGGGGGGGACATTGACTTACCTTTTGTGTTTGTCCATGCAGGTGACAGTGCCTATGCATTGCGCGACTTCATCCTGACCCCATATCTGGATCCTGCAAATGCAAGTGAGAGGAGCTACAACAGGGCACACAGATCTACACGCTGCGTAATTGAGCGTACCTTTGGAATCCTGAAGAGCCGCTTCAGGTGCCTGCATAAAAGTGGAGGCGCACTGCAACACTGCAATACAGCCCTGAGACCTGCTGTAAAATCGTGGCAGGCTGTGCAATGCTACATAACATGGCAATGAGGAAAGGCACGACAATTGATGTGACCGATACAGACACCTCGGATGACGAGCGCCCTGCTCCCCCTGCCAGACCTGCAGCAGAAGTTGGGGCAGCTGCTGGACGCCAGAGACGGACAGAGATCACACAAAACTACTTCTAGGTGAGTAATGATGAAATGAGATAACAAAGCTTGATGATGTGTGAAGTGTTTATTCACACTTCACATTAAAGAAGTAGTAGCTGTCCCCAGCACATGTTGTGCACACAGTGCAGGTAAGGCACAAGTAATTGTGCAAACAGCATTTTCGAGTTCATGCACCCGTGTTGCAGTGAGTGTCCCCGCACATGTTCACCTCCTTCGGTGACGTCCAGGCTGAGTGTCCTGGCAGCAGTGTGCCATCTCGACCTGCATTGTTACGCTTCTGCGTGTGAGGGTGCTGGTGGTGGTGCAGAGGCGGTTCACCGCCTTTGTGTAATTGTGTAGGCGTTCATTGGCACGTCGGCCAGCCCTGTCATTGGCGGTTTGGGTGTGCCTCAAAGTGTCACAGAGCTCATGGATCACCCCTGCCATGGCCACGAAGCCCTCCCCCATGTTCTTCTGGTCCTTATGTATGCGGCATAGCTGCCGATTAATTGACCGCAGTGCTTTGCTTTGCAGGCGCTGTTCCTGCAGCATGCTCTGTTCCAGGCCTGAGAACACGGACCCTTCTGCTTCAGTCGCAGTGCTGCTCCTGGGCCTTGATCTGGATGTCTCCTGTGGTCTACTCCTTGGCGTTTGTGTGTCATGAATGGGCATGTGTGACACACCCTGACTCCCCTCTCTCCTGTCGGTGTCATCCCCTGTGGCAGGTAATTCGTCCTCAAATGGAGGCAGTGGGGGCACATGTGCGCGCTTCCTGCGCTGGATTGGCTGCTGCTCAGTGTCATCGCTGGAGTCTGCAGGGTGTGCAGGCTCCTCTCCCTCTGCGCTGTCTTCTTGTGCCATGCCATGTGCTGTGGATGTAAAGGGGACTACATGAGTTTGTGTTATTGTCTGCATGTGGCAATCAATAAAGTTCCTACAGTTTGTTTTGGCTAACCTCTGACACTGTATCATTCACTTATCCCCAACCCACTTGTTGCATGTAATTTCCTTAGTCTCATGGACACACAGTCAGACACAGTACTACGAGTCCCATGATGCATTGCGGGGTGTGCTGTAAGACCTGGCCTGGATTGACATTTTGGGAGTTTACTATGCACATTTGGGGAAGTGTGCATGGGATGGGGAGGGGTGCAGATTGATTTTGCATGCATCTTACCTTGACTGCTGGATGCAGGGTCGGAGCTGTCTATGTCAGCCACACCACCAACGCTCTCAGGCAGGAGAGTAGACTCCACGAGCTCCTCATGGGGGTTGGCTGCTCTGCAGTGGATGGTCCTCCTCCAGTCTGATTTGCGTCCTTCAGTCTGGCTGCCACCCTCTCCTTGGACCTCTGGCGCATGTCGTACCACCGCTTGCGCAGCTCTTCAATGGTACGTGTGGTGACTCCCACTGCATTCACCTTATTCTGTATTTCTAGCCAGATTTTCCTCTTCCTCGCCTCTGGGACACGCAGTGCCTTCTTGCCGAAGAGGAGCTCATGGCTGCAGACCATCTCCTCAATGAGGACCTCCTGCCTTTTCAGAGAACTTATGTTTTCTCTTCCTTTTCTCTGCATCCTTGCCCTGCTGTTGTTTGGTGGAATCCATTGCTGGTTGCACTCTCCTGGGATGCCTCCTCACACTCCCCAAGCAGCCTCTGGGTGTGGCTCAGGTGAGCAGGTGCAGGAAATCACTCCAGTTTCCTGTTTGTGATGTCATCAGGCTGCACCTGGCTAGCAGATTCCCGTTTTTGCGATTTCTTAATTAGCGAATTTCGCTATTAGGAAATCGCAAAACGTGTGTCTGAGAATTATTTGCGATTTTTAAGAAATCGCAATCGCTTTGCGATTAATTTTTTACATCCCGTTTAGCGAATCTGAATTTGCGAATCGCAAAATATCGCAAATTAGGATTCGCTAAACGGGAGTTTGATACATATGCCCCCTAGATCCTGGACCGCAAAGTGTACTTTTTTGATTTGGTGTAAATATGTTCAGTAGTTTTTGAGAAATTTGGGTTTAAAAATATTTGTATATCTGGACGGTTGGGTCCACGAGATGCTCTTGAGAGTCGCGCCAATTTAAAAATAGAGCGTTCTGATTGGGTGGGCTAGCTTTTTTAACATCTTGCTCTCACCACCGGAGTCAGACTCAATCTTGGTCTAGAAAGAGTGCTTTTTGTAATTTGCTGTAAATCTGTTCAGTACTTTTGGAGTAATTAAAAAAAAAAGATTTATGTGTATCTAGAGACTCAGAGGGTCCGTGGATCCGACAAATCTCATACTGAGATCTGATTGCCACCACTTCAACCAGGAAGTGGTGGCAGCCATCTCAGGACTCAAGACTCGGCTGAGTCATAAGAAAAAGGCAAAATAAAGTGAAAGGGGACAGGGTAGGAGTACCCTGAACCCCTAGCCCTGGTGGTGAAGTTCCCCAAAGACCCCACCTAGGCTAAAAACGTTTTTGTTTTTTTGCTGCAAATTCGCAGAGGGTTTGCTGCAAAATAAAAAAATATATAACAAGCGTGGTCTCCTGCCCTTGTGTTTTTCTAAGCCCCCCGGATAGGCCAGTTCCCAGGGGGAACATTCATATATATTTGGGGGGAGGGTGGCACGCATGGCACACCTGCCAAGGCCGATTTCAGCCCCAGGGACCCCCCCCCCAAGGGTCTGGCCAATTTTGAGAAGGGGAGGGGGGCCATGTCCCCTTCTCCCTGGGCCGATGTGGCTCTGGGGACTCCATCTTCGGGGCTCGGACTTTTGAAAAAGTGGCGGGGGCATGCGGCCCCCTTCCTAGGCCAATTTCAGCCACAGGGACCCCATTCCCTGGGGCCCAGCTAGATTCAAATAAAACACACTTTATTAGAACAAGTAAGATAATTAAGTGGAGGGAAACTGCTGGTAAATGGCTACTGCAATGTTTCAAAGGTCTGTGCTTGGTGCAAGGCAGCCTAAAGGGCCCCAGATTAGGTGGCGAGAGCAACTGTAATCAATCAATCAATTAATAGTCATTGGTAGAGCGTGCAGCTACCTCAACAGACGTGTCCCAGTTCTAGTAGCAGACTAACGAAAAGACCAGCTAGGAGACTACACTTGAAAAAAGAGCCAGGTTTTTAAGGCCTTCCTAAACTCCTGTTCTGTCTCAATCTAGCGCAGGTGAGCAGGCAGAGCACTCCAGAGTTTAACTGTCTTTACCGAGAAGGACCTGCCACCTTGTCTGGTTTTGAAATATCGTGCGACACGAAGGAGTCATAAAGCTTAATACAGGAGTACCCGCAAACATTTTCCAAGGGGTCACAAAGTTTGTGATGTGGCAGCATTGATGCCAGCGAGGTGGCCGTCTGGTGGGGAGGGGCAGTAAGGTGGCTATAGGCGAAGCATATATCTAGTTGAGGAATTGGGCAATGTGAAACCAGAAAACCTGGGATTAGCCCAGCATTCCCACTTTACCAAATTGTATGATCCTAGGCAATTGTTTTATTTCACTTTTGCTACTTTTTCTTCATTATCACATTTAAGAGGAGTTTGAAATACATGACTTCAGGATGTGTGTAGTACAAAACCTTCTCCAGCTTTTTTATTTTAATAAACTATAATGTTGTTCATGTCTAATAGGAACCCAGGCCACCCAAAGAATGCATATAACAACTGACTTGCCTCTTAGTTCTCTATTGGCATTGTTGTCAGTGTGGGGAAATAAGTGCTTCTAAAATCATATTTGAAAACTATCACTTTAAAAATGTTGTTCTCAATGTACTGATATCTGAAGTACTAAGGTGAAATGGTTCTGCATGTTAATAAACTACACAATGTATGAATTTAGAGATATTTTTACACTTTGGATGGCTTTGAAAATGAAGGTGTTCCTAAAGTTAAGTGGTGCAGGACAATCTGGTTACTTCCTTTCTTTAACTTCAATGAACCTTTAAATAATGGCTTGGCTGTTTATTTAATGGTAGTACTGAGTCAAGTAAACAACAGACCAGTGCTGCTGTTGACCAGGGGGCCACATGTAAAGGTCAGGAGGGCTGCATGCGCCCCCGGGCCGCAATTTGAGTATCACTGGCTTAATAGATATGGCACAGTCCTGCTCTCTCTCTTTCACACAATGAAGCACAGCTGTGCTTAGTTACATTATTTCTAAGAAAATCTGGCCTAAAGTCTGCTGTAACCCTTCTTTGAAAACGATGTTTCACAATTCTGCTAAACCATTGCTCAGAGGAAAATAAAGCGATGTACGAATGTGCTCTATATCATAATAATCTAAAGATGATTTCATTTCCATAAAAACTAAGGTCTCATGTACAAACATTAGTAATACCGATTTCCTAATGACGATTCTTTAAGAATCACAATTAGGAAATCAGTAGTCCTAATGTATGAAACTCATTGAGTTTCATTTAGGGATTCCTTGTGGGTCGCAAATTGACATACCTCATGAATAATAATGAGGTAGGCTGCAGTTTGCAACCCATTAGGAATCACAGCCATCACAGGGATGGTGGCTTGGTTAGGTGAGCACTCCACTATGTCTATGACTGCTTTTTAATAAGGCAATTTTTTTTAATGCAGCCCGTTTTTTCCTAAAAGAAAATGGGAAGCGTTTAAAAAGAAAGAAATGAAACCTTGAAGTTTCATCTTTTAAGAGTAGGCAGTGGTCCGAGAGTCCACTGCCTGCTCTTAAAATTGTTATTATTTACATTCTCAAAGGGGAAGCCTTGCGAATGGTTACCACCAGTTTAAAGTTTTACTGTTTTGTGACCAGAATTCGGTATAGTAGTACATACCATACAGCTTCTGTATTTGGATAACATGCCCTAAACACGCCCCTTCCGTATACTGAATTGCAAATGCAAAATGCGATTTGGTAACAAGTAACCAAATCGCATTTTGTACACTTGAAAAAGCTTTTTTCTGGTTGCAAACGGGCTAATTCTGCAAATAAGTTCATTTGCGACTGGAAAAGTGCTCTGTACATCTGTCCCATGATGCGGCCCATTGTCTGTGACCAGTTTCTGGAGTTGTCTTTCTTTCAAAACATATCTTTAAAAACTTTAATCACTTTCACAGTATGTATCTGGGTAACAAACATGACCACCTCCAGCAACTACAACAAATATTTACAACGGTGGGATATTTGGGTAAAAAGGCTAAGGGCTTTATTATGAGTTTGGTGGTGTGGGAGCGGGCCGCCACACCACCGCCCTGCTTCCACACCGCCAAACCTCAACATCAGCCGCCTTCCAGATTACGAGTTATCTCGTGGTCTGGCCGGCAGTCCTTTGACATTCCTGCAGTGGTGTCTATTAAAAAGGCACCGCAACAGGAGTGCCATAGCCCTTTCCTCCACGGCATGGACTGTGCAGTCCGTGCCATGCAGAAAAGGGGCTGCCTGCAGACTGGCGGGCACACTATGTGCCATCCTGCATGCATCCTATGGCCCTGAGGCAACAGGGGGCCCTGTAGGACCCCCTTTGTTCCTCACCGCCACAATTTTCATGGTGGCCTCACCTCCATGAAAACTGTGGTGAAGAGGAAACTCCAAATATGCTTGGTGGTGCCATAGCAGCACTGCCAAGCATATCGGAGCCTCTGACTGCCGCACCCCCATCAGGTTGCGGCAGTCTGACATCCATAGTTGAAATACGGCAGTTGGACTGCCAGCGCAGCGGTTTCCGACCACCACTGCACCCCCTCCACGAGTTTGGCGGTCAGATTGACCACCAAACTCATAATATCCAACATGATCTATTCTCATGGATTTTCAGGAATGACTACTGTTTTGTTGGAGTCACTCACTGTCTTTTTTTAGACTTTTTAGACTTGTCACATTATGTACAAGCCACAAAAGAACACATCTTGTTTTCCACACATCCTCAAGTCCCAACCACCAAAAATTATTCTTATTCTTCTTTTAATTTGACTCATCCCATGAAGTATATCAAGAAGAAGCTACAAAATCCTGTTTTGCAGTCCATGTAGCACAGCCAGCAACTCCTGAATACAAGATTCCATCATAATATGACAATTCATCTTTTTCTGCATGAAACAGATCCACATCCATACCTTAGTTATCAGGCCGCGACAAACACATATACATCACAATCTTTTTTAATAGTTCTTCATTCTCAGTCACTTCAATGCACTCATCTTTGAATATTTTGTCTTTAGTAAGATTAGTGATGGTTGCCACTCTTCCACCTTCTTCATCTATATCACCCTTATGTGTATTTTTAATGCTCCATATCATCCTCACAAGTGCACTTTAAAAATGAACATAACAACAAAACATAACGTAATATAACTTTATTGTTCCCTATCATTTACTCAAACAAGTAGGCAATCAGACTTTTGGTCCCAGGACATATTTAATCTTAAAGAGGAATTGTAGCAATTCAAAGTTAGCAGTAATAGATTTTGCCTCACCGCATTTTTCACTGATGAACACATCCACAAGGGGGCGGTTATCAATAAAATTGAGAACATAGTCCCTTGAACATTCTGTTGAAAGTAAACAATCCTCTATCAACAAACCAGTGTTGCTTTTAGAAAGTATTTTTTGTTGGCCATCGTGCAAACCCATTGTTTCAGTCTTACCAATTATTTCCTGTAGTAAAATAGCACCTAGAGCAATATTACTGGTACATGTAATTAACAACAAATTTGAGTCTTTTGTCAAAATGTTTAATTGCAGGAATATCTACAATTTTGCCCCTTCAACATGTCAAACTCATTAGTTAATTTTTCACTCCAAACAGATGTAGTGTTTATTTCCATTAGGTTATGCATATTCAATATTTTACCAGAAAACACATAGATAAATGTTGAATAATATTTTACCAACCCAAGAAATACTATTACAGTAAACAAATGGTCCCATCGGGGTAGAACAATTTACAAAATTAATTGCAATTCTTTGAAAACCAAAAATATTTTAAAAAATCGGAAATCAAGTATTTAATAAGTACAGTCAGAGATTTAATTATATTGATTGTATGTATTATAGTGGACGTACATTTAGAATATTTATGGACAATATACCGTAGATTGCAGAATTAGTGCAAAAGTGAAAAAACTTCATGTGCAGTGTGACAAGTGAAAACGTAGTGACTGAGGACATATGATTCAAGATAAAATCACAGTGCTACACTCGCCTGTGTAACGCCTGTCTACAATGTTATGGTTTTATATTCCCATGTATCCTGGGCAACTGGTGATTCTTATTAGATGCCTTTGTGGGCTTTTAACTCAGTACATGCCAACATGGAGATTGTCAACGTTTCGACCCAAAATAACATGGTTACTTGAAACAATCTAGGTGGGTCTTCAGCAAAACGTATGTGTGGGACAACCTAGAGTTGCATAAAACGAAAAATTCCTTTAGGAAGTTTACTTATAATATGTAGATGGTGGCACAGCTCGACTGTAAGCTGGAAACCTCAGCATTAACAATGTAAATTTCAGTCTCTTTACAGTACAGTTAACAAGCCCTTCCAGTGACATCACAAATGGGCACTATCTGAATTGTAGAATTCATGCTCGCTCTGACTGTGAACCCAAGAAAGACTGCAACTGATTTTTATTCTTGGGATCAGCAATTGCCTTTACCAAACATTTTGGACAAATTGGCATCATGTTCCTCTTTCATGTTTCCAAATATACAAATTGGCTCCTGAATTGAAGTATCATTACCTTTATCTTTAAATAGATAGTTCATTCCTCTCTGCTATAGTGCCAATGTACATACCAAAGCAAAAGGTTTCCTGGAGTTTTTATATGCCCTTCCCCGGGTTAACAAATAATATTATACTGTTTGGAGGTATACTGATAAAAAATCAAGAGTGGAACATATGGTTGCATCCTTGATTGTCAGAAGAATATTCCCAATATGGGGTACAGGATGGCGATCCACCCACACATGGTCTTTATACTCTAGAAATTGATCAGGGTGGTTGGAAAGAGAACCTTGGGTGTCATAGCCTTCCCTTTTTTAGTTTGTCCTTCAAATATCCTACCAAATCTATGGGTGTGTTACCATCCACTTTCACTCTGTCAAGAGGTTTTAATTCAATATTCCCCAAAACAGCTAGCATGTCAATTCTTACAACACTAATTTTGATCACACTATATACCATGCCCTAGAGTAAGCAAAACTCTCGCTTATTTGTCTCCCATGCTTATATTTCAATATGGCCCACCTTTATCTTGACATGCTGTTACATTCAATTTTAAAATAACCTCTTTAGGAATTTCTTTACTTCTTTTGCCCATACCAATGTTTTTCCCTTTACACATCAGGAATAATGATCTATGCCTCTATACCCACTACATATGTGTTCAAGAGCCAGACACACGTAGACCACAAAACCACACCTGAAACATACACACTCCTTATTAGTAACTGCCTCCTTGTCTTTCCTGTTTCCTTTTCATCTTGCACTTCTTATTCTACCTATTCCTTTGACTGGGCTGTTTTGCTTAACTTCACAGGTAAGTGACATATGTGGAAAGGTTTTCCTGATAATACATACATGAATATTCTGGAAGCAAAATTGGTTACAGTTACCTGCCTTTTTACCAGATCTGTGACAGTGACATTGTTTGTATGCTACATTGCAGATACGAAAGGCTGCCCAGCCGCTACACCTCCCCTCTTGATAGAGAATCATTGTGGAGTAGAATATAAAGTGACCCGGGAATTTGGGAGAGGCAGACATGAAGATTTATTGCTCGAGGGGATATGCTTGAGTACCATTATCTGGCTGTGAGCTTAACAGCTTTCTCTAGTATGCTGGGATAGTTACAGGGCTTGGTTTAAAATAGTTAGGAAAATTACTGAGAGACCTATTCACAAAGGTAACTAACACGTCAGTAATTTAGACATGCATCTTTACTCTTACATTTTTTGGTAACTTTACAACTTTTGGCTATTCACAAAAACTGAGTTTAAAGTTACTTAGAAGTGTAGACTTGCACATTTCCAGCCCCTGAAACAAAGGGTGGAGCCACATTTCTAAGTGTAAGTTATAACTGCCTAAAAGAAACAGAAGTAAGTCCAGCAACGCACATGGCAAACCACTAATACTATAATATAATTGTGGTAGGGACTTAAAATAAAACACCATGGGCAATACAGTTAAATTTTTTAAAAAAACAAAAAATATACATAAATATAATGTAATGCTTACGAATATATATATATATATATATATATATATATATATATATATATATATATATATATATATATATATATATATATATATATATATATATATATATATATATATATATATATATACTATTTCAATATAAAATAGTTTAATAACGTTTTTAATTTAAAAAGTAATGTACTGTTAGAGATTACTAAAATGTAAATACATTAATTTTAATTCATTCTCTATATCATTTATTATAATTATTAGTACATAATCATTTTTTACTTTAAGAGGGAACTTATTTTTTAATTTAAACATCAGAAAAGGAATTTTATTTTTATTTACTTTATTTAAAGTAAAGAAAGGCTTAGGTCAAATTTCGATAGCGTTCAGACCGCACACCGTTAGGCCGCCGGTGGCGGTCCAACTGCCAACAGGCCTTTGGTCTAACCGCTGCATTTCGATGTGGGCGGTCGGACACCCATCGGGCCGAGTACAGACTGCTGCCTCAGCCAGGATCATTGATCCTGACAGGGCAGTGGTCGGTATCGTAGTCCTGAATGGAGGCAGTGATGAGGCAGCACCGCCATCAGGATTACGATATCCCTTTCCCACAGCCCTCTCATGTTGGATATACCGCCATGAAATGGCTGTTGGAAAGGGACTTTGGGGCCCCAAACAGGGCCCCATCTGTTGTGGGCCAGGGGCACTTGTAATTCCCCCACACACCTCCATGCACCGTGTGTCATGCACCACATGGTGCATGGCACACAGTGCATGGACGTGCAGAAAGTGCTCTATTGCACGGCAACCTGTGCTGCGGCCCTTTTCCTTGATCACAGCTCAAGCCGCTGTTAGCGGGCAGCACTCCGACTGACCACCATCAAATTAAGCCCCAAAGTTACTAGTGCTGTAGCATTTTTACTTTTGTTTTACTTTCAAAAGAAATACATACAATTAATTTACAATAATATATCATATAAATAAATTTTTTCTAACGTTTTCTAAGTTTAATAAACCTTTTACTAGTCTCTATACTTTAGTAGTATCCCTTCATTTATAACTTTTGACGTAATTTCAAACCATTGTAAATTTCCATGTCTTGTCTAAAATTTTAAATCCCCTGTCCCATCTCCTGCTTTTGTTCTACCTGCTACTGCTATCCACAATGTAAGTACATGAGAGAGTGTTAGCAGTGGTTGTTGGTGCAGGTGTACTGCAACACTAGGATGGTCCTTTGGTGTGTACTGACATGGATGTCAGAGTAGAATATCTTGTTTTCTTACTCTCCTCAGAGAGATACACTACTGGTGATGCAGGTTACAATGTGTGGATGGCTCTCCAGCTTCTATGACCATTATGAACTGTTAGCTGCTTTTGCTTTTCCTCCTATTTGTGGTGCTTTTGAATGAGCTGGCCGTCAACATTAAAATATGTGTAGTTGCTGTTTTTCTAGGCAGTAGTGCTATCAGTCGGAAATTGTGGCGTTGATGCTTTTATTGCCTAAAGTCATTTATGTGGCTGGTTATTATCAGCATTAGTGTTATTGTTGTTTTTATGTTTACTCTACAGCATGGTATGGATGGTTACTTCAACAACAACACTAAAGGCAAATTGAGCTTGAGAGTGTTGTCATCCTTAATCTCCTTTAGGAGACTAAATACATCTTTCCCTTAGATTGGTTAGCGGGCTTTTGCTGTGGATGTAGGATGTCCTAATTGACAGTGTATGACTGTCGTTAAGACACAAGCTTTAAGGTAGAGTACAGATAAGATGGTCTGTGATGGTGGTGAGCATGCCCTTAGATATGGGTGTGGTGGTGGCAGCTTCTCTAATGTTGCTGGTCACTAGTAACTTTTAGTTATCTGTGCTGCTTGTTCATGTGCTACTACTGTAGTTTAATGGGGCCAATGAAGAGGATAGCTTGATCTCACTCTTCTCCATGGTGTTGTTTAACCTGTGTCCAGAAATATAAAGAAATGTGAAACTAAAATAAAACTTTACAAAAGAACAAGAAATTGTAAAACTAGAAGAAAATGAAAGGAAAATGATAGGAAAGGAGAGCTACATTGAAGGGCATATTTAGAGGGGCAGGTTCTAACTCCAGTAGAGTAAACATTAGGTAAAGTGCATATATGTAGGAACGTCAGCTGTATTGTTCTAGTAGAGTATATGGATAGACATACTTTCCCTCACATTCAGTTTCTGAATAAGTGAGACTGTCCTGCACTGCACTTCATATATGATTGTGCAACATTTTACAGGGATACAAGAGAGTTGGTAGAGTCTTATTACAGTGGAATGTGTGACCAAATACACTTTGACAAGATCCTGAGAAAGGCACCTGCCTTACATGTTGGTCAGTCAGGAATGATTACTTCCCTCACTCAACACATTATCATTTGTAGTCATGCCAGCAAGGGACAATAGTAAGAAGAAGTTCACTTATCTCTAGGCCTTTAATTGTAATATCTGTGGTATATATTGATAACCCTGTGAGTATAGTGAAGATGTATCCTAATATTAACATGATAACTCCAGTGACAGGAGGTGTTCTTGCATAAAAAGGTAGTGGGGGTTAGACAGAAAATCACACATAATACACACTCGTGCAATTTAGCCTTAGAATACCTTTTAGAATCAAGCTAGCCTAGTAAATAAAAAGAATAACATATCCATAGAATTTGAGCATTCGTAGGGTTTATTTTTATAAGAATAGAACAGATCTTCAGTTGTTCTAACCTAGCACAGAACTCAAATGTTTCATGGTCTAGACAAGGAAAGTGTTGTGGATAATGTTTTGAGGTAGACCCCCCCCAATTCATTACCGCATAGGAGTTGCTCCTTTTAAAAAACATAATGAAGGCTTTTACTAAACAATGTATGAGTGCCTTTATGTATATCATATGTGACAGAGGGGCCTTCTAGAGGTTTGGAGTATCCATCTCTCCACCAGTGGCCATCATCACCACGGCTCACGCAAGAATGTATTCTGTGTGGCATTGGCTATTTGAAAGATGAAGAGGCAGGAGAGAATCTTGTCAGCTCTGGTTCCTGGCTGCATGTCTAGCAACATTGTGCACAAGAGGTATCAGTTTATGATGTATGCAGTAAATCAGAAAATCAAAAAAATCACTAATCAATAAAGCACATTAAAATAAAAATACAGTGGGTAATAATGACCAACTACACAGATAAGCTGTGTAAAACATTTTTTATATGTAAGTACACATAAACATATTATTAAAGAGCTTTCAAAGTTATGGTCAGTGAGGTGAGTGAATATGTGGTGCTAGTAATGATAGTAATAACCCAAAGTGTGATCAATAATTACAACTGGCAATATACAAAAAAACAACAAAAAGGATGTGATGTGAATAATTCAATTAATAGTATTGAGCTCTGTGTTGTAGTAGCTAGAACATATCTTTATTTCTGTATAAGTCATTGTGAAGTGCCTCAAATAGTAATTCTAAAAAAGGAGATCAGTCGACTGAAGATATAAATCCAAGTAAGTTTATTCAGGCACAACAGCTTATTTACAGAAGTGCATCTGTCTCTAACGAAGCGTGAACCGTCAATGACTGTTCAACAGTTGTCATGCTTCATTGGGATCAACATCTCGAGTGATGCACCTTCAAACATAAACATGTTTGTAGGTGCGCACGCCAGGAACAAAGAACAGGTATGTAAGAAATAAAGAATGTTGGGAGCAGTGAACAACAGAAAGAAAGGACTTCAACAAGAAACTAAATACATGAAAAGTTCTATTGTACAAACCTTTACATCATCTCCCTTCCGTACAAAAATGAACGATAAAACCTGTGGAACAAAAGTTAAATAAATCAAGACATATACAAGTCCTTAAACCTGACAGGTATTGAACAATTACAATGTGTTCTTTGAGAACCAGAAAAGGAAGGTGTAAAATGTGATGTGGTAACCTGAACACTTTGAGAATTTTTTTAAGTGTTGGAAGAGATATGAGATGATGCACCTAAAGGGAAATGAGAAAAATCTGAATTTTCCTCAGCAAGGTTACACTTTGAGTTGGGAATATTAGTAGTTTGTTCAGGAGACAATTTGACTAAAACTCTATTGTTCCACCACCCCTTTTTATCTAAGAAGAGTGAACCTTTAGATGTATTAAGAACTGACAGGTAATGGACACTTAGCGGCACCTTTCTTAACTCTATTAGGATTTTTTTTTTATCAAAACCCAATCTCCAATTTGAAAGTCATGTGAGACAGAAGAACATGTAGAGTCAAAATGTTTCTTTTGAACATTTTGGTGACCTAAAACATTTTTATGCATGTTGTGCTTGTCTTGACAAGCCAAACATAAATTGTAATTTTTCTTTAAGAGCTTAATCCAACCAAGACAAAAATTTCCATTGGGATCCTTTTTTTTGAGAAGTCTGAAAGCTGAAATACCTGTGGTGGTGTGAGGGGTAATAATATATGACCACATTTTCTTTCTAAGAAAAAATTTAAGAGAGAGATTGCAAGCCAGGGCAGATTGTATTCCTTCTTTAATAAACCTGTTCATACTTTCGATTAGTCCATTTGATTGAGGAGAATATAATGCAACTTTAAGATGCTTTATATCATGTGCAATAAAAAAATCTTGCATTAAAGAAGAAGAAAAATGCGAGGCATTGTCAGTAACAATTTCTCTGGGAGAACCTTCAGATTTAAAAACTCTGCTAAAAACATTCATTACTGACAACATATTAGGTGTGTCACAAAATTCAAAATCAACCCATTTTGAATAGTGGTCAATAAGGACAATAATGTAACGTTTATCATGAGGTAGCAGATCAAAAGGGCCAGCAAAATAAATGGCAAGCTTAAACCAAGCTTCTTCAGGGACGGGAACACAATGAAGAGGGAGTTTAGTAGTCTTCCAGTGTTTTTCAGACAGTAAACACGTCTGGCAGGTGTCAATCCATTGAGAAACATATTTATCTAATGCAGGCCACCAGAAATGTTCTTTCAATTTTCTTGAAGTAGCACCTACACCTAAATCACCCTCATGAGCATATTGAAAAATCTTGAAGCGAAGAGCAATGGGAGGAACACATTGATCACCTCGAATGATAATATCATTAACAATAGAAGAATCGTCAGAAACTTGAGCAAAAGATTTGAGTGAGGCAGGCAGAGAACGCTCTCTTGGCCAACCAGAAATAATCATATTTTTGACAGCCTGAAGAGTGGAATCATCTCTAGATGCCTGAATACAATCTGTGTGAGTAAATGTAAAGGAAGAAAAGAAAGAGTCTTCAATAGATGCAACAACGCATTCAATATGATCAAATCTAGAGTCATGATGACTATCTTCTAGTGGTAATCTAGAGAGACAGTCAGGTCTAACATTGTGTCCTCCAGGAATATGCTTTATAACAAAATTATACTCATGTAACCTTGACAGAATGCGAACAAGTCTGGCGGAAGCCTTGCCAGTACCATTTCCATTAAGTACATGTAAAAGAGGTTTATGATCACTATAAAGATCAAACTGAGTGCCCCAGATAAAACTTTTGAATTTTTCAATGGCCCAAGAGCATGCGAGCGCTTCTCTTTCTATGGTGCTTTAATTAACTTCAGCACTAGAGAGGGCTCTAGAAGCAAAATCTATTGTGTGTTCTTTCACACCAATCCATTGACAACGCACAGCACCTAAACCATGTTGACTAGCATCAACTGAAATGGAACATTTGTGACCTGGTGTGAAAGAGGACAAAGCAAGAGCTTCCGTGATCACCTTTTTGACAAGATCAAAAGCATCACTGATCTCTTGAGACCATACAAAGTTGGAATTCTTTATTAAAAGAACACGTAAAGGTTGAACAATCTGGGCATACCCATGAATAAATCTTGAGTAGTACTCAGTCATGCCTAAAAAAGATTTCAAAGAATCTTTGTCCTTAAGGAAACTTTGGGTTTAATTCCAATAGATGAAATGGAGTGTCCTAAATAGTCTATTTCATTGGCAAAGAAATTGCATTTGTCGCTACCTAAAGTAATGCCAGCTTCCTTAAATCTAGAAAGGACCTTTTTTAAATTGGAAATATGTTCATTCTCATTTTTTGAGTAAATGAGTAGGTTATCTTGATATGCTTGTACACAGTTAATATCCTTTAACATATAATCCATACATTTTTTAAATACACTGGCCGCAGAGGCCAAACCAAAAGGCATTCTAAGATATTTAAATTCTCCAAAAGGTGTAATGAATGTAGTAAGATCAGTAAAATGGGGAGAAAGGGGAATTTGATGATAAGCAGATCGAAGGTCTAATAATGTGAAAAATGTAGAACCACTGATGCCAGTTAATAAATCCTGTATCTTAGGCAGCGGATGGCAGTCAACAATTATGTTTTTGTTGAGAGAGCGAAGGTCCGCATATAAACGGATACTGGAATCCTTTTTTCTGAAAATTACAATTGGACTGACCCATTCAGTGGGTTCAATAATTACTTCAGAAACCATGGTATCGAGTAATTTTCTAAGATATTTTCTGACACTTAAGGGAATAGATCTTAGTTTGTGTGCAACAGGTATTGCTCCGGGCTTAAGTTTGATGAGATGTTCAAAGTTTGTAATTTTCCCTATGGAAGTACTGAAAACTTCAGGAAATTCTGAAATGATATCTTGAAATATTCAATCAAAATTCTCCTAAACCATGGAAACTGAAACTTCATTGATCTGTACAGGAATTTCTGAACCAGGAACTAATTTCAGACCCATGTTGGCAAGGTCCTGCCACCCAACAATATTTTTACCTTTAATGGCAACATATATTTTTGTATGAATGCATTTACCTAGGCAAGTTACAATTTCAAAAAAGAAACCAAGCATATCTATATCATTATCACCGTATACCTTCGGAACTATGTCTAAACATTGTAAGGAAATAGAAGAAGCCCAATGATTTTAAAAAATAGTATCAGTAATGATGGTAACAGGTGCGCCTGAGTTTGCCATCATGTCAAGATTGAGATCACCAATTATTACTTGACAAGTGGGACCTTTTGCACACTCAGATAGAGAAGAAAGATCATTGGAATCAACGGAGAGAATAATTATTTGTGGAAGAGTTTGAGGAATTAAATCCACAGCATTAATGTTAAGACTTTGTAAAGGTGTATCAAGAGAGGTGATGTTCAAATCAGAAAGATCTTGTGAAATAACTGAACTGACTTGAACTACCTGTTTGCTTCTGCATACTGATTGAAAGTGTCCAATTTTATGACAATTGACACATTTTTTACCAAGAGCAGAACATGTGGGACTATTACCAAGATGAGATTTTGAACCACATCTATAAAATATGGTGTTTGTTCTTCTTTGAAAAGGTTTGGAAAAATTTTGACAGCAATAGCATTAATTAAATAATCATTTTGCACCAAATTAATGGGAGAAACAATCTCATTAGACATGCATTTAAAAAAGACGGATCTCTGTAACTTAAAATGCGTTTCTGTATCTTTTTGTGAAAACAACTTTAAATAAATGTGCAGTGATGTCATCAGTGATGTCATGAGTGATGTCACTGACCATGTCATGAGAGATGTAATATGTGACGTCATCAGCAGTGCATTGCCGGCGCGCGAGTTATAGTTAGCTTCACTAACTGTAACAGGCGAATTTCTCTGGAGTCAAATGTCCAACTAACTATAACGTCCCTGAAACCTATGGTTTTTCCAGTGAATTTCTAAGGTTTTTTAAATGCTAATTCCTAACTATTATGTCTGTAAAACTTATGGTTTTTTCAGTGAATTTCGAAGGTTTTTTAAATGTTAATTTCATATTTTAATATCTATAAAAACTATATTTTTTCTAATTGTTTTTTAATATTTTGCAACTCTTTCATCCTTTTTTTAAACTTTACAAATTATGTAATCTTTTATATCTTCCCTACAAAATATGTCTATCTTTGTTTTTCTTTTTTTAGAAAACTACAGTCCCGTACCAGTAGTCTACCAAGCTCGATCAACACGCGAATCCTATCCACCACATTTAAATGATGCGCATTTTGTATCCGACGGGTTTGTGGCCCCGCGTCCCGCGTAACAACATGTACATATGAGGTCGCTCCAGCTGCTACTTTGGTATGCGACGGGTACGCACTACCAAGCCGCGCGTTACATCATGAACGTATAGGGCCCAGCCCAATGCGTGTTGCGTATGTGACGAGTGCACGCTGCCACACCCTGTGTTACGTCATAGACGTATGATGTCGTGCCGCATACACCATTCCCTCTCAAAACTATATCTAAAAAACTTTAAAGTGTATATGAGAGCAAGCGATAATTAAACATATTTTAAGCAGTTATATATTTCTAACTCTAATAAACTTATATTATACTAAATATTTTTTTTCAAAATCACATCGGGTGCGGTCTCATTGCGCACTGGCTGCGCGATTGCCATGTAACCATAAAAAAAAGCATTTCATTAGTTTATAACATTTCCCTTTGTAACAGTTCGAAAATGCCACCCATTTTAGTCGATATCTGTACTGCATTTCATGAGACACACCTCTTCTGCTTAGAGAGCTTTGTTCAAAACCTTTTGCAATATACACATATCTTACACATCTTACACTACACACAACATGCAACCATCATTTTCATCAATATTCATGCTCTGTAAAGTAGCCTTCCACCTATGAAACCCATACACCGAAAAGTTACATTACCGAAATTTTCTCCAGTACCACAGGTAACATGGTTGCATACGCTGTCCACAACACAACGTAATATAGTACGGCCCAGAGACCGTATCATGCATAGATAATGAACACACGGACACAGATAGATAGTGGATGTGGATACTGGCACGTACGCTCGACTCCTTTTTATTACCATGGTGACATATCCAGTGACGTCTGTGCTGGATGTGTGTGCGGTAAGTCTAAACCAGCCTTCAGACAATGGTAGCTGCGAGCATCAACTACAACAGTAATCATTGGATCACACACAGAGATTCAATATTAAAAGAATCAATAATTTATGCTGCAGTAAGGTAGATGTGAAATAATACAGAAATAATTCCATCGTAAAAGAACAACTTGTGGTATACTGACACACAATCAATAGATCTGAAATAAAACACAAAAAGATTATATCATAAACGCTCCATCAGTTCTAGTGCACTCACATAACCACATCAAAAGCATTCAGCATGTGCACAGCCACCGATAATGCGTGCTGTAGACAGGCCGTACTAGGAGCAATATCTGTTGCCATCAACACTGCATCATCTGCAATACCGACTCAATCTGAATTATGAACACTGCTGTCTGCAGTGTAGGCCATAGAGAGCGGTCACAAAGGACCCACAGATACATAAAGTGACTTCACCTACCCAGTTTGTCGTCAGCGAAGTAACAAAAAAGAGCAAAGCCTGCAATGACACATATGCATGGTGCAGACAGTACACACTGGAGCAATGTCTTTTCTTACAGGACTACCTGATCTACTCAATCTCAATTGTGAACACTGCTGTCTGCAGTGTAGGCCAGAGTGAGCGGTCACAAGGGCCCACAGCCACATGGCATTCACTTGAGCTCTACAGTTTGCAATACACAAACTAAAAAAAAAGTGTGCAGAGACTGCAATGATGCATATGAGTGGTGCAGACAGAGCGCACGGGAACAATATCTTTTCCTACAGGACTACATCATATACAATACCGACTCAATGTCAAATGTGGACACAGACGTCTGCAGTATAGGCCAGAGAGATCATTCAGCAAGGGCCCACAGCCACGTGGCATTGACTTGACCTCTACAGTTTGCAATACACGAAGCAAAAAAAAGTGTACAGAGCCTACAATGATGCGTATGAGTGCTGCAGACAGAGCACGCTGGAGCAATGTCTTTTCCTACAGAACTACCTAATCTACAATAGCGACTCTATCTGAATTGTGAACACTGCTGTCTGCAGTGTAGGCCAGAGAGAGCAGTCAGCAAGAGCCTACAGCCACCTGGCATTCACTTGAGCTCTACAGTTTGCAATACACGAGGAAAAAAAACATGTGCAGATCCTGCAATGATGCATATCAGTGGTGCAGACAAAGCGCACTGGAGCAATGTCTTTTCCTACAGGACTGCATCATCTATAATACCGACTCGATGTCAAATGTGGACACTGAAGTCTGCAGTATAGGCCAGAGAGAGCGTTCAGCAAGGGCCCACAGCCACGTGGCATAGACTTGAGCTCTACGGTTTGCAATACAAGAAGCAAAAAAATGTGTGCAGAGCCCGCAATGATGCGTATGAGTAGCACAGACAGAGCACACTGGAGCAATGTCTTTTCCTACAGGACTGCATCATCTACAATACCGACTCAATGTCAAATGTGGACACAGAAGTCTGCAATGATGCATATGAGTGGTGCAGACAGAGCACACTGGAGCAATATCTATTCCTACAGGACTACATCATCTACAATACCGACTCAATGTCAAATGTGGACACAGAAGTCTGCAGTATAGGCCAGAGAGAGCGTTCAGCAAGGGCCCACAGCCACGTGGCATTGACTTGACCTCTACAGTTTGCAATACACGAAGCAAAAAAAACGTGTACAGAGCCTACAATGATGCGTATGAGTGCTGTAGACAGAGCACACTGGAGCAATGTCTTTTCCTACAGGACTGCATCATCTACAATACCGACTCAATGTCAAATGTGGACACAGAAGTCTGCAATAATGCATATGAGTGGTGCAGACAGAGCACACTGGAGCAATATCCTTTCCTACAGGAATATATCATCTACAATACCGACTCAATGTCAAATGTGGACCCAGAAGTCTGCAGTATAGGCCAGAGAGAGCGTTCAGTAAGGGCCCACAGCCACGTGGCATTGACTTGACCTTTACAGTTTACAATACACGAAGCAAAAAAACGTGTACAGAGCCTACAATGATGCGTATGAGTGCTGCAGACAGAGCACACTGGAGCAATGTCTTTTCCTACAGAACTACCTAATTTACAATAGTGACTCCATCTGAATTGTGAACACCGAAGTCTGCAGTTTAGGCCAGAGAGAGCGTTCAGCAAGAGCTCACAGTCGCGTGGCATTGACTTGAGCTCTACAGTTTGCAATACACGAAGCAAAGAAAACGTGTGCAGAGCCTGCAATGATGCGTATGAGTGGTGCAGACAGAGCACACTACAGCAATCTCTTCACTTACAAGACTGCATCATCTACAATAGCAACTCGATCTGAATTGTGAACACTACTGTCTGCATTGTTAATTAAAAGCAGCACTCACACACACAACCATCAATACTTTTTCTCACTCCCTCTTTACAAAATAAAACAATATAAATTACAAAGAACTCTACAATGAATAAATCAAAACAATTCGAATTGGGATTTCATCTCTCCACAGTCTACACTATTCACTGTTCCTTTGGACTTCCAAGATACATTTGGTCATTTTACTAAACCTATAACTGATATAAAAAACCTTCTTGAAGCAAATATACTAAAATAATATTGTGTATGTTTCAATAGACGTTCTAATTACTTAACTACTTAACTACTGGATTCTGTAATTAAACAATCACCAGACAATCTAAATTGTGAACCCTGCGAACTGCAGTCTACACCAAATCCAGTGGTCATTCACAACTCACAGCCACATACCGTTGGATTTGGAAGCACGGAGTTGGTTGCACCTGATCAGAGGGGGTTCACAAAAATCATCACAGACTTTAACTTATGACATCCTCAATCATAAAATCAAGATCCCATTTCACTGTTTGCACCTGCTGTACCACAGTATACTCCACCGACTACAGTCAACAAAGCCCAATAATCATGTGCATCAGTTAGCTATGGAATCACAGACTGTGATGCACCTCAACACATGAACTTCTGAAAAAAGCAAGCAGCAGGTAATATCGGCCATCATCCATTGTGGGATCAAGACACCGTTCCACAGTTGGGACCTAAAGTTGGATGAACCTGATCGAAGAGAGTACCTTCATCTCCACTCTCAAATGCAGTTCTAATATCGTCCATTGTGTAGTCAACACACCGTTCTACTTTTGGAACCTAGAGTTGGTTGCAGCTGGTAGAAGGGAATACCTCCATCTCCACTCTCAGATACAGTTCTAACATCATCCATTGTGGGATCAACACACCATTCCACTGTTGGGACCTAGAGTTGCTTGCACCTCATTGGAGGGGGTACACAGAAATCATCACAAACTGTAACTTCTAACATCCTCAATCATATAATTAAGACCCCATTTCACTGTTTGGACCTGCTCTACCGCAGTGTATTCCAGCAATACCTGTCAACTAAGCCCAATAACCATGTGCAGCACTTAACTACAGAAGCACAGAATCTGATGCACCTTAACAGACGGAGTTCTGTGAAAAACCAGCAACCGGTAATATCGGACATCGTCCATTGTGTGATCAAGACACCATTCCACTGTTGGTACCTAGAGTAGGTTGCGCCTCATCAGAAGCTATACACAAAAATCATCACACACCTTAACTTCTGACATCCTCAATCATAGAATTAAGACCTCGTTTCACTGTTCGAACATGCTGTACCGCTGTGTACTCCAGCAACTGCAATAAACCATGCCTAATAATCATGTGCAAAAAGAACTATTGATGGACAGAATGCAGAACAATGTCACACATTCACCCCCGTACAGAGATCTGGGCCTAAATCCATCATTTTTTTGCTCAGCATGCCATTCCAGTTTGGACTCAGCCATATGCAAATCTTGACCCTGTGCCTGATGGGAACAGTCCAGCCATAATCATGTGCAGCAGTTAACTACAGAAGCACAGAGTCTAATCCACCTCAACGGAAGGAGTTCTGTAAAAATTAAGCACAATGTAATATCGGACATCTTCCATTGTGGAATCAAGACAACGTTCCACTGTTGCAACCTAGAGTTGGTTCCACCTGGTCAAAGGGAGTACCTCCATCTCCATTCGCAGATGCAGTTCTAACATCGTCCATTGTGGGATCAAGACACCGTTCCACTGTTCGGACCTAGAGTTGGTTGCACCTGATCGGAGGGGGTACACCAAAATCATCACAGACTTTAACTTCTGACATCCTCAATCATAGAATCAAGACCCCGTTTCATTGTTCGGACCTGCTGTACTGCGCTAGAGTCCAGCAACTACATTCAACAAAGCCCAATAATCATGTACAGCAGTTAGCTACGGAAGCACAGAGTGTGATGCACCTCAACGGAGGGAGTTCTGTGAAAAGCAAGCAGCAGGTATTATCGGTCATCATCCATTATGGGATCAAAACACCGTTCCACTGTCGGTACCTGTCGGACTACTGTGTTACTATTATACAGAGCACTCCACACTCCTGGGCCTCAGGCTGGGCTCAGTGTGCCTGTGTCGCGGTAGCCAGCGTTAATCTCAGGAGCCTTCCGAGCTCGCAGACCTCGGCCCAGGACCTGCCGCCAGCACGTGGTCGGCCCTCTTTCACATACAGCAGTGTCGAAAGGTGAACTGTGGGGCATATATGCGTCACAGTGGCCATGACGGTTTCTGAGTACCAGCAGGCTGAGAGCATCATTCATGCACCCACCTTCTCTCACAGCGTCCGCCTCATGGCAGTGTAAGCTGCGCAGACCTGGCAGACACGTTCGCCAATTTGGAAGAGAAGCACACCCAAAGAAACATGCCTTTTATTCATACCCGTATGCTAGCCTTGCGTACGGCGAGCCAGCCCACTTCCCTAAACATTTGGGGTGGGGGGAGGCACGTACGCGCTACCATTCCGTAATCTTCCCTACTGACTGTACTATCATGGTTGCGTCCACTGTCCACTTCACTCAATAGACCATCAGTGTATGTTGACAGGTACATGTCTGTGCTCTGCATACTCAAGTCTATCCGGCACATCCCCTCAAGACTTTGCATTGTATACTTTTATAATCGAGAATTACTTGCCACCTTCGCACATACTTTGCTCTCATCTCTCCCCGCATTCTGCATAGTGAGGCAGAGGTGCCATACCATGTTTAGTTTGTATACATGGCTAGCCATGGTTCCCACAGTATGTAGTATCATTGAGTCTGCTACGAGCACATGTTGTTTGTCATATTGAATGTCATTATATAAGGTAGCGCGTTTATTCACGAGCAGTGGCTTATTCCAATTACATATCGCTGTCTTAAAGAGCATACAAAAGTTTTTCTCACAGGTGAATAGTGTGACCACAATGTCAGTCATTCATTACTATCCAAGAATGTCCAACTACACGGCGCTTCTAAGCTTACAGCCACAAATCGTGCGTCCTTTCTTAAAAGGACGCCAACTCCCACAATCACACCAACATTCACACAGCTTTCTAAAGACAGTTATCTGCTTCTCAATAACATACACTCCTACGGAATATGAGCTAGCATACCGCATGTCCTTACTGTTTCAAACACAGTTACTTCTTGTGGCAATATCTATTCCCACCCACACAAACGAACTCCCAAACTTCAACTTGGCCTTCAATTCCTAGTTTGAAAACACATTTCAAGAAACAAACCAAACTAAAAGCACCTTTGTTCAGAACAGAAGTCTCCCTCACTACTGCAGATACCACGAACTTCAAATGAAATACACTCCTTTTTAAATACGAACCGCCAATTACACTTTGTGAATTGTTACACAATTTTCAACACATGTCACACTCAAGGTCTGGCACACTTTTAACACGGTCTCCTACAGCCTTCTAACACGCTTTCAAACTGTTCTTCTTTTAATACCAGACTACATTCAGACATTCTTTCGACCATCTCTGGAATAACAGGAACAGTGCCCATAATTCTCACCCTCTTTGCGGTCATCCTACTACTAATTCTACTTCTAGAAATGGCTACGCTCTCTATGGTAACAACTATGTCTGACAGAATACGCCTCTACGCCAAGCTACATCAATACTGTTAAAAAACGGAAACACATTTTGGCTGCCTGCCTTTATCTATTATCGGAGCTAGCTACAACATAACATTTATCTACACTTATGCAATATGCGTACAACCATCGTTTGATTGCAAAACTTGCCCATTCGACTGGCGAATGGATGTATGCCTTGCCAACATCTCAACAATCGCTCCAGATATCCAGCAGGTAATGGAGTATCTTAAAAACCATGAACGTGATTGTTCTGGCAGCGGAGCAATGGCGAATGCAATGCAAAAAGGAATCTCAGCGCAATGGGATTTCTGCACAGCCGCAAAAGATCTCCTGCAATGTGCGACCTTTCACAACATCCCAGATTGCCTGCCCATTCAAATTACCACTCCAACATTCAAGGAACATTACTGTCCCTTCGAGGATATGAATTGGATCGCTTTGCTTTTCTCACACGATGGCAACAATAGCCTCTTGGAACATTACGCATCTCAAGCAGCTGAAGAGCTTCTGGACTGGAATCTCCAAGACTTGTAAGAAACTCACATTATTCTTGAATGGATTTTTTTACATCTTTTTTTACTTTTTCCTTTAAAGTTTTTATAATACACTGCAATCCTACTACTTTGATATAATAACTTTCTAATTATACTCAGACATTTGGGGCCATATGTAGGTAAATTACATTTACCGATTCTTAAATACTGAATTTTACCGATTCGGTATTTATGAATCGGTAAATGTAATGTAGGTAAATTATTACCGATTCGGTAAATGTCGGTATTTTAGAATCAGTATTTACCGAATCGGTAATGGCAACTGGCTTCCCATTCATTCCTATGGGCCTGGAGGCCCATAGGAAGGCTTCATTTTACAAGCGCATTCCAATACATACACTGCATGGTCTGTACGGCATGTCAGAGGCTTCTGGATTTTGATGGGGTTATTGTCAAATACACTGCAATATTCTGTAGTGTTCTTGCCAAATTTGCAGGCCCTGCATGAAATACATTTACGGAAACCTGTCTTTGTTGATAGCCAGTTGCTGGTGATGACTACCTCTGGGCTAGATTTAACTAGAGCATCCCTCATCGAGGGAGCTCTTCTGAAGGTGATCAGTGGTTTTTCAGGCAAAAGAGGGGCCAGCGTGATGTCCGTTTTTAATAAAGGCCAGTGTTTGGTTAAAATACCTCTTATTTTTCTTTCTTCTGCATTGAATGTTGTAATTAGCCTAGTTCCATCCTGATCATCTCTAAGCCCATCATCTGGATTTTTTCTTTTAGATTGAACAACTGTATTGAGACATTCCTCTCTAGTGTGGCTATTGGCTTTAGTTCTAGCCAATTCTAGCTCTTTCAATTTGTATCCCCGGGCAAGAAATCTATTAAGGGACTCAAGTTGGCATTTTTCTAGGTCTGAGTTCGAACTGCAAATTCTGCGCATACGCAAAAATTCACCGTATGGTATACTTTTAATGAGATGACCTGGGTGGGCACTGCTAGCGTGTAAAATCGCGTTACCCGCTGTTTTCTTTCTATGCAATTTAGTTTGAATAACTTTATTGTCAATGTAAATTTCAACATCTAGAAATTGGACAGAGGATTTGCTGATATCGGCAGTAAATTGTAAATTCAAGCTATTGATGTTAAGCATGTTAAGAAAAGTTTTTGCCGATTCAGGGGTACCTTTCCAAATTAAACATATGTCATCTATGAACCTCCAAAATTTGATTATATTGGATTCAAAGATTACTTTATGGGTTCCTCTGAGGACATGCTCCTCCCACCACCCAACATGAAGACATGCATAGGTTGGGGAAAAGCATGCCCCCATCGCAACTCCTCTCTGTTGTCTGTAAATCTCTTTGTTGAAAAGAAAAAAGTTATTTTCTAGGCAGATTTGTATCATTCGTAATATCATGCCATTATGGTGACTAAATTCAATACTGCGCTTGTCTAGAAAGTATTTTACAGCTGCTAAACCATCAGTATGATGAATGCTCGTATATAGTGTACAAATATCCATGACCACCAGCACATAGTCCTCTTCCCAAGCCACTTCACTCAATTTAGATAAAAAATGTCCAGTGTCTTTGATGAAAGAGGGAAGGTTTTCTACTGATTCATGTAGAAAATGGTCCACATATTTGGACATAGGCTCCAGGAGGCTTTTTTGAGCTGAAATAATGGGCCGTCCTGGTACTGGTGTAGACTGTTTGTGGATCTTGGGTATGAAGTATAGCGTGGGTATAACCGGAAAGTCATTTTTAAGGAAGCTAAATTCTTGTTTGCTCAAAAGTCCTTCCCTCTTCCATTGGTTAAGTTCTTTAAAGACCTCTTCCTTTAGGTTTTTGATGTCACTAAACGATCCTTTGCTATAGCAATTCTTATCCTCCAAATGGCGCTTCGCTTCCTCCATGTAGAGAGTGCGTGGCCAAATGACAATATTGCCACCTTTGTCTGCTTTGTTAATGATGAGATTGGAGTCACTCCTTAATTTTTTCATCAACTTGGCATATTGCTTTTCCATGTATTTATACCTTTTGTGCTTCCTTGATGTTTCGGTATGCAATGTTTTAAGATCTTCGATTACTATGTCGTTGAAACTATCAATCACATCTTTAGGCATAAGCGGTATAAACGTGGAGGTTGGTTTAAAATGACTATAGCATGGAAGGTTATTGATTATACCCATTGATGCCAATTCTTCCTGCGTTGAACCCACACCACTCTCTTCATTGCCAGATAATGCATGTACTGTTTTAAGCACGCTGGTGTCTGCTACTTGGAACTTGCTCCTAGGGCGATCTTTCAAAGTTATTGCTGATACCTGATCTTGTACTTTGTTTAATTTAAAATATTTTTTCAATTTGAGCTTCCGGATGAATTTAAAAACATCTATCCGTGTTTGAACATAGTTGAAGGTATTGCGCGGGCAGAATGACAAGCCCAAGGATAGAAGTCGAGACTCTGCCTCAGTTAGTTTTATATCAGACAGGTTAACCACAGTGTTATCAGGTGGCATAGTTAAAGACTTATTGTTTACCATTTCCTTCCTCTGCCTCTCTTGGTAAAACCTCGCCCTCTTACATTTCCGCCTTTGTTTGCGGCATTCGTTGTTCCTCCTGCGTCTTTGTTCTGCTGTTGTTGTTGAGTCCTCGGTCGCAGGGTTTGGCGTCTGTCCTCTATTAAAAAACCCAACTCCTCTGAGGGTGAATATTTTGTTGCTAGATGGACATAAGCCATCGATTCACCTTCCTCTGATTCGTTACTACTTGTTGCTGGGCTGGTATCCACATCTGATATAACATCATTAGTATTATTCTCTGCAGGCAATGTAGGCATTTTTGACACTAGTGCTTGTCTCTTTACTGTGTCAAACTTACGGGCAAACGTAAAAATTCTTCCTGTTTCGTAATCACGTTTGTCACGTGCAAATTTACAGCGCCCACTATGCTACAGCGCCCAAAGCACATCACTTTATAGCACTCCGCTCACAGTTTAGACACACGGTTTCATCCCAGAGTGTACCGGCACCTCACCTCCACACCGTCTCACTGTGGGCAAAACAGCACTTTCACACCAGTAGGGATAATTCGCTTCACACTCCCTGTATAGCACACCCTACCCACCCTTCAAACCTCACATCATTCCTACCCTCCTCTTTCCCACTTTTTTCTCCCTTTCTTCCCCTTACTCGCTTCAACGGAAACACAAAATGGCGGCCAACACTTCCTAGTTGCAACCGCTCGCACCGCCAGCAAGCTCGTGCTCGTAACACCTCAGCCAATCAGATGGCAGAATTCCCAAATATCAACATCTGTAAATTTCGATATTTCTCAAAAACTACTGAACGGATTTACACCAAATAAACAAAAGTGTGCTTTCTAGACCAAAACCCTTCTCCCTTCCAAATTTGGGGTAATTCCGTTCACCCGTTTGACCTGTAGCCTTTTCTAAAGTTTCCTATGGAAATTAACATTGAAAAAACACGTTTTGGAACCCCCCTTTTTTCTCCGCCCCCCTTCACGAATCACCCTAAACTTTCAACATAGGAGCTGATCTCAACAAAGAATTCGTTTTGAAAATGTTGCGAAGATTCGTCAATCGGCGCCAAAGTTATTGGGAATAGAATGTTGCCATTTTCCTATGGTAACTAGGTCCTAACTATAACTACCTACTGGCGACAGCCGGTAGGTAAGATGTATATATATATGTATATATATATATATATATATATAGTCACAGTCACTCTTTATAATGTTTCTCTTATAAATGCCAAGATGTCTCTTTATATAAAATATGAAGAAAGTAGTCACTTAACTGTTTTAAATAGATAAACATTTGTTTAGAATCAAATACAGTATATTCCAATATCGATGAGTTACCTTTTTTGATGAAATCCAGTAAATAAACACAATCCAGTGAGTATACATCAATTCAGATGAGGTGACGTGTTTTCCAAGGAATACCCAAAAACCTAAAAATTGGGTAGAAATCGCTGCGGAGGTCGGATCCAGACCGGAAAAGAAGGCAGAATGCAAGTATCAGCTGTATATCTAGGATTGAGGAGTAGGAAGTCGCCGATGCGTGAGTAAAACTATGTACACAAAAAATAGTGAAGAAGCTGCCTGAAAATCGTCGCCAAATGTGAAGTGCCTCAAATAGTAATTTCAAAAAGGAGATCAGTTGAATGAAGATATAAATCCAAGTAAGTTTATTCAGGCACAACAGCTTATTCACAGGAGTGCATCTGTCTCCAACAAAGCATGAACCGTCAATGATTGTTCAACAGTTGTCATGCTTCGTTGGGAAACAACATCTTGAGCGATGCAACTTCAAACATAAACATGTTTGTAGGTGTGCACACCAGGAACAAAGAACAGGTATGTAAGAAATAAAGAATGTTGGGAGCAGTGAACAACAGAAAGAAAGGACTTCAACAAGAAACTAAATACATGAAAAATTATATAGTACAAACGTTTACAGTCCTCTACAGTGTTTTGACCCGGGCAATTAAGATAAAGACACTGAAGAGCCAAGTGGTGGTTAAACCAAAGCGAGTGGTCAATAATTCAGCCAGGGCATTCACTGACAAAGAGTTCATCCTCTCCAAGGAAAACGATCAGTGACAACAACCAAGTACATGAGACCATTCAAGGTGTCTACGTAGCGGCGGAGTGCCCTAAAACCTCGCAGTGAGGTAGATGGGTTAAGAAAGGGATGCTTGCAAATGCTTTCAAATGCATGTGTAATGCTGAAAGCAGGGTTGCAAGAGGCCTGATGTATTTTTTAAATAAAAAGAACTATGAGGATAGCAAAATTGACTTGGCTGTGAGACCTGTTTGCACAAAGTACTGCGGGATTGAAATAGAGGAGCTCTGCACTTCAAGGTTAGGCCAATGAGGGTGGGTTGAGTTACTTAGGAACGGCGTTGGTCTAGTAGAAGGAAACAAGGTTAAATTATTTCGGGTACATCCTTTGCTTGCAAATAAATTTGCCCTTTTCTCAAAACGAATGGCCCTCTGTGTGTGCCAATTTCTCTTGGCAACTCAAATCATTAAAAGGCGATTTGTTGGTGAATTTTCTCTTTCAAGTCTAGCCGGACTTGGCAAAAACAAAAATGGGATTTAAAGTAAGATCAACTATTGAATGAAAAGAGCCAAGAAACACGCAATTTATTTTGAGAAAGGGCTGTCGCCAGTACTCCTGTCACAATTCAACATCTCACTGGATATGGAAATGAAAAAGAACAAAAAGGTATTTATTTGTACAAGTGTTGTGTTAGGTATGTATCTAACGTGGAGGACATAGGCAATAACCATGGCTGTTTCCTGAATACAAATCTTTCCTCCAAAAGTGAATGAATAGGGCTCAGTTAAAGTATTGCTGAGCCTGTCTCTGCTCTTTTTGTCTAATCCTTCGGGGTGTTCTGTTGAGTGAGTAATTCAACAAGCATTGGTGAAGCCAGTAGGTTTTGCCTATGTGAGATCTACTAGCTTTATGAAAGCTTTTTTAGACATGTTGCATTTCAATAATTAACTTCACACAGTCGAACATCTTCATATTACTGCACAAGCAGTGCAAAATAAAACTAAACAGCAGGTTGTAAATACCAAGCCGAGTCTTTAAAATTAACATATTGTTATATCTTGTGTATTTTACTATGCATGTTCCCTGGTGTTCTGGTCCTTGGTGCTCAGTCTGTATGAATTTGCAGTGTGGAATGTTGGAGTGCCTGGTGATGCAATGGAATGCTTGGGTGTTTGTGAGGTTGAGAGTGTCAGTTGGAGTATGGGCAGAGCAGCAGGGTGGCTGCTCCTAGTGGGGCGTACTTTCCATCTTTACCAGTTACCTGGAACTGTCTGTAACTGTGTCTTAATAAACCTCTTCTTATGATCTACAAATCTGGCTACTGGAATATCTGCATACAAGGGTTATACCTCACTTTACAACACTGGCAACGATTTAAGGAAAGTAACCATGCGTGCGAATTAAAAAAACTACAGAATAAACTCAAGAAACTAAGAAGATACTAGAAGAACTAAGAGAATTACAAAGAAAAGGAATATGAAGCCTGAATCAAATAGAACGCCCTGCAGCCCCATCAGTGTCCTGTTGACCGGACGGGCCACTGTCTGGGCGTGTTTTTGTTACGTATTTGGACTTGTACCATTTATGCAAATTGGAAGCATTCAATGGGATGTAACTACAGTTTTAAGGATCAGTATTTACAGTGAGCTGGCTGCAAGTTGAAGCTGGATGTGAAAGCGTGAACCTGTGGCAAGTGGATGTTAACCTGCTTAGTGATCTACGCTGTTTGGTGATCTAGTGACAATGACACTGTCTTATCCAGCGCCCACGCTTCTATATGCGACAGGTAAACAGCTGCAATATTTATTTCATTGGGGCCGTGCGGTGGGCCAGTTCGGTGTGCAATAATGCGCCATTCGAAATAACCAGCATGGACTTACAGCGCTACTTCCATGGTTCATGCTTAGTATGGCTGAAGCAGTGTGAGGCACGTCTCTGTTGCCTCATTTACTTTTAAAACAGAAGGCGTGTGCAGGTCAGCTGCATTTCAAGCGACCATGAGGCACTTGAAGCTGGACTGGTAAGTGCTGACCATTAGGCGGTGTCTTTCAAAATGCTGAGCGTGCTCCATGGTTCTTCATTCTCTTCTTGCGGAGCTGATACTTGAAGACAGTGAGGCTGTAAGCACAATTTGAAATGCAGCCTTACATCGTATCCCTGGTGATGGTCCATCTGTGACGTTGCCAAGTGTTTCCAGGGCAACACTTCTAAGCTATGGAGCCTGGCTGTGGGCCAATTCGAGTGTGCTGGAATGTGCTCGGAACACATGCTGATGCGCACAGCTTTGATGTCAACATTTAAAGAAACCTTGCTTATTTTGAATACCATTTCTTGAAAATGCTGGAGTACAATTGTGTTTGCATACAGCCACCATTGTTTATAGTTGGTGTGCAGAGGTTTATCCTGCTTTTACTTCCTGTAAGGTGCAAGCTTATTAGCAGCATTGGAAGTTCGTGCTACTCGTCATTGCTAAGGATGCCAGTGAGAGTTAAGCAGCTCCAAGTATTCAGCGTTGGTGAGGAACGGCGGGTGTGAGATCGCTCACCAGAGTATAAGAGTATTCATTTGCCTGAGATGGAATGTTTTAATTCTGTTGTATGTTGGGATGTGTACTTTAATGCATGATACTTGCTATAGGTCCATTGCACCCCATGTAGTGATTAATTTTGCATTGTGGTGGTTATGCAGACAGTGAGAAGGGTGACATGTTAATAACAAATTACCTTTTAGAGGTGTTAAGTTTTAGATGTATTGTTTAACACCTTGCATATGTATCTATTTGATAAGTATTTTATGTATGCGCTGTTTCCATCTTCAATTCATTATTAATGTATGATTTCATGATTTGCTGATTTCATGTGTGAGTGTGAAATCCTACCAGTGCGCAAGTTTCCTATGCATGATATTCATTACTGAGGTTCTGTTATGATATATTGATTTCTTGTGTAAGTGTGAATTCCCATCGATGTGCATGTTTCCTGTGTGTGGGAATTGTCACTGACGTTACTGTCATCTTGTTTTGATTTTCCGTCACCCAATGCTTTCTGTTATACTAGATGCTGTTGCTTGAGGGATGATTGTGTAGGGTGGAAGTTACCCATTGCTTTCTGTTACACCCATTGCTTTCTGTTACACTAGATGCCCTTAATTGAGGGATGACTGTGTGGGGTGAAAGTCACCCATTGCTTTCTGTTACACTAGATGCCCTTCCTCCAGGGATGACTGTGTGGGGTGGAAGTCACCCATTGCTTTCTGTTACACTAGAAGCCCTTGCATCAAGGATGACTGTGGGGTGGAAGTCACCCATTACTTTCTGTTACACTAGATGCCCTTGCTTGAGAGATGACGGGGGCTTTCTGTTTCACTAGATGTGCTTGCTTTGGGGGTGAAAGTCACCCATTACATGTTAGAACACAGGATGCCCTTACTGCATGGAATGACTGTGTGGGGTGTGAGAACCTCATTACTTTTGTGGGAGGTTTGGAGTTCTTTGTTTGGGTGTCTGAGGATGAGAGTTCTTTGTTTGCGTAATTCAGTTTAAAGTTCTTTGATTGTGTGAGTTGTTTTGTTACTGTTGGTTGGTGTGCCATGCCACTTAATTGTTGGTTTTCTGTGTTATGCCACATATCATGTTAGTCTGGCCAGTTGGTGTGGTTTGTGGTAATAGGAGCGGCATGTTCTTTCCAGTATACGTCTGCATGAGATGTGTGTGCCTCTTTCTATTTTAAATGGTGATGTAGGACTGTTCTGTTTCTATCTTCAGTCCTTTATGTACCAACATGTGATCCTAATGTAAATGGGTTGTTTCCATCTTGCATTCACAATATTTATATGTGTTCTGTAAAGGGGAAAGATGTGTTATATCTTCTGTATTTTATTATGGATGTTCCCTGGTGCTCCGGTCCTTGTTGCTCAGCCAGTATAAATGTGCTGTGTGGAATGTTGGAGTGCATGGGGATGCAATGGAATGCTTGGGTGGAGAGTGTCAGTTGGAGCATAGGCTGAGCAGCAGGGAGGCTGCTTGTGGTGGGGCGTACTTTCCACCTTTACCAGTTACCTGGAACTGACTAACTGTGTCTTATTAAACCTTTTCTTATGATCTAAACATCTGGCTACTAGACTGTCTACATACAAGGGCTTTACCTCACTTTACAACACATATTGTTTGTTGCACAACTCTGTTCTTAACCTCAGATGAAACTCAGTAAAACTGTGCAATTCCATTCACATGACTGGTCGTGCACATCAATGGACTTGAAGTCACCCAACTCGGTATCATCTCGCCCTATCACACTGAACGAGACAAAACACAAGGTAGCCATGAGTTATAAATAAAGAGTAATCAACAGCCCTCGGTTGAGAGCCGATGGATCAGTAATTTTAAGGATTCAAATTTACAACTTCACGTCAACTGTATAAACAAAAATGTTTGCAAACAATAACTGCGTAACTAGTGGGACTTTGTAATAAACTTTCTGATAATTAAGTACAGCAACAATAAGGTGGGAGTGTGGAGAAGAGGGGCTCTAGAGCTATGCACTATAACAGTGCATGTTGAAAGTAAAAAAAGAGTACCTGCAGGAGCCTGTGGCCAGTGGATGGTAATGGGCCACTGAAAGGAAGCTGTACTTGGTCCACGTTTAATGGCAGGGACACACAGGAAGCTTCAGGAGGAAGCAGAGGCAAGCAGGAGGCTCTGACCAATAAGAAGCAAGGAAACAAGAGTGACGTCGGAGCTAACCAATGGTAAGTAACGGTAAGTAAAGGGTGGGCCCCAAACCCCTTTTAAGCTTTTTTTTTTTACAAAAGATTTGATAAGCGTACTCAAGCGTTGAGTAAGCGAAACCTAAAAATTATAACTGAATTTACCTGACTATTTCATTCTCCCAATGAAAATTTATATTTTGCAGTTTGCCATTGTTGGCGGATTTCAGTTCACTCTTTCTCAATATACTGGTGGCACATTTACCCCTCAAGCTGACCCAAAGTCACAACAGGACACAACATGATACCATTCTCTCTATTGAAAGACTGTAGATTTGCCTGTAGTGGTTTATGTGATGAAAATCAAAGGTTCCTTTGCAGAACCATAGAGGGGTGAACTTAGTTCATTTATCACAGTACTCTCTATGGATCACCTACTTCGAGCAGTGATTCAGCCATGCATTTGAACAATAAGGCCTTGTACAACCTCATCAGAAAAAAAAACTGTTTTACTCTGCTCAAGATGCCGAGGTATGCCTCACTGTTTGTCATTATTGGCAAGTTTTTTTATAGATGACTAATAGTCTGGAAACAATTAAACCACAATTAACACGTTCTAAAGGCAACATCAGAAGATGTTATTTTTAAATAAATTGTATTACATGTTTCCCAACATAAGGCAGATCTGAGGGTTTTTTGAGTGATCTACAAGGACCGGGGAATACTTTGTAGGTTCTGTTATTTGTTGACCTGAGCATGTTTTTACTGAAGGAGGTTTTTGATCTTTGTTTTCCCTGTGTCTTTTTTGTCATAATCATAGACGATTAAACTGATCCAGAGAACAGATTTCTATCACATTGATCATTTATTGTGTGTGCACACAGATGGTGTAAGGCAAAGTTCAGTCAGTGGTCATGTTGTCTCTGAGGGCTGCAGCTGCGCTCAAGTGATTACATCTAGTACTGCAATGAAAAGCTTGGTGATAGCAAATTTTGACTGATGAAGTCAGAGACATTGAAGCTAAGCAAGATCTAAAATGGATGTAACCCTTTTTAGGTCTGGCTTGACAGCGCAGCCTTCAATTGCCCTTATGTGAGCCTCATAAAGCACTACTAAGAAAGAGACTTCAACTCCACCCACATGTTGACTATCTTAAGTACAGTACAGTAGAAAAGGGGGTCCCAGTAGATCAATTTTTGAAAACACACACAATTAAATACCAACAGGCAATGATTTACTTGTACTCAAAATTTCATGTTCGATATTATTTAATCATATCGAACATCCTAGGATGTTCACAAAGCAGCAAATCATCGGTAAATTGTGTACAGTAAAAGCGCTCCATGCGAAAGGGGAAAAGGGGAAAGAAGGATTGTGTGCATCAAGTGAGGGTTGAAAAAGTGAAAGAAGCGGTAGTGACAATATATCCATCACACCATTATTTACAATAAAAGCGGCTTGTTCAGCCTAACAATTGAAAATGACAAATTAATAGCCATTGCTTGTATTTCACTCGCACAGTGAAAAAGCACTGTTGGCATCAAAATGTGGCAAAGTTGACGTTTCGACCCCAATACAACATAGGTTGCTTAGATCTTTACACATGGATCTTTCTCAGGACTGTCTATGGGGCACCTGGGGATTAACAAAGGGAATACTTAGAATCTAACGTATTTTCAAAGAGGAAAGAAATTATACATGAAAAGTAACTCAATTACCCTGGGCCACCCTCTACTGGGTAGTCGAAATGAAGTCGGTGGGCCCGTAGGCTCCAGAGGCAGAGAGCGGGCAGATGGCACCTGAAAAGCGAGGTTAATGCCATCAGACAAACATGTCAAACGGGTTTAACATTTAATTACCATGGCCGCGCACACAAGTGCGATTCATCAGGCTTACTTATTGAGTGATTACGAATTTCCAATCAGGATAATAATTCTCCAATCCTGGTTTTTACTTCAAACTGACTGGGGTCGAGATGTACATCAAAGGTTCCAGAATTACTGTAAGACAATTAAATAGAAAAGGGGAACCAAAAATAAACCACCACTCACAATTAACAAATGTTAAGCGATTAAAGACCAGAATAAAAATAAGACTGTTTTACCTTGTGAGGAGAACCTCAGTCAAAACATTAATGAGCCCCAAGGGTGCTGAATGTCTAAACAAAGGGGAAGGAGAAAGCTACATTTAGTAAAGCACATTTGCGAGAAATTCGCAATCTTAAAAAGCGACCGGGATAAAGAAAGCCTCTAAATTACCTTCCACGGCAACAGTGCATCCGTCTCTGCCGATGGCAGGGTTAGTGTTTTAAAAGGGGCTCGTCCCGCCATGCACACGCGAATCTCGTCATGGCAGCCGCTCGATGCTGTCAGTGAAACAACAAGTCGTGCGCTTCAATGGTAAAAAGACATGATCCCGCAGTGTTATTTCTGCATTAGTCACTCGGAGATACCGTGACTATAAAATGATCCTGCAATATTATTGTATTTCACAAAAATACTTCATGGGTATTAGTCTCGTGGAAAAAAGAGTGTATTTAGGGAAAAAATCCAATATCATTGTTCTTCATTAAGATACTGCATAAGTATTTGGGGAAAGGCAAATCCTCACTATAACTCAATGGTAAAGAGACTGTAATCTAAGGACGTGGTCCTACTTGAAGAGAACAAATAATAACCTTTTTACAGATAGTTAAACGGGCAGATGATGTACACGGCCCAAGACTGATAGTGCATTAAATCCTGCAGATGCCCGATACCCCTAGTATGTAGGGTCACTGCATAACATAGCAGTCACCATTAGGGGGAAAGAACTTGATCAGTGTACAAATCCCATTGCGCAAAATGCATTGTACATTTTCCGTTGTCAGAATGAGCAGAAGAAAAGCATCAGATAATATAACAACATTATATGTGAGAACACATGCTACAATCTAAAACGGGTATCGCGTAGCTATTTAATACACATACATTTGGTATAGCGCACATGGCAAAATAGGATGCGGGTCTTATTACATTACTAAAGTAAGAAGAGTTCATAAGCATAATAATGACCAACACAGTTATTTGAGATAGATAGACAACAGATAGGGTTATTCAGATATCAGGCAGGACAACTGTGCGTGGCTAGCGTCCAACTCATTAAGGCCATTCTGTATTGAATCCAATAAGTACATCCACTTGCACTCTCGGACATTTAGAATGGATTAAATGTCACCCCCTCTGACTCCAAGTGTAGCTTTTTCTAACACTATCCACTTCAGGTCTTCAGGCGTATGCTGTGCGTCTCGGAAATGTTCCACAAGGGGCGCACCTTGGACCCTGCAGCGTATCCTGCTGCAGTATGCTGGTTTTGACCTTTTGCTGAGTTTGACCCACATATACCATCTCGCAGGGACAAATGATTGCATAAATCACGTCTGATGTGTTACAGTTCCTAAAGGATTTGAGATCTAAGTATTCCTTTTGTTAATCCCCAGGTGCCCTATAGACAGTCCTGAGGACAACCCCTGAGTAAGAATCTAAGCAACCTACGTTGTATTGTGGTTGAAACGTCGACTTTGTCAGCTTTTGATGCCAGTTTGGCCAACATTGCTTTTTCACTGTGCCAGTGAAATACAAGCAATGGCTATTAATTTGTCATTTTTAATCGTTAGGCTGAACAAGCCAATTTTATTATAAATAATGGTGTGATGGATGCATTGTCACTACCTCTCCTTTCACTTTTTGAACCCTCACTTGTTGCACACAATCCTTCTTTCCTCCTTTCCCCTTTCGCGTGGGGCACTTTTACTGTACATAATTCACTGATGATATGCTGGTTTGTGAACATCCTAGGATGTTCAATATGATTAAATAATATTTAACATGGAATTTTGAGTACAAGTAAATCAGTGCCTGTTGGTATTTAATTGTGTGTGTTCTCAAGAATTTATCTACTGGGACCCCCATTTCCACTGTACTGTTCATTACCCAGGTCTCAGTGGCTTATTTGGATCTTACACCTTTTTTGTAACTACAACTATCTTAAGTACAGCATTTCATTGGACAGAAGGTATGCGGGTCTGCTTACAGAGAAGTTCCATTGGCTGTGCGTCACATGTTGCTCTGGCACCCACACTGATTGGGGTGTTTGGACTAAATATCAAGTTTTTAATATCATGATACCAGAATATCGTGGCAAGAGTATTATGATGAATGAAATATCATAGACATAAATAGCGCATGTTCGTAGATGTATTTTTGTTAAAGATATTGTTTAAAAATATCTTTGTTAGTAATATTGTTTTTAATGACATTTTGGTGCCGATTCCGATCCTGGAAAACCCGGGTACGAATGGTCGTACGGAGCGTTTTCTCCATACGACTCGTACCCGGGAAATCCTCCTTACAAACCAGCAAGTACGATTCGTACAGAAATACCATTTCCGTACGATTCGTACAAAACTACGTGCGGCTAAAAAATACCCACAATTCCGATCCGGGACATCGCGTACGTGATGTCCGGACGGAGTCAGGCAGCGTTTTACGGACCAGCAAGTACGATTCGTGCCTATGTCACTCCGCACGGCTCATTTTTTACGGCAGCCAAAAACTCCCGGGAAATTGAGGACGACGCAAAGAAGGAGCACCTGTATGCGACGGACAGCCATGGACCCCATCCTACGTGTAATCCCGGCCCTCCTAGCCTATGACCTGGTGCACAGAAACCGACGCAGACGCCACAGAAGGTCAGAACAACACCCATGGTCAAAGGGGGGGACGAAGGGCATGCAACTTAACCCCTTCCCAAATTATACCACATATATCATGTACATACAGTACCTCCAGGGTCTGGTCACTTCGGGGGCGATTCCACCAAGCCCTGCGTCCCGCCACAACGGAAGTGGACGTGGACGTGTCCCGTCACCACAACAATGGTGGTACGGCCCGTACCCACGCCCTCAGAGCGTGGGTATGGGTCGTACCACGCGTACCCCTACGTCACCCCAACAATGGTGGTACGGCCCGTACACCTGCTCTGGGGGCGTGGGTACGGGCGTACCACCATTGTTGGGGTGACGTAGGGGTACGGCCCGTACCCACGCTCTGAGGTCGCGTCGTCAGTGGTATTCCTCTGCACCGACATGGGGGTGGGTGCAGAGGAATACCAGGAGTGGACAGAGACATGTGAGGGGTGGGTGCCTATCACTCCCAGCAGTGGACAGAGATATGTGAGGGGTGGGTGCATATCACTCCCAGCAGTGCCCAGACATATGAGGGGTGGGTGCAGAGGACTCCCAGCAGTGCCCAGACACATGAGGGGTGGGTGCATATCACTCCCAGCGGTACCCAGACATATGAGGGGTGGGTGCATATCACTCCCAGCAGTGCCCAGACAAATGAGGGGTGGGTGCACATCACTCCCAATAGTGCCCAGACAAATGAGGGGTGGGTGCCTATCACTCCCAGCAGTGGACAGAGACATGGGGGTGGGTGCAGAGGAATACCAGCAGTGGACAGAGACATGTGAGGGGTGGGTGCAGAGGACTCCCAGCAGTGGACAGACAAATGAGGGGTGGGTGCCTATCACTCCCAGCAGTGGACAGAGATATGTGAGGGGTGGGTGCATATCACTCCCAGCAGTGGACAGAGACATGGGGGTGGGTGCAGAGGAATACCAGCAGTGGACAGAGACATGGGGGTGTGTACATCATCCTCAGATGACCACAACTCCATGGGTGTATGAACGCATCTCCAATGTGCGACTATGTTGAGAGTGCCATAACAACACATCACTGACAGCAGTGTCCCACTCCCATGAGGATGGATGTCCTTCCCCCACTGCATGACACACCACATGTGTGTGTGATGACAAATGACACATACATACCCACCCCTGGCATATGCAGTACAATACACACACTGAGATCATGCCACAAGACTGTATAGTCATGTTAAAGCCTACTAAACTAAGAAAGCCAAAGGGAACACACACTGTCATGCACATTTCAGGACTGATAGGAATGTACAGGTGCTGGGACAGCCACCAAGTTGTTGTCTGGAAGGAATAGGGTGGAGTTCCCACAGATACAATGCCCACAATTGTGAGTCAGGTGCCCAAATACCCTGCAGAACAAGTAACATATGTGTGCTAGGCTGGGAGTACACACATGCATAGTGCGTAAAAGGGACAATTTCTACATGAAGGCATGGCAACATACTCTATACACAAGTACAGTGACTACCAAGGATGGCACAGACGATGCAGGCGGAGACATTGCTCAGCAGGCATGGCCATAGTTGAAGGGATCCGTCACCCACCAAGGAAATGTAGACACAGGTCAGCACAACAATTGTGCAACTCCCTGCAGGGAAGATGTCAGGTGCCACAGAGGAAGGAACACTCCTTGGGACAATGTCTCCAAACACAAAGAGCATACATGACCAAAGATTCTTTGCAGAGACCTTGTGATGGCACACAGATACCAGGGTCCACCCCATGAGCAGCAGACTACAACATTTCCCAGACACCTAACACATTATCACCACCCCAACTAAGGGAGCATCAGCACCAACATCAATACCAGAAAAGCAATAGTGTTCAAAGGAAAAACAAAATGCTTTATTCAGCATTAAATTAAAACGTATAAAATGACACTATTTACAAAGGCCATAGGCCAGTCCAGATGCGAAGTCCTGGGGGGGACACATGGCCACGCGTCTCCCCTAGCTTGCCTGCACATTAGACACTTCATGTTCATCCACTGGGGGGGGGGGGCATCATGTGGGGAAGGACCAGGCACCGCAGGGACAGGAGGGGGAAGGGTAGGTGTTGTGGGTGCAGGGACAGACGACTCCACCACAGGGGGTGGGGCAGCGCCAAAGGTGGTGGTTAACAGGGCGCTGCACACTTCCGCAAGCTCGCCCAGCGTCTCCCCTGCACCCGAAGAAACCACAGGCCCCATGGAGGGGGGGGCCGGAGGGATGGGTTGCAGCGCTACTGGGGGAGGTGGTGGACAGGGGGGACTCAACTCCCCTACCCGTGGAGTGCCTTGCCCGTTTGCGGGCTGGTGAACCAGTGGGGCTGAAGCCAAGCACAGTCAAGTAGGTCTCCTTCTCAGATTGTGGGGCAGGGGAGCTGAGAGGATTGACATTGGAGGGACTGGGGAGTGAGGAATGCGGACTCCAACTGTGGCTGCGTGTCTGCCTGTGTGCCCCAGGCCCAGTGGGTGTGCCTTCTTCCCCCTGAGTGTGCGTGACAGGAGGTGTGCGCTTGCCCTTCCGTGTTGGTGTGCTGCCTGTGTCTGGTGGAGTGCGTGCCTGGGAATGTCTGGGTGTGCTTGGGACAGGCATGGGAGTGGGAAGTGTGGATGGTGCAGGGGTGGGGGGGACGAAGCGCTGCAGGAGACTCACTGTTACCGTCAGTTGCGAGTCCATGGACCTCAGCAACATCCGTTGGTCAGACATCGCTGATGACATGCCCTCCATGTACTACACCATCTGTGTCAGCAGTCTGGTGTGGCCATGGAGGACACTCAGCAGCGATGTCTGTCCAACCTGCAACTGCCGCTGAATGTCCACAGACTCGGCAGTGAGGGCAGCAGGGGAGACAGGGGCCAGGGGTGCGGTGCCTGGCACGAAGGAGACATGTTGTTGCCCTACACGGACAGAAGGGACCGGAACAACTGGGAGGGCGGTGATGGGAATGGAGGGGGCGGTGACAGATGTAGTGCTGCTGCCAGCTGTTGGAGCAGCGTCCGCCCCCTCTGGGAGTTCAGCCGCGGACCCGTCAGAGTCGTAGTCTGTGTTGGTACTAGACAGGTCCTCCGCCTGACTCCCCTCGTCCTCCGTGCCACTTGCTGCGCCAGACTCGCCAGCACTGGTGGCACCGGTGCTGGATCCCTCCTCCACGTCCGTGCAGGTGTCTCCCTCGGTGTCCCCCGATGATGCTGTGGGCAAGGTGAAGAGACAGAAAATAATCAGACACCTGTATACATATGACGCATGAGTCCAAACAAAATAGGTCACAGTGCATATCATGAAAAGCATCATGAGTAACATCTAGAATACTCCGCACATATGTAAGCCCTGCACTCCCCAGTTGGTTGACCCATCATGCCACTTGGAAACAATGAAAATCAGGACACAACAGCAAATAACTCGATATCCAATTAGACAGAGGATATGGTGTCTGGGAATTGTTGAGCACAGCCAGACTATGAAGGCATGCCACCTCCTGTTCACTGTGAAAGAAACAGTATTGGTACACCCAAGGGCAAATAACAGACGCCAATGTTGAACGTGTCCCCACACTCAGAGACCTGTGAGTAATTTGGAAAGCCAAAAGAAATACATTGTGAACCCTTGGGAATCACAACACCTTACACAATCGACGTGTTTGGAATGTGTGAATGTGCCATTTTTTTATCAGAACACACATGTGCCTGTATAACAGAAGTCACACAAGGATGTGCACATAAAAATACATTTACACAGTCATTGTATGAACTGGCAGCCCAAATCAAATAAGCCACTGTAAAGAAGAAATGGGGTATCAGTAAGTACATATACATGGCACCATGGTGGTCTGGATGACTTGACACTCGTAAGTTGGTATCATCAACAACCAAGGACTTACCCAAATGCAACCACACAGTGGGAACATGTATATGTATAATCTCTAAACAAATATTTTTCAAAACTGTGCCTTTGTTTTTAATGTGCCAGCGTGTCCCAGAAAAGTGTAAAGGTGGTGTCTTGTGCACTTCCTTGGGAGACATCTGTCATGCAGGCACATTATTGTCATTCACCACAAAACATCAAAGTCATGCATATCAACTATTGAGACATGTTGACAAGTGTAGTGAGTGTCAACATACAAGACTTCTTGACTAACAACTTGAATCATGCCACCTGTCACATGGCCATCCGTACCATCATTTTTTTTTTGAAAATGTGTTTATTTGCATGAAAATCACTCAAATACAGTGCAATCAACATCCAACACTTGCCCGGAACGTATCAACATACAATTCCCTTTGCACCAACATCCTTATTATGACTCCACAATATACGAAGTAATTCAGTGCCTCCCCAGCAAATCTTGTGGGGTAACCCTTGGAAGTCCACCATCCAGTGTCCATATGTAGGTAGCTCGTAAACCCGTAGGTCATGGAGTCTCCACTCAGGAGATTCTGCCGTGCAATAAAAACAACTAAACTAAAGTGAAACAGCCACCCCACGTTATGTCCCTCCCCCCACCTACCACCCTCAGCCCCCACCCCCCTCCGGCATGACTGAATGACAGAATATATGGCAAGGCACTCAAGTCTTTAACGCTACGCCTCTGACTTGCCCAACACAGGACCACCAGCCACCCAAGTGTGCTATTGCCCGACCCCTCAGCGCTCCTCTAGACAGATGTAGGGGAGGACGGGACCCGCCCCCCTCTGTGTCAGAGGCCCCTTCACCATCAGCGTCAGCAGCTTTCAATAGTTCCGCCAGCGCTCCCCAAGCTCGGGCCGACTCCAACGCCCTACCACTATGAGCACGGGTAGCCGACTGCATGCGAAGGACCGCTTCGCAATCTGCCCACCGAGTAAATTCTACCCTCCACTTCTGCAAGCGTGGCCCATGTTGCAGTTTCCAGTTAGCAGTGATTTCCCGCTTAGCTAATACCAGCCCTAGGTCTATAAATTTGCTGGTTATTTTATACTTGGAGGTGTGGGGGAACCAGTGCAATAGGCATGGGCCCATACCAAGTTCAATCTCCCTGTCCGTGATAGCACATAATAACGTCCACACCCCCCTCCAGTATCCCCTGATCTGAGGGCATCCCCATAACATGTGGCAGAGGTCAGCTCCCTCCGCCCGACAGCGAGGGCAGGGCGCCGCGAGAGTATGAAAGTAACTCTGAATCTTGGCTGGGGTAAGATAAGCCCAGTGCAGAATAAAGAATTGGATCTGCTGGAAACGAGCATTCCTAGAGCATTTCCAAGGGCGCTCGAGCAATTCAGCCCACACTCTATCAGGTATATCCCTTTCAATATCCTCCTCCCAACACTGTTTTAACCTGTCAAGTGGGGCCAGCCTTTCATTCGTCATCCGCTGATATAAACATGTGACCGCTTTGATAGTGCCCGCCGCCAAAACCACATACTGACAAGCCATCGATGTTTGCGGCTCCGATAATCCACTCTGCCACCGACGCTGAAGAGCCGAGACCAGGGACGAGTGAAGCAGGTAGTCCCCGCACGGTAGGCCATAACGCTCACGAATAGATTCATAAGGCAAGAGTACACCATCTTCAAACAGGTCCCCCACCGTCGTCAATCCCGCCTCGTTCCATCCCGATAGCGCTGACCAGCTGCCCCCATGTGGTAGCTGCTGGCACATCAATATGGGTATCTCTGGCGCATATGGACGGGCGATCTGCGCCCTCTGCTGACTCCTAGTCCAACATTGCCGAAAGGTCTGTACCTCAGCAGGCAACTCCCCGGTGCGGAGCGGTTGCTGGAGAATTATCTTTGCTAGAAGAGAGGCAGACACCCGCCCTCCCGCACCCTCGCCAATTCCCCTGAACTCTCGGGCCACCGCCTGGGTCAACCACTGCAATTGCGCAGCCAAGTAATAAGTCTCTAGATCAGGGACCGCCAAACCGCCTTCCCCCCGCGGGCCTCATCAGTTTGTGCAAAGCTACCCGACGGCGGCCAGAATTCCATAGGAACCCCGTGAGCATCTGCTGGAGTCGTTTAAACGTCGACGCTGGGACCCAGTAAGTAATACAACAGCCTGGGGAGTGCCACCATCTTGAGAAGAGCCACCCGGCCCATCAGGGAGAGTGGTAGCGTCTGCCAGAAGTCCATATTACCTCGCACCGCCCTGCCAATATTACCCTCCACCAGGTCCGAGTGGTCATGGTAAATGCGCGTCCCCAGGTATGTTATGCAGGTATACTCCCATCGGACCTCCTCTGTAAAGCCGGGACCTCCCGCCTTCCTGGAGGCGGGGAAGAGACACGACTTGGCCCAATTCACCCTCAGGCCTGCTAAGTCCTCGAGACACCCAAGCAACCCTTTGGCTCCCTCCAGATCTCCCCGCGTATTGCTCAAAAACAGGAGGAGGTCATCCGCGTAGAGCGCGATATAGTGAGTATCATCACCCACCTGGAGACCCCCAAACCAGCTCCCCTTTCGGGCCTGAGCCGCCAGCGGTTCTATGGCCAGTGCGAACAGCAGGGGTGATAATGGGCACCCTTGGCGTGTCCCCCTGCCCACTGCGCAGGGGGAGGACACCAGCCCCCCTGTCCTAGTGCGGGCCGTGGAATCCCTATACAACAGCTCCGTCCAAGATACAAAACGATCCCCCAGACCAAAGGCACGCAGGACCCGAAACAAATACGGCCATTCCAAGCTGTCGAAGGCCTTTTCTATGTCCACCGAGAAAATAGCGGCAGTTTGCGAATGCTGCGTCTCAGCCTATGGCCATCCGTACCATCATGACACATTTGGCAACACATCTGACCCACTACCTGTCATGTGGAGTGGAACACATGTCCAAACACAGGACAATGCATTAGATAATGGCCCTGCAATTGTGTCGGAACAAGGAGCACCTGCACTGAGGAGACACCCTCATGGGAACCACGATTGTCCACACAGATGTCAGCACACACAGACCAAACTACGTAGCATCTGGACCACACACCGTTGCCAAAAATGGATGAGCAGGAACCATGTCTTTCAACTTTTAACACATGCTGCAAAGCACAAACATTAAACCCTGCACAACATGACTGGGTCACTGCATGTTGAGTGTCTGTCCAGACAATTATCACACACAGGTCAGACCTGGCAAGGAGACATAATGTTTGGACATGCAGGCCTTGCCCGCACAAACCCCCCCTACCTGAGACAATGTGATTGAGACAGAGCAAGTACTTACACCTCTTAATCTGGGTTTTCTAAAATGTGTATCTTCCTAAATGTACTCAACATCACCTCGTGAGGCTGACCACACATATTAGTGACAAACAACCATCATCAGATAGTTGTACATAGACACACAGGCACTGACCAGTGTGAGTATGCACAAGCCAAATGGGGTCACCCTGTACAGTGGACACATGTAGCACACTTTACGTAAATACAAATGAGGCCAGGGAACAATGCCACAGAGGCCAACCTATGCTGAACACACCGAGAATGTCCACAGTGTTGGATGACACACATGATTCCTAGGAAAAGGTGTCTCAGGGGACTGTAGTGGGCACACTGCTCCATGGTCCTGGAATGATCTGACTGTAACAGGAACAACCGTCCCGGCACTATGCATATCTCCCACTCATGCACATCATGTCTGAGGCCACAACATCGGTCATGCATGCTGCAAGTCTGTTCATTTTAAGCCTCACATTCCTATGTTGAGACTCAGCATCAGTGCCAACAATTATGGACACCCAAATTACTGAACAGGACAGGGCACAGGCAAGGTACCAACACATGTCACAGACCACCCCTACACATGATGCAGCAAGCATTGTGCACTTGGATTAACTGGCAGCCTAGATGACCATGTGCAAGAGTGATTACACACAGACCAGGGAACACATGTCAAGGAGGGGAAGGGAGGAAGAACAGCCCTGGTTGACTTGGGGCAACAGGATATGCACTGCACATATAAACCCTGGCAGTGTATCCATGCGACTGAGCAGTTCCTAAAGCTGGTGACACACAACAAACACACATGTACCTACCCCCTCCTTGCTGCTGTCCCTCCTGTAACCGCCTATCCATGTCAGGGAAGACCACCGCCAGGACACGCTTCATCTGGTGGGTCAGTCGTCGACGCCCGCCATGGGGGCGTGGAGGTGAGTCCCCCAGCAGGACCCGGGCGATCCTCCTGGTCCAGCACCGGATGTCCTGAAAGCGTTTCCTCACTTGGGATAGGCGCCGACAGCGACACTCCACCGACATCACGGCCCTGACGGCCCGCTTCCAAATTCTCCCCTTCTCGTAGGCGGTTACCTGAGAGGATGACAAAGTGAGACAACATCACTACACCTGCTCCATGTCACAGAGACACACATTTGAACATCTTTGCTTTTTTGAACAGGGCATAGTATGCTGCCAACTAATAGCACCTTTGTCATAGGGACATTAGCCTCTGGGGAAGCCCCAATGCACTACATGGCATTGAAAGTACACAGGTGGCATGAGGAGTGCGACACACTCCCTGATCATGGCTCACACTGTGCATCACAAGCAACACAAGGCTGATGGACAGCACCTCAAAGCAGTCACATGCCCCAGGCCACTGACGCAACCTCAGCAGAGTAGACAGACATACACAGGCACAGATCAATCACCTGCCCTTGGCAACAGTGGATACAAACCTCATTCTGCACATGTGCCACTTGCCTGGGAGGTGTCACAGGTGTGGGGCTAGCTCAGCACGTCAGACACACAGCACGCCTTCCTTCTCACATCAGATGGTTAGAGCATTTACCTCCTCCATGCAGGTGTGGTGCAACACTCCACATAGACACTCACCCACATGACAAGGAACATTCACACACATCAATGTCCAGGGGGCGTACACATCATTTGGACACTCTCACCACAGCTCCACTCAACTCACACACATCTGTGGGTACAGTCACCTGTCACACCGGGGGGACCACTGAATCTCATCAGGACTATAGAACAAAAATGCCCAAGAGGATTAGCCAGGCTGAATGTGCCATGCACCATGCAGTGATTGTCACAGTAAGCACAATGCAAGTGAGGAGTGCAGACATGAACTACATCATGCTCTGCATGAGAGACATAAGGCATTCCCCCCCCGGGACCCACTCTAAACAACATTGCATGTCTGTCACACCTGGACACAATGCCAGAAGTGACAGTCACAAAAAAGGTGCACAGTCAAAGCTAGTGGAGTCAGCACTCACCTGCTCCCCTGGTCTCCCATACAGGCTGGGGTACTGTGGGAGGATGACGTCCAGCAACGCCTCATTCTCCTCCTAGGTGAATGGCTGGGCCCTCTCCACAGACCTGGACATGGTGACAGAGGAAGCAATGACAGCAGCAGTGGTGTCCAATGACGTGTTGTGCAGGCAAGTGCCCTCTCATGGGTTCTGGCTGCCTTATATCTGCCTTGCTGGGCTGTTTCATTTACAGGAGTACAGAGTGATTGGTCAGACTCATTTGCATCCTACGTTTCCTCCAATCCCTTTAAACATACACCAGTGAGTGCCTTTGCATGGTTCAAAATTTGAGCATCATGTCAAGTCAACAACCACTTTGCAACATTGTATATTGTCTCCAACCGACTTTTGCTGGCCACCTGATGACAACATTTGAACTGGAAACTCGGTCTCCATGCCAACCAGCATGCATTTAGGCCATAATACTTGTCCCTCATGTGTCCCCTATGTAATTTTACAATCCACACACAGGTACGGTGCATTTGACACGTACCCCTACGGCACCAGTTGCACAGTGCGCTTGACACATACGTGTACACACTGGTCGTCCACGTACATGTACGAACAGTGTGTACAAGTACGTGTACGACCAGTGTGTACACGCACGTGTACTACGGTAGTACACGTACGTGTACACACTGGTCGTACACATATGTGTACGACCAGTGTGTACACGTACGTGTACGACCAGTGTGTACACGTATGTGTACTACCATAGTACACGTCCGTGTACTACCGTTGTACATGTACGTGTACACACTGGTCGTACACGTACGTGTGTACGGTCCTTACACTCACGCGTACTCCTACGCCAACACCAATACAGTGATACGTACCGTACACACGCCCTCGGAGCGTGTGTACGGTGCGTTTCACATCTTCCACTGGTGATAGGAGGTGCACAGGACAGGAATGGAGGTCTCAGACTCGCACAAGGCTGTACATCAAGTCATTGTCAGTGCTGTCCTTCTTGTGCAGGGCCTATGTGTGTCAGTCAGTGATATGGCACGTCTCCTCATGTTTTTGCACAATAGATGTGTGATGACCTGTGTACAGGTGGCATGTGTGATGGGGCACTATGTGGCACACTTCCCCTTCACATTTTGCACATGTGTGCATGTAGTACAAACGCATCAAGCACTGCATCACTGGTATGGCACTGTCACCAACACCCGAAACTGTCCCCTGATGCCAGGGACAGGGACACTGACACCTGACATCTCACTACCAGCGTGGCCCGATGTGACTATGTCGTGTGTGTCATGTGTTCCCATGAGCTTGCTGTTGGTGTTCTGTCAACTGCATCTGCTGTTGCTGCATGCAACATGTGTGTGCGCGTAGATGGCCATGGCACACATATACGCACACCATGCCACATGTGGATTCACACGTTACGTGTGTCTGGATGCTTCGAACATGTTCTTTTGACATGAGGACATATCTGCGTTGTCTCCATGTCTGTGTTTTCTTTTTTCACGTGTACCCCTTCATCGCAATGTGTGTGAGTTGCTAATTTTTAATGACATGTGCCCTGTGCGTCTAGCTTGCCGCCAGCTGTCTGTATGAGATGACATCCTTCAAATGCAGATATGTGGATGTATGTCACTCCTGTGATGTCTCTGGCTGTTCACTTACACTGGCCCACAGCTTGTTTCAGGGCATGTAATGTAGAACTTGACAATCAACGGTTGTAGCTGGCTCTTCGTAGGAGTCTCATCTGGCTGGCATACGTGTCCTGGATGTATTGCACAGACCAGACTCTGTATTTCGCAGATGTGTATTAGCTGTTGAACATGTGCTCAGTTTATTGACATTGGTGTTGTGATGTACTCACTCTTCGTTATTCCTTCCAAATTTCTGCAGGGCACCGCCTCTCCCCCGACCAATGCCAGACTTGGGTGCCATGAGGGAACGTGACTGCATAAAACGCTACCGCTTCTCGCAAGAGTTGATTGAGCACTGGACCGCCTGGCTGGAACCACACCTCCAACCGCTACACAGGTATCCTACTGTGCTGACCCCCAAGATGAAGGTGATGGCAGCCCTACATTTTTTTGCCACCGGTACGTTTCAATTCACCATAGCTGATGTGGGTGGCATGTCCCAGACCATGTTCAGCCGTGTCCTGCATGATGTTTTAGAAGCCATGTTGGAGCACCTGGATGAATTCATCCATTTTCTGACTCGTGAGCAGTTGACCGGTGTCAAGGATGAGTTCTATGCCCTGGGAGGGATGCCAGATGTAATTGGGTCCATTGATGGGACATATGTGGCTTTGGTTACCACCACAGGCACAGGAGGTAGCCTATCGAAACCGAAAACATTATCACTCCATTAATGCCCTTGTGGTGTGTCTACCTAACATGCTGATTTCCCATGTCTGTGCACGTTTTCCAGGGTCAGCACACGATGCCTACGTCATGAGGCGTAGCAGGGTGCCAGAAATGATGCTGCGGCTGCACAACGAACGAGCATGTCTTGTTGGTGGGTATCCTCTGTTTGTCCTGTATTTAGCGGTATCTTTGTATCTTACTGCATCTCCTGACCCACTTCTTTCCATGATCTTTCCATGTAGGGGACTCTGGCTATCCCAACATGCCATGCCTGATGACGCCTATCCGCAACCCCAGAACAGCTGCAGATCACCGTTACAAAACACCCATGGGCAGGCCAGGCGAGTGATTGAGAGGACGTTTGGCCTCCTGAAGAGCCGATTCCGGTGCCTTCACAAGACAGGCGGATCCCTCCCATATGCACCAGTGAAGGTCTGCAAAATCTTCATCGTGTGCTGCATGCTGCACAACATGGCAGTGGAGAAAGCTGTGCCACTCATCCTGGATCCGGATGAGCAGGAACATCCACTCGTGGAGGGTAAAGGGCTTGGTCACGAGGCAAGTGAGGAGGAGGAGGAAGAGGAGGAGGACATCCGGAGTCAGCTCATACGCAACTTCTTCTCATAATGGTGAGTCCCTGGGTCTGAGTGTGCATGCTTTGAGCCTTGTGTGGCATGTGTTGCGATGCGTGTGTCCAGCTGACTGTATGCTATGTGACTTAGAGGTGTGTTCTGTTGTGTCACTCGAGTGATGATGTCATTCCACACATTGTAGCTGAGACAGTAAATTTAAAACTAGCATGGTGACAACCTTATTCCTGTAGAGTCAATGACCATGCATGCGGTTGACTATCTTTTCGGTGACTTCTTGTGTGTCTGTCATCCCCAGGTAGTTCCGCATGCTGTCTGCTCGTGGCATCGTTGGGCTCCTGCTATTCCTCATGAGTATTGCAACGTGTGCTGAATCAGCGTTACATGCACGGACATGGTGAAAAGTCTCCTTTGGGTAGGATTGCAGCAAGGCATTTTGGGTGTGGTAGTTGTTTGGAATGTGTGGGCACTGCTCCTGTGCATGTTTTGTTACTATGCATACATGTCGACTCACCATGGGGCACCTGACATGTAGCATGACTCCCATGAATTGATAGTCACCCTAGGTGACAGTCATCTGTAATGGGATTGTGGATTGTGAGGAAGGCATCAATGTGTGTGAAACTTCCCTCTGAAACATACGGGAGGCTACGGGTGGACATAGTGTGGGACATCCCCATAAGAGGCTCTATGGGGAATTGCAGCCTCTCCGTGTGCAGCAGGGGTTGTTTGGCTCACCCCCTTCACTTGTGTGCCAGTTCAATGGATGTACAGCATCTGTGGTGTGAAGGGGGTGTCCAGTGTAGGTCCCACATGTTCAGCCAAATGACCTGTGAGTCTGTTCATATTGATGCATTTCCCTTAGTGTGGGCCTGAGTAATAAAGGTGTTCCTCACCCTCCAAGGTGCCTCATCTCTGTCAATGCAGGTCTCTTGCCACTGTGCATGTAGCATCTCTGGCATAGTTGTCAAAGATTGTGCATATGAGTCTATGTGTAGATTAGCAACATGCATGCTGTTCTTCATGGATTAGAATCTCTATTGTGCATGAAGTCCATGGTTGTGTATGTATTTGGGCATGTTGGTCCCCACAACGGGCCCTAAACACCTGCTGAGGGTGTGTTTCCTGTGCGCAGCTCGGCCTTCAGTTTCTTGATCCGGTGTCAGTCATCTTTGGTGATTGTGCATCCATTGTCTCTGGGTGTGCCATGGAGAACCGGACACTCCTTCCTTTACATACGCCTGTTGCAGTTGGCCTTTCTGACATCCTTGTCTTTGTGTGCAACTTGTGGCATATTTTCCAGGACATGCCGCCTGCTGCTGCAGCCCCTGCAGCAAGGGCACACAGAGTTTCCGGATTTGGCAACACACACGCCTCAAAGATGCTCCTCCCTTCCTCCCCCCACCCATTCATTTGGCTGTCATCAGCTTGTCTGTGCCACTGTTGCGGCTATGCGGTGCCAAAGGCTGGACCGTCTGCACATGCAACGTGCACATTGCACGACCCTCATGTCCTTGCATGACACACATCACACTACAGTCTGATGTTGCAGCCACCCTCCATGCAATGTCCATCCGCATATCTACCGCCTGCTCTCAGGCCTACACTAAGCGCACACACAACACCTTTGCATGATGAGTGTGCAACTCCGACTGCCTACACAGCGCTGCCACGCCTTCCAGGCCCTGTCACACCAACCAGGTCATGTCCCTCCTACTCCCCACCGGCTCTGTACCCCAGCAAGGCCATGTGCGTGGGACTCAAGGCTTCTGCATGTAGTATGGTATCGTCATCTGGCACAGGTATCATCTCTCAGCGTGTCAATCTACAATATGTCCAGGACCCCCCTCACCACCATCACATACGCACAGCACCTCATCATCAGCTCGTATGCCATTGACAGCCAGGTGCTCCTCACCCTCACCAAAGACGCCGACATTGCCAGTTCCAATAATCAAGAATGCATGAGATCCATTGATGAATGGCTGAACATCAGCCACCTGAGGCTGGACTTGTACAGGACTGAGGTAATCATCTGCAGATTGTCCCCTTACAGCTGGGTCAACTGCTTGTGTCCCACCCGCAAGAGCCCTGCACAAGCACCCAGTGGGCACGCACACAAGATGGTGTGCATCATGTATTGCTCGCTCACATTTGCCATGGTAATCACCAGCATCTGTACCTCAGGCTGCAACACCCTCTGCATTATGCACATGATCCACAGATAGATCCACTCCAAGGAAAGACAGACCATCTCCCAGGTCCACGACAACATCCGTGTCAAATACTGCCCTGCCCTCTACGGAGCAAGTACATCCAAACTCCCGGGAAACTAGTACACATCACCGTCCAGGAGAGATAGCTGCAATGGATCACTGTATGTTGCAGGATGACCTTCAGACTCCCCACCCACACCCAGGAGGCAGGCCACAACCCTGACCCAAAACCAACCTTGTACCACTGTCATCCGAGATCCCGTTGGGCCATCTCCGTGCATCCAACCTTGCCCTGGCCACCATTCTTCACATCCACCGTACTCCAGCATGCAGGACATAGTTCTCCCACCTGGGAAAACATGCCTGGGACTCCCTCCCCGGGAACCTCCACATGAGCCATGACCTCTACGCCTTAATGATACTTTTCCAAATAGGTCTGTCCGCACAGTATTGCAAGCCCACCCTCAGCAGCTTGAGGCCATCACAGGTGAGTATTGTGCTCCATGTCTGCATTGAATGATACATTGTGACCCATGTGTGTCCTGTACCAGACTCAGGTATGGATGGGTGGAGTTAGTTCAACACTCAGGCATAGTTTGACATTTACACACACATATGTTGTGGACTAATGCAAAATGACTGCAACATCTCATAATACAAAATAAATCTTTTTATTTGCGGTGGGGTACGTGTTTTGGTAGATAAAATAAGGTGCTCTACCGGGTGCATGGAATCCAAAGTTCACAGGGGGAGATGGTATCCTTGGCATTAGAAGTCATCAGAGTCCAGACCACAGTGCTGGTCATCATTGGTCAGACTGTGACCAGCAAGTCCATGAGGCAGAGAATGTCATTGGATGTGGTGCTGCTGTTGCGCCAGAGGGCCAGGTGCCAGGCCAGGTGACCTGGGAGATGTGGATGGTCCGCTGCCTCTCACGTTATTTTCCGTGGACGACCCACCTTCCTCCGGGGACCCTCAGATGCAGGCCTTGACGATGTTTGGGACGCTCCGTCGTACAAATCCTCCTCCTCCTCCTCCTCCTCCCTCCCTGTGGCTGGTGCTGGTCTGCGCCTGGTGTCACAGGGAGGGTTGCCCATGTTGTCGGCGATCCGACGGAGTGAATGGCTTATGTCCCTTTGCACCGCCAGGAGCTCTGCCAGTCTTGCCTCCATCCGTCCTTGGTGTTGTTGTTGACTGGCATGTTGCTCGGCCTGCAGGTTCTTCATCTCGTCGAGGGTCCCCTTCATCTCTGTGAGGCTCCCCACTACCTGGCTGATGCCCCTGGTGTCACGCCGGTATGTGTCCAGGATGTGGTGTATGTGTGACATACTGGTTCCCTCAGCTGGCTGGTCAGGTTCGCGCCTCCGCCTGCCTCCACTCCCACCACCCCTGCCCACACGAGCCTGGGCTGCCGTTGTGGGCACATCGGGTCTATGGGACCCCTGAGGGATGGCATTTGCGGGGTTGCCTGCCTCCTCCTGGGTGCCCAGAGAACCTTGTCCCTCCTGGTCAGACTGGCTCTGTTGTTCAGTGCGAGCAGGGCTCCTGGGTGTCTCCTGGGATGTGGCAGGAATGGGGGTGGTGGTTGGCACAGATGTACCTGAAGCAGGTGCTGCAGGGGCTTGGGCACCAGAGGGTCCAGGTTGGTCGGGGTCATCCACGGAGTGGTGAGAGTCGTCGCTGCCGGTGGGATCATCTTCACGCCGAGCCTGGGACTGTGATTGTTCCCCCCCCTTTGTTGGGGGGAGATCCATGACGTTGCCCTGTGTGTGAGAGAGAGACAATGTCAATGCTGTTTCATGCGACATCCATGTTTCAGATATATTCAAGTTGGCACAGTTCCTCCAGGTAGTTGGATGTGCCTAGCATTCCTCTCAATGTCCACTTGTGGATGGGTATGTTGCGGGGGACAGATTGATATGTTCTCCTGAGTGTTTGACCTGTAGAATTGTGGCTAGGATGCTTATTTGGCTATGGATTGATCTTGTTGTGTCACATGTCCATTGTGAGAGTGGATGAATCCGTTACCTGCCCCAGGGTTATGTGCTTGTGTAAGGGGGGGGGGGGGTTGTGACCGGGCCTGCTGTTGTGTGTAGTGTGATTTGTCATTGGGTCTCCCAGGTGATGTGTCTGTCCCCTCATGGTGCATGCTGGCATGACAGTGAGTGTGAGTTCCTGTGCTAGATATCTGAGCTGGTGGAGTTGGTGTTTGAGTGTACAGTGGTCACAGGAGGGCCTTGTGCTGCATACAGCCGGGCCAAGTGTCAGCTACCTTGTCAGTACTTTGCCAGTCCCTGTGCCTTGGGCGTGGTGCATGGGTATGTACCTAGGCCATATGGGCTGAGGGCATTGGTGTCTGCTTCTGAGTGTCACAATGTGTTTTGTGAGGCCCACCCTCCCAGCATCCCGGACATCCAGTCTTGGGTTTGTGGTTCGTGTAGCCTGGAACATGGTATGGCCTTGCTTTGTGAATGGGGCATGGACATGTTAGTGGCATGAGCGTGCTTTTTGAGTGTGGTTGTGTCCGGTGAGGGCTTGGGGGTAGTTGCGTGCATTTGGTGTATTTGGGGTGTGGATGCCATTGCCCCCATGTTACGTAAGTAGTTTGTGTACTCACCAGGCTCTGCGACTCCTTCGACTCCGTGTACTCCCACCGGCGGAAGCAGGGCCATCACCTTCTCCTCCCAGGGATGGTAATGTACGGGTCTGCGGGGCAGCCCACCTCCAGTGATGTTGCTCTGGGCGTATTCCTCGTTCATTTTCCGCTTGACTGCCCTACGCAGATCGTACCACCTGGCTTGGCATTCATGCCTGGTCCTTCGGATGGGCGCAACAGCATTCACCTTATCGACGATCCTCTGCCACAGGCTGTTTTTTGGGCTATGCTGGTCTGTCTGACCAATGTTCCAAACAGCTGTGGCTCGACTCTGATGACTTCGTTGACAAGGAGGTCCTGCTCCACCCTTGTGAACTTTGGATTCTTGTCTGTGGGCATGGTGTGGGGTGTGGGTGTGGATGGTTGTGGGTGTGTGGGTGTGAATGTGACAGTGTGTGTGTGTGAATGTGAAGAGGGGGTGTTTGTGAAGGAGGTTGTGTGAAGGTGTGTAAGTTAAGGTGTAGTTAAGGTGTAAGTAAGGTGCAGTTGTTTGTCTGTGGGGTCTGGCAGCAGTGGGTCTGTTGCAAAGGCTCATGGGTTGTGTGTGTGGGCCCTTTTTATTGGTCCATTTGTGGGTGTGGCTGAGTTTGAATTTTTGGTGGGTGTGTTATAAGAGGTGGTTGTGATTTTGGGTCTCTGTTTGCCTGTTTGGATGTGCCAGGTCAGTCATTGAGATGTATTTTGTCATGTAGACGTGTTTTGTGGTGTTGTGCGAGTCGAATTGACCCTCCTTGTGCTATTTTACAGTGTCCTGGTTCTGTACGAGTTTTTTTCGCGTAGGTAAGGTCCGTACATACGCGAGGTTGAGGGTGCTGGGGTACGGTGTTGGGGTACGGTGCGTACAGGTACGGGGCTGGGATGCGGCGCGTACAGTCACTACGGTCCTGGGGTACGGTGCGTACATGTACGGGGCTGGGATACGGGCCTGGGGTGCGGCGCGTACATGTGGGGGGCTGGGGTACAGGCCTGGGGTACGGTGCGTACAGGTGCGGGGCTGGGAGACGGGCTTGGGGTGCGGCACGTACAGGTGCGGGGCTGGGGTACGGTCCTGGGGTACGGTGCGTACAGGTACAGGGCTGGGGTACGCGCCTGGGGTACGGCGCGTACAGGTGCGGGGCTGGGGTACGGTCCTGGGGTACGGTGCGGAGGGGGGGTACGGTGCTGACATATGGGGGTACGGTACTGACATATGCGGGGGGAGGGGGGCTGTACGACTCGTATCCGGGCACAAGTTTACCCGTGTACATGTGTGCTACAGCGTTCGCTCCGTACGGGGCCTTTTACATGCGGTTGTGTATTTGGACGGGCAGTATGGATCGTACTTGCGTGCTCGGACTTCTGTTTTACGATTTGCACGTAAAAATGTCCGGCTCCCTCTCGTACACTTTTCCCGACGCTATTCGTATGTATTTTTAACGTACGAATCGTACTTCGCCGGTTGTAGGGCACTTGTACGAATCGTACATAAAAATATACGGATACGAGTCGTACGCAAAATTTTTTTAACGGATCGGAATCGGCACCTTTATGTGTTTGAATGCAAAGTATATTTTTGGTTTTAGATTTTTTATTTACATTTTTGTTATTTTTACTGTTTCTATAGCTTTTCAAAATGTGTGAACGATTTTTTATAAATACAATTTTAAGGTAATATAATATTTTCCAGACACAGGAAGTTGGGTTTGTTGGGGAAAAGGGTAGGGAGAATATTAAAAACAATTGTGATTTTTGTATTTGGTGTGTACTTTTGCATTTAAAATTGAGTTTTAAGAATTTATTTTTACATTTTATATGTGTTAATATTCCTCTTTTAATTGCATACTGTATAGATTTTTTACAGATATTTGTATTTTTGTAATACTTTACAAATGCAAATAATTTTTAAAAAAATTAACATGTTTATGCTTTTTTTATAATTTGGAAAAATGACATTTTATTTTAAATTGAATTTAGAATATAAATTTACGATTTTTTTATATTGAATTTTTAGTTTTTAATATAAATAAATATTTTAACAAGTTAATTTATACATTTCTAGTTGAAAAAATAGTGTTATACGTACATTTTGTTTCAGTAGTAGCAACTCAAATATAGAGCATTACATTTTTAAGGTATTAAAATAAATAATTTACTTTTTAAAGTAGTTTTAAAATATTTATATATTTTTTGTTCTATCTGTTGTCTATTGGAATTGGAAAGACATTTCAGATTCTGTTCTAGTGTTTAACATATATTTCACATGTATTAATGATTCATATTGCTATTTATTATATCATTTTTGGGGAATTGCAATAGTAAATGTGATCCCTTGAGTTTCTAACGCCTTCCCCTAAATTGCCTAGTTTTGAGTGGGAATAGTAAATCTGACCCCTTTAGTGTTTAGTACCTTCCACAAGATGTTTTAGTTTGGAGTGGGAATATTATATGTGATCCCTTTAGTATCCAACACCTTACTCAAGATGGTTTAGTTTGGTGTGGGAATTGTTAAATCTGACCACTTTAATGTCTAAATCATTCCCCAAGATGGTTTTCTTTGGAGTGGGAATAGTAAATCTGATTTCTTTAGTGTCCAACACCTTTACCAAGATGGAGTAGTTTGGAGTGGTAATAGTAAACCTGGCCCCTTTATTGTCCAACATCTTCTCCAAGGTGGTTTAGTTTGGTGTGGCAAGAGTATATATGACCCAATTAGTGTCCAACATCTTCTCCTCGATGGTTAAGTTTAGAGCGAGAATAGTAAATGTGAATCCTGTAATGTGTATCAAGTTTTTTAAGGTGGTTTCTGTTTGAGTGTGAATAGTAATTGTAATCCCTTTACTGTCCATTACGTTTCTGAAGATAATTTTAGTTGCAGCTGGAGTAGTGTAATATATATATTTACTAAGAGAGAGTTCCTCACACTGAATAACCCCTCCTGGCCCATACGCTACCAGTGTGTGATGGTGGCATGAGTACCACATATACACCTCCACAAATTGTATGACGCTCTCCCAGCATACAAAAAACACCCTCTTCAAGGCTATTGTGAAAGTGAAATTACTTTAATGAGCAAATCAAACAGAATGTGATTCGGCCGCAACTCAGCCTTGATCGCGGGTTGGCGGCTATTGAAAAGTCAGGGCATATAAACAGTATTCATCAACATAAATGATGCCCCACAGCGTAATATGGAAAAAGCAGTCTCCATTCTAATGTGGAGCCAAAGTCATTACCATGAATCAAACTAGCAACACAGAAGTATAAAAGGGTAAGGTCCATCAACACATTTCATTATCAATTATTCAGAATACAATGGTCATAGTCTTCAACTTATCCTGGTAGTTCCAATTTCATGTTTGAATCCTATGCCTGTTAATTGAATTTCATTCACAAAGCCGCTTGTTGCAGAATTCTTATTTCATAGGAAACATGTTGGCAAATCACAAGCGACTCGACTGTTCAATCTACCGTGCAGCATCATTTCATGAAATGTCTCATATACATCTTTAAAATATATAAGTGCTGTGAAAAGAGAACCGCATTGAACAAGAGGAAAAAAACATGCTATGCAGGGAGCCATGAGCACATAAATGTAAATATTTTTAATAACATTATTTCCATCCATTTTTATATATATTAATCAGTACTATTGTTTTGTAATGTGCATTTGTAAGGAATTGGGTTGTTGGTTGACTGGGTTGTGAGCCCTGCTCAAGCAGCAACTAGAAGCCTTGTCAGGGTTAGGCACAAGATAACCCTAAATTAATCTGTGCTCAACTCTGATAACTTGGCATAGAGCAATCATGCTTAACTTAGAGGCAATGTGTAAAATATTTGCGCAACACGTCAAACAGCAATAAAGTGAATCCCACATCAAGTTAGAAAAATAGAGTTGTTTTTATTAAATAATTCATATTTCGACATTGGAACTGTTTTTCAACGGTACTTATATTGAATTCATTGGTGATATTCCCTTGTAAAGTATGATTCAAATTTATCATTTAGACATTGTAATCAAACAAACAAATGTAAACACGCCATGTGGCAATAAACTCGAATACTTATAACACGTAAATGTGATTCGAAATATGGATGTTGGCAAGTGCCATATATATATATATATGTGTGTGTGTATGCTTTGTTCACTCTATATAGCATTGACAATTATGTACATGTTTAAACAGGATATAAACGGGATCTATGGTATTTTACCACTGTGAGTGACCTTCAGACGAGCTATAGTGATCAGAGAATCATGATATGTCCCTGGCATGATATTAATGTTCTTAAGATCTATTGTATATTTTATACGGTGTCTTATTGCATTTTATCTATGTTCTTAACAACTTTAGCTCAATCTGAGGAATGTCAACACATTAGGGTTGAATAGATTCTATCTCTATGGATTTTATCTGATATTAACCATGTGTTTTTATGTGCCAAATATTTATACCATTGTATGAACATTTATTAACAGCACAGTTTGCTCTTTTTTGCACATATTTATTCTTACTCTATTTAAAGAATCATATTTATGCTATATTTTAACAAGTCTCCCAAAAACTACGAGTTACTTGTCTATTTCCATCATGTTCTGATATAACGTGTGTTTACCAAGCACTTGCACTTTAAAAATGAAAAAATGTCTCCGTTTTGTGTCAGGTGATCAAGGCCTCGTTGGAGGCTAAAACGCGTAATGGCAGTTGTGCTGGAGTTTTCCAAATAAACCAACTTGGCACTGACCCTGGGTCTGCCTTTTCGTCCTTCTGATTGTCTTGTGGCGGAATCCTTTGGATTTATTACCGAGATAGCTTCCTCGGTAGCAGCGGACCCCTCCCTCGACTCAAGGGCTGACGGCAAGAAGCATCTTTCCCGGTGGCTATCGGGAATTGAAAAGAATTCTCCACGAAACAGCAGCCGTAGCGGCACCCGGGCAGCGGAAAAGCCATACCGCCAAGAACATGAAGCGCAGCGCGAGTCGGAGGACTTGAGCAGCGGGAAGTACCGTACGAAGGTAAGGGCCTGCCTACAGCCCAGTGGGGGAGTGTGCGTGTGGAACGGGTGTGGGCACTGCCATAAGCGCCTTTCCACAGTTGAGGGAAACTCCTATTGCAAAGCACCATGTCTGCAGACGCGATTCGAAGCAGAGAGGCGGTAGCCGATGATGTATTCAATGACTCTCCAAGCGGAGTAACAACAAATCTAGCGCATACAAGCAGCGCGCAACCAGCAACAAACAGCATAAAGGAACTTTTTTTTAAACTTGAGAGGTGCATGAGGTCTGAACAGGCCAAGTGGTGGGAGAGCAAATCCCTTTCCAGATACCTTGAAGTAGGCAGAATCCCGAGGGGGTTGAGGATAATGCTTGCCCCAAGTTATGAGAATCCAGACCCGCATATGTCGACAGAGTGGGCGGACTGTAACCTGGAATCGTCACGAAAACTGGTTGTCATTTTAGTTAAAATATGCAAACAGTGACAGAGCGGTGCTGCAATTAAAAATCAATGAAATCAACGAAGAAATTGACAAACATGGTAATACGGATGGCATTCAGAAACAGAGAAGAATTGATCTGTCACTTTCAAAGAGATGAGGATGTAATTAAAATGCGCAAAGCCTATAAATTTCAAAGGGACAAGGTGGATTACGAGCAAGGGCGCGTGTTCACTTTTGCGCGAAAATATGACACTGTAAAAAAGGTACATCCATCAGGAGATTCCCCCACAACACATCCCATTGCAGGCGGCATTTCTCAGGCATCCACATCAGCCTCTGACTGAAGCTCAGCCATCGACAGTGGCTCTGACAATGACCAGGCCTCAACATCTTGGGCGTTGGGGTTTATCAAACCATCATTGGATCAGGAGCTGGATTACCTGCGATTTGACAGGATACAAACCCTGCGCCCACGTGGACAAAATAAAAATGCCAACAAAGGAGAAACAAACGACAAAACTAAAAACGACGGGCAAGACGCCAATGTAGATACCAAAAACAGGCCAAACAGCAAAAAAACAACAAACAGGAGATGGAACAGATGCTAACTACCAAAAGGGAGGAAAATACAGTCATTAACTTAACTATGACTGGTTTAAGCGAAGATGAAAGAAAAATATTAACTTTGGGTCTCACTTACAGTTCTTAGAGACTTTAATTACGCAGAGACACAAATAGATTTATTTAAGTTTGTGCGTAAAATGAAACTACGTAAACACCATGCAATTCAAGGGACACAAAATCATGACACTACAATAACAACAAATGTGGAAAGTAACACCAGTCCGACATTAACAGTGGAAGACTTAGATCTTTTAAGAGATTTGCAGCAATTATTTGATGAAAAAAATACAACCATGAGTCAGTTGAATCAGGAAGCCCAGCAATCGGGGGCAACAATTTTAACTAAATTCAAACCTAAATCAAGTTTCTGTCCATTAATGATACGAGACAATGTGGATATCTTCTATGACAAAGTTACTTTTGAACTGAAAAAACGTTATCGTGACACCATGAAATCTCCTATGAAATATACCAAACAGGACCATATCTACTCTCAATTGGTCAAAAAACTACAGGATGATGATAAAATTATCATACGCCAATCAGACAAGGGTGGCAATGTGGTGCTATGGCCACAAGAGTTATATATGGAGGAGGCTGAACAACAACTGAATGACAGAGACTGCTATAAAAAAAAGTAACATCTTAGCAGTAAAAAGTGCATAGAATGACTTCAATAGTAAACTGCTGGCATGGAAATCTGCCGGTTTGCTCAGCTTGGAAGAATTTAAATTTTTAAAACTTGACTACCCTATTGTACCTGCTATATATTTTATCCCCAAAGTCTATAAGGATATGCTCAACCCAGGCACATTATATCGGCCAAAGGCAGCAAAATGGAGAATGCATCCAAATATGTGGATTTCTTCCTTCAAGATCATGTGAAGAAACTCCCATCATATATACAGGACACAGGGGATTTTCTCTGCAAAATTCAGAGTGTCAAATGGATTGTTTGCTCATTTTGCTAGATGTTGTCTCATTATACACTAGCATACACAATCGCGATGGCTTGCTGGCAACTGAATTCTATCTAAACACCAGACCAAGACAATTTTGCATGCATAACAAAATGTTGTCGACAATGATTTCCACATGTTTAGAAAACAACTTATTTCTCTTCAACAATCAAATCTTCCAACAGGTGAGGGGAGTTGCCATGGGGGCCTGCTTTTCTCCGAGCTATGCCTGTCTTCATATGGGCATGTGGGAAGAGCGGGTCCTCATGGCAACACACAGAGACGTCCTATCCAAGCATGTTCTTTGCTGGTATAGATACATAGACGACTTGTTTTTAATATGGAAGGGTAATGAAATGGAAGCTCAAAACTTTATAGGGGAACTGAATGACAACAGTTTAAACTTACAATTCACTGCTCAAACAAGTAAGGAAAGTATACTCTTTTTAGACGTAGAGGTTTTCACATCTAACAACAACCTAGAAACACACCTTCATAGAAAATCAACAGCTGGCAAAACTGTGCTGCATGCTTCCAGTCACCATCCGCCTCATCTGAGCAACAGCATTCCCTATGGGGAAATGCTGCGGATCAGAAGAATATGCAGTACAGAAGTGGATTGCATGCAGGCCCAACGAGCAAGCAGGGACAGGTTCATAGCCAGAGGCTATGCTGAGAGGGTGGTTGTGGCAGCTATAAACAAGGCCAATAAACTACAACGCTCAGAAATATTAGTTGATCGAAATAAGAGGGATCTCAACACCTTTCAACCCATTGACCAGCCGACTCGATTGGTTTTAACATTCAACCGACAGCACAGAACATTAAGGAAAATTGTAAATAAGAACTGGCCCCTGATTCTGAATGACCCAATACTGGGTGAACGTTTAACTGCAACTCCCAGTATCACCTACAGCTCGCTCCATGTGCAATGCTTTGGTCAGGAGCAGCCCTGAGGTCATTTCAACAAAAAATTGGCTCAACAACAGAACAGGGTTTTTCAAATGTTCCAGCTGCAGAGCGTGTAAATATGGCTACAATACTAAAACATACACCACCCCTTTCAAACAGAAATTAGTTGAGATAACTAAATTTCTCAATTGTAAAACTGAATTTGCAGTGTATGTGCTGGAGTGTCCATGTGGCCTGCGCTATGTGGGGAGTACTAGACTGCAGGTCCACAAACGAATACTCCAGCACATGCGAGCCATCTCTAACAATGACGCTGCTTATCCAGTGGCAAGGCATTTCAAAGAACATCATGGCAGTGATTTACAGTATCTAAAACACTTTGCCATTGATGCGGTCTTGCCTCTCAGGAGGGGTGGAAATAGTGATTACCTCTTACGCAAGCTGGAAACTCAATACATCTTAGAGCTGGATTGTAAAATACCACTGGGCCTGAATGCAAGTGAGTATTTTTTCACTTGCTTATGATATTGCCTGCCTTTAGCACTTTTCTAGATATGTACCCTCCTTTTTAGCTGAACATCAGATTCGCCACTCATTTATATCTATTTTTACAAATTAGTTATATTATAATTTTACACACGTTTTTTAACTAAATCACGGCCGTGATTTCGAAGGGTGTAGGCACTTTATGATTTTAGCAGCACTAGCACTTTAAGCAAAATCAATGGATGTATGCCCACTTGGGCTGGACATGCTTTGTTCACTCTATATAGCATTGACAATTATGTGCATATTTAAACAGGATATAAACAGGAGCTATGGTATTTTACCACTATGAGTGACCTTCAGACGAGCTATAGTGATCAGAGAATCATGATATGTCCCTGGCAGGATATTAATGTTCTTAAGATCTATTGTATATTTTATACGGTGTCTTATTGCACCTTATCCATGTTCTTAACAACTTTAGCTCGATCTGAGGAATGTCAACACATTAAGGTTAAATAGATTCTATCTCTATGGATTTTATCTGATATTAACCATGTGTTTTTATGTGCCAAATATTTATACCATTTTATGAATATTTATTAACAGCACATTTTGCTCATTTTTGCACATATTTATTTTTACTCGATTTAAAGAATCATATTTATGCTATATTGTAACAAGTCTCCAAAAAACTACAATGAGTACCTAGTCTATTTCCATCATGTTCTGATATCACGTGTGTTTACCAGGCACTTGCACTTTTAAAATGAAAAAATGCCTCAGTTTCGTGTCATGTGATCAAGGCCTCGTTGGAGGCTGAAACGCGTAATGGCGGAGGTGCGGGAGTTTTCCAAATAAACCAACTTTGCACTGACCCTGGTTCTGCCTTTTTGTCCTTCTGATTGTCTGGTGCCGGAATCCTTTGGAGATATATATTCACTGAAAAAACCATAGGTTTCACACATGTTATAGTTAGCTGGACATTTTACTGATAAAAAACCAATGAAATTCCCCCGTTATAGTTAGTGCAGGCAACTATAACTCACGCGACCGCAATCCTCTGCTGATGCTAATACTGTATTTAGACAATTATTTGCCCATGTCTTCTTCCATTAAATTTTAGCTATACATATATTACAAATATTTTTTTTTCATAAAGACACATATGTCATCAGCAGAGGATTGCGGTCGCGTGAGTTATAGTTGCCTGCACTAACTATAACGGGGGAATTTCATTGGTTTTTTAGCAGTAAAATGTCCAGCTAACTATAACATGTGTGAAACCTATGGTTTTTTCAGTGAATTTGCAAGGTTTTTTAAATGCTAATTCCTAACTATAACGTGTGTGAAACCTATGGTTTTTTCAGTGAATTTGTACGGTTTTTTAAATGCTAAGTTACTTTACGCCATTCGTGGCGTGCGCGCCCACTTAACGCAGTTCGTTCCGTGCGCGCACGGTGCGCTTTGCGCAACGTGCGCGCACAGTGAGCACGCGGTGCGCTTTGCGCACCGCGCGCCCACTTTACGCAGTTAGTGCCGTGCACGCAGGGTGGCCACGTTACGCTGGATGGGCCATGTACGCACGGTGCGCGCATGGAGGACATATTATGCGCTTCGTTGTGAAAGGTATTGTTTTATTTTTTGTTGTGCTATGGAATGGTTACATGCTATGCACAAATGGAGCCCTTCGGGCACCATTTGCACACGGGGTGTGGAGAATATGGATATTTTTTTTTTTAAAGTTTTTTTACCGTACGCGTACGGTAAGCGTAATCGGCCGAGAAAAAAGGGGGGTCCCAAAACACGTTTTCCCCATGCATTTTTCCATAGGACCTTTAGTCGAAGGTACAGCCCGAACGGCTGAACAGAATTACTTGAAATTTGGCAGAGAGGTAGTGCTCAGGTCAGGGAAGTGCCTTTTGCAGGTCTGGTGTCAATCTGTTCAGTAGTTCCTGAGAAAATAGCATTTAAAAGCATATAAATATCTATAAGCGCGCACCGTGCGAGCACCCTAATGTCCGCGAGCGTAATTCTGATTGGTGGTTACATGTTAGTCAACGTTCGAATCGGTCGAAATCAGGAAGTGTCAGCCGCCATTTTGTTTGTTTTCAGTGCGAGAGTGAAAAAGGAAGGTGGCGAACGTGAAAAGGGGGCAGGGTAGAGAGTTCCTGACCCCCTAGCCTTTGTCAGGGGGTCCCTGAAGGACCCCGAAGGCAGAATTATTTTTTTTTTTAAATCGCGGGGGTGCACAGTGAAAAACACACAAAAAAAAGAACAAAAAAAAGAATAATTAATACGTAGTTTATTGTAAAATAAATATATAAAGAAAAAATAATACATAAATAAATTAGCATTTAAAAAACCGTACAAATTCACTGAAAAAAACGTAGGTTTCACACACATTATAGTTAGGAATTAGCATTTAAAAAACCTTGCAAATTCACTTAAAAAACCATAGGTTTCACACATGTTATAGTTAGGTGGATATTTCACTCGTAAAAAACCAATGAAATTCCCCCGTTATAGTTAGTTCAGATAACTATAACTCGCGCGACCGTCACTCTATCACAAGGATGATATCATCAGTGATGTCATGAGTGATGCCACTGACCATGATATGAGTGATGTAATATGTGACGTCATGAGCAGTGGATTGCGGGCGCGCGAGTTATAGTTATCTGAACTAACTATAACGGGGGAATTTCATTGGTTTTTTACGAGTGAAATATCCACCTAACTATAACATGTGTGAAACCTATGGTTTATTAAGTGAATTATATATATATATATATTGCCACAGTCACTCTTTATAATGTTTCTCTTATAAATGCCAAGATGTCTCTTTATATAAAATATGAAGAAAGTAGTCACTTATAATGTTTTAGGTATTTATTAAAAACTATTTTTTTTAATGGTTTCTTTATTTGGGGAATTTTTTTAATGTTTTAGTATTTTAAATCTTATTTTTAAGTTGTATTAAAATTCATGTTGTTTTATATAAGTAATGAAATTTTTTTCAAGACTATAGGTTCTTTGAAATATATATTACTTTTTTGTTTACAGATTTCATATTTTTGTATAAATAATTCAATTTTGTATGGTATTCTTTTATTTTTAGGCAATATTATTATTAACAATATTTTAGTTTTCAATATTTTATTTGTGTGTATTTAATGAGTTAACAATATTTTATCAATATTTTTGTTTTCAATATTACTTGTTTTAAATGTTTTTCAAAGTCATATTTTGTTATCATTCTTTTAAATTTTTTGGTTATATATGGGATGACCATAAGAGGGAGCATAGCTAACTGCTCATTAGGAAGGAGGCACAGTCTTGATCTCCCGGCCTGAGCCTCCCTACAACTCCTGCTTGTCTGCACAGAATTCTTAAATAACAATACTGGGCACTGCGGTAAAAGTCCTGAGCCCACAGCCCTGGAGGACGGCAGCTCAGAGGCGACTTTGAGTCTCCAGGAGAGCTCCTTCAGTCGCTGCAAGATGTTGGTTCCCTCAGCACTCTGACACCAGACCGACAGCCGGAAGAGTCATGGTGAGGCCGGAGTCCCAAGGCAGCAAAGAGGAGATGGACGACCAGATGAAGGGTAAAAAAGCAAAGCTATCAGCAGCTGACCATAGGTACTGCACCACATTCCCCTTCACATTTATTTAGTAAGCAGTCCTGTGCATCCTCTTCCGGCATTTGCCGCCGTTTAGTGCCACTGGATACCAGAAAAACAGATATAAACAAAAAGGAAGGTGCACCAGGAATAGAATCAGTATTGCCAGTGCAAGTTCATCATCTTCTTTTATTGAAAATTATTGAGCATATGCTTTAAAATCAGCTATCAATCATCAGCCAACGTGTTTTGTTACTTTTTCCAAATAGGAACTTCGTCAGGGCTCCAACTATTAAATAGTATATTCACACTTGCAAGTAAGAGTCGCAGTAACAACACCAGGATTGTCAACCCAGAATCAGGGTATATAGTAATTTTCTGTCCCGGCTGGAAATCAGAGTCCTTGGAAGTCCTGGCGTGTGCATGGTCACCCTGGATCAAGATCAGATGAAGGGTGCATGTTCCAACAGTGAGTAGGCTTGGGCCATCAGTCAAGATATGGCAAGCGGGGCTGGCTTGACCCTGGTGCAGTAGAACGCTGCGCAGACTACCGCTCACCCCTATCCCTCAACCGGGTACGGAGCCTACAAAGGTACACATAGAGTCTGGAAGGAGAGGACATTAGAGACACTGCATCAGAAGCACTACATCCCAGGAGAACCTACCTCATCTAAAAACAGCAGCTACATCACCCTATGAATGGTGGATGCCTCTAAGGACTGGATGTGTACTCCCTGGTTTCTGGGAATGGTCTGCCCGGCGCCCATTTCCACCAGGGGGAGAAGTAATAATCAATTTGAGGTGGGGCCACCTGAAATGCCACTGCCATAATGGCCTTTTGATTCCCGTAAGAGGAAGGGGAAGCTGAGGTGTGGCCTAGAACCGCTCTCATTACATGTCTGGGAAAAATCATAGACGGAGGGCATATCTGTGGAACAGCTCCATAGACAAGGAACCGGGCACTGATGTTGCCCTGTGGCAGTTTATATGACACAGGGAATCCTAAACCCATAAGAGAACCTGAACCCCAGAGGTGGCTGGAGTTATGAAAGACACAAATGAGAGTGGGGAAGCTGACTAACCAGCACCAGTGCAAGTGGAATCGATGAGCATCTCCAACTCCACCTCACTAAGGTGTATGTACTGTGATTACTGATTCCAGAGCAGCATTGGAGACTAAAATCGACACAGTGGCTTTGGAAGTGGGGGTTTTCAAGTCAGATCACCACAAACTGACGGAGAAAGTGAAAGTTAACTAGGAATGCTTAATGAGATGAAACCTGAGAGAAAAGTATCACAGACACAGCTGAAGGTCCTTCTCCCAACTAGCGCGAAGGGCAGACGATGCCAAAGGAAGACAGAGGAAGGATAACGTACAAATAGTGGGCCTTCAGGAGGGAGTGGAAGACTTGGATATGATCGCCTACCCGAGAACTAGATACATGTGGAAGTGGGCCCAATGGGCTTAACATAGTTTTTTGCTCTGGAACAAGCGCACACAGTGCAAGCCCAAAGGCCCCCACCGGGCAGGCACCCCAAGACAGTGGTGGCAAAACTCCTCCATTATTGGAACAGAGCTCTCCTTCTGTAGAAGGACAGAGAACAGGGCCCTTATAAAGTTGAAAATAGCACTGTCACTTTCTTCCCTGACTACACCATGGCAGTACAAACCAAAAGGGCCTCCTTTCTGGTGGTGAAAAAGCCCTTGGGGAGGCTCACATTCAATATGCACTAATGTTCCCATCCAAATTGAAGATTATGATAAATGTTGAGTCCTTATTTAGCAATACAATAACAAAGTGGAAAAACCTATGACACAACCACCACATCACCAGCTGCCATTGAAAGCCAACCTCAAGAGAAAGGGTTGCAGGGATTCTGTTTGGAAACAGAACTATGCCTGGTTTCACAAGATATCAGAATGTAGGGACTGAGTCACCATACCACATCAGTACCTATAGGCCCAAATCTGACTAGCGCATAGTGCCTTACCTGCCCTCCTAAACCTCCCAGAGTAACAAGTAAATTGGCAACCCAGAACACAACTCTCTAGTCCCCAGGGGAACCATGGGAACAGATTGTTACCATTCCTTTTCTCGCTCATGCATGTCCATAATAAACAAAAGAAAGACACAAGGAAAGTTTACAATATTTATTGAAACTTTTGTGCAATATCATGAAGCAACTGAATTATAGACATCAGCAATATTTATAGGCAGCTCACGTTCCCAGCTACGAGCAAACTGTATACAATGAAAAGCTCTACCATTGCGAATGAGCGTATCCTCACTATGGGCCATATGTACGTAGCCGAATACCGGTCGGTAACAGCGGATTTTCGGTAATTATACCGTTACCGACCGGTATTTAGGCTTTTGACATGTAGGGGGCTCATTTCTGTATTCGGTAATTTACCGAATCGATAAAATTGCCGAATCGGTAATTTTACCGATTCGGTAAATACCGAATACAGAAATGAGATGTAGGGGGAGTGTGTGGTGGGTGTGGGGAGTCGTTATTTACCACCAACTGTAAGTTGGTGGTAAATGACAAATGACTCAGTAAATGCATTTTTTAGCCCTTAGATGTGTGCAATGTGGCAGACACACATGCCCTCAGGGCATGTATGTGTGCCACATGTGCACACATGCAGAAATCAGGGGTGCAACAGGGTGTCAATGTGACACCCTGCCACCCTTGATTAAGCTCCCCCATTACCGATTCGGTATTTACCGGTTCGGTAATGGTAACTGGCTTCCCATTGATTCCTATGGGCTTCCTGGCCCATAGGAATCAATGAGATACAGGTTGCCATTACCGAATCGGTAAATACCGACTCTAAAATACCGACACTTACCGATTCGGTATTTTTTTTCCTACATTACATTTACCGATTCATAAATACCGAATCGGTAACATTCGGTATTTATGAAGTGGTAAATGTAATTTACCTACATAAGGCCCTATATGAGCACAGTGATATATCAGTGATTTCTGGGATTGGAACCAAACCCCATACCTGGCATTTATAGCTAGGTGGTCTTCATTTCAGATTGCACTATGCTTGTGCACCTGTTTCAGGACCTTTTTCCTCTGCAACAATATCCTCCTCTCTGTTTTCGAAAAGGCAAGTCTTCGTTTATATGATAAGAAGCACCATGTTGCAAAACAGCAGCTGCATCTCTGTTTTGTGTATTAATGTTAGAATAACAAACGTGTTATATGTAACTGTGCACAACAAAGCTGCCTACAACGTGCAGTTAGGCTAAAATAAGGGAGAACCAAGTAGGCCCTAAAGGGAACTGCTAGAAATGGGGTCTCTAGTTGGCAGAGGTGTGCTCCCTTTCCCACACTCCAGTCAGGGTAAGTGTAATACACACTAATAGTTTAACTGTGCTCATTCTCTGGTAGCTTGGCACAGAGCAGTCAGGCTAAACTTCGGGGGCAATGTGTAAAGTATTTGTGCACACACACAGAGAGCAACACAGTGAAAACACATGAAAAGTACTCATACTCCACACCCATTTAGGAAAATAGCCAATATGTGTCTGAGTAAAACAAGACCAAAATGACAAAAATCCAACATACGCATGTCAAGATATGAATTTTTAAAGATTAAATCAAAAATGCAGTGCTAGAAGCCTATACCTCCCACTGTGTCTATCTGGCTGCGCTTCAGTACCTTGGTGGCGTACAAAACCAAAAGCACGGCCTCAGAAACCAATAAAACAGTGTGTGTTGGAAACCAAGAAGCGGCATCGCACAGTTGAGGTGAGGCATCATATTTGCAGGTGAGGTGTCGGTTCCTTAAGGCGGTGTACGGTCACTTTTGCCGCACCGTAACGATGGAATGCACTGAGGAAGTGATGCTTCAGTTGCAGGTGCAAAATCTCAGTTCAAGAAGGCGATGTGGTGTCGAGGCTGGGGCAATGTCGAGAGCGCAGAGCGTTGATTCCTTGGTGTCGAAGTCTAACCGCTGGGCCCGAGGTGATGCATCAATCGGGAGTCATTCAGTGCCAGGGATGCTGCAGAGTCAGGACAGGGCATCACGTACATTGGTGGCGTGGTGTCAAGACTCACACTGCTGAGGTTCTACAGAGGCGCTGTTCAAGGTCGGGGCTGCATTGAAGTCGAGGTTGTTTCGTTGCACAGCCAGCAAGTGGTGTCCACGGCTTCGGGGAGGCAGCAGCAATGCGGCAATTTATCTGAAAGGCACCGGTTCCGACTGACGCTTGGCATTGAGGCGTTGATTTTCTTGGTTGCAGCACCAAATTCACCTCCAAGGGCCCAGGACTAAATTTGGTACCAATTGTCAGGTCAGGACTCACAGCAGAGGAGCCCAGGTGCTGGTTGCACGATCCAGGTGAAGTCTTCAATGTCCCTGAGACTTCAGCAACAATAAGCACGCTCATTCAAGCTCTTAGAGAAAATCTAGAAAGCAGGATGAAGATAATAAAGTCCAGTCCTCTCACTCACTCCCAAGCATGAAGCAGCAGGTAGCAGGCCAACACAGCGAAGCAAGCCGCAAAATGGCAGTCCCTCCTGGTAGCAGAACAGTTTTTCTTTCTGGCAGAATGTCCTCAGTCCAGAAGTGTTCTGGGCATATGGTGTCAGAGGTCCAATACTTTTACCCATTTTAGCCTTTGAAGTAGGGAGACTTCAGAGAAAGGTCTTTGTAGTGCACAAGAACCTGCCCTTTCTGGCCCTGGCTCTAGACACACAACTGAGGAGTATGCAGCTCTTTGTGTGGGGACAGGCACAGCCCTATTCAGGTGCAAGTGTCAACTCCTCCCACCACTCTAGCTCAGGAAGACACATCAGCCTGTTGATGGGCCATCAGGATATGCAGGGCACACCCTTTGTGTGTGACTGTCTATAGTTAAATCACAAAGCCCAACTGTAAGCCAACCCAAATGTCTTTTTCTTTTCTCCATCTTGTCTTTCTGCTTTTTTCCCCAATCATCATTCTCACCGCCTACAGAAATTCACTTATCTTTATTATTCATCCAAGAAAGACTGATAATGGGTTTCGGTATCCTCCCCCTGAATAATTGAAATTGTACTTTCCCTGTGACTGGGTGAGATATCAGACAATATACCTCCACCCTTTCTTGTTTCACTTGCTTCCAATCCTGCCCTTGTTGTTTAGCCATTTAAATAGCTTATTTTAAGCCTTAAATCTCTCAACAATACCATTTGTAGCAGAGTGATAAAGAAAACATTACTTGTGCCTTATACCTTTATCTTCCAAAAATTGCTCCATCTCATTGGAAACAGTTCTTTCAAAAAACTTACTGCATTACCAGTTTCAATCTTTTGTGAAATACATATCTCAGGCCACCTTGAAAAAAACATTGATTAATACCATTACATTTGTTCGACCAGCTTTACAATGTATAGGCCCCAAAATATCTAACGCAACTTCTTCCCACGCCTTCTTTGGATAATCCCTTACCACCATGGGCTGAACCCTTGTCTTACATATGTTGTCACTAGCCATACATTTGTGACACTTAAATCTTTCTCTCTACATGAATGTCAAGACCAGGTCACCAAAAATACAACCTGATCCTTTCCCTGGTCTTGTAAATGTTCAAATGCTCTTGATGAATGAGCTAGATGTATTAAATTATCTCTAATGCACCTGGGAGGAAGAAGTCTTGTAACTCTCCATAACCGACCCTATCACACTGATAATTCTACCTTAATATTCCAATATTTCAGACTTTCTTTACCCACACTTTTTCTTGACTTCCAGTCAATCTCAATTAGATTCATAACTTCAATCAAACACCCATCAGCTTTAACTTACATTCTCCAGTTTCCTCATTTCTATCTATTACTTACACACATTGTAGTCATCTAAATCCCACACATCCACTCATAGAGGTTCTTTCTGGGAATCTATACCCAAATGTGAAGACAATCTGCTACACAATATTCAGCCCCAGGAATATGATCTTCTTTGAAACTATACTCCTGCAAGGCTATGACCCACCTACAAATCCTGCTAGAAATTGCACCCAGACTTTTAAAGGTTTGTGATTCATGTTTACCCCCACAAGAATTTCTTTAGTTTTTTTTATGGCCCCAAAAAATGCACAGAGCTTCTCTCTCTATCACCGAGTGCCTATACTCTGGTCCTATTAACCTCCACAAGATAAATATAATTGTTCTTTTGTCTTTACCATGCCCTTGTTTGAAAACAGCACCTAATCCTTTTGAGCTAGTATCTTTTACAAGAACAGAATTTCCCAAAGTGTTAAAACTCTGTAATGATGTGGCATCAGATAATGCATTCTTAATATCCTCAAATTCACATGTGCACTCAGGTGTCCACACAAATGGTGCACCTTTTTTTAAGAGCATTCTGAGTTTATTTGCAAATCTACAAATGAACTTATTGTAATACTCAGTCATTCTTAAAATTTTATTAACTCTTCCTTTTTCTCAAGGATGAATAAATCATGAATGGTCTTGACCAATCATTCATTAGGCTGAACTCCTTTTTCAGATAACATATGTCCATGATAGGTAATTTCCTTGCAACCAATTTTGCTCTTCTATTACTATAGGGTAAGACCCCTCTCTCTAAATTCCTCCAATACTGCCCCTAAAACTTGATAAAGTTCTACCTGTGTATGTCCATGCATTAACACATCATCCTGATAAATCTTTATATTAGCACCATCCTTCAAAATACTCTCCATAGCTCTTTGAAAATAATACAGCTGCAGCTGAAAATAGGCCAAAAGGCATCCTTGTACACCTATACAGTCCAAAAGGTGTAAAAAATGAAGTCAAATTCATTGATTCCTTATCAAGTCTAATTTGATGATCAGCGGAACGCAGATCTAGAGTTGAGTGAAAAAAACACTGCACCATCCAATTGTGTCAACATCCCTGTTATGTTGGGGAGAAGCTGCCTATCAACCGGAGCAGCCTTTTTCAGTCCTCTCGATTCCAATCTAACATCCCCCAATGCCTTTCGTATCAACACAACTGGAGCCACCCACTCTGTCATTTCTAAATCCTCCATAATCACCTCTTTTTAAGATTATCAATTAGATCAGACATATTGCTTGTCTCATAGCTAGCAGAACACCTCTCACCTTACTCACGCTGGTGGTGAAATTAGCCTTTATTACAATCTTATGTGAATAGTTAGTTAAACACTTCAGGTTATCTGTCAGGAAATTCAGAACGTTACAGTTTATTTAATTCACCATCACATACACCATGCACACTTTCAACCCTTTTATCCACACTAAGGTTGTCGGAATCATTTTGTGGCCCACTCTCAACATAATAGGCTGATCAGCATTAGGATCCAACATCCCCCCCAGATCTTTCTGGTGAAACCAGCTGATTATGCTGTCCCTTTTGGTAGAAATGTAAATTTTCTCTGCTGCAAATCTACCCTTATACTCAATTTCTCCCACAAAATACTCATCAAATTTGATGGGCTGCTCTCCATAAGCTAGAAGGTGAATATCCAGTTTATATACATTCACCTTATCTACTAGTTTTTCTAAATAAAATATCATGGGAATCAGAGATATCTTTGCTCCCGAATCAAATGACATCTCCACAGAGCAAGCATTGACTTTGATATTGTCAATGGGACATTTCTTGTTTTGATCCCCTACTTGTAAAACAATTTCCCTACAACATAACTTATCATCTTCATGCTCATCTTCTACATTGACTGCTTTTACCCTTTTTTACTTCTCTTGGGCTCTACAACATTTTGAAAAATGCCCCTGCTTTCCACACACCCTACACCTGACATTCAAAGCAGGACAGTTTTTATTGTTTGCAAGATGGCCTTGCATACCACAATGAAAACAATTTTCCTTTAAGTTTTTCTTCTGGTTGTCTACCTGTCTGTCTCTGTTATACTTCTTTACATTAGCAAATTTGAATTCATTATCTCTGTGAGAAGCAACATATTTTTTCTTCTCCTTTTTCACACTTTGTATCTTCTCTAGAGCTTCTGCTCCTTTATCACCATTTTGTTTAGTAATATCAACACCACCCAATGAGTGTTCAAATTGTTTCGCAATTAAAAGAATTTAGGATCGTCCTTCTGCCATAGTTCATCCCTGACTTTTTTCAATGTTACAGCCCAGCATGAACTGGTCACGGATAAGTTGATCAATGAACCCTTCAAACTTACAAGACACACTTTGTTTTCGCAGATCTGTAATGTAACTATTGACCGATTCCTGTGGTCGATGTGTTCTTCTGCCAAAAGGATATTGTTCTAATATTGTGCTAACCTTGGGTAAAGCATGGTTGTCTCTTTTTTTATGCAAATTCATTTAACTTATCAAATTAATTATGCCAAATGCTGGGCAGATGTTCAAAAACTTCTTGTCCTTCAGGACCTAAACAATGTTGAAGCAAAGTAGGTTTCCTTTATACGCATAGCGATGTACCATACACCCTTGCATAGTGTAAAAACACTTTTTTTTCTATTTTGCCTATTTAATAACTGGTTCCCCTGGATATGATAAAAAAAACGAGGAGGGGTGACATTCTGTATACTAACTACCACTCTTGCACTGTATGCAAATGTTGCTTCTACCTACTTAAGTATGATGCCACCAGTCCCACCTTAAAAGTTACCATTGAACACAACCGGTACCAGGTGCAAAACCTCTTACAGTGGCTAAGAGATTTTTTCGCTGGATCGATAGTAGGGGATTGATAGATGTCTGGAGGCACCACCAAGGGGAAACCAGGAACTACTCAGTCTATTGGAGTGTGCATGATGTACATGTGCACCTTGATAAAGTGCTATGCTCACAACGACTGGGTCCAACACTGGTGAGGTCAGAATACCTAGGAAGAAAGATATGGGATCATAATTTGTATGCTATGGCAGGTGGATAGACCCTCACCACTGATACCCACCTGGAGACTGTAACCCAGCTCTGTGGCTGACCCTGCTTTCCAAGAATCACTTCGTACAGCTATTACTGAGTACCTTGCCCTGAATGTACATCTTAGTCAGCCCTTAGCTAGTGGTAGGCCTTTAAGGTGGTGGTGAGAGGGCATTGTTTGGGCAAGACTATAGGGAAATGTAAATAACTGGAAAAAGAGCTGATATGACTAGACAGGACAATACATGAGTTAGAATTGGCGATGATAGTCCCTGATACTCAACATTCAAGCCCCGAGTGGTGCCCGGGTGTCAGAACAGCACCAATTCAATGACGTCTTTTTTTCAGTACTAGACGAAATTATAAAGATCACAGAATGAGGCTTCACAGGAGGAAACTGAAGCATTACTGGATAGAGCCCATTCTGCACATTGAATCCAGGAGATAGGGTGGCTAGATTACCCAAAATGAAATACAGGGGTCCATACAAAATGTGGCCAGAGGAAAATGTCCATGACTGGACAGTATACTGGATGAATTCTATCAAACATATTCTGACCTCTTAGCCCAGCAACTTGTCAAGGTGTACACTGCAGCCCTGGAAAAGGGAGAACTACTCAAACACAACAACTGCTTAGAGACATTGGCCTAGTATCTCGGCTCATAAATAATGATTCTAAAATGTGCCTTTTCCCAGCAAACCTGGAGGGCAAGCCACAAAATCTTGAGATGCTAGAGATGTTGGGGACTCCCCATACCTTTAAATACTTGGGGGTGACGATATTCTTTAAACCTGTAGATTTATGAGACGGAAACAGGTGTCATTCTGGAGATCATTTCAGCTCCCGATTATGGCAAGGATAGCTCTGACACAAATGATTGTCCAGCCCAGGCTACTATATTTCTTTGCTGATTTACCAGTATGGGTCACCCAAAATGGTTTCGACAATAGGATTCCCTGATTCGCAATCTGATCTGGGAAATGAAGAGGAAGAAATTTGCTCTACACACACCCAGATACGAAATAACATTTGGTGGTCTTAGTGCCCCGGACTTTGAGCTCTACTTCCTAGCGGCACTATTAAAATGATTAGCCAGCTGGTTAGATGGGCAAGGGATTGAGCAAATAGGGAGTGTCGGACGAGAACCTAACAAATGGGCCCTGATAGCCCTTTTGCTCAAGCATACAACGACTACACGGAACTCTCCAATATTACTGACTTAGCTTTGAAATGAGGAAGAAAATGTGTCAAACTGTTAGTGCAATGTCCTTTTTCTTTCCCAGCAATCCCATTAGTGGGTCTACCACAGTATGGGAATAAATCTACCCATTTGACACTATGGACTGAACTAGGTATCCTAACGTTGGGAGACTGCTACCAGAACAGAGAAGTCATGTCTATGGAACAGCTAATAGGGGATTATGTCCTGCCTCAAGTGAATGAATTGAATGAGTTATTTGATACCGCGCACAAATCACCCCCAAAAGGTGTATCTCAGAGCAATGGTCCCTATGGTAGATTAAAAGTAGGGTTAAAATAGTGCCGTTTTTTGTGCTTTCCTTAATATATTATAATCGGGGCTAGTTCTGACATGGAGTGGCAGTTTGTTCCAAAGGGATAGGAGAAGGATCTCCTGCCCCATCTGACCCGTTGAATGCAAGGGACTGTCAGAAGTTCCTGCTGACTCGATCAGAGGGTTCTGGCGGGGTAATATTATAGGAGCCTCTGCCGCATAAACTCAGGGCTCTTGCCCAGCTGGGCTTTATAGATTAAACAGCACATTTGGAACCTAATCCTGTTTTTTACTGGCAGCCAGTGGAGAGATTTTAGGAGAGGAGCAGATGCTGATCTAGGTGGTAGGTTACAGATCAGTTGTGCTGCAGTGTTTTTGACAACCTGCAGTTTAGACAATAGAGACTCATTAGCTGAGGTGAGTAAAGCGTTGCCATAGCCTAGCCGACTCACAACAAGAGCCTGTACCAGGGTCTTCCTGGCATATAGTGGAAGAAATGGGAAGACTTTCTTCAGTAGGTGCAGCATATAGAAGCACGTGCCTGTTGTCGATTGGACTTTTTCTTTTATGTTAAGTTCTTGATCTAACTTGATTCCCAAGTTTTTTACTACCTTGCTAGGGATGGGGGCGTGGCCTAGTTCTGGTGGCCACCAATCTGGCATCCACAGGGTTTTGGCTTTTGCGAACAGCATAATCTCCGTTTTCCCCAGGTTAAGCTGTAGAGAGTTATCTGACATCCATTTAACAATCGTTTTAATGCCCTCGGTCAAGCGACCCTTAACTTTGTCAAAGTCATTGCCAAAGGACAAGACCATCTGTGTACCGTCTGCATATGACAGGATCTCAAAGCCATATGTTCTGATAACTTTTGTGAGTGGGCTACATAAATGTTAAACAGTGGGGGCTTAGGCAGGACCCTTCAGGGATCCCTTTATCAGCTTGCTGTGGCTTGGCTTTGAAGGCTCCCAGAGAGATGCACTGCATTCTGTCATTCAGGAAGTCCCATAACCAAGCCAAGGCAGGTCCTGTGATCCCGACATTTAGGAGTCTTTTGAGTAGCTTAACATGAGACACAGTATCAAATGCTATGGATAGGTCTAAGAGTACGAGCATAGTGGGTGTACCCACGTCTAGCAAGCGCCTGATGATGTCTGTCATGGTCACTGTGCTGATTCCATGCTATGCTCTGCTCTAAAACCGGATTGTGATGGGTCCAAGATTTTATTTATTTTCAGATAATCAATCAGCTGATTATTGATTAGGCTTTCCAGCAGCTTGCCCAACCATGGGAGGAGTGAAATGGGTCTATAGTTTGAAAGGATGGATGTGTACATGTTGTGCTTTTTTGGATCAGTATGATCTGGGCCCACTTCTAGGCTAAGGGCATTTTACTGACGTAATAGACTGATTGAATATTGATCTTACTGCCGGGGCAATTTGTCTAGCCAGTAATGCTATGATCCTGGGATGGCAGGGGTCCATGGGTGACCCAGAATTCGCCCTTTCGAGCCCTTGTTGAACTTGTTCCGAAGGGAAGATTTGGAAGTTGTCCAGTCTGGGGCCGTTGGTGTTGACGATATTGACTAGTTCAACAGTGGATAGAAGTTGTTTGTTGATAAACCTTTGATAGATCGGGTAGATCTTATTTTCAAAGTAGTCAGCAATATAGTCACATAGTTCCTTTGTTGGCTGGAGTGGCTGAGTGCAAGCAGAGGGATGAGTGAAATCTTTAAGAATTCGAAACAATCCCTTGGAGGAATTATCCCTTTTTTAGGCTACAGTGGTAACCAGAGAGTGACTCCTTATAGGCAGTTTTGTAGTCCAGTTCGTAGTTGCAACCCCATGGTCTTTCCAATCTTTTACATATGTCTTTCTCGGCTTTCAGTTCATTTGTATACCAAGGTGCCAGAGATCGGAGTAGACTGTTAGGCCGCTTTCTTAGGGGTGCAATTTTATCCAAGGCTAGGGTCATGTGAGACGGAAAGTCTGCAAGCGTGTCGTTGACTTCAGGGATTTACCTGATGGTGGAGGATAAGAAAGCCTCTGAGCAGGAGATAGGAGAGACAAGATGCCATTGTCTAGTGAAGTCTTTGTTACCAGATTGACTCGTAATAGGATACCCAAAGTTGGCAATCTGGAAGCCGACCAGGGTATGATCAGTCCAGGTGAGGGGGGGGGGTTACATAGTAAATCTTTCAAATTTGCGAAATAGCGTCTAGAGTGTGGCCGGCTGTGTGCGTGGGAACTGATTCTTTTTTTATAAAGGCACAAGGCCTCTAAGTCCGCTAGCAGCTGCGACGTGCTTTGTCTAATGGGTCGTCAAAGTGATAATTGAAGTCCCCTAATAGTATAAAGGTTTGAGCTGATAGCACATGGGTGGTAATACTTTCAGTAAGGTGGTGGCAAAAGTCTTTTTTGGGCCCTGGTGGGCAGTAGAGCAGGGCTCCTTTCCAGTGGGATGTAGGGAAGAATTCTATTTTAAAGACACATATGTATGCCCACTCTGTATTAAGTGAGTCAATAAGAGAGACTTTAACAGTGTCTTTGTACAGAATGGCAATGAATCCCCCTGGTCTCCCTTCTCTATCTACTTTGACCATTCAATTGTTGTCTGGGAGAGCAAGCGTTATTGCCCGTATAGAACTAGAGTCAAGCCAGGTCTCCGTCAGAATACCCACCTTGGGTTTGAGCGAAGAGAGGAATTTCCAGCATTCTGTAGCATGTTTTGTAATGATCTAACATTGCATAAAAAATTGTTACTGACGTGGGTAACCTGGGGGCAAAAGAGATTGCGACTGGTCTGAAGGTCCTGATCTTCCTGATGAGTTAGTCGAGGTCTTAACAGGCTTTGTGTCTATAGACCTCGTGTGTGACCAGACGTCAAGTTTGCAGCTGTATTTACTCATTGGGCAGCTCATGGGACCCTCTAGCATTAGATGAAAGTTATTGTCACAGTTTTCATTCATTAATGTCAATGGCAGGCACTTTTCCTGTATGTTTAGTAGGGTCTTGGGGGAAAAAGCGACAATAGGGGAACTGAACTTCGAGATCGAGGGTGTAGGGGTCCTGAATCCTGGTGATGTTTGGGCGTGGACGGGTGCAGAAGGGATCCCTTTGGTGTGCCGGCGGCACTCCACCTGAGCGCCCGGCCCGTATTGGTGGCGTGTGGACAGAAGTGAGGATACATGCAGTGACTTATGCTGCTCAATTGGGCAAGCCCACAGTGGACCAGGAAGTCACTCGAGAGGTAGTTTAGGAAGTTAAGTTAAAACGGTTAGAACAAAATTAAAACGATTATGCAGACATTATCACAAATCGCTAAAATCCATAAAGTGAAAGTAAATTGCTAAAAACAGTGAGAGCACTTCGCGCCAGTTCCTCCCTGGACTGTGCAATTATTAATTCATTGGGCATTAGTGTGAACATTTTCGCAACTCTTGGACAACACAACATGGTGCCCTGCAGTTACTCTTGACACTAGATAATAGTACATCAACAAACCGGTGGGAGAACAGGGTCTAAGGGAAACTATATTTAATGACCTGCCCAAGTCCTAATCCCCTATTATGAACTAATTCCGCATACACAAGAGAACTGGGGGTCAATCACAAAGCACATAGGGAGATATACACAGAAATAGAAAGATAGTTGTAATAACGCCCTGGCATTCAGAGCAGAGCAAGGATTACCATCAAATTGCTGTATGCGATAGAGCTAAGGTATCAAGCTCTGATGATCAATGCTATCATTTGGTCATCCGCCACAAGCAGAAGGTCAATCTCTTGATCATAGGGATTGCTTCTGTGGCAAGCTCTGATGCTCATAAGAAATGCCTTACCAAAATCGGGCAGACAAGAACAGCAAAAGAGTGTACTAAGTAGTAAAGGAATCTAATGTGATGCAGTGCAACAAAAAGAAAAGGACATTAAAAAGATTGTGTGGTTAGACTATTCGTTCTAGAAAATATAACCCTCCTCACACCTAGTAAAAATAAACAAATAATGCAGTGATGACAAATAACTGCTATTAAATCATAGCAGTAATCTTAGTGACTGCTAACAATGGGTCGACATGTTTCAGCCTAACTGGGAATTGCCCACGGCTTTCTTCAGGACCTATAATATTCTAGCTACTGCATGTAAAAAAACTCTATTCATTGAGAGCAATTTAGGTGAGAGCAAAAGAGTTAATAAGAACAATACAACCTCGCTTTGATGCGAAACCTTCAATCACTGGATGCAATCATCACCTACAACGATATATAAATCATTTTATCATACTGTGTGCTTAAAAGACTGTGCGACTCAGAAACATTCGTATGTCTACTGAAACAGCAAATGTTGCTTACCCTGCGTGATCAAGGATTCAACCTCACCTCCCTGGAACCTTTCTCAGGTTAAATGAGGCCCCGCTCTGCAGTGGAAAGGAAAAAAGCGAGGCAAAGATCACTCAAACCCAAAATGTGCTGACGACAATGTCCCAAGTACTAGTTCGCCTAGCATCAAGGATGGATCAAGTATGCCTGTAGTAAGTGCAACCCACCTAACGACACTTACCACCTCACCACCACACCACTTCTTAACCGCGCCAATTCACTCCCCATCACCCCTCACCCTGCACTTTCACACCCCCCCTGCCCCCTCACCACTACCCCCAACACCTCCCCTCATTGCAACAACCCCAACACTACCCCCACTCCCTTGGTCCCCACATCCATTAACGAACCCCTCTTGCCTGATATGAGACTTGACCTGATATTATCAACCCTTCAACAAGTCAAATCAGACATAGGAGCCCTTCAAAACCTTATCCTACACCAACCTAAATCCACTCGTACTACACAAAAATACAGCCCGTCCCCACACCCTACGACCTTCTACCACAGCCAACATCCCCATGCAAACTCCCAAACACATGGATCTCCACGCTGGAGCACAGTCCCACTCCCAAACGCCTCATCCCGCCCGGTCAGGGGGTTAAACCCCCTATCTGACTTAGACATAACGGCCCTCCTCCAATCCTACGATCTAGCTCACCCCTCTCTCGACACGGGACCTCCAGCTAGCCCGCAACCCAACTCCCTTATTCATGCCATCCCGATCAACACACACAGAGCCCCGAGACTCTACTCCAGAGGCATTGATGAAAATAACCTCACTAGAATCCCCATCACAGTTGAACCTACCACTGTAAGCACCCAGCCACGTCTAAGATGCATACTCCTCAACTGCAGGTCCGCCTCCAGACACGCAGCTGATATTGCCGACTTACTCATCACGAACGAACCTGACATTTTGATCTTAACAGAAACATGGCTAAATGAAACTTCTACTCCCATACTGGACATATTGGTGCACATGCATCAAGCAAACCAAAAGCGATTCCTTAATAGCGAGAAATAAGGATTCGTTATTAAGGAATCGCTTTTGGGCATGCATCAACAGATTCGGTAAATTTTAGCGATTCCTTAAAAATCGCTATTTTTACCGATTATTCAATAGCGGGGCATGCAAACTCCGAATAGCTAATTGCGAGTTCGGTAATACCGAATTAGCAAATAGCGAATTCGGTATTAGCGAAATCGCAAATGACCGCGTCGCACCGGGAACGTGCAGATGACATCACCAACCAGGAAATACTGCAGCCCCACCCTCATTGCCTCGACAGAGGAGCATACAGGAGCTCTGACTGCAGACTGCCTGTGCAGACTGAAGCCACACAGACTGTGCCATCTGGAAAAAGAGACCATCCATGGAGAAGGAAGCACCATCCAGCGCTGAGGCTGCACGCAAGCGCAAGTTCTCCGACAGGGAGCTGGAGCACCTAATAGAGGGAGCCTCTAGCAAGCACGATCGCCTCTTCGGCAAGCTGTCCCTCAAGGTGCCTGAGGCGGAGAAGCGCCGCATATGGCTGCGCATCCGCGAGAGGGTGAATGCTGTAGGTGTGACGCCCCGCAGCATCGACGACCTCAAGAAAAGGTGGTATGACCTGCGGAAGCGTGCTAAGGAGAGGATAGCAGAGAGGCTCCGGGACGCAAGCAGAACGGGAGGCGGCCCTTCCACGGTCCAGGCTAACACTGCGCTGGAGGAGCTGGTGGAAGGAACAATCGAGCGGGAAGCCGTCGTGGGAGTGACCCAGATGGACACGTCCGGCGCAGCCACAAGTGCCCAAGGTAAGATGCATGCCTGTGGCCATACCCAGCATAGCGTAAATCCAATTCCATGCCCCCAGCAGGATCTGAGTGTGAATGCAGCTTTGCAACACACAGCTTTACTCCTAACACTAGTGCATCATGGGAGTTGTAGTCTAGTCAGCCCAGTGTGCATGTACAGAGGTAAATGCAATAACCATTCACCACATCAGTAGAAGCTGGGTATAGACAGTATATTTAGTGGATCACAGAGGGACATGTATGTGTACAACACTACGTAGGTGTAACCATTCCACTAACCATGCACTGTTTCACACACAGATGCATCTCCTGGGGATTCGGATGACAGCAGCCAGCTCATAATCTCCGAAACACCTGTTGATTCAGACCTGGAGACAGCGCAGGATGCGCCTACAGCACCTCCACCTGCCGCCCCACCAGCACCACCAGCACCAGCCACACCAGCACCAGCCACACCAGCTGCAGCTACGACAGCCACCAAAGCGCCCAGGCGCAGGTCCCAAGTTGCGCCCTTGCCGGTGATGGAAACACCCACCACACAATTGGGACACGGTCAGCGCGCCATCACACCACCTGATGCACCACCTGAACGTGCCAGACTTAGACAGCGGCGCAGGGCTCGGCAACGTTCGGTCTCCTCAGGCAACCAGGATGTCCCACACACCTCTGCCATCGAGGAGAGGATGCTGTCTGTACAGCGCGTGCAGAGCCGCCACATGGCAACCATTAGCACCAATATCGTGACCCTTGCTCGTGAAATGCGAGCCATGACTGCCGCGGTAACAGACATGGGCACGGCGGTTAGGGACATGAGCACTGTGGTGGCAGAGGGCAATGCTCACCTCAGGGAAGATATCCAAGAGCTCACCCGTGCCATGAGGGAGGGCCATGAGTGCCAGAAGAGGAGGCACCGACAGCAATTGTTGCGTTCCGCCGCCGCTACAAAGGCCATCACGCGGCACAGCAACAGTACTGCTGTGTTGGCACGCCGCACTGTGTCCTTGCAGGTAGACCTTGGGCACTTCTGCGGGGATGTTTCAAAGGCACTAGGGCAGATGACCACTGCTGTTGAACACTTACAGAGCAGCACATGCAGTGCTGCTGCTTTGGGAGGGGATGACGCCAGTGAGGCTGCCTCCAGTGTCAGCAGCGTGTCACTGGCAGAGGCCAGCACCAGGCGCCGCAGTTCGCGGGCCTCCACGGGGACAGGCCGTGGTGAGCCATTGGAGACACCTGAGCGGAGGCTTGGGGGACGTGGCAAGCGCCACTAGACACTTGAGCATGCATACCGGCCCATGGTGGGGCAACCATGGACCTCCCCTTTCTGAGTATGCAGAGGCGTGACTTTAACGCACATTTAATTTGCCATTATTCATTTGGAGCATTATTGCCATTGCCAGTTTTGTTGCACATACCTCAGTGCTACTGTGCATTAAACTGTTGCACCCCAGACAAACTTGTAGTGTTTCATTCTCACCTGATTCAAAAATGATGTTGCATGATGTATGTCCGCCTCCTATGGCCCTCTGCTGTGTTAGGGACGTGCGCCTGTCGGTGTTGTGCGGGTGGTTGGTCACCCCGGTGGTCATAATTCATGTCAACCTCTATGGGTATCCCCCTTCTGGTCGCAATGTTGTGCAGCATTGCACATACAGCAATAATCCGGCAGCATGTTTCAGGTTTGTACAGCAAAGCGCCGCCAGTCTTATGTAGGATTCTAAAGCGACTCTTCAGAATCCCAAATGTCCTCTCTATGACATTCCTAGTGCTTATGTGTGCTGCGTTGTAGCGATGTTCCTGTGGGGTTGCTGGATTGATGTATGGGGTGAGTATATATTCACGCAGGGCATAAGCACTGTCACCTAGAAGATAGAAGCAAAGACTTGGCATTGGTGATGTTCATACATGTGTGGTGTTGGTGTGGGGAAGCGTAATTTGTACGTACCAAGCAGGAGTCCCTCTCCGAATTCTCCGTTGATTAGACGCCTGTGGATTCCACTGTGGCGGAATATGTAGGAGTCGTGTGTGCTCCCCGGGAATTGTACCACTAGGTCCGTTATGATGTGCTTGGCATCGCACACAACCTGCACGTTGATTGAGTGGTATGACTTGCGGTTCCGGAATATGTACTCTTTTGCTGCGGGTGGACATATGGGGATATGCGTACAGTCGATGCATCCAATTACATGGGGGAATTGTGCCACCTGGTGGAATGCCTGTTTGTTGCGGTCCAACTGCTGTGGGGTTGTGGGGAAGCTGATGTGGGTGTGTAGCATTGTCAGCATGGCATCTAGGAATTTCTTGAAGAAGCGTGAGAGTGCGCTTTGCGATACGCCTCCCGCCACCGCAATTACCCCCTGGAAACTCCCTGAGGCCAGTAGGTGCAGGCTGCATAGGACCTGGACGTGCGCAGGGATAGCATTGGTCCGGTGTGTCTGGTGCTGCAGTAATGGTTCCAGGTCTGCAATGAGGCGCATGATCATGGCACGATTGAGTCGATACTTCTCGTACACCTCGTCCTCATTCTGGCCGAGCAAGGTGATGCGCTGTCTGAAAACTCTCTCCTGGACCCTTCTCCTGCGCTGTCCTGCCGCATTGATACGCATCCTCCTTGCAAGCACATAGAGGGCAGCCATTTTGTGGTAGCCAACAGGGTCTCCTGGGCCACATTTAAGGGTTTGGTGATTGGCACAATCAGTTGCACATGTGGAATCTTTTTTTTGTATTCAAATTATTATTTTTTTTTTTAACTTTACCTCCAGGTTCTGATTCCCCTTATTTAGCTCAAGCAAAATAGCGAATTTTGGAATTTTCGGTATTACCGACTGTTGTTGCATTGGGGTGCGATTCGTTATTTGCCATTAGCACTTTCCGGGAGCTAATTGTGATTTCGGTATCTGCTAATTCGGTATTTTGCGATTCGGTAATTTTGCTTTTTGGTTAATTGCCATTCGGTATTTTACCGATTTTTTTTTTTTAGCGATTAGTTATTTGCTCACATTTTGGGTTCATGCATTGGAAATGGGTATTTTTAATTCGCTAACGGGTGTTTTTAGCGAATTGGTATTTTACCGACTGGATTTTGGCTTGATGCATGAGGCTGTTAGTTACCTCCTAAATATGACATCTCCAGACTCGACAGAACGGATAGGCCAGGCGGTGGGTTAGCCTGCATACACCAGACCAAACTAACTGTGACCAACTCCTTTGCCCCCGCTACACCATCCTGCGAATACCTATGCTTAAACATCGCCAACAACAACAAACAAATCTGTTCTCTCCACACCTTCTACCATCCACCGGGAGATAACCTCAACTTCATTGAACACTTCATGGACATCCTAGCCTCGAATGACAATAAACAGGTCAAACAAATTTTCTTAGGGGACTTTAACCTTCACTGGGACGACCAGAACGACCCTGCGGTTAACAGTCTCAAAGCCTTCCTCACAGACCTCAATCTCACTCAAATTTGCAACAGCCCTACACACGACAAAGGTGCAACGCTCGACCTAATTATCTCCAAAGCTGACGCCACTCAGCTAGACTCAACACTCCCATGCGACTGGTCTGACCATCATATCATTACCTTCCAAATCCTTGAATCCTTTAAACGACTCCCGACACAACCCCTAAGAACTAAGATCTGGAAGAGAAACCTGAAAAACATTGAATCTGACCTCTCATCCTTAGATAACGCAAACCCCCTCCGTCCCCCGGAAGACATGAATGATGTACAGGGACTGACAAATGGCCCCATTACAATTGAAAAGAACCTCCTCAAAAGATTCTAAACCATGGTACGATGGGAGGCTAAATGACGACAGACGCTCGCTTAGATTAATTGAACGCCGATGGAGAGATACTCCCACAACGGACCTCCTCCAAACTCTGAGAACAGCCAGAAACGCCTATTTTAAAAAGATCAAAAAATCAAAAAACGATTTCTTCAGGTCTCAATTAGACCTGGCCAAGAACCGCCACAAAAAGCTATTCGACCTGATCAAAACCCAAACTAAAAGCCTACCTAATGCCCTCAACACCAGCCCACTCTTTCCACCCAATTGTGAGGAGTTTGCCTCCTTCTTCACATCCAAGACAGAATCTATTAAATCGGACTTTCTCAAGAACCTTAGATCCTTAACAGATCTGACTAAGAGCCCCCCAACCCCCCTGGATGGTGATTTAACTAATATCCGCCCATTATTTAAACTCAAAAACAATGCAAACTGGTTCCATTTTGACACTTACTCTGAAGACTCCATCCTAAAAACACTCAACACTCTGAAGCCCTCCAATCACTTCACGGACCCGCTCCCTGCGAATAACCTTAAAGACTTCATCCCTCTCTTACTACCCAGTTGGACTAAGATCATTAACACTTCCCTCCTTCAAGGCTCCATCCCCGACATCCTGAAAATTGGTCAGGTCTCACCTATCCTTAAGAAAACCACGGTGGACCCCTCGGACCCCAACAACTATCGCCCGATATCTAACATACCTATGTTAGCCAAACTCCTGGAAAAATGTGTTAATGTACAGCTGAACAGTCACATTGATCGGTACAACTTGCTGAACCAATTTCAATCAGGCTTCAGAGCAGGTCACAGCACCGAATCAGCCATGGCGCATGTTGTAGACGACGCGATCAAAATCCTAGACCAGAATGAAGCCTGTCTTCTAATCCTACTCGACCTGTCATCAGCTTTTGACACCGTCAAACACGACAACCTACTTGACCTCATAAAACACAGAATGGGTATCTCTGGAAAGGTTCTGAACTGGTTCACCTCCTTCCTCCAAAATAGATCCCAAAGATTCAAGATCAACCAATCCCTGTCCAACCCTACGCCAGTCACATTAGGAGTACCTCAAGGCTCCTCTCTCTCACCCACCTTGTTCAACCTCTTCATGGAACCTCTCACAGATCTTCTTCGCCTCACCAAGATTCACTTCCACATGTACGCAGATGACACACAAATTTACATTAAGATACACTCACTAGAGGACATCAAATCGCTCAGCACCACACTTCAAAAAACCCAAACATGGCTGGCAGAAAACCATCTGAAACTTAATTCTCTCAAAACGGAATTCCTTTTAATCGCCCCCCTAACAAAACCCACACTATCCTGGACTGGATGAAACACCTAACAGCTCTAAATGGTCACACGCACATAGTCGACTCAGCAAAATCTTTGGGAATAACGCTAGACAGCAACTTAAAGATGCAGAAACACATTAGCACCGCAACTAAAGGAGCCAACTTTCAACTAAAGACCCTAAGAAAACTGAAACCCTTTCTGCCTGCACATGATTTCAAACAAGCATCTCAAGCCCTAGTAATTCCCCGAGTGGAATATGGAGCAGTTACGCTATACGGCCTCCCAAGATCCTCAACAGCACCGTTAAGAGCCACGATCAATGCAGCAGCGAGACTCATCACAGGCTCAAAAAGAAACGCTCACATCTCCCCCGACTTGAGAGCCCTCGACTGGCTTCCATTTGAAGCCAGAATTCACCTAAAAATTGCCTGCATGACAGACAAGGCCCTCCACCACAAAACCCTACAATACCTTGCACAGAAACTGGTTCTCTCGGCGGGCAACAGAGCCTCTAGGAGTGCCAAAACGTTTCTCCTTCAACCTCAACGCTTTGCCAAGAAAAAAACCTATAACCGTACCTTCTCAGGTATGGCTCCGAAGATATGGAACGCTTTACCCAGTGAAACAAGAATGAGCCCTTCACCTTCTTCCTTCAAAAGAGAAGCGAAAGCGATCCTCATGGCTAAATTCACTTGAACTCTATATCTATTCACTGTGATTTTCTCTTATTGTCTGTTGTCTATGTATATTGTACTTTGCCTCCTTCCTTCCTGTAAAGCGCTCTGATACTCGCAAGAGTCTTGTTCGCGCTATATAAAACTTTCAAAATAAAAATAAAATAAATAAATATTATCATATATCTAAAACTCTAAAAAAGAAAACACTCGTCGGTCTGGAAAGTTTAAGTGAAACGTGACAGCAGCACAAGCCAAAGTATACATCATGTATCAAGGCAAAAAAACAAGGAGTCAACAACGCTGTCAAAAGGCACTGTCGAGAGTTCGTATACGGCATGCACAATGCCCCAAGGAGGGCGTTAAGCGAGAAAGAGACTCGGCAGAAATTAATAGAAAAAGCATTCTAATGCGCTGCATTAGATTACAAATGGCAGCGCGAGGATGCCAACAAGTTTCAAGGGAGGGTTCGGAGAAATTGTTCCACCCCTGAGTGTTTTGACAGACATACTCATTCATTCATTCATTCAAAAAAGTCTTTATTATGATTATTGATCTTAAAAGACATACTATACAGTAAAACACTATAAAATACCACAGTCATGAATTGATAAGACAAGATATTTGTGGCATGTTAAGCAGCAATTCATTAAGAGAATAAAATAGTCATAAAATCATCTACAGGATAAAATAACAAGGAACAACAATGAACTACAGACCTCCACTCCTTTCCCGGATAGCCCAAGACCAACTAAGGAATTTGGCTACCCCAACAGTGATTAAATCTTTGTCACCAATTTTTAGCAGCCTTTTAGCAGTCAGAGCGGAGGATGTGCCGAGTGATCTGCACAACGGTTTAAGCCATATGCTCCTGGGTATTTGATAAGCTGGGCAAACATAGAGAAGGTGGCTTATATTCTCAATATGGTCAGGGCAGAAGGGACACCTATCTCCCAAACCTGTTTTCCATTTACTGGTAAATTTCCTTAAAGGGGGCGTTTCCACCCTGAACTGATTGAACAGCCTACGATCTCTAGGTTTGGTGATCAAATCCCAGTAAGTTTCAAGTAGCGGTTCATCTTTAAAGTCTAAAAAGTGGGGAGTCTACCAATGTGGAGAACCTTCTAGATTTAACCAAACTCCAATATGCTGCTCTTAGAGCTGTTTTTGTTGGAATAGCAGTAGTTTCAGGGGACATCCAGAGATCCCTCATACCTAAGTCAATGAGGAGCCTTTTAATGGTTTTTAGCCATAAGATCTTATTATGGTGGTCCAGCCCCCTTACTTCAAGTAGAGCCTTGGAAAAATGAACTAGTTCCTGGGTGGACCACAACCTTCTCCAGAAATACAACATTTTTAACTTAACAACATCCTCGATAGGATTACAACCGAGGTCAAGCAGTAGGGGAATTCGTGGAGTCGATTGTGGAAGGCCGACAATTGATCTTAGGAATTTATTTTGGGCCAATACTAGGTCGGACAAATTACAACTGCCCCAGATTTCTGCACCATAAAGAACAGCGGGAACTATTTTCGTGGAATACAGCTTAATTACTGGGGCCAGTGGTTTGCTAAGGGATAACATGTGTTCTCTTAATAGGGCTCCCGCTAGCTGTGAATGTTTCAAAGCCAAAAGCTTCACCTGTGGGGACCAACTCATTTTTTCGCCAATGGTGATGCCTAAATAAGTAAAAACCTTGGCCTGCTCTAGTGGCTTCCCCCCCATAAAAACTTTGGCCGATACATCACCTGCCCCATGGAGAACCATGAATTGTGTTTTGTCCACATTGATCTCTAGCTCATGTTCGCTGCAAAAGGCCTCAAAACGAGATAAAGCCCATTGTAGACCCTGCCGAGTTTTGGATAATATCAAGGTGTCATCAGCGAACATGAGTAGAGGTACTTTTTGACCAACCAGCTTTGGAGCATCAGTGGGGTAGTCCTCGAAATACTGTACGACCCCATTAATAAACAACGAAAACAATGTAGGGGCCAGGACACACCCCTGACGGACTCCTTTGTCAACTTTAAATCTTTCAGTAACTTCACCCGGTTTCCCCCACCGGACCTGGGCAAAGTTGGAGCTATGGAGCTTGACCACAAAGTCAACTAGTTCCTTGGGCATCCCTAACCTTAATAAAACTTCCCATAGTTTTGATCTGGGGACAAGATCAAAAGCGGATTTTAGGTCCACAAATGCTGCAAAGATGAGCCCCTTGCCCAAAAGGACCTCCTTCCAGTAAATTAAAACAAATTTAAACACCTGGTCCAATGTCCCCATATGTGCCCGGAACCCAACTTGGAGAATAGATAATATCTTTTTGTCATCCATCCAGCTGTGGATTCTGCCAAGGAAAACACGGGCTATGATTTTTTGCAGCGCGTCAATAAGGCTGATTGGCCTATAATTGCCCGGTGCAGCGCGATCTCCGTTTTTATAAATCGGGATTATTTCAACACCGGACCAGGAGTCGGGGAATGGGGTTCCCCCTGCCAGTGAATTCATTAAATTAGTAATGTATGGGACCCAAAGATCATTATCCTGCCTAAACAGGTCTGCTGGAATGCAGTCAGGACCAGGAGCTTTGCCACTCGGTATATTCTTCAGGACCACCTCAATCTCCTTGGTACTAAACCTTAGGGGGACCTCTATGGTTATATGTGGAACAACAGGGCCAAGAACCCTTACTGGGCCCTGCTGGTATTGGGCCTCAAAATGAGCAACCCAGCGATGTGGTTCCACATTATTGTTTGGGGCTAGGGGCCTGTGTCCATCCCCCCGCCTTATTAGGTCCCAAAAGTGGGACATGTTCCTGCCTTTACAGGCTTCCAGCAGGTCCTTCCAGCGTCCCTCGTCCCACTCTCTTTTAGCCTGCTTTAGGGTGGATTTGTACTGCATCCGTGCCTGTTTAATCGATGCATAAGATCTAGATTTAATGGCAGACGAAAGGACTTTGTGAGTGGCCCTACAGAGGTCGTTGTACCAGGAAATGGACTCATGTTTCCTGTTGGTCCTCTTAGGCTTGGAATTGATAAAGTAAGACTTTAGCCTATTTGTAAGATCCAAATGGATCAGTGGCAATTTGTCGTTAAGGTTCTCTTGTAAACTGCATGTGTTAATTTCTCCCAGCGCTCTTGTTATCAGGGCCCTAATTTCTAACACCTTGGACTCATCCAGTGCCACCTTAACCCATTTGACCCGCCTAAGGTCGTTGCCTACGATTAGCGGGGCGCCACAGCTTGTTGTATTCCCTCTGGTCGAGAGGTCACAACCCTGGATATCCATAGTCAGGATCAAAGGGTTGTGATCACTTTCGATACGGGTTTGTACGACCATATCAAGCACAATGTGCCAGATTTCGAGGTTAACTAAAATATGGTTGATTCTGCTTTTGGTGCGACCGTTGTCAAAGGTCGAAGCACCCTGGGCATCAGATTTCGTCCTGCCATTCACTGCCCTAAGACCCCGTTCCAGACACATACCTTTGACCTGTAGCGCTGCCTCTGTCCATTTCTTTATGGGTTGTAATTTTAGCTGGGGCACGCCCCAGAGGGCATCCTCCTCCTCACTCAACCTGCCATCATCACTATCCAGGGGTTCAAAACATGTATTGAAATCCCCCAGAATAATCAAATTGTTTTTAATGAAGTCTTCTGCTAAAAAGGAGTCTAGTGCTGTAATAACCTGGGAACTCTTACCACCCGCTTGTCCCCTAGCATATACATTAACCAGGGTTAAGATTGAGCCGTTCTGGCCTTTGACTTTAATTGCCAAAATATTCAGATTGTCAATAGGAATCACTTCAATGGAGACCCCTTTGGTTTGCCTTACCCAAAACGTCAAGCCCCCAACTGGTCTACCCCTATGTCCCCTGGTAGCGGGTTTTGAAAAGTTCAGATATCCAACATTGAAAATATTCTCCACAGCCCACGTTTCTTGAAAAGCCCATATGTCCACTTCGTTAATTAGAGATAACCAATCGCCTATGCCTACCTTGGATTGCAAGCCAGCTATATTCCAGGAGGCAATAGCCATGGATTCCCTTGAGTCTGTATTAATCGGGTTTCCAACAAAATTTAATGTCTCAACGGGGTGGCTATCTAGACTTATTTGCGTCGAAGGAATTGCCCTAGATTGAACAACAGACTCGGAGCCTATAGGTTGGTTATCTTTAACTGGCTCTACAATAATACTGTTACCACCTTCCACATGATATCCTGAACCACCTATCCTCTGTCAATCAATATCTTCTAGGGAGGACAGTACCTCAAAACGATTAATGGATTCAAAACATTGTTCCTGGCTTAGATCAGCCCCCCTATGGGTTCGACTGCCCCTTTGTTGTCTTACTGAAGCCTGTTTGTAAAAATACCCTAACGGTAAGATACTAATAGATGACCAGTCATTAGGTGTATAATCGGCAATCTCGAGTATATGGCGGACCAGTTCAGGTGACCTAAAACTTAGAACCACGCAATCCCCAGCAATAGTTTTTCTGGAGTGGCCTACCCAATCTATCCGTCTGACCATTTTAAAATCCCTATACAACCTATTACCAATGCCGGTCATTTTGTTCAGGTAGTGCAGGGCTTTGTTTTTAAGGGACGACCAGTGCTCTTTAGCGTCTTGTGCTAATGGGGGCACATTTGCCAAAACAATTGTGTAGGGGGTCACTTGTGGGGGCAGATGGAGAAAGGGGCACTTAGGTTGATCCCCTACATTGTAGTTGGCGACCTGCCCTCGAGGCTTCGTGTGGGTCAAAACTTCCTTATTCAGTGGTACTACTACATTAGATATTACTGATGGTGCGTTCGACCTTACTACCCCCTCTTGCCCTACCACATCCCCCACTCTATTTTGACATAAGGTATCCCTGGTCCGATTGTCGCTGGTATCATCAACCATCACCAGAGGGGAGGGCACCCCTGCTACTGCCTGGGTGCTAGACTGTGACGAGGCAGCTGCAGTAGCTGCACAAACGCAAGCCTCCTCTATCTTGTCTAGCCTTTGGACTACCATGTCCAAGCGTTTGTACAGCGGTTCGAGGAGGGTAACTAAATTTTCCTCTAGTATGGTGATAAGATCCCTTTTGGTCAATGGGCAGTTTATCAAATCGGGGACGCTGGGGAGCAAACCATGCGATGTGTTATTTGAGCCACCATGAGCAAGGGTGTCGGGCAAATCCTTGGTAACAGTGGCTTTAGCTTTCGTTCTGATAATTTTGGGAGTATTACAACCCTTCTTTGATTTTTTATATTGTTCTTTGGCGGCTTTCCCCACCGCTTTCATCCCCCTTGTCTTAACCCTGACCGGACTAATCTGGTTGCTCTGAGTAGTGGTGGTAGTAGGTAGAGCAGATGAATTGGAGACAGGGCTTTCAACAGAAGTCTGGGACTGTTCAATTGGCTCAATCAATCTACTTGATGGGCTGGGGACATAAAGGGGAGCATCAGATGTAGCCCCCCCCCTAGCAGCCTAGGGTCCAAAGAAAGTCTTCGCTCGGTAGCCTCAATTTCATGCACCAGCAGAGATTCGGCGCGTACCAGAAATGCGTCCAAGGTGCCCGCTACCTGTCTCCAGATCTCCATTTCGACATGATAGGCTTCAGTTGGTCTAATGACTTTGGCAACTCAACGTAGTTCGTGGTCTACTCACCAGCCCTCTGCTCGGCACTACGCAGGGAACAGCGTATGGCCCAGCCCAGCCTCCTTCGGCCTCTGACGGCCACAGACGACCCGCCCTTTGCCCGGGCTTCGCCCGGCGCGTCCCGCGACGCGGAGGGGGCCGCGTCCTTTTGTGCGCCTCCGGGCGCGAGGATGACGCGAGGGTGCGCTGGGGATCCTGGGAAATGTAGTCTCCCCTGCTCTCGGCCGCGAGGTGGAACAGCGGCAGCAGGGGAGACACGCGGTGCAGCAGACCCAGGAACGTCAGCGGGAGCACAGCAGCCCAAGGCAGGACATACTAAGGTGTTGACCACACAACTCTTGTAGAGGCATTATCGTCGCAGACTAGTGAGACGAGCTCTCAAGAGAGCCACTAATAACCATCGAGAGGCTCTACTTGAGCCACCAGTGCAGAAACCACCCTTGGAGAGGTTGACTTTGTACATACATTCAGTACATTATCCAACCAGATTCAGAAGAGCATTCGACACCACTGGCGTCTTTTGAATTGCTGCAAGGATAAGATTGCCTTGCCACTTTTTGCATTTAAGAGAGCCAGTAATGTTAGAGACAGACTGGTTCACACACGCCCTAAGACACCACCGTTGAGGCAGCTAGGCACGCTCTGGGGGTTACCAGCAGTAACGGGTCATCATCCTTGTGGCGAGTGCTCCATATGTCCACAGACCTCACATACTACGTCTGTTGAGATAGGAACTAACAAACCATGGGTACAATATCAGTTCACCAACTGTAACAGCAGCAATTTGATTTATTTAATCACCTGTCCGTGCCAGACAAACTATGTTGGGATGACAACCCGAAAAGTCAAGGCACGGATGTTAGAACACAAAAGCACCTTCAGGTGCAAAAAGCTATCCACGAGACTTATGAGACATTTCTCTGAACACCATGGCCCAGAGAATTTCAAATGGACAGTTCTGGAAAAACCTAACATACCTCCACATGTTAGTGATATCTCCAAATACTTGTTTATAAAAGAGCAAAAATGGGTACACAAGCTCCACAGCGATACTCTCGGCCTGAATGATGATATACCTTGGGTGAGTTTGTAGCCTGGGTTTTAGCATCTTCTACCCAGACTGTTCTGAACTACAGGTTGGAATCTTACACTGGGTAATAGCTTCCTATTGGATTATTATTACTTCGGTCTATGTTGTTTAAACAATGCCCTATGCCTCCCAGAGATCTAAATTGATTTACACATATGGTTGGTTATGGGATACACGAGGGGATGTTAACTCTCTAAGTCATGTCATGTCATGTCATTGGACTATTATTACTTTGGTCCATGATGTTTAAACAACGCCCTATGCCTCCCAGAGATCCAAATTGATTTACACATGTGGTTGTTTATGGGGTACACAAGGGTATGTTAACTCTCTGTGTCATGTCTCATACTCGCTTTGGTCTTCATAGTTTTGCCACTTGGTAGCTGTTAGACGGCGACCTCAGAGGAGCCCGGGAAGGGAGTCCTGACTACCCTGAGACCCACCCCCAAGTATCGTAGCCGGGCACTGGCGGGGGACTCCTCAGGAGGAGAAGTCTCGTATCGAGGATCGTACTTCGGGCACCACACGACACAGAAACAACACACCGTGCGTTCTCAGGAACCAATCTTTATCAAATAGGTTAGCACTGCAAATATGTACAAGGAGAGCGCGGGCTCAATGAGTCTCGGAAGGGATAGGGGGTAGCGGGACAGTCTGTGGCACAAAAGTTCAAGGTAAGGATGTACCCGGCGCACAGCTCACAATCCTCGAGCTGGGGGGTAGGCTGGTTGTCGTGGGGTCCGGCGGGACCAGTGGAGTCGGTGGAAGCCGCGAGTCACTCAGCGGGCTCAGGTACAAGTTCGGAGGTCTTACGATCTGCAGGGAGCCGCGAGTCACTCAGCAGGGCTCAGGTACAAGTTCGGAGGTCTTACGATCTGCAGGGAGCCGCGAGTCACTCAGCAGGGCTCAGGTACAAGTTCGGAGGTCTTACGATCTGCAGGGAGCCGCGAGTCACTCAGCAGGGCTCAGGTACAAGTTCGGAGGTCTTACGATCTTCGGGGAGCCGCGAGTCACTCAGCAGGGCTCAGGTAGTTCTAAGTTCCAGGAGCCGCGACCGCGTCAGCAGGCTCTCGTTGTTCCAGCGTCGAATCTGCTGGATAGTCCCAGAGCACCCCTTGTTATAGGTCGACCCCTCTTTGATGTCCGGAGTCTGTCCAGGCAGGGGTCTTGTCACCTGGGGGTCGCTTGTCGGGGTTTTCCTGCCATTGTCTTGTGATCTTTTCATGGCCGGGTCGGGAAGAGTCCCAGACACCCAGCAGGCATGGAGCCAGCCTTCAGGGAGGCCGGAGGGCCGATCGAAACCCATCGTCCCAGGGGAGTTCAGAGGTGCGATAGAAACTGCTCCTCCCTCTCTCACCCCTGGAAGCGTGATGTCCTCCAGCCGGAGTGGCGCCTCTAGGCCCGGGTCGCGCTGGGGCCGGGCGGCCATCTTGGTGCATGAAGTGGGCACGCGGCCCGGGGTGGCCGAAAGGAGAGAGGCCATGGACGAGGATGTCCGGGTCGAGTGCGTGTGTTCTGGTGGAGAGGCTTGGTGAGGCCGGGGGATTGGGGCTGCCGGCACCAGGTTAGGTGGTGTGGGGACCAGTAGAGCCATGTTATGAGGCTGGGTCCAACACGCGTCCCCCCCAGCTGAAAGCCGGAGAGAACTGCCCATCATCTTGGGGGGTTCTCTTCGCTGAGGCGGAAGAACCGGGAGAGGCCATCGGCGTTGGCGTGGTCCGTCCCAGGACGGTGTTCCACGGTGAAATCCATCCCCTGAAGGGAGATTGACCACCGCAGTAGCTTGGGGTTTTCTCCCCGCATCTGCATGAGCCATCGCAAGGGCCGATGGTCGGTTTGGACTTTGAAATGTGTGCCGAACAGGTAAGGGCGTAGTTTCTTGAGTGCCCAGACCACGGCAAAGGCTTCGCGCTCAATGGTACTCCATCGCTGTTCTCTGGGCAACAGCCGCCGACTGAGGAAGGCGACGGGCTGGTCCAGGCCTTCGTCATTCATCTGGGACAGGACGGCCCCAATGCCATGCTCGGAGGCATCGGTCTGGACTACAAACTCCTTGGAGTAGTCGGGAGCCTGGAGGACGGGGGGCCGTGCACATGGCCTTCTTTAGGGCATCAAACGCCTCCTGGCAGGCAGTTGTCCACTGAACCCTTTTTGGATGTTTTTTGGATGTGAGTTCTGTGAGGGGGCCGACAAGGCTGCCATACCCCTTGATGAATCTGCGGTAGTAGCCAGTGAGGCCCAGAAAGGATCGGACCTCCGTTTGGGTGGTGGGGGGTTCCCAGGCCACGATGGCGTCGATTTTTGGTTGTAGAGGGGCGACCTGGCCACTCCCGACCTGGTGCCCCAGGTAGACTACTGATCCTTGTCCAATTTGGCACTTGCTGGCTTTTACTGTCAGGCCTGCCTGGCGCAGGGCGGTTAGCACCCTCCGGAGGTGCTGGAGGTGCTCACTCCATCCGGAACTGAAAACGGCGATGTCGTCCAGATAGGCCGCGCTGAACTGTTCTAGCCCGGCCAGGACTCTATTTACCAGTCGCTGGAAGGTGGCCGGGGCATTCTTCATTCCGAAGGGCATTACGCGGAAGCGGTAATGCCCATCTGGGGTGGAGAAGGCCGATCGCTCCTTGGCCCCCTCGGTGAGCGCAATCTGCCAGTATCCGCAGGTGAGGTCGAAGGTGCTAAGGAACCGTGCTGCCCCGAGTCGGTCAATGAGCTCGTCGACCCGTGGAATGGGGTGGGCATCGGCTCGGGTGACGTCATTGAGCCCCCGGTAGTCCACACAGAACCGGAGCTCGGGGGCGACACCGGGGGCCGCTGCCTTCGGGACCAGGACCACGGGGCTGGCCCAGGGACTGATGGATCACTCCCATGGTCAACATCTTTGCGACTTCAGCTTGAATGCAGGACCGGACCCGGTCGGGGACCCGGTAGGCTCGGTGTCTCACCGGCGGGCTATCCCCGGTGTCCACGTCATGGACACACCAGTTGGTAACTCGGGGGATCAGGGAGAAGAGGTCGGCAAATTGTCCTAGTAGCTGGCGGCAGTCCTCTTGTTGCTGGGCAGTGAGAGCTGGGGAGAGATTCACTCCCTCCACGGAGCCATCCTGCTCCTTGACACACAGGAGGTCCGGGAGGGGATCGGACTCATCTTCGGCCCCGTCATCGGTGGCCAGCAGGAGGCTTAGTTCGGTCCGCACGAAGTGAGGCTTGAGGCGGTTCACGTGAAGGACCCGGAGGAGATCCCGGGGCGACTGGACGTCCACCAAGTATGTGACGGGGCTCTTCCGCTCAATCACCTTGTAGGGCCCGGTCCACCTGTCCTGGAGGGCGCCTGGCTTCACAGGAGCCATGACCCATACTTGTTGGCCCGGCTGGAACTCGACCAGAGTGGCATTCTGGTCGTACCAGCGCTTCATCTCTTCTTGGCTTGTCTCTAGGTTGGCCTCGGCCAGCGCTCGGAACTTCCTGGTCTGGTTCCGGAGGGTCAGAACATAGTGGAACACATCTCGTGGGGTGGTCTGGGGTGCCGCCTCCCACCCTTCCTTAACCAAGCTGAGGGGACCTCGGACGGGGTGTCCATAGAGCAACTCAAACGGGCTGAATCCTAGGGACTTCTGGGGGACCTCTCGGTAAGCGAACAAGAGGCAGGGGAGCAGGACGTCCCACTTACGCCGGAGGGGCTCTTCTAGGCCGGTGATCATCCCTTTCAGGGTCCGGTTAAACCTCTCTACTAGGCCGTTCCCTTGGGGATGGTACGGGGTAGTGAATTTGTAGGACACTCCACATTGTTGCCACAGGGACGTCATGTACCTCGAGATAAAATTAGTGCCGCGATCGCTCACGACCTCGCGGGGGAACCCTACCCGGGAAAAGATCCCCATCAGGGCCCGGCCCACTACGGGGGCCGTGACGGTGCGTAGGGGGATCGCCTCAGGGTATCGGGTGGCGTGATCCACCAGGACCAGGATGAAACGGTGACCTTGGGAGGTAGGGGGGTCCAGGGGCCCCACGATGTTGATCCCGACTCGTTCAAAGGGGGTACTGACGACCGGGAAGGGTTGGAGGGGAGCCTTGCGCTTCCCCCCACTCTTCCCGCTAGCTTGGCACGTGGGACAGGACTTGCAGTGGGCTTCTACGGCTGCTCTCATCTTAGGCCAGTAAAAATGGGTCACGAGACGGCTGTAAGTCTTGTCTTGACCCAGGTGGCCGGCAAGGGGTACGTCGTGGGCTAAGCCCAGGAGGAAGTCTCGGAAGCGGAGGGGTACCACCAGCACCCGTCCGGATCCCAGCTCCACCGACTTCTGCTCACTATACAAAATGCTATTTTCCCAATAAATTCGGTGCGTGCCAGTTTGGTCGCCTGCGGCTTGGCCCTCGGCCTGGCGCCGCAGTCCTACCAGGGAAGGACAGGTGGCTTGCTCCCGGCAAAACTCCTCCCGGGTGGGCCCACCCTCGTGGCGCCATTGGGCCAGCTCAGGTAGATCGCCTAACTCAGGGACCGGGGCGGTGTCGGACAGGGAGGGCTCGTCGCTGGCGATGGGCCCCTCCGATGGGGGGACGGGAGGACCCTCGGGGGTTACTGCTCTGACTTCTTCGGTCGGGGCGTCTTCGACTTCTCCCAGGGGGGTGAGTCGGGCTGACATAGATCGGGTGGTGGCGCACACCCACTCGGGGAGCCCCATCATCTCTAGGTGGGCCTTGCGTTCGACGTGCTTCCAGGGCGAACTCTCCAGGTCGTTCCCTAGGAGGCAGTCGACCGGCTGGGAGGTTCTTACGGCAACCCTCAGTTTACCTACTACTCCACCCCACTCAAACGGCACCAGAGCTACCTGACACATACTTTCTCTATTATCGGCGGAAATGACTGGGCAAAAGACGTTGGGGAGGATCTGCTCCTCGGGGACTAAGTGTCTGAGGACACCCGTGATGCTGGCCCCGGTGTCCCGCAGGGCCTCTGTTTGGTGGCCATTGATCTTAACGAGCTGCCCGTATTTCTTCATGTTGGAGGGCAGGAGGCTACCAGGGACCATCTCCCTATCTCCCAGGGATACTAGGGCCATGGCTGCGGGTTCCCACTCCCCGGTTTCCTCAACCTCCTCCCCCAGAGCTACGTTGGCTATCTGTCTTGCAGGGGTGTTTTGGGTGGCCATGGGGCACTCTGGGTCATTGGCGTAGTGCCCGGGCTTCTGGCAACGGAAGCAAGTGACGGTTACCCTGTGTCCTCGTCTCCCGGGTGGTCCGGATACTGGTGGGGGGGGCGCTGGGAAAGGTGGAGATTGGGTCTTCGGAGGGCTAGGCTGGGACTCTCTCTGGCCTCCCTGGTTCCCCCCTCCTCTCTGGCCGGGTGGTCCCTGACTGGCTCGGGGGTATTCTCCTACCATGCCCCGGGTGACCCGGGTGTTGGTCCAGCGGTCTGCTTCCACCGCCAGCTTCCTGGGATCGGTGAGTTTGCTGTCGAGCAGATGCTGGCGTAGTTCCACAAAGCAGTTCGCAGCCACAATAGGAGGTCGGTGAGCTCCTCAAGAGTGGTGACTTTGCTGCCCTTGACCCACCCATCGAAGGCCCGACTAAAAAAGTTTACATATTCTACCCAGGTGGTGCCCGGGATTTTCCTGCAGTCCCGGAATCGCTGACGGTACATCTCGGGGGTGAGACCGTACCTCGTGAGTAGAGCCTCTTTCATGTGGCTGTAGGAGGTCTGCAGAGAGAGGGGTAGGTCGAACAGGGTGTCTCTTCCTTCGCTCAGAAACCGTCCCCACAACCCTGCCCCCCAGTCCTTCTGCGGGACCCGATGGGAGGTCATGGCGACCTCGTAGGCCCTGAACCATTGCTGAATGTCATCGTTTTTATAATATTCCTTGACCACATCCTTGGGGATGTGGACCTTCTGCTCCGCTGGGGAGGTCGCCTCTCGGTTTCCCGGGGGCCTCCCTTCCTCACTTCTGGCCTTGAGTTCGATTTCCTTCAAGCTGCGTTCGTGCTCCAGTTGGAGCTTCCTTCCTTCGTGTTCTCGTTGGAGCTTCTTCTCTTCTAGCTCGCCTTGCACGCGCATTTGCTCTACTGCTAGCTTTTTCTCTGCTAGCTTTAATTCGCCTTGGATTTTGAGTTTCGCTAACTCGAGTTCGTGATTGCGGCTTCTCTCTCTGTCCGCGAGTTCCTCCGGGGATAGGCCCCCGTCTGGTACGACGCTTCGCACCTGATTGTTGCTGCTTTCGCCTTGGGGAGGTCCGGCCTCGTCGGGGCGCTCCCCCGTGTTTTCCGGGCGGGAGGCCCCGGTATCCACCCAGGCTTTCAGTGCTTTCTGCAAATCTTCCTTGGTGTTGAGACCGGTGGTAGCGATTCTAAGTTCTTTGCAGAATTGCTTTAGTTCTTTGTGTGTGTATTCTTCTAGTTGTTCTACCTGGAACACCCTGTTGGCGTTGATTTCTGCGGGGATCACGGTGTTTCCTTCTGCCATCTTTGTTGGTAGTGCGTCCGTCGTTCACAGTACGATCTCTCGGTGATGGGCCCGAATCCCGTCGCTTGCCACCAATGTTAGACGGCGACCTCAGAGGAGCCCGGGAAGGGAGTCCTGACTACCCTGAGACCCACCCCCAAGTATCGTAGCCGGGCACTGGCGGGGGACTCCTCAGGAGGAGAAGTCTCGTATCGAGGATCGTACTTCGGGCACCACACGACACAGAAACAACACACCGTGCGTTCTCAGGAACCAATCTTTATCAAATAGGTTAGCACTGCAAATATGTACAAGGAGAGCGTGGGCTCAATGAGTCTCGGAAGGGATAGGGGGTAGCGGGACAGTCTGTGGCACAAAAGTTCAAGGTAAGGATGTACCCGGCGCACAGCTCACAATCCTCGAGCTGGGGGGTAGGCTGGTTGTCGTGGGGTCCGGCGGGACCAGTGGAGTCGGTGGAAGCCGCGAGTCACTCAGCGGGCTCAGGTACAAGTTCGGAGGTCTTACGATCTGCAGGGAGCCGCGAGTCACTCAGCAGGGCTCAGGTACAAGTTCGGAGGTCTTACGATCTGCAGGGAGCCGCGAGTCACTCAGCAGGGCTCAGGTACAAGTTCGGAGGTCTTACAATCTGCAGGGAGCCGCGAGTCACTCAGCAGGGCTCAGGTACAAGTTCGGAGGTCTTACGATCTGCAGGGAGCCGCGAGTCACTCAGCAGGGCTCAGGTACAAGTTCGGAGGTCTTACGATCTGCAGGGAGCCGCGAGTCACTCAGCAGGGCTCAGGTACAAGTTCGGAGGTCTTACGATCTTCGGGGAGCCGCGAGTCACTCAGCAGGGCTCAGGTAGTTCTAAGTTCCAGGAGCCGCGACCGCGTCAGCAGGCTCTCGTTGTTCCAGCGTCGAATCTGCTGGATAGTCCCAGAGCACCCCTTGTTATAGGTCGACCCCTCTTTGATGTCCGGAGTCTGTCCAGGCAGGGGTCTTGTCACCTGGGGGTCGCTTGTCGGGGTTTTCCTGCCATTGTCTTGTGATCTTTTCATGGCCGGGTCGGGAGGAGTCCCAGACACCCAGCAGGCGTGGAGCCAGCCTTCAGGGAGGCCGGAGGGCCGATCGAAACCCATCGTCCCAGGGGAGTTCAGAGGTGCGATAGAAACTGCTCCTCCCTCTCTCACCCCTGGAAGCGTGATGTCCTCCAGCCGGAGTGGCGCCTCTAGGCCCGGGTCGCGCTGGGGCCGGGCGGCCATCTTGGTGCATGAAGTGGGCACGCGGCCCGGGGTGGCGAAAGGAGAGAGGCCATGGACGAGGATGTCCGGGTCGAGTGCGTGTGTTCTGGTGGAGAGGCTTGGTGAGGCCGGGGGATTGGGGCTGCCGGCACCAGGTTAGGTGGTGTGGGGACCAGTAGAGCCATGTTATGAGGCCGGGTCCAACAGTAGCTATGAGCATATTATATCAGATGTTCATGCTCTTACTGGATACAAATCGTATTTGACTGATAATTGTTGCTGGGGAGATGAATGTACCCGTATTTGAGGAGGTTCTTGCAAGTTATAAGCCAAGACATTTATGGGTATTTAGCAGAATATTTGCAGCGTCACTCCCTGGGGAACTATTGTCACCTTGAAACTATAATTAGTGAGCGCGTGACGTCACGTTGTAGTTTCATGCATTGACGGTCTCTCAGACAACTGAAGTGATCTTTATCCCCGTGTGTATCTTGTTGGTGACGCTTTAACATTGCACCGGAAGTGTACTTAGCGACATTACCAGGAGTATTATGAGCGGTAGTTGAAGGACTCTTATTTTGAGTAGGATCTGTAAATCACCAGCTAGGATACTCATTCGGAGCGTCAACTCCCCTGGTTAACAAGGCCACTTTCAAACTACAATAAGTGAGCGCGTGACGTCATGTTGTAGTTTCACGCATGGACGTGTTCTCACGTAGCTCGATCAATCTCTATGCTTTTTCGCGTCTTGCTCATGACGCTTTAGAATTGTGCCGGAAGTCCACTGAGTTTCATTAGGCGTCCTTGAGTATTTAAACGAAGATGCTTGTTCACTCGTTGCCTCCTTCCCTGACTCGGCAATATGAAGAGGTAACGACGGACAGGTTAGTTGATGTGGGACGACCCTCCCTTGAAACTTGTTGGCATCCTCACGCTGCCATTTGTAATCTAATGCAGCGCATTAGAATGCTTTTTCTATTAATTTCTGCCGAGTCTCTTTCTCGCTTAACGCCCTCCTTGGGGCATTGTGCATGCCGTATACGAACTCTCGACATTGGCTTTTGACAGCGTTGTTGACTCCTTGTTTTTTTGCCTTGATACATGATGTATACTTTGGCTTGTACTGCTGTCACGTGCAGAGCGGGGCCTCATTTAACCTGAGAAAGGTTCCAGGGAGGTGAAGTTGAATCCTTGATCACGCAGGGTAAGCAACATTTGCTGTTTCAGTAGACATACAAATGTTTCTGTGTCGCACAGTCTTTTAAGCACAGAGTATGATAAAATGATTTATATATCTTTGTGGGTGATGATTGCATCCAGTGATTGAAGGTTTCGCATCAAAGCGAGGTTGTATTGTTCTTATTAACTCTTTTGCTCTCACCTAAATTGCTCTCAATGAATAGAGTTTTTTTACATGCAGTAGCTAGAATATTATAGGTCCTGAAGAAAGCCGTGGGCAATTCCCAGTTAGGCTGAAACATGTCGACCCATTGTTAGCAGTCACTAAGATTACTGCTATGATTTAATAGCAGTTATTTGTGATCACTGCATTATTTGTTTATTTATACTAGGTGTGAGGAGGGTTATATTTTCTAGAACGACTAGTCTCTCAGTCTCCACACAATCTTTTTAATGTCCTTTTCTTTTTGTTGCACTGCATCACATTAGATTCCTTTACTACTTAGTACACTCTTTTGCTGTTGTTGTCTGCCCGATTTTGGTAAGGCATTTCTTATGAGCATCAGAGCTTGCCACAGAAGCAATCCCTATGATCAAGAGATTGACCTTCTGCTTGTGGCGGATGACCAAATGATAGCATTGATCATCAGAGCTTGATACCTTAGCTCTATCGCATACAGCAATTTGATGGTAATCCTTGCTCTGCTCTGAATGCCAGGGCGTTATTACAACTATCTTTCTATTTCTGTGTATATCTCCCTATGTGCTTTTGTGATTGACCCCCAGTTCTCTTGTGTATGTGGAACTAGATAATAGTAAACATTGGATTACATGGCTGTATAAGACTCTCAGCTGGAATGGTGTGAAAACCCCACTTAAAGCCAGAATTGGGAGGTGGACCTAGGACACGACATAGTAGATAGACAATGTGACATAACTTTAGACTACAAACAAAGCGGGCCAGTAACACAATGGTGAAGTTAACACAGTTTAATTTCTTGCACCAAACTTAAGTTACACCCAAGAAAAATAGGCATCATTTATGGAGGGGACCCTAGACTTTGCCCCAGATGCAAACTGCATGCAGCTCATTCTTTAACATATGGTCTGGAGCTGCCCTAACTTGCAGATGTATTGGGCAAGCATCACTGAACACCTAGGAAAGATACTAGGTGGGGTTATAGAGATGACAGGTGAGGATGAAAAACTGAGGTGGAATATTGTGCTAGGGCAGAGAAGGATGCTCTCCGGAGGGACGAAGCCAGCGGCATGCACAGGAGGCCTCTGTCAGACCTGTGCAATGAGATCCTATAGGTGTTTATAGATCATTTATAGGCCCTGTCCTTCAATCAAAATATTGTGGCGAACCATCAGTCTTTTCTTGGGGAGACAGAGGGAGACCTGCCCTCACATTATATTTCCGATGGAATAGCCAGGCCCCAATTTGCCCCGGCACTTTTTACAATCCCTGTCACTGTCACAATTCCCTGGTATACAATTGGATGAATCACTTTCATATCTCAAGGGCCTTAAGTCGGGGTCACCGGCAGATACATGCCTAGCTAACTTATTACCCGCCCTAGGCCCCACCATAAACCCTCCAGTAAATATGGTGCTAAACTCATCGCTTTCCACGGGCATTATGCCGTCTCTATGGAAGCAGGCAAAAATCCTGCCACTCTTTAAAAAACCTACCACAGATCTGAATGTTCCCACAAATAATAGGCCAATCTCCCTCCTCCCGGCTTTCTCCAAGGTGTTGGAGAAACATGTCAACAGAGCGATATCGGATTATGCTGAAAGTCACAACCTTTTGCATCTGACTTAATCTGGCTTTAGGGCTAATTACAGCACTGAGCCAGCAGTTGGAGGTGATGGAGCACCTTAAGGAAAAGCTGACCAGGGGGGCAGAGCGATTCTCATACTACTTGACCTGTTGGCGGCTTTCAACGCAGTGCCACATGAGATGCTCCTCGATAGACTGAGAAACATTGGCATCGGGGGTCTGGCACTAGCCTGGATAACATCCTTCCTGAAGGATAAAAATCTGAAAATATGGATCCCCCCTTTTGTAGCCCCCCTGCCCAACATGAATCTAGGAGTCCCTCAGTACTCTATCCTGAGCTTGCCTATTTTTATCTTAGATATGTCTCCCCTAGCACCCCTGGCTGAGGCAAACGGCGCCAAGATAATTTTGTATGCTGACGATACTCAGTTGATCTTTTCTTGTGACAAAGGTGCAGAATTCGCCGGGGATGCAATCAGATCCTGTCTCACAAAGGTTTTTAAATGGTCGAAGACAAGCCATCTTAAATGACAAATCAGAGTTTGTTTTCTTTGGCCTGCCTTCTGTGAGCAACTGGAGTAATTGGTGGCCCAAGGAATTGTCACCCTCAAGCGTTGCCCAAACCAAGGTTAAAAACCTGGGCATCTATACTGATAATGCCCTCTCTGTGAGATCCCAAGTCCAGGCCCTGGTGGGTACTTGTTTTGGCATACTTTGCATGCATAAACAATTCCTCCCGCTCCTTCCACCTGACTCCAGGAAGATAGTGGTTCAGGCTACGGTGACGTCTAGACTAGACTATGCCAATGTCCTTTACTTGGGCCTGCCGGGTTACCTCCTCCATTGCCTCTAGGTGATGTAAAACTCAGAGGCCAGGGCGATTTTTAGGCTGAAACCCAGGTCTCATACAGCCCCTAATCTCAAGGCCTTACACTGGCTTCCAGTGAAGGATAGGATAAAGTTCAAGGCCATGGTAATATTCTTCAAAGCCCTCCACAGTAAGGGTGCAGGATAACTCAGAAGGCGTGCTAGCTGCTATGCACCCATCAGATCGCTAAGATCATCCTCCTTTGACCTCTCTTACATCCCCAAAGTATGCTTGGCGTGCAGGGGTGGTAAATCTTTCGGCTTCCTGGGTGCTCAAGCATGGAACCAACTACTGGTCACATTGAGAACAACTACTGATATGACATCCTTTAAGAAACATCTGAAAACCTGGCCCTTTAAGAGCTATGTCAGCCTCTCTGTGCAGTCATGCGTGAACCTCTAGTGCCACGACACTCCAGCTGGAGTAGCTGTGTGCTTTATAAGCTCCATTCATTCATTCATTAATTCATCAACCTAATCAACTTAATGCCATACCTGAATCTTCCACTGAACCTATGGACAATGCTCAAGAAACTGTAGAGGGATCCATATAACTGAATGTATGACCTGTATCACTGAGATCATGAGGTTAATGCTGCCAATGGGAATGATCCTATAACGTTACATTTAAAATAATGATAATGATAAAGGACTCATGTGGGCAATTGCCTATTCAAGATGTGGGCTACAATACCCTTGGTGCGAGGGAGAAGCTCTGGGATGTTTTCAGGTGTACGGGTATTACTAAAACCCAATGAGAGTAAGTGGAGTTAAGGGAATCAGTGCAGTGCATGAAGGTGAATAAGTACAACTAGCTACGGGGTCAACCTGATGAGTTTTATTCTTGCTGCCCAGTGCTAGGGTTAAGAACAAAAGACATGTAGTATGGCTACAAACATTAGATGCAGGCGCACTAAGAAGTGATCGACATGTTTCAGCCTAAGACCTTTCAAGTGTTGTGGCTTTCATCAGGATCTCTATTAAAGCTACTGCTGTGTAATAAAGTGAAATGATAGAAAATGAGACAATGACGCATTGGATTGTTGATACTAAACCAGTGATCCAAGAAATTCAAAATAGCGGATTCACCGGTTGGACCTGTAAATGACAAATAAACAACAGACTGTGGTGCCAATTACGATCCTGTAAAAACCGGGTACGAACCGTCGGACGGAGCATATTCTCCATCCGACGCGTACCCGGCCGTCAAAATCTACCAACATGGAATTACGATTCGCACGGAAACACCATTTCTGTACGAATCGTACAAAACCCCGACCGACGAAAATAAACATACAAATGGCATTCGGGAAAGCGCTGAGCTGACGTCGGGACGCCCGCAGCCTGCCATTCACGAACCAGGAATTACGATTCGCACCGACGTCATCCCGCACGGTGAATATTTTCCGGCAGCCAAAAACTGCCGGGAAATCAGGACGACGCGAACAAGGAGTACCAGTACGCGACGGACAGACAGGACGACGCGAACAAGGAGTACCCGTATGCGACGGACAGACATGGACCCGAACCTACGTGTCATCCCGGCCCTCATAGCAGTCCACCTCCTCTACAGATTACGACGCAGACGCCGCAGAAGGTCAGAACAACAAAGGGAGGGGGTTAAGGGGGGGGGGCAGGACCAGGGGCAGGCCACAAAACCCCCACCATAGTCACACAGCACACATGCCCTGGACATACCTGACCCTCAGGCCCTGGTCACTACGAGGGGGTGGGGGCGTGTCCAGCTAAGCCAGCGACCGCCACAACGGAAGTTCTTGACGACGCGAACCGGCAACACAACCAGACAGGTACGTCCCGTACCCACGCCTTAAGAGCGTGGGTACGAGTCGTACCACGCCCACACCTACATCACCCCAACAATGGCGGGACGGCTCGTACCCTCGTGGCAAAGGCCTGGGTACGGGCCGCACAAGCATCACATAGCGTGGGGACGGATATGTACGGACCGTACCCCCACCCCGTATGCAAGGAGCGTACCCCCATGCCAACAGTGTAAGTACGACACGTACCTCCACCCGCGTATGCATGGAGCGTACCCCCCATGCCAACAGTGTAAGTACGACACGTACCTCCACCCGCGTATGCAAGGAGCGTACCCCCCACCCCAACAGTGTAAGTACGACCCGTACCCCCACCCGCGTACGTATGGAGCGTACCCCCACCCCAACAGTGCAAGTACGACCCGTACCCTCACCCGCGGATGTATGGAGCGAACCCCCACCCCAACAGTGTAAGTACGACCCGTACCCTCACCCGCGTTCGTATGGAGCAAACCCCCACCCCAACAGTTCATGTACGACCCGTACCCTCACACGCGTACGTATGGAGCGTACCCCCACCCCAACAGTGCAAGTACGACCCGTACCCTTACCCGCGGACGTATGGAGCGAACCCCCACCCCAACAGTGTAAGTACGACCCGTACCCTCACCTGCGTTCGTATGGAGCGAACCCCCACCCCAACAGTGTATGTACGACCCGTACCCTCACACGCGTACGTATGGAGCGTACCCGCCACCCCAACAGTGTAAGTACGACCCGTACCCTCACCCGCGGACGTATGGAGCGAACCCCCACCCCAACAGTGTAAGTACGACCCGTACCCCACCCGCGTACGTATGGAGCCGACTCCCACCCCAACAGTGTAAGTACGAACCGTACCCCCATGGAGCGAACCCACACACGTGTATGTACTAAGCGTACATATTGTTAAATAGGAGGGGTGTGTGCCTATCACTCCCAGCAGTGCCCAGAGGCAGGAGGGGTGGGTGCAGAGTCCTCCCAGCAGTGCCCAGACACAGGAGGGGTGTGTGCAAAGTCCTCCCAGCAGTGCCCAGAGACAGGAGGGGTGGGTGTAGAGTCCTCCCAGCAGAGCCCAGAGTCAGGAGGGGTGTGTGCAGAGTCCTCCCAGCAGTGCCCAGAGGCAGGAGGGGTGGGTGCAGAGTCCTCCCAGCAGTGCCCAGAGACAGGAGGGGTGTGTGCAGAGTCCTCCCAGCAGTGCCCAGAGACAGGAGGGGTGGGTGCCTATCACTCCCAGCAGTGCCCAGAGGCAGGAGGGGTGGGTGCCTATCACTCCCAGCAGTGCCCAGACGCAGGAGGGGTGTGTGCCTATCACTCCCAGCAGTGCCCAGACACAGGAGGGGTGGGTGCAGAGTCCTCCCAGCAGTGCCCAGACGCAGGAGGGGTGGGTGCAGAGTCCTCCCAGCAGTGCCCAGACACAGGAGGGGTGGGTGCAGAGTCCTCCCAGCAGTGCCCAGAGACAGGAGGGGTGGGTGCCTAACACTCCCAGCAGTGCCCAGAGACAGGAGGGGTGGGTGCAGAGTCCTCCCAGCAGTGCCCAGAGACAGGAGGGGTGGGTGCCTAACACTCCCAGCAGTGCCCAGAGACAGGAGGGGTGGGTGTAGAGTCCTCCCAGCAGTGCCCAGAGACAGGAGGGGTGTGTGCAGAGTCCTCCCAGCAGTGCCCAGAGACAGGAGGGGTGGGTGTAGAGTCCTCCCAGCAGAGCCCAGAGTCAGGAGGGGTGTGTGCCTATCACTCCCAGCAGTGCCCAGACACAGGAGGGGTGGGTGCCTATCACTCCCAGCAGTGCCCAGACACAGGAGGGGTGTGTGCAGAGTCCTCCCAGCAGTGCCCAGACACAGGAGGGGTGGGTGCAGAGTCCTCCCAGCAGTGCCCAGACACAGGAGGGGTGGGTGCCTAACACTCCCAGCAGTGCCCAGAGACAGGAGGGGTGGGTGCAGAGTCCTCCCAGCAGTGCCCAGAGACAGGAGGGGTGGGTGCCTAACACTCCCAGCAGTGCCCAGAGACAGGAGGGGTGGGTGTAGAGTCCTCCCAGCAGTGCCCAGAGACAGGAGGGTGGGTGCCTAACACTCCCAGCAGTGCCCAGAGACAGGAGGGGTGGGTGCCTAACACTCCCAGCAGTGCCCAGAGACAGGAGGGGTGTGTGCAGGGTCCTCCCAGCAGTGCCCAGACACAGGAGGGGTGGGTGCAGAGTCCTCCCAGCAGTGCCCAGACACAGGAGGGGTGTGTGCCTAACACTCACAGCAGTGCCCATGAAACGCAAAGGGTGGAGTAGCCACAGATACCATGCCCACAAATCTCAGTCAGGTGCACAAAGACCCTGCAGTACATGTACCACATGTGTGCGAGGCTGGGAGTATACGCATGCATAGCGCAGAAAAGAAAACATGTCCACATGAAGTCATGTCAATAGTCCACACACACAAGTACTATGACTACCAAGGATGCCACGAATGATGCAGGTGGAGACATCGCTCAGCATGCATGTGCAAAGTTGAAGGAGTCCGTCACACACCCAGCTGATGTAGACACAGCTCAGCACCACATATTGGGAACACCCTGCAGGGAAGATGTCAGGGTACACAGAGGAAGGAATACACCGTGGTACAATTCCACCATGCAGCAACTGCGTACATGGACAGAGAAACCTAGCTAACACCGTGTGATGGCACACAGATCCCAGGGTCCCCCCTATGACCAGCACACTACTACATTTCCCACACACCCAACACATGATCACCACCCAAATTCATGTAGCAGCCCCACCAACAACAATATCAGTAAAGCAGTAGTGTTCAAAGGAAACAAAAATGGCTTTAATCAGCATTATCTTAAATTGTTTGTTCGCAGAAAGTTCAATAGTAACAAAGCCCATAGGGCAGTCCAGAAGTCACAGCTGGATGGGGGACACAGTGGGATGCGTGTCCCCTAGCTTGCCTGCACAGTTACAAGCCGTCGTCTTCCACAGGGGTGAGGGCATCATGTGGGGGGGAAGGAACAGGCACCGCAGGGACAGGAGGGCGAAGGGTAGGCGACGTGGGTGCAGGGATGGAGGACTCCACCACAGGGGGTGGGGCAGGGCCAAAGGTGGATTCTAGGAGCGCGCTGCACACCTTGGCAAGGTCCGCCAGGGACTCCCCTGCACCCGAAGGAACCACAGGCCCCAAGGAGGGTGGGGGGTCAGAGGGATGGGTCGCAGCGCCACTGGGGGAGGGTGTGGACAGGGGGGGGGACTCAAGCACCCTGACCGTGGACTTCCTTGACCGCTTGCGGGGTGGTGTCAATGTGGGGCTCAGGGACAGAGCGGCCATGAACGAGTCTTTAGGGGAGATGTAGCCAGGAGAGCTGAGGGGAGGGGATTTGGAGGGAGTGGATTGGGTGGAATGCGGACTCCCACTCTGGCTGCGTGTCACACGTTTGCCCCCCGACCCAGTGGGTGTGCCTACTACACCCTGTGTGTGCGTGTCAGGAGGTGTGCGGTGGACCTTCCCTGCTGGTGTGGTGCCTGTGTCTGTTGTGGTGGGTGCATGCTGACGTCTGGGTGTATGTGGGATAGGTATGGGAGTGGGAAGTGTGGAAGGGGCAGGGGTAGGGGGTGGGACGTAGCGCTGCAGGAGACCCACTGCTGCAGTCAGTGTCGAGTCTATCGACCTCAGCAAGTTGCATTGGTCAGCCTGCGATGAATGAATGCCCTCCAAGTATGCCTCCATGTTGTTGAGGACCTGGCTGTGGGCATGGAGGACATTAAGGATCGCAGTCTGACCAACCTGCAACTGCCGCTGGATGTCCACAGACTCGGCATTGGCGGCAGCAGTGGAGACAGGGGCAGGGGGTGCGGTGCCTGGCAGGAAGGAGACATGCGGTGACTGGGGACGCTGGGAAGGGACACGAGCACGTGGGAGGCGGCTGATGCCAATGGAGGGGGCGGTGCGAGATGTAGGGCTGCTGTCAGATGGTTGTGCAGCCACCGCCCACTCGGAGAGATCATCCTCGGACCCGTCAGCTTCATACTCTGTTGTGCCAGTCGACAGGTCCCCGGGTTCACTCTCCTCCGCCTCAGGCCCACTCGATGTGCCAGCCCCGATGTCACTGCTGGCACTGGTGCTCGGTCCCTCTGCGCCGTCTGTGTCCATGTCTCCCTCCGTGTCCCCCGACGATGCTGTGGGCAGGGTGAAGAGACAGAAATTAATCATACACCTGTATACATATGTCACATGAGTCCAATCTACTTAGGTTACAGTGCATAGCCTGAAACAAAAGAAGAGTTACAACTACTAAACAAGGTACATATGTAGGCCCTGCAAGACACAGTTGTTTGACCCACCATGCCACCGAAAAACTATGGAGAGCATGACACAATAGCAAATGAGATGACATGGAATTTTGCCTGAGGAGCAAGGCCCTGGGGACAATCCAGCACTGCATCTGCACCACACAGCGTGGCAGAAAATAGGGATGAGCAGGGACCATAGCCAGGAACTAGAGGCACATGCAGCATAGGTAATACTGATAACATGCCCACCCTGACTGGCACACTGCACCTTGAGTGTATGTCCAGGCAAACATCACACACTGGCCACTCCTAGCAAGGAGATTTCAGGTCTTGACATGTCGGCCATGCCCGCACCACCCACCCCCTACATGAGACAATTCTATGGAGACACAGGAAGCACGTACATCTCTTAGTCTGGGTGAAATACACATGGGATGCAAAATTTCTATATTGCACACAAAATACCCAAGGTGCGCCTGTCCAAATAAGCATGTACAAATGGGCATCATGAGATGATTGTAACAAGACACACAGGCAATGGCCACCGTGAGTATGTACTGGGAAAATCAGGTCAGGCTGGACAGTGGACACTTGTACTACATTTCACGTCAATATACATGGTGCCAGGGGACAATGGCACAGAGCACAACCTATGCTGTAGACACAGAGATTGTCGACATTTTAGGATTACACACATGAGACCTAGGAAAATATGCCCCTGGGGACAGTAGTGGCCACACAACTCCATTCTCCTGAATGGGAATGACTGCAACACACGCTAACATCCCTGCACTATGCGTACCGCACACTCATGCACATCATGTCACAGGCCACCACATAGGACATGCGTGCTGGAAGGCCTCGCACTTGAGAGATTGACTCCCATGTCTGGACTCAGCATTAGTGCCAACTGACATGGAACCCACAAGTCCAGAACGGGACAGGGCACAGGCAAGGTCCCAATACCTGTTACACACCACCCCCACACATGATGCTGCAGGCATAGTACACTTTGAGAAGGTGCCAGGCTACATAACCTTGTGACGGAGTGACTACACACAGACCAGGGAACACATTGCAAGGAGGGGAAGGGAGGCAGGAGAGCACTGCAACACTGTGGGTAACCGGATCTGCACAGCACCATAAAACCCTGGCAGTGTACCCATGGAACAGTGCACGTACAAATGCTGGTGAAACACAACAAACACACATGTACCTACCCCCTTGCTGCTGCTGCATCTCCTGTAGGCGCCTGTCCAAGTCTGGAAAGACCACCGCCAGCCCACGCTTGTGGATGTGGGAGAGACGGCGGCGCCCGCGGTTTATGGCTCTCAGGTGAGTCCCCCAGCAGGACCCGTGCGATCCTCCGCGTCCAGCACCGGATATCCTGCCAGCGTTTCCTCACCTGGGACAGGCTCCGCCTCCGACCATCCGCACCCCTCACGGCACTGACGGCGGTCAGCCAGATCTGCTCCTTGGCAGTGGCGCCTACCTGTGAGGATGAAAAAGTGACACTACATCAATACACCTGCAACATGTCACAGAGACACATATGGGAACAAATTAGCTGGTTACAACAAGGCATGTCATGCAGCCAACGCATTGCACCTTTGCCATAGGGACATACTCCTCTGGGGAAGGGCAAAAGCAGTACGTGCCAGTGAAAGTACACAGGTGGAATGAGGGCAAAGACACAATCAATTATCAAGGCTCACACTGTGCATCACACCCACCCCTCCTGCCTCTGGGCACTGCTGGGAGTGATAGGCACACACCCCTCCTGCATCTGGGCACTGCTGGGAGTGATAGGCACACACCCCTCCTGCGTCTGGGCACTGCTGGGAGTGATAGGCACCCACCCCCCTGTCTCTTGGCACTGCTGGGAGTGATAGGCACACACCCCTCCTGTCTCTGGGCACTGCTGGGAGGACTCTGCACCCACCCCTCCTGCCTCTGGGCACTGCTGGGAGGACTATACATCCACCCCTCCTGCGTCTGGGCACTGCTGGGAGGACTCTGCACCCACCCCTCCTGTATCTGGGCACTGCTGGGTGGACTCTGCACACACCCCTCCTGTGTCTGGGCACTGCTGGGTGGACTCTGCACACACCCCTCCTGTGTCTGGGCACTGCTGGGAGGACTCTACACCCACCCCTCCTGTCTCTGGGCACTGCTGGGAGTGATAGGCACACACCCCTCCTGTCTCTGGGCACTGCTGGGAGGACTCTGCACCCACCCCTCCTGCCTCTGGGCACTGCTGGGAGGACTCTGCACCCACCCCTCCTGTATCTGGGCACTGCTGGGTGGACTCTGCACACACCCCTCCTGTGTCTGGGCACTGCTGGGTGGACTCTGCACACACCCCTCCTGTGTCTGGGCACTGCTGGGAGGACTCTGCACCTACCCCTCCTGCCTCTGGGCACTGCTGGGAGGACTCTGCACCCACCCCTCCTGTATCTGGGCACTGCTGGGTGGACTCTGCACACACCCCTCCTGTGTCTGGGCACTGCTGGGTGGACTCTGCACACACCCCTCCTGTGTCTGGGCACTGCTGGGAGGACTCTGCACCCACCCCTCCTGCCTCTGGGCAGTGCTGGGAGGACTCTGCACCCACCCCTCCTGTATCTGGGCACTGCTGGGAGGACTCTGCACCCACCCCTCCTGCCTCTGGGCACTGCTGGGAGGACTCTGCACCCACCCCTCCTGTATCTGGGCACTGCTGGGTGGACTCTGCACACACCCCTCCTGTGTCGGGGCACTGCTGGGTGGACTCTGCACACACCCCTCCTGTGTCTGGGCACTGCTGGGAGGACTCTGCACACACCCCTCCTGTCTCAGGGCACTGCTGGGAGACATCAGGCATTCCCCCCCCTGGGACCCCCCCTACAGTACATAGCATGTGTGTCACACCTGGACACAATGGCAGAAGTCACAGTCACGAAAAAGGGACACAGTCTGTGCCAGTGGACACTGCACTCACCTGATAACCTGGTCGCCCATACAGCATGGGGTACTGTGGGAGGATCACATCCACCAAAGCCATGTTCTCCTCCAGGGTGAATGGCTGTGACCTCTCCACAGCCCTTGACATGGTTCCAGGGAATCAGTAGCAGCAGCTGGGTCGTGGAATACAGAGATGTGCAGGCAAGTGCTCCCTCATGGGACCTGGCTGCCTTATATCTGCCTTGCTGGCCCATTTCATTCACAGGAGTGCAGAGTGATTGGTCACTCACATTTGCATCCCATGTTTCCTCCAATCCCTTCAAACCTAGCAGTCAGTGGCTTCCTATTGTGTTTTTTTCTTCAGCATGATGTCAACCCCACAAACACATTGCAACAAAGTAGATTCATTCCAACTGACTTCTGCTGTGCACCTTCCAGAATAAAATCAAACTTAAAACTTGGTCTCCATGACAACCAGCATGCATGTAGGCCTTAATACTTGTCCCCCATGTGTCCCCTATGTAATTTGGAGCTTCACACACAGGTACGGTGCGTTCCGGGGCCCTAGGGCACCCCAAATGCATAGCAACGGCCCGTACAGGCGTGTGTACGGGCCGTACCACTATGAGTACGCATACGCAAGAACACCCATAGTGGTACGGACCGTACACGCGTGCGTACGTTCAATATCACTATGGTTGTTCTCGCGTATGTGTACTCGTAGTGGTACGGACCGTACACACGCCTGTACGCTCCCTATCACAATGGGTGTCCTCGCGTATGCGTACTCGTAGTGGTACGGCTCGTACACACGCCTGTACGCTCACTATCACTATGAGTACGCATACGCGAGAACACCCATAGTGATAGTGAGCGTACAGGCGTGTGTACGGGCCGTACCACTACGAGTACGCATACGCGAGAACAGCCATAGTGATAGTTAACGTACGCACGCGTGTACGGTCCGTACCACTATGGGTGTTCTTGCGTATGCGTACTCATAGTGGTACGGCCCGTACACACGCCTGTACGCTCACTATCACTATGGGTGTTCTCGCGTATGCGTACTCGTAGTGATAGTGAGCGTACAGGTGTGTGTACGAGCCGTACCACTACGAATACGCATACGCGAGAACACCCATAGTGATAGTGAGCGTACAGGCGTGTGTACGGGCCGTACCACTACGAGTACGCATACGCGAGAACAACCATAGTGATAGTGAACGTACGCACGCGTGTGCGGTCCGTACCACTATGGGTGTCCAAGCGTATGCGTACTCGTAGTGGTACGGCCCGTACACATGCCTGTACGCTCACCATCACGATGGGTACACATACGGCAGCACTCCCATAGTGATACGGGAAGGTACACAGGCCCTCTTAGCAGTAGTGTTAAATGGTAGCGGCAGTTTCAGTCGATAACCTTTCAAGTATTGCCCGGCGGTAATCGCCTCTCATACCACTCGATAATTTACAAATGAAAGAGGCAGGCGCCGGAGACTGGAAGGCAGGAAACAAAGTTTTATTCCGTCGGAGCAGAACACATCAGATCAGACAGCAAGGTATCGTCACGAGGTGCTCTACCCGCATCTCTGAGACCTGGTCTCTTATACACCGGTTTATTGCTTTATTACACATAGTACATTCTTGAGATTCTCTTGATGCATGAAAGAACATCCCCTGAAGCCCCGGCTCAGATCCGATCCCACACATAGTTACAGTAGAGGTTCCCACCCTACCCGCAGTGGGAGATGGCTATCGCGCAGCAGGGAATTCCGCCAATTCCCGGGGGTGTGTGCGGCCGGCCGAGTCTCAGGGGGTAGGGGCTTTGATCCACTGTAATCCCTTTGATGTGGGGTGTTTCCCTTACAGTAGGGGCAATAAACTGCATCCGCAGGGCTAGGTGATGGCCTGGGACCAGTTCGGACAATGGGGCGCAGAGGAAGGGGGTTATCAAAGGTGCGGCATGACCATGTATGGGATGTCGGTCGGATGTGGTTCCGTAGCAGGGTCGCGCTGAAGGAGAGGGTTTATGGCCCGTGTATGAGAGAGCGGGGGTGGCCGGCGCGCGGGGGGATGTTCGCAGCGCCAGGGGGAAGCGCTGGTGATCGAGAATGAGCGGGGAGAGAGTGGGGTGCCTAAAATGGCGGCCGTGCATTCGCTGTGCGTGGCGCTGGGGAGAGGCAAGATGGCGCAGATAATGTTCAGTTTGCAAGCTAAATTTCCACAGTCCTCCCTTTTAACATATCTCGCCAGCTTGCCTAGTTTGGATCTATCCCCATAATACCCCGTACCTCCACCTCATTCAGAGCTTTCATTCGCTCTGTTTCAAAGTCCAAAGTCTTAGGGCAGATGCAGTTCATAAAAAGCGAACACAAAGGTGGCAGACACTGAATCCCCAAGCAACATCCACATAGTATCACGATTGGTATGAGGATAAATGAAAACAGCCTCCATCCCCAACCTTTAATAGTGTCCCAAAACCAACTCCCCAGTGACCATTCTTCTTGCTCTTGATGGACCTCTGTGGACAGTCTGTGGAGGTGTTCAATTGCTTTGTAGACTGAGGGTGAGTTATCCGGTACGTAGGTACAACAGCTGGACCCAATGATGCGGCATGCTCCTCCACGATCAGCCAGAACCACATCTAGAACGAGGCGGTTCTGAAGAGCCACCAGGCGGACGGCCTGAAGCTCAGCGGTGTTGTTGGCGAGGGCGCCAGCTGTAATGTTCATCGCCGTCTCGACTGCCTGGGTTAAGTGGCGGATGGCACGGCTGTTTGCCATTGGACCCCAGAGTGGAACCAGGCCTTTCACTGCGTCCATGAACTGTGCCCCGGCGGAGTCGGCTTGCACAATGTCTTTGGCCCGCTTCTGTCGGTGGTGGTTTGCTGGAGCCACATATGTCGGAGGAAGGACAAAGGCGATGTAGCAGGTGCCTCCCCAACCTTTCGGAAGCCAGGTGTAGGCCTTAGTACCACAGACGAAGTACATATTCGGGGAGGCAACAAAGGAGGGTGGGTCAACTGAGTCCAATGTTTGGGTGATGAGGCAGGAGCTGTGGCCCACCAGCTGCGTCCCCAGGCCTTCGATGCACACAAATCCAATGATGTTGATGACGGACAGGGCCACTGTTAGGGTGGCGGCCGTCCGTTTCCGGAGGTAAGAGAAGGTGGGTCTGGCTGGGTTGTTGAACACCTGCATTTCAACTCGTTCTTTGGCAGGGATGTCCATGTGAAAGGAAGTGTTCGATCTCAGAGGGCAGAAGAGGGCAGAAGTTTTTCCAGTTTTGTTCAGCCAGAACCCATGGTAGAAGTGTGACATGGTTCTGCCGGAAGTGGCATTGTCCTTGTAGCTTTCTTGCAGGAGGATTAGCCAGGCGAGGCAGGAACCATGGACAGAAAAATGTGAAGGGATGAAAGGGATAGAGTGTCCAGTGGCATGTGGCAGCAATCCACAGATCCAGCAATTGGTGGCGTTGGCAGCAAGATTGTGTTGGTGGAGCAACTGCACAAAAGAGTTATTCCAGAACTCCTTACGCCTTTCTCGGAGCTGGGGTGAAAGCGAGATCAGATGGTGTTCTTTCGTGGTGGTAGGTTGAACGGTGGTCAGCAATATCTTATGAGCGGGTGTGCCCTCCTCCATGATCCAGAAGGTGACCACGAGGAGAAGGCAAAAGAGAAGGGTAGTGAAAAGTGCGATAGTCTTGAAGTTGTGCATTCGGTCAGTCTTTGGGTTTTTGTAGTGGATCTTCGGACGTCCGGTTGCTTCCATCATCTTCATGCCGGGCGCTTCCATCACCTTCAAGAGACTCGGTAGCGGGCAGAACCACAGACTTCGCTTAGTTTCTCTCCCGGTGGCCTTTGAGGTGACTAGGCTACCGCTCTGAGATTTCCACTTAGCCTGTGGTCTGCTTAGCCGGAGTTCTCTCCTTTCGTCGCAAGTTATACCCTTCCTTGGATGGCACGGTGGGATCAGGATATCTTACTAACTCGAGTGTCTCTGTATCTGGGCAGCGGCTCAGGGATGGTCGGTCTTTGTCCCGAAGTTCTTCTTGGGCGGTGATGTTGTCCGTGGTTGTCAGGGTCGGTGATACCTTCTTGCAGTGGTGTGCATGCAGCCAATTGCGTTTCCCCTCCACTCGAAGAGCTGTTCGGGTGGTGATCAGGACTTGCAGGGGGCCCGTCCACCGGGGCTCCAGACTCTTGGTGCGCTGGAAGTTACGCACTAAGACGAAGTCACCGGGTTGGATGTCGTGTCCCGGGCCCCTGGAAACATCGGGAATGGCGTGCAGCACCTGCTGATGGATAACAGACAACGTCTTAGTTAGGTTATACAAATAGTCAGACATGAGGACGTCCGGGACGTCGTGGATGGATGTTGGTTTTGGTGCAGTCCAAAGGTTCATGGGCCGCCCAAAGACGACCTCGTAGGGGGTTAAGTGGTGTTTGGTGGGGGTGGAACGCATTGATAGCAATGCTAGTGGGAGAGCGTCTGGCCATCTTAGTCCTGTGCTGGCGACTATTTTTGCTATCTTAAGCTTCAATGTGGCATTGTGTCGCTCAACCAGGCCTGCAGATTGGGGATGGAAGACCGCATGGAATTTCTGTTTTACACCCAACCCCTTTAAGATGAGTTGGATAACTTCGGCTACGAAGTGGGGGCCGTTGTCGCTCCACAAAATTCGACAAAGGCCGTATCGGGGGAAGAATTCCTTCAGTAGTACTTTTGCAGTAGTCATAGCGGTGTTGTCGTGGGTTGGGTAGGCTTCCACCCACTTGCTGAAGGCACACACAACAACAAGTACGTACTTCAAACCTTGGCACCTTTCTAACTGGACATAGTCCATTTGTAGGACTTCAAAAGGGTGATTGGGGACCCCGAACCCTCCCCGGGGTACAGCAGTTCCTTTCCCAGGGTTGTGTTGGAGGCATACTAGGCATTGTTGGACCAGACGTTTGGCCGAGTCTGGGATCTTGTCGTTGTGCCAGACTTTGGAGACGAGTTCGATCATGGGGGCAGACCCTATATGTGCGGGGGAGTGTGCCATGGTCAGCATGGGGATCAAGTATGAGTCTGGTAGGAACCATTTGTTCGAGTCCTTAGTCCGCCAGTAACCATCATCGTCCTTCAATCCCACCCGTGCCCATTCAGCTAACTCGTGTGGTGTACTGGCTAATTGGATGTCCCTAATCGTTTCCCCAGCATCCTTCCACTTCTCAGCTTGTGACCTGGTCACGTACATACGGGTCGTGGACCTATTCTCGGCTGTGGTTCGGGCAGTAATGTCAGCTAGTGCATTTCCCTGTCCTATAATGTCTGTCACTTTCTTGTGTGCTTGGCATTTGATCACAGCCAGCCGTGTGGGGAGGAGGACCGCTTCGGTCAGGGCAGAGACTAGATCTCCATGCAGGATGGGTGTGCCATGAGAAGTCAAGAATCCCCTCTCTTTCCATAAGAGCCCAAAGTGGTGAACTACCCCGAAGGCGTACTGACTGTCTGTGTAGATGTTTGCGGTTGTCCCTGCTGCCAGGATGCAGGCTCGTGGGAGAGCGATTAGTTCCGCCGCCTGTGCGGATCGCTGTGTGATGCGGGCTGTCTCAACAACTGTTCGGGCTGTGGTGACTGCATAGGCAGCTGAGGTGGTGCCATCGGGGAGCTTGATGCATGAGCCATCCACCCACAGTTCTCCGTCAGGGTCCGGGAAGGCAGTATCTCGGAGGTCGACCCTACTCTTGGTCTGTTCGTCGGTGAGGGTCACACAGTCGTGTATAGGGGACGCATTGGGATCAGTGTCAGGGAGAGGTAGTAGGGTAGCTGGATTCAGAGTGGTGCATCGTTTCAATGTGATGTGGGGGGCAAGCAGAGTCAGTTCGTAACCGGTTAGTCGTGCGCTAGTCAGGTGTTGAGTCTTGGTCTGGTTCAGGAGGGTGTCAACCGCATGGGGTACCAGTACAGTGAGGGGGTTTGAGAGTACGATCCCCTCGCTTTGCCGGATAGAGATAGCCGCGGCGGCTACTGCTCGAAGGCATGCGGGCAAAGCTCTGGCTACAGGGTCAAGAGTGGCAGAGAAGTAGGCACAAGGGCGTTGTTTAGGGCCTATGGACTGGGTTAGGACAGACAACGCACATCCCTCCCTTTCGTGGGTGTAGAGGGAGAAAGGTTTAGTGTAGTCTGGGGTTCCTAGGACTGGGGCCGAACAGAGGGTGTCTCGTAATTCTTTGAAGGAGGATTGACATTCGGGTGTCCAGGGGAGGGGGAAGGGGACATCTTTAGCCAGCAGGGAAAGCAGAGGTTTTACGATGAGACTGAAGTTTGGCAACCACTGTCGACAAAAGGAGGTGAGGCCTACTAGGGACCGCACTTGCTTCTGAGTTTTGGGAACAGGGGTTTCTAGGATGGTCTGAATTCGGTCAGGGGTAAGTTTCCTCCCGTCCCTGGATAGTAGGTGGCCTAGATACGTTACTTGGGGCTGGCAGAATTGCAATTTCTTTCTGGAGACCTTGTGACCGTTCTCCGCAAGGAAGCAGAGGAGGTGAATGGTGGCTGTGATGGCAAGTGGAGTGGTGTCGGCTGCCAAAAGAATGTCATCGACGTACTGTATCAACACCACTCCATCGGGTAGTTGGACTGCATCTAGCTGTCTCTTGAGGGCTTGGCTATAAATGCTGGGACTCTCAGTGTAGCCTTGGGGTGCCCTACAGAATCTGTATGAACGAGCTTTTAGGGTGAAGCCGAAGAGGTAACGGCTGTCTGGGTGGATGGGGATGGAGAAGAAGGCGTTTTTGAGATCAATAACAGTAAAGGTGGTGGCAGTGGATGGAATCAGGGTGAGGATGGTGGTGATGTCTGAGACCACGGGGTACTGGGGTACGACTTCTTTGTTAACCTCTCGTAAATCAACAATGAAACGGTAGGCTTTCTCATCTCCCTCGCCTTGCTTCTTTACAATGGGTAGGATAGGGCTGTTGCAAACATTACTGACTACTTCTTCTACCACTCCTGCCTCGACTAGGGACTCGATGATTTCCACCAATGCCTTCTCGCCTTCGGGTGATATCCGATACTGTGGAAGTACTGCGTCTGGTCGGACGGTTATATGTACTGGGTCAATCACCATGCGCCCTACATCTGAGTCGGTTTTAGCCCATAGATGTGAAGGTAATGTGTTGAGTAGGGACATGTCAGCATCGGTTATAGAGAGCATACGCCGTGTGTGACAGGGTCTGGACAGATCTGGGTTATCGTGTAGGATGACTCGAACTCCGTCTGGGGAGCATCTGATGGTAGCTCGAAAATGTTTTAGCAAATCAAGTCCCATAATAGCATCGGGGGTGTTGGAGGAGAGCAGAAAGGTCATGTCAGTGGTGTTATCTTCTAAGTCAAAGGAGATTGGTGCTGATAAGGGGTTAGTGGAGGGCGTTCCATCGAAGCCTATTGAGGTTACATGTGAGCCAGACAAGGGTGCCCTAGGGATCAGTCGTTTGGATAACGCACTACGTGTCGCCCCAGTGTCTACCAGGAATGGAGATTTTGTGCCCAAGACCTTAGCAGTGACGTAAGGGCCTTGCTGGTCAACACGGAGTTCGACTGGATCCCTCCCTTGCCCCTGGCGGTCCTATGCGAAGTCATGGGTGCTTTCATAGTCGGACTGCTGACACTGGTTTTGTCGGGGGCGGTCAAAGGTGTTTGGTTTGCCTGGCCTGACGTTGGTTGCGTCGTTCGTGTGCCCTCGTCCCTGTCCTCTGTTTCTGGGGTCATATGCTGTGTCTCTGGGATCCCTATTTTTGTTTAGTTCCAGAAGGACCGGGCACTGGGATTTCCAGTGTCCGAACCCTCTACAGAACGCACATTGGTTCCCATCTAAGTCTCTCCGTCCGTTGTAGGGTGCAGGTGTATGGTCTCTAGGGGGTAGCTTTCTAGGGGCGGTTGGGTGGTAATTCTCTTTCGGGGGTTCCCTTCCTATGGTCACCCCTTGCAACTGTGCTATCATTACCCTCTCCTTCAGTTCCTTTTTCTTCTTCTCTGATGCCCTATCGTTCTCGTTTTTCTGATTCTCGTAGTGTTGGGCCATCTGGAGAATTGCTGCGGGTTTGGAGGCTGCCCAACTACTCTCGCTGGTCTGTAGTTTCTGGGAAATTTCTTGTGACAGACCCTTCACATAATTCTGGACAAAGAGGTGATGTCCGGTTGCGGTGGTCATGTCTTGGCCACTGTAATCGGAAAACACAGTCTCGAATCGGGAGAAGTATTCAGACACATCCTCCTGGGGTTTCTGGCGGCAAGCCGTTACTATCGACCAGTCTACCTTTCTTTCTGGGATTAGAGTCTTCAGTTTTAGTACAATCTTGTCTGGGAGCTCTAATATGGCTTTTGGGGGTTTCTGTCCTGGTTCTCGCTGCTTATCTATGGTATCGAGTTGTACCCAGGTATATCCGAACGGCTCAGCGTGGTCAACTTTCCGGATTTGTTTCCACACATCAGCCGGCAGACATAGCCCAAAGAACAAGTCGATATCTGCTAAAGTCATAATCGTAGAACCTAAGGCTGTTCCCAGTTCAGTGTAGAAGGCAGTCGGGTTCTTTCTCAAGTCGGGTAGAGTTTTCCTAAAGGTCAAAATATCTTGCCGGTCCCACGGCTGGTAGACCCAGTTATATACAACCCTCCCCTTCGCATCTTGGTGGTTGATGTCGTCATGCGTTCCCTGACCTCGTGGGGGGACCCAGTAGGGGGCAGCTTCTTTGATGGGCATCATGGCCTCAGCCCTTCCTTCCTGGGGCTTAGTCGCTATGGGGGTTTCTGCTTTGGTGGTCTGCCTATGTTCTCTAAGGTGTCGGTAGACCTCGAGTGTACGAGTAAAGAGGTTCGTCACGTCGCCCTCTCTTTCTTCTCCGATGTCTACCTTCCTATATAGGGCCGCTAAGCCTTCGGGACCTTTATCGTGGTATCTATCCTCATATGCATTCAGGGCGTGATAACAGAGCCGTACGACAAAGTGTCGTCTGCGGCTGTCGGCATACGAGTTGTACACGTCTGTTATATACTCCTCACTTTCCTTTCGCTCCACCAGTGTCCCTACTATCTTATCAATTCCTGCTCGTTCATCCTTCGTTAATCGATTCATTCTGGTGGACTCTTTCTTTCTCATCTCTGGGTCGTCTAACGTTATAGCCGACGTTGTGTTCAGCGCAGGAGGCTCGGCCGGCGCGGAGGCCGTGAGGACCGAGGCCCCTGTACTGCTTTCGCTCGTGTTCGGGGGTTGTGGGTGTTGCACTACTGACTGGGAGGGTGCATATGGAGGGGGCATGTAAATGATCGGGGGACCTAACAGTAATTCGTCATTCGTTCGCTGCTTGGAGGACAACTCAGGGTAGAGCAAAGAAGGGGTCCTAACAGCGTACTGTCCTGATGTTTCGGGCTCCTGTCTTAGTTTAGTTTCCCTTCTCTCCTTTATTTCTTCTTCTAACTTTCTAGCGGCAAGGTGAGCTGCCTTTCGTAATTCCTTTTCTGCTTTTACTTCTTCCCTCTTTTTCCGTTGCGTTGCTTCTTTGCGCCACATGCCAATACTGTCAAGCATAGTAGGCGTGGTCTTATTGCTACGCAGGGCTATTTCTAGCACTTCTATCTTATGGTCGTCGAAGGATCCCATCAGTGGCCACTGACTCTCGGGGTCCTTCTTTGTATATTTATGCCATAGCTTGGTATAAGCTACGGCGACTAGTCCATATTTAGTGAACATGTCCTTATTAGGGGTGCCCTCCAGTGGAGCCGGATGGTTCACCTCTAATAAGCGGTCCGGGCAGAACCAACTACCAATCAGTGGGGAGAAGATAGGCATGACGGGTTTCAACGGGGACAAAAGTCAGCACTACCTATCTTTTCACTGCTTGCAAAGACTAAACAGAATATCTCTATTCTTCGTTATTTGTAAGCAGAGAATACCTCCAAAGAACCAATATCGAACAACTAGTGTTCGGACAATCAATCAATCAATCAATCAATGGGAGATAAAGATAGGCATGACGGGTTTCAACGGGGACAAAAGTCAGCATTACCTACCCTTCACTATTTGCAAAGACTAGACAGAATATTTCTATTCTACGTTATTTGCAAACAGAGAATATCTCAAAGAGCACTATTCTTCAAAACAATCAATGTTCGGACAATCAATCAGTGGGGAGATAAAGATAGGCACGACGGGTTTCAACGGGGACAAAAGTCTGCGTTACCTACCCTTCACTATCTGCAAAGGGAGAGAGAGAGAGTATTTCTACTCCTCCCCGTTTGTAGACAGCGAATATCTCAAAGAGAACAATCAATGAGCACAATCAATGAGCAATACTAGTATTCAAAAAGTTTCGGACAATCAATCAATTATTTCGCAATTTGTCGTGTATCACGACCTTACCCGGACCGCGTGGACAGTTTCTCGTCTTCCGCCTCCAGCGCCCGATCGTCCTCTACTCTCCGTTATTGCCGCGGCACTCCTGATGGTTCCCAGTCAGGACCGTAGATCACTCGAGAGAGGTCTGCTCGGAACCAGTGAAGTTCGGATGATCGGCTGCCAGACGAGGGTCTATTGGGCAGGAGCTCTCCCGATCGTTGCAGTCGTTCACTCTGTCGTCGGGACCTCTCCCACTGGATCCACGTGTCGCTGATGGGCCCCACGTTTGGGACGCCAATTGTTAAATGGTAGCGGCAGTTTCAGTCGATAACCTTTCAAGTATTGCCCGGCGGTAATCGCCTCTCATACCACTCGATAATTTACCAATGAAAGAGGCAGGCGCCGGAGACTGGAAGGCAGGAAACAAAGTTTTATTCCGTCGGAGCAGAACACATCAGATCAGACAGCAAGGTATCGTCACGAGGTGCTCTACCCGCATCTCTGAGACCTGGTCTCTTATACACCGGTTTATTGCTTTATTACACATAGTACATTCTTGAGATTCTCTTGATGCATGAAAGAACATCCCCTGAAGCCCCGGCTCAGATCCGATCCCACACATAGTTACAGTAGAGGTTCCCACCCTACCCGCAGTGGGAGATGGCTATCGCGCAGCAGGGAATTCCGCCAATTCCCGGGGGTGTGTGCGGCCGGCCGGGTCTCAGGGGGTAGGGGCTTTGATCCACTGTAATCCCTTTGATGTGGGGTGTTTCCCTTACAGTAGGGGCAATAAACTGCATCCGCAGGGCTAGGTGATGGCCTGGGACCAGTTCGGACAATGGGGCGCAGAGGAAGGGGGTTATCAAAGGTGCGGCATGACCATGTATGGGATGTCGGTCGGATGTGGTTCCGTAGCAGGGTCGCGCTGAAGGAGAGGGTTTATGGCCCGTGTATGAGAGAGCGGGGGTGGCCGGCGCGCGGGGGGATGTTCGCAGCGCCAGGGGGAAGCGCTGGTGATCGAGAATGAGCGGGGAGAGAGTGGGGTGCCTAAAATGGCGGCCGTGCATTCGCTGTGCGTGGCGCTGGGGAGAGGCAAGATGGCGCAGATAATGTTCAGTTTGCAAGCTAAATTTCCACAGTAGTACCGTGTTTTTCACACATCACAGTGGTGACAGGCAGCACACAGGAAGGGATAGGGCTGACATACTTGTCCATGGATGGACATCAAGGCATCGTCTGGGCAGTACTACATGTGTGGGGCACAGGTGTGAAAGGGTGTGATGTGGCACAATACTCCTGAGTGTAGAAGGCACCAGATGTATGATGAGATGTGTACATATGTAATGTGTGACGGTGCAATGTGTGCCAGGCATGCCCTTGACTCCTTTGACATGTGTGCATGTCGTACTGCACACTTGGCATGAGCGTCACTGGCATGGCACGGACACCAACTCACGGAAGTGTCCCCTGAGGCCCGGTACAGGGGTTACCACACCTGACATGTCACTACCCACGGTGCACGATGTGACTATGTCATGTATGTGTGGGGGGTTCACATTAGGTAGATGTTTGAGCTCCCTCAAAAGCTGCAGCCGTTGCAGCAACCAACATGTGTCTGTGTGTAGATGGCCATGGCACACTGTTACGCACACCAGGCCACATGTGGTCTCGGATGTGAGGTGCGTATGTATGCATGGGACACGGATTAGCGTAACAAGGACATGTCTGCATCCTCTCTATGAATGTGTGGTGAGTCATCACATGTGCACCTTCATGGCAAGGTGTGTGGCCTGTCCTAGTGTAATGTCATGTGACCTGTGGCTCGAGTGTTCCGCTACCAGTCTCTGCAATCGACATCCTACTTCTGCTGATGTGTGGGTGTATGTCACTCCTGTCTTGCGTCTGGCTGTTCACTTGCACTGGGACACAGCTAATCCCATGCCATGGCATGTGGAGGTTCTCAATCTGCGTGTGTCGCTGGGTCTTGGTAGGAGTATCACCTGCCAGCCATACGTGTCCAGGGCATGTGGCACATACCTCACTCCGTATGTAGCATATGTGTATAGACAGATTAACATGTGCTCAGGACAAATTATTTGTTGTTGTGGTGCACTCACTCCTCCTTGTCATTTCCAATTTCCTGCAGAGCGCCGCCTCTTCCCCGAGCAATTCCGGACTTGGCTGCCATGCGGGAGAATGATTGTATCCCGTGCTACCGCTTCCCCCAACGGTTGATTCTGGATTTGACGGCGAGACTGGCACCACACCTGCAACCGCTGCACAGGTATCCTACGGCACTGACACCCAAGCTGAAGGTAATGGCAGCCCTACATTTTCTAGCCACGGGTACCTTTCAAAATACCATAGCTCATGTTGGTGGCATGTCCCAGAGCATGTTCTGCCGTGTGCTGCATGATTTCTTAGAGGCCATGTTGATTCACCTGGATGAGTTTATCCATTTCCCAACCCCTGAAATGTTGACTGTGGTCAAGCGTGGATTCTATGCCCTGGGAGGGATGCCCCATGTCATTGGGTCCATAGATGGGACACATGTAGCTTTGGTACCACCACACGCACAGGAGGTAGCGTTCCGCAATCGCAAGCACTACCACTCCATCAATGCCCTTGTGGTATGTCTGTCCAACATGGTGATTTCACAAGTCTGTGCTCGTTTCCCAGGATCAGCACACGATGCCTACATCATGAGGCGTAGCAGGATGCCTGAAATGATGACGCAGCTGCGCAACGAACGAGCATGTGTTGTTGGTGGGTACAGTCTGTCTGCCCTGTATTTTGCGTAGACTTCCAGCACGACCGCTTCTCCTGTTCTAACGATGTCCATGTGCTTCCCATGTAGGGGACGCTGGCTATCCCAACATGCCATGGCTGATCACACCTCTCCGCAACCCCATCACGCCGGCCCAGCTCCGCTACAACACCGCCCATGGCCGGACAAGGCGAGTGATAGAGAGGACGTTTGGCCTGCTGAAGAGCCGATTCAGGTGCCTACACAAGACCGGCGGCGCACTCCCATATGCCCCGGCGAAGGTCTGCAAGATCTTCATGGTCTGCTGCATGCTGCACAACATGGCAGTTGAGAAAGCTGTGCCACTCATCCTGGATCCAGATGACGAGGACCATCCACCCGTGGAGCACGAAGGGCTTGGCAATGGGGCTAGTGATGTGGAGGATGTGGAGCCGCAAGAGGACATCCGGACTCGGCTCATACGCGACTTCTTTGCTTAGTGGTGAGTACCAGTGTCTGAGTGTGCACGCATTGGTCCCCGTGTGGCATGTGTTGTGATGTGTGTCTCCACCTGCATGTATGGCACGTGAGTCAGAGGTGTGTGTGGGTGTGTCACTGGAGTGATGGTGCCAGTGATGGTTGTATTTCCCCAGTCATAATTGTGACCTAGCATGTTGTCATCCATACATGTGTCGAGTAAATGCACATGCAAGTGGCTGTGCTTTTTGTGGCTGACTTCTTGTGTGTCTCTCTTCCCCAGGTACTTGCGCATGCCGTCTGCTGCTTGCATTGTTGTGGCACTGCTATTCCTCATGGACACGTCATCGTGTGCTGACTCAGCGTTACACGCACGGACAAGTTTGGAAGTCTCCTTAGGGTAAGGGATGCATCAGGGGTGTATTGGGTGTGGCAGTTGTTCACGATGTATGCACACTGCCCCTGTCGATGTTTGGTTCCTCTGCAGACATATCGCATCACCATGGTGCACATGACATGCAGCTGTGTACACCTGAATAGATGGTCAGACTTGTTGACAGTCATCAGTGATGGGATAGTGGATTGTGATGATGGCATCAATGTGTGTAACACTGCCCTCGGACACATACGGTTTGCATTGGGTTGACATGCTGTGGGACTTCCACATCAGCTGATCAATGGCAGGCTCTCCGTGAGCAGCTGTGGGTGTTTAGCTGTTAGCCGACGCTTGTGTGCCAGTTCCATGGCTATCACGCATTTGTGCTGCAGAAGGGGGGTGCCAGTGTTGGACCCACATGTTACTCCACATGAAGTGTTCATGTGTACTTCAAGTTGCCTCTGCAATCCCGAAAACATGACTAATAAAGGTGTCCCTATGCCTCCAAGGTGCCTCTTCTCAGTCAATGCTGGTGTGTTGCCACGGTGCATCCAGCATGTCTGGCATGGTTTTCCCTGATAGTGGCTATGTGTCTATGTGTCGAGTAGCAAGATGCAAGCTGTGTGTGTGGGATGTGACTGTGTATCCTGCATGATGTCCATGACTGTGTGGGTATTGTGACATGTGCCATCCCCATGCATCCAACGTTGGCCAGGCCCCCATTAGGTGCATCCACCGGACTCAAGCTTGCAGGACATGGTTCTGCCACCTGTCTACACATACCTGGGTGCCCCCCAGGACACTGGACATGATCCCTGACCTCTGCGCATGACTGTTGCTGTACTCAATATGTCTGTCAGCACGGTTGTGCGGCCACCCCCTCAGCTGGTTGGGCCCATCACCGGTTTGTATGGTGCTCCATGTCTGTCTTGCCTAATACACTGTGACCCGTGTGTCCTGTGCCAGACTCATGCCCCAGGGTGTGGATGGTTGAAGTCAAAAGAGAACTCAGGCATGGTTAGACTTTACAAGACACATGTAAGGTAATAATGCAACCAGCAGGCATCTTCTCATCATGGTGTGACTTTTTATTTTAGTGGGGCGGGGGGGGGTATGACATGAGGGGCTTTCCGGGTGTTTGGAATCCAAAGTTCAGTAGGAGAGTTGGTGTCCTTGCCATTGGAAATCCTCAGAGTCCATGCCACAGTCTTTGTCAACATTGGTCAGACAGTGACCAGCAAGGCCATGTGGCAGAGAATGTCTTTTGATGCTGTGATGCTGTTGCTCTATTGGGCCAGGTGCCAGGCCAGGTGTCCTGGGAGATGGTGATGTAGCGCCGACCCTCACGGTCTTTTCCGTGGACGACCCGCCCTCCTGCGGGGACCCTCAGAAGCAGGCCGTGACGACGTCTGGGATGCTCCATCGGATGTTTCCTCCTCCTCCTGATCCCTCCCTGTGGGTGGTGATGTTCTCCGCCTTCTGGCACAGGGAGGGTTGCCCATGTTGTCGGCCATCCGACGGAGTGTATCATGAATTCCCGTGTACGCCGTCACGAGCTCAGCCTGTCCGTCCTCCATCCTCCGTTGGTGTTGCAGTAGACAGGCATGTAGCTCCGCATGTTGCTGGGCCTGCTGGGTCTTGATCCCCTCGAGGACGGACACAACCTGGGCCAGGCCCGTGGTGTCCTGCCGGTATGTGTCCAGGATGTTTCGGACATGGGAATATACCGGGTCCCCAGCCAACTGGTCAGGCTGGCGCCTCCGCCGTCCTCCACTCCCACCACCCCTGCCCACTTGCACCTGGCCTGCCCTTGTGGGCACATCGGGTCTCCGGGACCCCTGAGGGGTGGCATTGGCGTTGTCGCCTGCCTCCTCCTGGGTGCCCGGGACACCGTGTCCCTCCTGGCCAGCCTGGCTGCTTTGTGGTGGTGGGGCAGGGATCCTGGGTGTCTCCTGGGATGTGGCAGGAGTGGGGGTGGTGGTTGGCCCCGTTGTACCTGACGCAGGTGCTGCAGGTCGTTGGACACCAGAGGGGCCAGGTTGGTCGGGGTCGTCCACAGAGTGGTGAGAATCGTCGCTGCCGGTGGGATTGTCCTCCCGCAGAGCCGGGTCCTGTGAGTCTTCCCCCCCAGTGTTGGGGGGTGAACCACGAGGTTGACCTGTGTGTGAGAGAGACAATGTTAATTTTGGTCCATGCAACATCCATGTTTCATCAGTTTCAAAGTTGGAACATTTCCTCTGGGAATTTGGATCTGTCTGGCATTCCACTCACAGTGCACTTGTGCATGGGTGTGTCCCTTGGGCACAGGTTTGGCGCCTTTAACTATGTGTGGCACAGTCTTACTTGCTGCGTCAAGTGTGACTGCAGTCAGCAGTGGAGTGGGTGCGTCAAGTGTGACTGCAGTCAGCAGTGGAGTGGGCAGGTGTGGCGAGCCGTGCATTGGCGCCTTCCGTGTTGCACTGTACGTGGGCACATGAAGTAGTTACACACACTTCAATGATGCAGGTAGCTGTCGTTGTGCTCGTGCACAGGTTGTGACATGGCCCTGTGTTTTGCCATGGAGGAGAGGGGGGGTGCTGGCACTGGCCACCCTTGTCTACATGCACGCAGTCCACCTGCTGACGAGCAGACATTCCCACACACCAAAGGACTGATTTGCTCTCCCTGTGTCTCCCTCCCTCTCTGTCCCCCTCTCCCTCCCTCTCTGTCCCCCTCTACCTCCCTCTCTGTCCCCCTCTCCCTCCCTCTGTGTGTCAGCCTCCTCCCTCTGTCCGTCTTCCTGTGTCTCCCTCCCTCTCTGTCCCCCTCTCCCTCCCTCTCTGTCCCCCTCTCCCTCCCTCTGTGTGTCAGCCTCGTACAGGGGTGGGGGTAGGACTCGAACGTACAGGGGTGTACATACACGGTGGTACAACACGTACAGGGGTGGGGGTACGACTCGAACGTACAGGGGTGTAGGTACACGGGGGTACGACACGTACAGGGGTGGGGGAACGACTCTGACGTACACGGGTGTAGGTACACGGGGGTACGACACGTACAGGGGTGGGGGTAGGACTCGAACGTACAGGGGTGTACATACACGGTGGTACGACACGTACAGGGGTGGGGGTACGACTCGAACGTACTGGGGTGTACATACACGGTGGTACGACACGTACAGGGGTGGGGGTACGACTCGAACGTACAGGGGTGTACATACACGATGGTACGGCACGTACAGGGGTGGGGGTACGACTCGAACGTACAGGGGTGTACATACACGGTGGTACGACACGTACACAGGTGGGGGTAGGACTCGAACGTACTGGGGTGTACATACACGGTGGTACGACACGTACACGGGTGGGGGTGCGACTCTGACGTACACGGGTGTACATACACGGTGGTACGACACGTACAGGGGTGGGGGTACGACTCGAACGTACAGGGGTGTACATACACGGTGGTACGACATGTACAGGGGTGGGGGTAGGACTCGAACGTACTGGAGTGTACATACACGGTGGTACGGCACGTACAGGGGTGGGGGTACGACTCTGACGTACACGGGTGTAGGTACACGGGGGTACGACACGTACACGGGTGGGGGAACGACTCTGACGTACACGGGTGTAGGTACACGGGGGTACGACACGTACAGGGGTGGGGGTAGGACTCGAACGTACAGGGGTGTACATACACGGTGGTACGACACGTACAGGGGTGGGGGTACGACTCGAACGTACTGGGGTGTACATACACGGTGGTACGACACGTACAGGGGTGGGGGTACGACTCGAACGTACAGGGGTGTAGGTACACGGGGTACGACACGTACAGGGGTGGGGGTAGGACTCGAACGTACAGGGGTGTACATACACGGTGGTACGACACGTACAGGGGTGGGGGTACGACTCGAACATACAGGGGTGTACATACACGGGGGTACGACACGTACGGGGTGGGGGTAGGACTCGAACATACAGGGGTGTACATACAAGGGGGTACGACACGTACCGGGGTGGGGGTAGGACTCGAACGTACAGGGGTGTACATACACGGTGGTACGACACGTACAGGGGTGGGGGTACGACTCGAACGTACTGGGGTGTACATACACGGTGGTACGACACGTACAGGGGTGGGGGTACGACTCGAACGTACAGGGGTGTAGGTACACGGGGTACGACACGTACAGGGGTGGGGGTAGGACTCGAACGTACAGGGGTGTACATACACGGTGGTACGACACGTACAGGGGTGGGGGTACGACTCGAACATACAGGGGTGTACATACACGGGGGTACGACACGTACGGGGTGGGGGTAGGACTCGAACATACAGGGGTGTACATACAAGGGGGTACGACACGTACCGGGGTGGGGGTACGACTCGAACGTACAGGGGTGTACATACACGGTGGTACGACACGTACAGGGGTGGGGGTAGGACTTGAACGTACTGGGGTGTACATACACGGTGGTACGACACGTACAGGGGTGGGGGTACGACTCTGACGTACACGGGTGTAGGTACACGGGGGTATGACACGTACAGGGGTGGGGGTACGACTCTGACGTACACGGGTGTAGGTACACGGGGGTACGACACGTACAGGGGTGGGGGTAGGACTCGAACGTACTGGGGTGTACATACACGGTGGTACGACACGTACACGGGTGGGGGTAGGACTCGAACGTACAGGGGTGTACATACACGGGTGGGGGTTCGACACATACACGGGTGTACATACAGGGGGGGGTGTACATTCACGGGGAGTACGACTCGAACGTATGGGTGCTGGGGGGAGTGTTGGGCACGTATGCGGGCACATGTCTCCATGGTTGCAATGGGAGTTCGGTGCGGACGGTGTTTTTACCATACGGTTGTGAGATCGGATGCACGGGTTGGATCGTGATTCCTCGGTCGGACTTCACTTTTCACATTTGTATGGTAAATCGTCCGAGGACGTGTCGGACACATTTTCCGACCCGAGGACGTGTGGGGAATGATTCCCAATGCGGTTCGTATGGACTTTTTACCATGCGAATCGTGATTGCCAGTTTGTACGGCACTTGTACGATTCGTACGGTAAAAAGACCGGATACGAGTCGTACGGGGAATTTTTTTGCCGGATCGTAATTGCCACCAGAGCCTTTACATCAGTTTGAAAATATACTAAACATATTACCCAAGAGTTACGTAACAATGTAAACATCAAAAGCAAATCATCAACATCAATTTGTTTGTTAGAAATAATCACAAGTTGGTAATTTCACAAAGAGATGTGTGATGTATATAGATATAAATTGCCCTTGTGGCAAAGTGTCTTAGAGTGGCATCACTAACCTGCCAAAAATCAGGTAGAGTGCCACATCTATCCTAGTTTACTTGCCATAGGTGCACACGCTGTTCCAACCTGTAAAGTTAAGGCTGTGGTGTTATATAATGGTGATGCCCAATATTCACGGATTTGACAAGCTCAAAGCTGAAAGAGAGGAGACAGAGGTGCCCAATGGTGCACTTCATTGGTTAGTTATGCAACAGGGCTGTTGCTCTCAGCAACCATTGCAGAGTCAAACTGGTCGATAGTTGTAAATGGGGCTGCGTCAGTTCAAAATTCGCTAGTCATGTGCTTAGCCACAGTATGATCCAAGCCAGACCATGATCTCCAGCTGTGTCCCACACACATGGAGTCCTTGCCCCAAGGATAGGCGATTGCATAAGTGAGCATATCTCCGAGTTGGTGAACGTGCTTGTGGTAGATGTGGATATAAAAAGAATGAGCAGCCTATGGGATATGGTGGGAACACACAGACATCGCTTACGATGTGTGTGTCAGGCCCAGCAGGTTTAGAGACACCTGTAAATGGGAAGAAGGAGACTAGAGCAGGTGTCCGCACCACAGGGAGCACAGTGCGATTGAAGTGGACTACTGCCCACACTGGCGACGCGGTATTGAGTATGATCCACCCCAGGTGAGGCCGATAATGGGCGGGGAGGACAGATTAAGGTCTCAGGGGCGTGCTTCCCAGTTAGTTGGCGCAGTCCAAAAGTTGTTTATGCTGGAGACGCGGTCTCAGATGGGGGACATAGCTCACCCAACAGGGTCAAACGAAGGATGTGATGCCCTCTGTAAGGGGAGCCGCCAGGAGGTGAAGAGGTGAGTCCCGGGATAGGCTGTGGATTACTCACCATTAGCACCACGTTCCCTGAAAAGACTTAACGCTGGTAGAGAGACGAGCAAGGAGGGTGGAACCGACGTGGAAGGGACTCACTGTATAAGTAGAAGCCGTGGCCGTGGTGTGTCCTGACACGACTCCTCGTCTGAGACGAGCAAGGTGCTCTGTCTAACTCTAACTCAAAGGCGGGGACTGACATGAACATCCTGGGGGCCGGGGGCATGCTGGGAAGTGTAGTTTCGGCCAATGCAATAGGCACGAAAACACACACAGAGCTACCAAGTGCTTGTGCACTCAGTGTGGGGTCAGAGACCTGTCTGAGATCTCAACATGGGGAGGGGTGCAGTCTGCGGAGCCGGCACGCACAAGATCGAGGCCACAACTCCGGCCACCCCACTGGCACACACACGGCTGGTGCAAGAGCCTTGCATGTGTGATCAGAATTAACTGTATATGTGAAATATTAAATATATCCCTGTTTTGGCATGTCAGTATCTTGGTGTGTGTCTGCCAATGTGAGACATCCTAAGGCCTCCAACAGTAGGTTTAGCAAACATTTGCCAAAAGAACCAAATCTTATGATCATGGCAGTGTTCACAGGAGCCATGGAATGTATACGTCTAAGAGAGCCTGGGTCCAGAACAAGCTAAATGTCTCCGACGATGTATGTCAGCCGCATCTACAAGGAGGTATCAAAAATTATAATAATGCACACACGTCACTGGCGGTGTGTGCAATGTTCTAAAGGGGCTGAGACATCTGCATTTGGAAAAAGTTGGAAGAGTGAGGGAAGGAATGCCCCAAGCATGTCCTGGTGTGCAGTATTGTTCGTAACAAAAATGGAAACACCCTGACACTGGCCTGATGTAAGCTGAGAATTATAGTGTACGGAAATGTGAAGTACACAAGCAGGGTAGTGCCTAGGTCAGAGATAACCATGGAATGTCATTGTTAAGTCCACTGTCTGAGGTGCCAAGCCTGAATACCCATTTTTGTTCTATTCTGAGATATTAGGTGTGCTTGGTGGTAATTTGGATTTGTCCAGGACTGTCCATTTCATAGTGTCCGCTTGGTGGTTCAACTCAAGGAAGTGTTTGGTGATTTTGGTAGCCTGCTTCTCACATCTAGAAGTACTCTTGTGTTCAAGAAGTCTTATTCTCACTTTGCGGCACGTGATGAGATAAATCACTATTTCGCTGTTGCTGTCAGTGTGTTGTCTGAGTTCCCAGGGTTTGCCTCTGCCAATATCGATATCGATTGTTTGGGGCCAGACTGAGCATGTGCCACAGGGGTAATGTGTCTGGACTGGTGGTAGACCCTAAAGTGTGTTATGCCTTGTCGGAGGCATAGGACGTGGTCTGGTATGTACTAAGCTGTCTTTAAGATTGAGACTTCGTTTGAAGGCAAACAGAGGTTTCGCAAGAGATTGTTTCTCCTTATTCCAGATGTGCCAGTTTTTGTTCATGAGTTTCTTAACTTGGTTAGACATAGTACTGAAGGGGTTGACATAGACAAGTCTTTTCTGTGTATCTTTATTCGGAGTGGTGTCCAATAGGGCATCCCTGTTGTTATTTAAGGCCCGTTTAGCAGATTTCTGATCAAGGAGGCAGGTTAATGTCTGTCCTGAAGATTATTGCATAATCTGGTAGAATTCACTCTGTATGTTTCTACACTGGAGCAGTTCCGCCTAAGTCTGAGGAACTGCCCAAAAGGAAGGTTATAACGAAGTTATTTCGGGTGATGGCTGTAATATTATAGAAGGGCATTCCTATCCATAGGTTTCTGGTTGGATAGGATATGATGGGGATTTATAAAGTGCACTAAAATCCGACGGTGCCAAGGTGCTGGGCGGTAGAGAGAAAGAGAGGAGAAAGATGGGTTGCTGACTAAACTGAAAAAAGACAAGTCTTCAGCACTTTTTTGAACACGGGTAGCGATTCTACCTGGGAAATCAAGGAAGGTAGGGTATTCCAAAGTTGTGCGACTGCCACCAAGAAGGAACGGCCGACCCATCTGGCTTTGCGGACTCTGGGGATGATTCATTTTCTCTGGGAGGAAGATCTCAAAGCCCTCCCAGGCATGTACCATTTAAATATGGATTTAAGCTGCTGAGAACCTTTGATATGCAGGGCCTTGTGAACCATGCACAGGGCTTTAAAAAAGTTTTGCTTCTTAATAGGGAGCCAGTGTAGAGTACGAAGCCCTTCCTTTGCTGAGTGCCGTTTAGGGATATTAACGATCAGCCTGGCAGCCACGTTCTGTACAATCTGAAACCTGTTCAGGGAGGCTGTGCTAATATTCAGGTACAATGCATTGCAATAGTCAAGCCGGGAGGTAACTAGTGCAATGATCATGGGCCGATGGAGTGCTGCTGAAATATACCCGTGCACCTTTCTGAGAGTCTACAAAATGTAAGAGCAAGTTCTGACAGTGCGGTTGACCTGAGATTCGAAGGTCAGACCCACATCAAAAATAACCCCCACGTTTTTAACTGTCTTGGCGGGAACAGGAAGGGGACCGCAATCTCCCGGCCACCAGGACCAAAAACTAGGACCTCAGTTTTTTCTGCAATTATCTTAAGGGAGTTCTTCTGCATCCGTCTGATAATACTGGCCATGCACTGGTTAAATTTCCCAGCGACCGACTGCCGATCATGAAAGATGGAAACAATGATCTGAGTGTCGTCAGCGTAGGAAATCACCTGGAACCCAAAAGATCTGACCAGCTTAGCCAAAGGGGACACATACACATTAAAGAGGGTGGGGCTCAGGGATGAGCCCTGGGGAACACCGCAGGGTAGGCTGAATGCCTTAGATCTAAAACCCCCCACAGCTAACAGCATTAGTTCTCCCTGTCAGGAAGGAGTGGAGAACCTGCAGGGCCTTACCCGAGATTCTCAACTCTTTCAGACGTTGAACCATCCGAGTGGGAGAAACAGTGTTTCTCGAGATGCCCATCACAGTAATAATTACTATTATTACTATTACCATCACAGGGTACAATGAGTAGGTCAAGGAAGGGGAAGCGTTCTTTGCTGTACTCGCTTGTAAAGCATAGGTGTGTGTTCTGGATGCTGAGCCACTGGTGGAATAGTGCAATGGAGGTGGAATCGCCGCACCAAACCACAAGGATATCATCGATATACCTAGGGGTTGTAGTCTGAGAGCACTTTTTCTTCCTCAAACACATGCATGTACAAATTCGCCAGACTGGGGGCTGTCCATTGAATTCCCAGATACTTGTATGTACAGTTGGTCTTCGAACTGGAAGTAGTTTTCTTTCATGGCTAGGGTCGCGCATTCCTTGATAAAGGGAATGGGCGTGATTGTGTCAGGTCTGTTCAGATTTTGGAGGCTCTCAATAGTCGCCAAGAAATCAATGACCAATCCTTCAAGAAGTTCTTGTCATCTAAGAATAGTCTTGGAGCATTATTCATGATCAGGCACGTGGGGGCACAGTTGCCTCTTAGGTATTCAGTCATTATGGCTCCATGTGTGGTGGTCCGTATATGTAGTAGTTTACGACTCAGTAATTTGCTCCAGTCGTCAGTGTGGGCGATTGTGTTGATCAGCAGTGTGTCTAATATGCTAGGAGTCGTTAGAATGTCAAGGACCATGGCGTTGTCATATGCTAAGCCTACCTCACAGTAGTTCTTGTCGGCCTCTGTCTGACCCAGCTACCTTATGCAGAAACTTTCTCCGAGAGAGACTGCCTAGGTCTCCCCGGGATCGTCACTCTCTGGGCCACTTTTCAAGGCCCCTGCTGCGACTGCGGCTGTGCCCCATTATATCCGGGGGCTGCAGGCTCACGGGGCTCCGCTTCACTCCCGGGCACCATCTGCCGTTTTGGGCTTCTGCTGGTGCCACACCCTGCCGTCAGGGGGCTCCGCCCGGTCGTCTCGTGTGGCCGCCGGACACCAGGAGCACTCCTCTGTCTGGCCACAATCACGCCTCACAGTTCCACAGTGCTCCAGGGGTATAGTCTGCACTGACTAGCGCGCCAGTGTCTCCGCTCGTCTACGGCTCATTCCAGGCAGTCTCTCGGTCCAGGCAGTCCCCCAGCACTCCGATCCTCCCTCGGCCTCGGTTCTCTGTCAGAGTTCAGTCCATCAGAGTGGCGCCATCTTGGACTACCCCGTCCGAGTCCGCTGTGTAAAGAGCTCTCCTTCTTCCAAGGCTCGCAACTGCCTCCCCGCTTATTTCGTCCCGGCCCTCTGGGGATGTTCTGGTCGCTGTTTCAAGCCTTTTGCGGAGTCGTGTGACAGGATAATTGCCAGGATTAGTTCGGGGCCGGCGGAGATGTCGAAGAACACAGCTACCCAGCCATGCTGTTGGCCACGCCTCCCTGCAAAAATATAGTTGTTTAAAATATATCAATTTTTTTAATTAGCGTTATGTATTTTAGTATATATTTTGAATGTATGTGATGTATTTTTTCTATAAGTATTGTTTATGTTTTTTAATATATGTGTTACACTTTTAGTAATTATTAATTTTATTTTACATTTTGCATTTTTAAGTTCCGTTGTGGGTTTATAGGGGAATAGGGTGGGAAGTAATTTAATTATAATAAATGAATATATGTATTTATTAGTTTTAATTTTATAATGTTAATTGTGTTTTTAATTTTTTGGGATACCTTTTAGGTGCGGGTTGTGGGATTTATAGGGGTAAACGGTGAGAAGTAATTTATTTTTAATTATTAATAATTAGTTTTTCATTAATAATAATAATTAATTAAATGACAATTATGGTAATTGTGTAATACATTTTAGGTGCAGGTTGTGGGGTTTTTAGGAGTAAAAGGGTGGGAAGTAATTTATTTTTAATTAATGATTAGTTGATAATTAATATTCATTATTAATTGATAATTAATTAGTGTAATTGTTTAATTACTTTTTGTGTGTGTGGGGGTTTTGGGTTTATAGAGGTGTAGGGTGGGGAGTAAATTCATTTTACTTACTTTATAATTAGTTGTTAAATACTATTAGTTATTTAAGTGTAAACGTTTTTTAATTGTGTAATTAATTTATTTACAGTTTAAAGTGGGAATAGTAAATTTTATCCCTCAGTTATCCAACACTTACCCTACTGTCGCACTCACTGGAGTGGGAATAGTAAATGTTATCCCTCAGCTATCCAACACTTTCCCTATTGTTGCACTCACTGGACTGGGAATAGTCATTTTTACCCCTCCGCTATCCAACCCTTTCCCTACTGTTGCACTCATTGGAGTGGGAATAGTAATGTTTACCCCTCCGCTATCCAACACTTTCCCTACTGTTGCACTCACTGGAGTGGGAAATTTAAGTTTAAAGATTTTTAAATAGTTTAATGTTTTAATTCATAATAGAATGTTTTTTAAATAGATTTTATGTTATTGGTATATAATTGTAAAATTATAAAATACATTAAAATTATTAGTTTAATAATTCGTAATAATATTTAGTTAAATAATTGTTTTTAATTAAATATATATTAATTATTATGTATGTGTTTTTAACCTTTTTTAATAAGTTTATTTGTTATATTTTTTTTATGTATATTAAATCACATTTATTTATTTTAAAATTAATGTTATTCTTGAATATATTTATTATATATATAATATATATATATATAACGACCTTTTGTACAACTGTATTTATGACATCGTTTTTCCCCCTAATATTTTTGTACTTACCATTATAAGTATAGGATGTAGCTATTTTTGACATCTATATTTTGGTCACGATATATTTGTAGGAGGATATTTTGGGTGTCGATATATTGTCAGTGTACCACATGAGGAATAGAAATGTAGGATGTTCTGATTAAATTATGTGTACATATGCAACCAACACTTCATTAACTCAATTACGTACATGTGTGCATTATGCACTTTGGGATGAATCATAAATGAAAAGTGCATTAGCACATATGGGAGAGATCTATGCCATTTGAATATGACATTGTCACATGCACTGTGCACTTTAGGATATCAGGCACCTTACAAAATGTCCACAGATAACGAGATGCAAATTAAGACACACTGCTCTCTTGTAGGAAACATTGGAGATGTGGAATAATTGAATATGTTTACATATACGCATGATGCACTTTATTGTATAAATTCCTGGAATAACTTATATGTTGGAGACAAAACATGTTAAATGAGAGAGAAAAAAGAGATTTTGCTTATTGAGAATATTAACATGAACTGTATTATTCTGTAAACTGTTTGTACTAGATAGATAGATGGTGCGGATTATACTTTAGCGTCTCTAAATATGTGTTATTTTGCACATAACACCATTCACTTTAGAGCCTTGATATTGTGGACTTGGGAGCAACTTGCCATTTGTATGGTATTATTTGAAAGCTTGTCAATTGACACATTCAATGGTCGTTATTGAATTTAATTAGACATTGAACATATGTATGAACTTGTTTCAACAATTTATGATGTCTAATGTACAAGAAAATAAAATATAATACTTAAATTATTTTGACAGATTTTAGAACATGGGTAAGCTGAGGGTGGAAAATGGAGGAAGCTTTTTGCCCAAAACTCCTGTAAGTTATGCCTCTAGTGCTCGAGGGCCTTTGAAAACGAGAAAGGACAAGATGATAAAACGGTGTCCGTTATGATTGTTTACGAGGACCAGTTGAAGGCAGACGGTCAACACTCGTTGGCCCGATTCTATTTAATTGCTCTTGCACTTTCTTTGAATTCATGCATTCACTAAATAAACTACCAAATTCACCACTAACCCAACTGCGAAGGATTCTGTATTGTGCCACCATCAGTGTTGTGGAGAAGTATGCTATGTGGAGGTCTGTATATATATGATATATATCTCACAGCTCTCCTTTCGAAACCGTAGACCCATTGGAAGTGGTGTGTGCCCCAGCGGGGCATGCCAACAAACAATCTTTGCCTTGCACACAATACCAAATACCGCACTCTCAGGACACGGTATGGATATACTGCCAATAATCCAATTTAATTCAGCTCCACATAACGCGCTTAGGCTGCCCCGCCTTGATCGCATGCAAAATGTATATCAATCCAGTGCATTATAAAGGCTGAGTTACAAACAGATACAACAGCCTCAAATCAAAGACCATCATACTGAAACAATGTCTGCCATATTGCAGTATGTTACATAACATGTACAATGTAAGAAATGCATACATAAGTAGAGCACTTAATAACCTATTATCAACATGTTCATATAAAATAAAAGCATCACAGTTTCTATATCATTGAATGTGTCTTTTCATTACGGTCAAAAATAATATAGAATTAAAATATAGTTGGTGGAGGAAAACATATGGCAATGGGTGGTGTGTGCGCTAATCCATTTGTAGTATTCAGAGCAAAGAACCCTCGAATGCCATCAGACGGCTCTCATACAGGGACAAGTGCTCAACAATGGCAAACTATCATCAACATGGGATAGAAGAGTCGTCTGGGAAAGGGGCGTGTGTGAAGTATCTCACGCACCCAACCCCCCAGTTGCCAACCTGGTGGTTCTGATAAGGGGACTAGTGCCCAGGCATAGCCTAACGGCACCCGCATGCGAAGAAGGGGTATCAGGAGAGAAATGTATATATATATATAGCTACTATGACCACATCTCAGGGACCCAGGTCTACTGTTACAGTAACCCTATTGTCAGAGAAATCCCTTGGGGAACGTGATATCTCTATGAATGGCATAGCGGAACTAACTCAAGGTGATGGCAAGTGCCAGTACTAGAAATCGGCTTGCGTTATGAATATTGCCCAATACATCTTCATAGTGAAACCTGTGTGCTCTAAGTCAGAGGAACCTAAGGGCCAGATGTACGACCCTATTTTGCATGCGCAAATGGGTTTGCATTTGCAACCCATTTGCGCATGCAAAATGTGAAAGAGCTATGTACAATTCCTAAGTAGCGAGTCGCAATTTATTTGCGACTTGCTATTTAGGAATTGCGAGTCGCTATTAAGAAGGGGCGTTTCCTTCCTAATAGCGACCGCAACCCCATGTATGACCGCAATAGCGGTCGCAAAACACTCGCAAATTACCACCCTCTTGATTACTGGGTCCCAGGGGACCCCTTCCACTTTGTGACTGTCTCTAAAAATATTTGTTTAAATGCATCCCGTTTTCCTTTAAGGAAAACGGGCTGCATTTAAAATAAAAAAATCTGCTTTATTTAAAAGCAGTCCCAGACATGGTGGTCTGCTGAAGCCAGCAGGCCACCATCCCTGGGAGGGCCTGCCATTCCCAATGGGCTCACAAATTGCAAGAGGCTCATTAATATTCATGAACCCCACTATTTGCAACCCCATTGGGAATCGCAAACAGTGTTAAACACACTGTTGTATATGCCAAACGAGTCGCAATTTGTGAGGCGCTATTTTGCAAAGTCGTACATCTGGCCCTAAATTCCAAGGCAGTGTGGCATAGGGCTTGCACTGTCTCAATGTAGGGATTCACAGTGTCACAGACTGGTACCCATGGTACATCAAAAATCCACCCTAGGAAGTAGTGACTGCATTCATCTCTAGGATAAAAGGAACAGAAAAAACTGCTGAAGTTCTCAGTAGTCCAAGCACAGCTAAATACTCAAAATGTGAAACAGTGCAAAGAGTCTTATCTGAAGCTGTAACACCCAGTCGTGCCTCCGAAGAAAAGGGTAGGGAACCTGTGCTGGTGTCACGGCCTAAGCAGAGTGGGCCGCTTCCTTTCCTCCTGTAACCAAAACAATCAAAACAAATACAAGTTAAAATCACAGAATAACAATCTAGGTTACATGTATATACAACATATACAATATCTGTACCTCCCTAGAAAGCTTAGGCTCAGCTGTGGGGAAGTACGGGGAGAAAAGTGGGGCGATATGAAACAAACCCCCAGTTCTTCATCAAGATTTTTGAAAGTCAATGATGTATTTAGATTCTCTCTTTCTAAGCTTGAGAACTCTATCCCCACCTCTAGTCATATTTTTTATCTGTTCAATGGCAAAATAGGTTCGAAGGGAACTGTCTCAGAAATGTTTGTTATGAAAATGTCATGCTACAAGGTATTGGTGGTCCTTGTTGGTGATCACCCTTGTTGATAATAGGTTATTAATTGCTTTACTTATGCATGCACTTCTTACATTGTTCGCATTATGTAACCTACTGCAATATGGCCGACATGGTTTCAGTATGATGGTCATTTATTTGCGTCCGTTTTCTATGTTTGATACTCAGTCTTTATTATGCACTGGATTTGTGTAAACTTCGCATGTGATCAAGGCTGGGCAGCCGAAATGCGTTATGTGGAGCTGAATTAAATCAGATTATTGGCAGTATATCCGTAACATGTCCTTAGAGGGCATTATTTGGTATTGTGTAGAAGGCAATATATATATATATTCGCAGAAAAAAAAACAATGATTAAAGTGACATCATTGGTAGGTATGGTGATAAGATTTGAAAAAAAGACTTGAAAAATCACTGAAGATAACAAAGGTTAAAATTTTGTTATTGTTAGGTTTTGAAATAAGGCAAAAACAAACATTTAAAAAACATAAAAACAATGACTTTCACCCTTTATAGTTTAATGAGCGAATTGTAATTTGTGCCCCATCCATGCATCACATATGATCTCACACATTACTTCACTCATAACATGTTAGATGACATTATTGATGGCATCATTGATGACCTCAATGATAACACCATAGTCATATACAACATAGAGTTTGTGTGTGAACATATGTGAATGAGTAGGATGGAAATAGCGTACACCCTGGTGGCACATATGGTTGTACATGTTGAAAGTTATATGGTGCACTGTTCACAAATTACTAAAGTTTGTGGTGCAAGTAGGACTCCATGTTAAACAAGGTAAAGTCTGAATGCACCTGATGGGGGTGGCAGAGGCATATTTCAAAGTATGTTATGGCGTAAAGCCAAAGCCTATTCCAAAAAATCTCTGAGTGAGGCCAACATTTTTGTTGACAATAGATTATCAACTAGTGGATAGCTGGTCATGCACCCCTATTAAAGAGTTGTAGTACAACAGTATAGACAAATTCTGTGTAACAAGAACATTTATAAGGTGTGAGTGTTTATTTCCAGAACTTTGCTGACTATTTTGGGGCATTGCAGATTGCTGAATAATGTAGAATATAGGGGTGGCCTACTTAGAGGTGGTTTAACTCACAAAGTTGTTATTAACGTGGCTTTATGGTTGTATAACATTATGCCCATTGTGTGTAATGTATTTTACCAAACTGTGGAAGGTTGTCCATAGGGCCTGGCATACCTCTCAACCTCTTGACTCAAAATCGCAGGTGATGTGAAATCTTTAACAGGGTGATCCTTTTAAGGTGAATAGATTGTGAGCTCTTTTTGGGGGGTTCAAGGTTTAAAAAGGGTGCGGCCACATTATGCCTATGCATGCATTTTGTTTGTAAGGTGGTGAATATAAAATAAAAACAGGGTAACATCAACAAAATGGGGGTGACTTGACAGATATCCTTTGAGTCTAGCAGGTTTGCCTCTTTTTGTTTTTGAGTTGTGCTGTGTAAAATAGTGTTCTAACTTGGAGAAATGTCATGGTAAATTATTTGATTTTACGCACTTCAGGCACATGAAAACAGGCGCTTGGCGGTGCACTGAGGCAGCAACTCCCATCATGATAAAGCCTCTGTTGCAGGAGCATGGCTTTTTAACAACACGTAAACAGAACTACTTCATGAAAATGTCTCAGAAATTACCCCTGTTATAAAGTTTACTTATATTCTGTTACATTGCCTGCATTTTACCTTTCTCACAACCAAAGTTTGTGTGTTTTCTGAAGTTTTCCTACAGTTTTTTTCCTGCTTTCTCTTCTTTTGCCCTCTCTCTCTGGTTCATTTCTTTTGATGCAGCATTTTCTGATCTATTTTCTTCCCTTTTCCTGCCTCTTCTTCTGCATGTTTATAAAACGAAGGTGCAGACATTGAACTTGATTGAGCAATTGATTTTTGAGCTTGTAAAGTGCACTGTACAGATTGTTCGACTCCATAGCATAAACGTAATTTAGGGGTCGCAGCAGTGACTCCCGGCTTGCCTCTTGCGACCCCTAGCTTGCCTCTTGCGACCCCTAGCACTGCTTCTGCAGCCCTTAGCCTCAAAGGTGGCAAAAGCAGTACCAAGCACACAAGGTAAATGGTGTTCAGAAGAACACTGTTTACTTTCTGCAGATCCTATTGTGGGTGTACACTTGTAGTTACAAATAAACATATTCAGAAGTGGAATGTACACTCTTTATAATACAAAAGGAAAGCATTAAATTAAAAATATAAATTTTTCTAAACTTGTTGCCACAGTCCATTAATGTGAATATGTGAAAAATATATAGTTTTGAACAGAACCTCTGTGCTTCGCAAGTGTGATAGTTCTGTACAAACAATGGTGTCAAAACGCTTTAAAAATAAAAAGGAGTAAATCAAGCCAACAACTGAGATCATATGCAATGTACAGACCCTCTGAATTATTAGTATTAGTGGACCTGACCACTGCTGTTTTTAATCACTTTTTGTGTGCAGTTACCTGTTATTTAGCTGTACATTTTCTCTTTTAGCTATACAGTAGGCTTCAGTGAAGCCAATTATTATGATTTCATCAGAGATAAGGTGTTGTGACATCATTTCCTGGGGTTCAAAGGTCATATGATTTAACTTCTTCTGATGTCATTGAGGTCAAAATGAGTGTGTGAGGTCACTTCCGCTACCACTGGCTATTTGGTGAATCAACGTTCATGTTCCACAGCAGTGAATAACAAGTCCCACATTAAGAAAAAAGCCATTGATGGGGGCTGGAGATGGGTCCAGGTTGTGAGGTCTTACCTCTTTGTAAATTACACAGGGGCACGTCCTGCTAATCTGCCCCTGTGTAGGTTGCAGCTCAAAGAAAGGAGAGAGCTCACAGGGCTACACAAAAAGCAGCAAGCCAAACAGATAATCCGCTCTCAGTAACCTACACCGAAGACATACTCTTTAAGTCAGTGGTTCATAAACTTCTGACTTCTGTGTACTTCTACTGATGCTATTGGAAGCCGGCAACACCGGGCTAAGTAATTTCCATGATTGGAACTTCAAGAAAATGCACGAAAGTACAGGAAACAAGTGAGCATAAAACACGCACATAAATTCTGGAATATTTTCTATAATACACAAAATACAGAAATCGAAATTTTTAATTTAATGGAAGGTTGGAGTTTTCCAAAATGTGGCTTTATTTCTAAAAGACAAAGCAATACGCTTTGTCTCTAGCATAGTGCTTTGTCTCGTTTGCTCCTAAAGCATCCTCTCTTTTTGTCATTACATTCTAGTGCTTAAATTGAGGTCACTAATCATCCAAACTACTGTTTGCTCTATTTGCACTGCTCACACCAATCAAGCCAAAGGGAGTAGCGTAATGTTTAGCTTCCAATTTCAAATTATTTCACGTTCACAGAGAGTTTTAAAATTCTCACTGTTACAATTTGCTTTTTTCATGTGTATATTCTTTACTAATCTCCTAATATTATTTAATTTTCTAACCAGTTGCGGACCCCTGAGTAGGCATCATGGACATCCCATTGGTTCGTGGACCATAGGTTAAGAACCATAAGAGGAATACAGAAGCAAAGGAAGTAATCCCTGAAATGTGAGACTTTTGAAATAATTTAAATACTGTTTTGCCATGCCTGCTTATAAGTTTTCCATTATTCCTTCACTAGCTGCGCGTTCTCGTTCACCATGGACAACCTTGGGGTTTCATAGATGGAAAGTGTCTCTAAAACTCTTGCTAATATGATAAAACATCCCTTATGCTCTGTAAATGTACACGCTCAGTGAGAATGTCTAACGCTTCCTGTTGCAGAACTTAAACAGTCAATGAAGCTAGGGTTAAATGGACCACAACTAACATTTAAAAGGACAGCTATTTTCCTGGGTACATCACACCTAGTGTGAGGAACCCTCCACCTTCTTCTAGTATCTCACACCTTTTGCGAGGCCGCTATCAACTTCCTTCCAGTGCATCATACCACCTGCCCCTGGATCCTGGAGCACCAGTACCTGCCTGCTTGCCAAGACCAGTGTGCCCTGTGAGAAATAGGAGAGGGCTTGGTTGGAGCGAAGTGCAGAGTGGGAATTCCAGCAAGTGAATTCCTATAGCGAGGTGTGAGTAGGCCACCGCTGCACTGATCGGGCTGCCGCTTGTCTGCAGTTCCCAGTTGGCAACGCTGTATACCAGAGGAGGCTGTTGTGAAGCTAGCCATGGTTGCACCAATTGTGCTGCAACCCGTGCGCTAAGTGAAGTCAGTGCCCCGTATGTCAGAGGGGGCCACCATGAAGATTACTGCCAGGCTGATTGTGTTGTAACCTATGTTGTAGCCCATGTGTGGAGTGATATCTGTGACTCTGTATGCAAGAGAGAGCTGTTGTGAAGATTGCTGCCATGTTGATTGGGCTGTAGCCCACGTGTGGAGTGAAGTTGGCCATCACACATGCCAGTAGGGGTGTCATGAAGATAACTGCTATGCCAATCAGGCAGAAGCCCATGTAGTCTGCAACCCTGTAGCCAGACGTGACTGCCGTGAAGATTACTGCCGCGCTGATCAGGCTCTTGCCCATGCATGGAGTAAGGTCAGTACCCTATATTCCAGACAGGGCAACCGTGAAGAACAAGGGACAATGCCTTGTTCAGCTGTCATTGAGAAGAGAGGCTGCTGTGGTGACCTGTGCATACCCTAGCTCTGACTGAAGATCAGAACCTAAGAAATCACCCCCCACCTGAGAAGAGGATCAGAGGAACTTACCGTCTCACTGGAGGAAGTGCAGTGAACGCCCAGCTGCTGCCCCTGCAGAGCAATAAGTGCTACTCACCGTCAGCAGACGCAGTAGCCCTCTGTGACGCGTGAGAAAGAAATGCTTCCAGGGACTCTGGTAACGCATCCCCTGCGGGAGTGGGTAAGACTGATCCCAGAGATAGATTGAAGGCGCCCCCGGGGGGAACCTGTTCTGCCACATATAGAGCTTTTGGCACTGGAACACTTTTGACTTTTGGAAGAGTAGGAGTGGAACTCCTGGAACTTGGACTACTAGTGGGGCTTAACCTGAATGTCGCCTACAGTGAGTGGGGAATAACCACTACCATTAGTAAGAGGAAAGTGGGACTCAGGACCTGCCTATTGAACACTAGATCCTGACCTCAGGGGACTGTGTGTATTTTTTGTGGATGCCGTATTTTGCCTTGTGGTTTTATATAAATACTCCTTTTTTCATAAAGGCAAGTATTTGACTGGACAGTCATCTATTGCTGCTACTGAACATTTTTTTAATGGTGAGCCTGTGTTTACCCGCACCTCCCCCCATCGCCCCCATGTACCACCCCCCATCCATAAGTCTTGGGCTGCTCGAGCCTCCTTCCACTGAGAGTCAAGTGCTGAAGGGGAGCTTGGCCTAGTTGTTTAGGATCCATAGTAAGTCAGAGCCCAGGAATATTGGGAGTAGAAGGCTTCTACCCCCACGTTGGGGCCAGTAAACCCTGCGTGCCCCGAGGCCCTCTGAAAAGTGTCCTGACAACAGAAAACCCCAGGGATTCTGTAAAGAATAGTGATTCTAAGAAGCACATGTGTGGTATCATATGAGCTGATACCACTGCATTCATGAATAAAATATTACAAATTAATTTAAGAGCCCAGCGTGACAAAGTTTGAAACTCTGAATTTCCCGCAGTCAGAGTCAGCAGCTAATAATGTACCTCTCCTGACTCCAAAAAGTAGTGAAGACATGTCATATCAGGCATATGTGCATTTATGTAGATTTATATATCAGAACCCTCGCCGCAAAGGAGTACTCTCTGCAGCAGGAGCTTTGAGTTGGCTGGGGACGGTTTGACTGATGTCAGAGCTTGTTTTCTGGAACTAAAGATCATTGTTCACTTTTTTTCAATGTAGACAAAACACAAATTAGCGTTGTTGTTCCCACAAATACAACACTGACAATGTAAAAGGAAACAGAGGTGCCATTTAGGATAATACTGCGTATTTTATAGGTATGATAATTTCATTCATTCATTGCATTTGTGATCAGTTTGTACTCTTTTGCAGCAGGTAAAGTTCATTTTTCAAAATGCAAAAATCTATTACAACACGCAATAAGGTGCCAAAAGTGAGCTGCAGTATGCCATACAGTGCCATCTTGGTCCCTGCTGCGAAAAATTGCCATAATAATAAAACATGGACAAAATTTCAAAGGAAGGTTAAAGGATTTCTTAATAGGCCATGAAGACTCAACGTGTTTTTCTCTTTGCCTGAAATAACCGTTCTCAACATAGGTGTTCTTGGATATTCGGGGGCTTATTTATGAGCCCCTTGCACGGCCAGTGTGTCACTTTTTGTGACGCACCGGCGGCATAAAAAAAGCACCACACTGCGACATACTAACAAAGCGACGCATTTGGGTAGATGTGCCACTTTGTAAACCTCTGCTCTAGATTATACCTGCATCAAGTATAATGTATGCAGGGTGGGTGTTCCCCCGCAAAAAAAGGGTCGTAAAAGTAGCGCAGTGAAATCTATCAGATTTCACTACGCCACTTCTAGGACGTCACTGCATCAAATCCTTACGCCTGCCTCACAGCAGGCATAAGACTGACACCGTCCTTTTCATCCATGTGAAAGGAAACATTGCTGGAGTTGCATCTGTTTTCAGACACACTCCAGCAATGCGTCAGTTTTGCGAATACTGATGTGTCTGTAAATCCTTGCGACATGGAGTGCCATACAGTAAATAACGCGCATCTATGGTGTCGCAAGGAGCGTGCACTGAAAAGTGTTGCATCACTGTTTGCACGCAACGATGCGACACTTTTCATAAATGAGGCCCTCAATGTCTGTCTGTTATTAATGAAGCAATTTACTGTTTCAGAAAAGTGCTCCGAAGCCACCACATGGCACCCTGAGCGCTAAATAACAATGCTGAAAGCACATAATTTGGATTTTGCAGCTCCCTAATTCAGCCTCTAATACTCTTCACCACCACCCACTCTGAGGATATGTACATGCAGTGCGGAAGAACATGACAAGGTAAGTAAGACCATATGCAACAGGATTTTGATTAAAAAAAACATGACTCAACGTTCATGTATAAAAAGGAGTTAAAAGTAAAATGGCCTTTTCAAATTGTTCTGCAGTTTTACATAGCGCGAGCTTGGTCAGGCATTAGAGCACTTTACATGAGCACCTGGTTATATTACGCATGGTCGGGTTTATTTATTTTTTTAGGCATGGGGAGACCAAGTGATTGCCCAGAATCTCAAAATATTCAACCGTCGCTGAGACACGAACAGAGTTCCTTACTATTCAAGATCCGCAGCTCTGGCTGGTAAGTCGCCTATTCCAAATAGGTCACCTATACATACTCATCATTGTTGCGATCTTGAAAATATTTCACCTCTCCTCAAAGATCAAACTAAAATAATACAAAAATAAAGGACTAGTGACCTCTCGAGGACCTGCGCATATTGGTTTCTAAATTGTTGCCAAATGTTCTTCTAAAATCCAACAAAAATACCCCATTAGAGAAAAGATGGATGGAGTTGTTATTTTTGCCACCAGATGGCAGTAAATGCAAACAATACCGCGAGGCACAGCCCTGTTTAGCTAGCAAAAAAGTGTCGAAAGTCAGCAAGCCCTTTGGGTAATGCAGGATGATTGGACAAATGTCACCACTGTATGTGTTCATTAATGGAGGGAATAATGAGTTTGATTTTCAAAAGTGTATTATCTGTTAGCTAGAGTTTGTGGTCACAGACATTCTTACTCGACTCAAACGCATTGTGGGTTTGTACCAGTGATACTCAAAGTACAACCCGGGGGAGCAGGGGAGAGGGGGGGCGGGCATGCGGCCCTCCTGACCTATGCATGTAGCCCCTGGTCCACAGCAGCGCTGGTCTGCTGTTTTCTGGACTCAGCACTAACATAACATTTCTTTCAGATAAACAGGCCATCCTTTAGTTATTCCTTGAAGTTAAAGAAAGGGAGTGACCAGGATATCCTGCACAGCTTAACTTCAGCAACACCTTTATTATTAAGCATCTTGCAGCAAAATTGTAAAAATATAGCAGTCTCTTTAAAATTCAAAAAGTGCATTTCATTAAAATGCAGAATCGTGTCACATTAGTACATCAGATTATAGCAGTGCATTGGGAAGTATTTTTTTTTTAAAGTGTCAGTTTTCAAACAAAATTGACAATTATTTATTAATCCCCCCAACCTGACAACAATGGCAATCATGAACTAACAGGCACGTCAGTTGCTATGTGCACTCTTTGGGTGGCCTGGGTCCCCATAATACATGAACACCATTGTAGTTTATTAAATTAAACACAGGAGAAGGTTTTGTGCAGTGCAGATCCTGAATTCATATAGTTTGCAGTCCTTTTAAATGTGATAATAATCCATGTCATGTTGGTCACCCTCAGTACATTCTGATTTTTTACGTTAATCACTATGATAATGGGATGTGTGCGCCCATTTAAATAATGATAGAGGTGAACCTGCAAGTCCTAGAATGCAAAATGTTAATGGATACCTGACTGCAGGCAACTCACAGATATTTTTTTCTGTAGTTTTATATATCGCAAACTCCACCCAAATGTATTGGAGTGTTTTACATGAGCACCAGTAACATTACACGAGGTTAAATAAATGTTTTAGGCACAGGGATATTAAGCAATTTGCCCACAATCACAGGGTGTTGACTTGACGCCAAAATCAACCCTGGGGCAGATTTACGAAGAAGTCATACAAAGCAGCGCAGGAAGACAATTTGCTGTGCTGATCTGCGTGGCAGGGCGAGACCAGGTATGCGCCATATCTGCCAAGATATGACGCATTCCAATTCACTCGCTTCACAAGCCCACTGAGTGCTGCCGAGCACCAACACAGGCACCCTTGTGCCAAGGTGGAAGGGTGCTTGTGTTGCAGGCAGGATTGTAACACAGCACAGTACTGTCCAGCACAAAATAATAGGCCTTTGCGTAACACAGCATAGCAGAGCATGACACAACATAACACAGCACTCTCTAACATAACACCATCCAGCCCTGAATGGGACAACATAACACAAGACAGCATAAAATAACGCAGCGGTGCACAGCGTGACAAAATATTTCACAACACGCCATTACATAACACAACATGGCACTTCACGACAGAACACCATAGCATAAAACAGCCCCCAACACAACATAATACACCCTAGCATAACATTGCATAGTATGACATGATTTTGAATACACCTTAACATAGCACACATCAAACAACATAGCCTAGAACATAATGAAAAAAAACACTTTAACATAGCAAAGCATGACACTGTATAATGCACCCAAACTTAGCACTGTGTGACACAGTATAAGAGAAAATGTCATAATGTAAAGCAACATAGCTCTATACCGCAGACCATAATACACCCTAACAGAACACAGCATAATACACCCTAAAAGAACACAGCATGCAACATACCACCCCTCATTATAATATAACACAGCCTAGCATTTCAATGACACAGTGCAACAGAATGCCCCATCACATAGCACAAACATAACAATATGACACACCCCAACATAACACAGCCTAGCACATCATGACACATCATAACTAGGCTTTCCTGTTTTCAGTTTCTATTTTTGGTAAATTCTGGTGGGGTTTTTTCAGTGTTTTCAAGTGATTTTAATACCTTAAAACAACAGTGGTTATCAGTGGTTACACATTTTCGTGCCATTAAAAACAACAGAAACAGTGTTTTCCCTGTGTTTATGGAACGTTTTGCTTTTATTATTGTTTATTTTCTGCACTGATAGTGTATGGTATATAGACAGTACATGTACAGTGTATGAGTTCCAAATAAATTTTTGCAGCTCAAACTTATTGCAGTACACCATACAATACTTCTTCAGTGAGTCTTTGCTCATGGGCGCTTGCTTTTTCCTTCCCATTTAAACTTTTTTTCTGTGAAAAGGCCCTCTCAACATTGGCACTTGAGTCGGGCAACGCCAAAACAGCCAGTACACAATTTGCTAATTCTGGCCACTGACATAGCTTTCCATGCCAATACTGGTGCACTTGAAGATTGCGATTCTCTGGGCAGGTTCTGCAACATTTGCATTGAACTGGGTGCTTATACCCTCAGAGTTTTTGAAGCAGTCAAAAATGAAGCGGCACTTTTGAAACTATGGAGAAAATTCCCCTTCACGGAAGGGATCTAGAACTTGTACAAAGTACCACAGTGAGGTTTCATTGACTTCAAATGCCATGGTTGATGGAGGGACATTTCTATGCATCATTGCAAGCCATTTCTCATACATTGTAAAATAAAATTTCCTGAATCGCTCTTCAACATTGCTTTGCTAACCAAGTGGCAGGCACTCTAACATGGAACATTTTGCACTGTCAAAGTCACTAAAGGTGTCGCTCAGCCTACTCTCAAGGAGATTTTCACATCTACACCAATTATGCTAAACACTTGGCACACAAGGCTGTTGGCAGACTCTAGTTTTTTTATTAGGTCCACTACAGCAGTTATGTTTTCTTGTAAAAATCTAAGCATGCAGTGCATTTTAGATTCCGCGCATAACAAAATCGTGCACCAGAATGGACTAAAAAGTCAACAGCATTCTTCATTAACTCTGAAGACTGTAAAGATGCTTTCAGCATACCATCAAACAAGGGGCAAGGATCTCTTACAGAGAAGCACTTCTGCTCAGGTATCGATTTTGACAGGCCATCGAACAACCTTTTCATATACGTAGCCGAATCACTGCAAGTACAAACAATATCACTCCAATCTTTGTTGAACTTGGAAATAACCTTTTTGCAGCAGCATTCCAAGTAAAACTGCATTCCATGTTTTCCAAAGTCTGGTGTCATGTTATCACCATTATCCCAGATGCTTTGTGATAGCACTCTTTTCACATATACTTGTCACTATACCTTGCATTGAATGTTTAAAGTCTGAGGTGTTGGCAATTCACCTACTATCAATACTGACTCACTAGACACTAGGGGCAGATGTATCATGGGTTTCACCCATTCTCTGTGGGTAAATGTGATGGCACATATAGGGAAAGATTCTTATGAAACCAGCCATTTCACCTATCAGTGAAAGAATACAAAGCAGCAAAAACATCAAATATAATTTTGATAATTCCTGATTCTCTACAGTGTAAAAAATAATTTAACACGACCTAAAACATGCTTCTAAACCTTGCATCTTTAGACCAATAACCACAAAACTGAAAAAAGGAAGAAGAAACAATATTTTTGTGACATCCATAAACAACAAAACCTAAGCAGTATGATGTTAGCCCAGTCTTTCTTGCTGCTAGCTTGTATAGCAAAGATACATTATATTGGCCCCTTCAAGAAGAAAAAAAATGACTCCTTCGCTCTCCTTTTCCTTTCTTTGAATGGCAATAAGTTTGTGGTTGTGCAGGTGTTTTTTCAGTGTTTATATGTTTACACTGGTGAGGGCTATTTCCAATTCAGTGGGGTTTTATCAGTTATTATAGGTTTAAACCTAAAACCGGACAGCCTAATCATAACATAACACACCTGAGCTAATCTAAAGCAGGCTAAGACTACATTACTCTATAACACAAGACACCATAATACAGCACAGAATGACACAACATAGAACAATACACTATAGGATAGCACAGGCCAGCACTGATTGACATATCACAGCATAGCTTAACCACACACAGCAATGTATAGCTCTACATAACAACATACTACTACCAGCATGAGTTAATATTTGTGGGCATCCAGGACAGATTACAATAAATAGAATACATCTGAAAGGAATGGGTCATGTTGGTGCACTATAAATATCTTTTGATGAAATCCTCTGACATCCTGCCATATGGATTGATCAACACTGAATGGGGCATTTAGTGTCTCTTCAGAAAAACTAAATATCGTGGTAATTGCTAATGAATTCCAAGGGCTAAGACTATTATATCATATAACTCTCAATTATTATTTACAAAGGTCGACTATAAAAGGGCCAGCCCTCCTGGACACGCTCGGGGTTATTTGCAATAAAATCTATATTTATCTAAAATGCAATAACCCATGGCCGTCACCTGCCCCTTCCAGTTGGTTTGATATTTATTGTTCAAAGACATATAGAGAGCTCCGTAAAGTATTAAAAGTAGCCCCAAGGAACAGGGCTGTGGTGGCAGTTTGTCATCAAAAATATAAGTTGGCCTTAAAGGAGAGGATCAAAATCCTAAGGGAGGAAGCATGGGATTAACTAGTCCTGGCTAGTATGCTTCACCAGAGTGCCCTCTTTTGGGAATATTCTCACCGGGGGACAGGAAGGGTGTTTGCTATATTATATCCCCTTGAGCACCTGGGTTATGTATTTTAAATATTTACACGGTTCATCCAGTAACCCCCAGGTGGTTTCTGATGAGGCCCCTCCTGTAGGTTCCTCAAGAATCCTTTTCATCTTGGATGAAGTTCCTTAATTGTTTGGCTAAGAATAAAGCCCCTGGTCCGGATGGCGTTCCTTTGGACCATTACACCATGGGCATAGCCCTTTAGGCCCCTTTACTTACCCAGGTATTTAATGCAGCGGTAAGATCTGGTTTCCCATGTCCTTGGTCTCACTTTATCATTATCCCGGTGTTAAAAAAAGGGGACAGAGGTGATACTTTTATAGGTTTATATGTGTAGCGTCTTTTGAGTGAGAGATGATGAGACCCTTTTGGTTCCTGACAGTCTCTGTAGAACGGTCAAGGCTGGTTTGGCTGGGTGCAAACTGAGGTGGCATGGGGTGCAAAATAAGGATGGACTTAGTAAATCTAGGGCAGCATCCCATTCCATGGGTGTTGTCTGGGAAAGCCGTCCGCAATGCCCATGGAAAGCCATCCGGGCGCAGAGCAAGGCGATGCAGCGACATGCGCTGTGTCACGCATGTACCACTTACCGTGGTGCGAACGTGATGCAGGGCTGTCATAAATAAGGCCCCTAAAAGAGAAGGACGTAATTTCCCATCCGGCTGATTGGGGAATGCAGTGTCCCAGGAGCCCATGCTCTCCCTTTCTGAGGAGGTGCTGCGAGCCTGTGATTTCCAAGGGTTCTATCGTACTACACAGATGCTCTAGTTTGGGACTTTTTTCACTACTTTTGGGGTGTGCTTGTTCATGAGCGATAACGATCAGACAATAGTACATTAACTAAGATGATATTGAGTATTTAATGTGCATTTCTTTTCTCTTACTATGGCCAGGATATTGTGCACTTTATATCTATTTGAATGTAAATTGTTGGGCACTATTTAGTTTGTTCCTTGGCATACCTTGGGTTTAAATTATTTTGTCCATTCTGGAAGGGAGATCAAGCACGTCGAGTAGCTTTTGTCTCTTCCCTCTTTCTCTGATCCTAAGCTGTAGTGACGGCTTAAGGTACTGCAACCTGCTAAAGCAAATATTTCTCCTTGCCTCCAAGGACTTTAAGGTATTTTCAGCTGGTACCACAAGCATAAGAACAGAAAGATAACAGATGATATTTTGGCAGCAAGAGTCAGAACTAAGGAGAAAACTGCACTTTAATAATCAGTGGCAATAAGGAGATAAGAGATAAGTCTTCCAGTATAGAGAAGCCAAAGGGCCACCAAATGTCAAGGCTGAGGAAACCTATCATAGTCTTATCTCTGTCGCCCCATGAATAAAGAGCCATAAAGACGCACACGGAGAGGATGCAAATCAAGCTTTGCAGAACAGAAAAGTGATTCTGCTGAGAGATATGGACATCCAGTAAAGGCTTATGGTCCTGCAGTCTGCTAAAAGAAGTACCTGAGACTCATGGGACCTCTAGTACCAACTTACTTAAGGTACAGCAGCCTTCTATGGCTAAGTATTGTGTGTGACTGAATGACCTCTAGTAAGAGCATAAGGTACTGCAGCCTGTTTCAGGAAAGTACTGATTGCAGCTTTTCATGGGCAAACAAATATGTGCTTTAAAATAGTGATGTTTAAGGAAACAAGGGCCACCCTACTCACATGGAACCAGGGTAACTAATATGTAACAAGGAACAGTGGTTCCTGTGGACAGTGTAAAAGATATGTGGTAATCAATAGCACAATGGCAATATTCATGGGTAGAGAGATGTCAAAGAGAGAAAAAAAACATATGCAACAAGACCAATCAGAATATAAACGGTTTATATAAATGCGTCTTCAAATTAAGAAAAGCAAGTGCATGGTGTCCCAAGGGAACGAAGAACCTATATATCAAGTTAGTGACACATTCTGTGACATACAAATAGGTTTCAAGAATACAAAAAACGACCATCACAGGAGTATTCAGTAATTAATCACAGCCATCTATTACAATGGTAGGGGCTGGGGAATGGTTCCCTTTAGGAATTTGTTGACAGCGTTTCGACCCCACCATCTATACGGGGTCTCTTCAGGACCTAACATGCAGGGAGACCTGAAAGTAAGAATCCACTGTCAAAAAAGTGAAGTGTGCACCACAAGGAAGTGAGTTGAAAGAGAAGTACTCACATGGGGCCCAGCCGGGCACCCTGTGAGGGAAGGGGAGACTGACAGTCTTATAGGTGTACTGGTATGATTAGCTGTATCCCTATTGTAGAAAACACGACAATTTGTGTTTGAGGATGTTTATTCCATACACAGGAGCAAGGGATTCCTTTTTTATACAAGGAGCGCGAAGCCGCCGTAGTCAACTTCACAATAGGTTCCAGTTGATGGACAAAATATAGTGAGTCATGTTGCCCTTTTTAATGCATGTTTACCGAAGTGGGCAAACTGAATGCAAACATTTGAATGTTTTATGCAAAGATGTTGCATATATGTGTTGTGTCCTTTGCTTGGATGTTGGGTCTAGTATGGTTTATTCAGTGCAATGTTCCATAATTGTTATTGGTGAAATCCTGCTTTAGAATTTAAAAGGGGTGGAGCAGTTTTGGTGACATCTGGAGCAGTCACTTACTTCTGCCCAGAGTGTGCAGACTGTGGGCTACTAATAAAGACTTTTACGTTTCATTGAATTCTTTAGTTTCATAAAATGTGTATGTGATCCCGCACAAAGCAGTTCCAGAATTCAGTGGGCCATATTTAGAATGAGAAATGTGAAACTGCAAGTCCCACACTGTAAAATGTTGCTGCCTATAAAGATCAATTCTTGCTGGAAGTATCACACATAACATTAGCCACTGGGCAGCTGCGGCTACTGTGATGCTGCTGGGAGTCAGCGTCATGCTGGTTAAGGGCATTGCAGGGACATAGCATAGCATGACCAGATTTTGAAAACTAGAAGCCGGGACTTTCCAAAACCAAGGATGTGGAACTACAATTTTGCATCAGTGTGTGGAACAGATTGACAATTGACAGCACTCAAGAACAAGATACAGACAATGAGGCCATAATGTCAGTCGCGACTCCTGGAGGGTGTGGTGCGGGGCGGTGGGGTGGGCCGGGGGAGGAGCAGGGAGGGAGGTAGTAAAGTCCGTTGCAGCACGCGCAATGTAATTTGTTTTATTTATTTATTTATTTATTTAGTTATGTGCTTAACTCCGGTCGTCGTATGCCAGAGTTTACTATCCCCACCATCCCCTCCCCCGGCCCACCCCGCCGCCCCGCAACACGCTCTCCAGGAGCCGCGACTGCATAATGTTAACTAAATTCATCTTTTACCTACTTTATCATATGTGGCAATTAAATTGCTTTGTGAGAACAGCGCTAAATAATCCTACTCTGGAACACATGGAAGCTGCCTCCCTCTGTGCTGAGTCGACCCTCTCTAACAAGCATTTGCAATGCAATAGGTCTCGCATTATAAAAGTGTGAGCAGCTGGCATTGCTAATAATAATGCAACACTAGCTATTGGCTTTGTAAATGATAAATAAATGCCATTATGTGTTTGTTTTATAAAATAGATTAAAAAAGGCATTGTCATGAACAATGCCAATAGCTTAAACTTTTGCAAATGCGCGACCTATTGCATTGCAAATGCTTGTTCTGTGTGCAGCCCTAATTTCCTTTCCTCTGTGTGGGTAAAGACAAGCCAGCCATCTGTTCTGGGAACGTGGTCCTACGTAAACATGTCACCTTGCAGTCAACGTGGCGCTGGCTGGTTCCTGAAGAGCTCTTCTTAGGAAAGCACTCGCTGCTTCTTTAAATGACCAACTTCTTTTCTGCTAATTTTTATAGGTTTAGGGACGTTTCGTAAGAAATACTGTTCTTGTATATTTTTCTCTTTCGATTTATTGAACCTATTATTATTCAGAGATCTAGGCAAACGTGTACAGACTAATGGAGAATTATGTACTTGGAAGCATCAGTGCTTTAAATGGAAAAAAAAATAAATGCAGGCACTAACTAAATGTAACAGAAGGGGCGAAGCTAAGGGCGTGGCTTGGAGACAAGCAGTTAATTTGATATGTTCTTGGTGTGAAATGGTGCACAATTACGCAGCAACAGTTCTGCTATTTGTAGAGCATTCTTTTTGTCTATGTATTTGTTGTTAAATGCATATAATTGCACAAACATTGCAATGCACACACAGTTTTATATTCACTGAATACCAGCGTATGCCCAGGACATTTGACAAACCATGGAAATATTTCTTGATTAAAATATTTTCCCTGATCTTTAAGGTGGAAATGTCCCTGGTTAGCTCAAAAAGGCACACAAACCCACACTCTCAGATATTCACCAAGTGGTATGCAAGCAAAATAAGCATACACACATAAAAGCACAGATACTCACCCAATTATATGCGTTTCCACACAAGCCGGTACAGAAAAACGAAAGGAACAGAGGGCAGAAAGGCACGAAAAACGAGTGGCACAGAGGGCAGAAGGGCACAAAGAAACGAGTGGAACAGAGGGCAGAAAGGCACAAAAAAAAGAGGGAAACGAGTGGAACAGAGGACAGAAAGGCACAAAAAAGAGTGGAAAACGAGTGGCACAGAGGGCAGAAAGGCACAAAAAAGAGTGGCGCAGAAGGGCACAAAAGACAAGAGGAGCAGAGGGCAGAAAGGCACACAAAAAACGAGTGGAACAGAGGGCAGAAGGGCACAAAAACGAGTGGAACAGAGGGCAGAAGGGCACAAAAACGAGTGGAACAGAGGGCAGAAGGGCACAAAAACGAGAGGAGCAGAGGGCAGAAAGGAACAAAAAAAGAGGGAAAACGAGTGTAACAGAGGACAGAAAGGCACAAAAAGAGGGAAAACGAGTGGAACAGAGGGCAGAAAGGCACAAAAAACGAGGAAAAACGAGTGGCACAGAACAAGAGCGCACTGAAGCTGACGAGGAGGGAGTGGGAGGGGGGAGTGGGGGCGGGCGCAGTGGTGCGGGCCGCAGTTGTAAAAGGCAGGGAGAGGGTGAGATTGAGGAAGGGAAAGATAGGGATCAAAGGAAAAAACAAGGGGGTGGCAAATGGTGTGCACTTTGATGTCCTCAGTGGCCCCGCGGCTCACTGAGGACATCAAAGCAAGTGATCAGGCAGTGCTTTTCAGGCTGCCAAATGGTGCGCGCGCCCAGGGCACATGCACTGTATTTGGAAGCCTGAAAAGCACTGTTTGCACTTCCAAAACTCGCTTACTATAAGTCTCGCCAGAGCAGCGCTAAAGCGCTGTCTCAGACGAGACCTAAAAACCAGAACAAGCACTAAATTTATCGAAATTTGCTGGGACGCATGGTGGAAAATCCGGAATGCACTGGCAAATCCATTACATCTTCTCACCCGAAAATGGTGGATTACTACACATTCATTATGCCTCCCAAAGGTATGGCGGGCAGGCTTGGCCATGTTTGGACATGCCTAACAAGCAATTCTGCAGTGCAAGAAGGGTTGGACTCCGTGCTTAATTTGTAAGGTCTGTACAAAAGCTCATGGCTGGAGCTATGGAAAGTTGGGGTGCTAAATACCAAGGCTGTATAGACTTGATTCCACCTCATGCGCCAGACAATCCCTGCTTCTTTATCTTATTCACGTTGATTCTTTTTCATCCCTGCTTTCTCACTTTGTCATTGTTTTTCTGCCCCTCTCTTCTCTTTTCTTCCCCATTGGTGTTTTTGTCTCTTGCCATGAACCAAAGTCTGCGGAAAAATAAGTGATGGTTCCCAAAAATGAGTGCCGGTGGGTCCCACCTGTACCCACCGGCTCCACTTAAGCACTGGCTGGACGGACAGCCTGATTTGGACCCGTTTCATGGGTGAATGTGGGGTGATGTAGAGCAGGTCAGCCCTACATAATATTTGACTTGACTTTTGGAGCCAGGGTGGGAGGCAATTACAATGTGGAAACACACACACACACACACACTCACACACACAAACACACACAAACATGTACATACAATGGCACACATAAACAGGCACATAATAGGTCAATCAGACTCATGATGATGCACTAATTCAAGTCATTGAACCTTGGCCAGGCTTGTGATGCTGCTTCCTGGGTTCATCCGTACATGCTGTGGTCGGACAGGCGGACCTCGACCAGGCCAGCGCTAAGGCAATTACTAGTTCTAGTCTTGGGCACATACTGCCTAAATGTAATTTGTAGTTTGTAAGCTAACTTCTCCTTTGTAAAATACAGATCCCTTGTACGACCTGTCTATAATATGGTCTGTATTATTACATCCTTCCTATTTAGCAAAAAGGCTATGTACCATATTTCTGGGAAAGCTTGAAGTAAATATAACAGGGAGAGGTGCTGTGGCCTGAGAGACCAGGACGGAAAGACACAAGAAGAGAACAGCAGTGGAGGTAGAAGTGACACTAAGGTAAATATGGAGGTAAGAGAATTTGTAATGCTTTGAGCACTAACCTGTTTCTTTTTCCTTCGTTAGGTTGTGCGCTCTTTTGGGAGCTAGATGTGGTCCCAGAAGCAAGTTCCCATCGCCACCTAAACACTAACATGAACCCTAACAAAAGTTTCAAAGGAGAAGTGCATTAAAGAAGAGAAACATCCTCTGTTTCTCTGGTCCTCCTTAGTATAGCTAATTTGCACTGGTTCCCTCTCTGGTCACTAAAGAAATGTGTCTGTGTGTATCTAACAAAACAAGAAGAAAGCTGTATAAATTATAAGGTACTTCTGACACTGGGCCTAAATGGATAACCCCATCTCCTAAAGCACAGCTTACCTAGAACCTCCCTCTTCCCCACCTAAGAATTTGTCACAAGGGAAAACAACAAATGCGCTCAATGAACCCTACGGAGAAACAAAAAATACTATCACACAATGGGGAATGTTTTTAGCACAAAATAATTACCAAACCAAAAAGTATCCCCTCTGGAACCAGGACAGTTCTTAAAGAAGAGGTAAAGTGCAAAGAATGGGCGGGGTTGGACAGTACGCCAGTTGATAGCCGACCCACTATTGTGGGTGAGAAGGGAAAGAGACCCTTTTCTTAATATAACCCTCACTCACTCTTGTAGTGACATGCCTCATCATCGGGTTCACCCCAACTCCTAAAGGTCGGGGTGGGCTCACCATCACATCCTCTAGCTCTACATTTGTTTTTAACCTTCCCTCCCACACCGCTAATAAAGGATACTTTTGGAGTGGGCGAGGAATTTTATCTTTAAAGTTACGCCCCCATACAAAGAGACTTCACAAGTGCTCCCTGAAACATGGTTGAGCCCACCCTGACCTTTAGGAGTTGGGGTGAACCCGATGAGGAAGCATGTCACTACTAGAGTGAGTGAGTGAGGGTTATATGAAGAAAAGGGTTTCTTTCCCTTCCCACCCACAATAGTTGGTTGGCTATCAACTGACATACTGTCCAACCCCCCCTTTTTTTGCACTTTACCTCTTCTTTAAGAACCATCCTGGTTCCGGAGGGAATACTTTTTTGGTTTGTTGAGTATACGATAGGGAAGACGTATCCCTTCCATCTTCATCAGTGAGGACCTCTCCACCCTCTTAGGGCCCATACCCTGGATCCCTAATTCTGTTGAATAAGCTCGAAATAATTACTCCTGCGGGGGCCCTCTTTATTACCTATGGAACCACATAGAGAAAACTTTATACTATGTGAACAATCCTGGGAATTATATTTTCATTCCCTAAATACTTCCAATTGGAAGCCAACCTAAATCAGAGGAAATGTTGATCCGAATTCACCAACTGTCCAAAAAGGCTTTCCAATGACAGTCTAGAGAGAAAATGTACTTTTTCTAAATCTCATATAGTGTTTTTCTATTTTCAGGAACTTCAGAATCCAGAAATAATGGTGAACAAGAGCAGGTATCCATTACGGTAAGTCCTTCTCCATACTATATTCACACTTGCACCTTACCACACTGTAGCAACTGCCCTCTATAGGTAAGTGCTTTATACTTATCTTACAGATCTTCCAACCTCCTACTGATGAGTGGTGATGCTGACAAGAAGATGAAGCAAGCGCCAACACTCTATGCAAGGAAGGAAGACAGGAAGGCACCAAAACTCCAAGGGAGGCTGAGTAGAGTAACTGCGGTGAGTAATTGAGAGATTCAGAAAAGGCTTTAGCATGGTAAGTATACACTGGTGAGTGCTTACAATAGCTGATAGATGCTGGGTCTCTGGATATGGCTTTTATTCTTGCTGCACCCAAACGCCCTGATGGCAAAGTACGTGGACTTCCATTTAAGGCATGACCTCTGCTGAAAAGGGCACGGCCGCAAAGGCTAGACCATGTCTTGGGTAACAGAATCCACTTCCATTGGCGGCCACAGCTGCGTTAACGTGCTCCCAGAGGAGCTGTGGCAGCCATGACAGAAGGTGAAATTGTGAAAGAAGGATAAATGGGGTGATATTTAAGGGGTGGAGGGGATAGTGAATGAATGAAAGGCAGACGTGGAGGTGAAAGGGACAATGGGCAAGATGAAAGCAATAAATGAGAGAGACAGAGAGAACCAGTCGCCAGTTGGATGTGGTCAGTATAGAGGCTGGCAAGAGTCTTATAAAAAAAATAGACATTCTCTTAAGGGGCGGGAGAGCTCTTTACAATGGCAATCTTAAATTACAAGAAGTGTTTGTGCTCTTGAAGAACAATTCTTATGGAGCCTTCTAAGTATCTTTTCTCCTCACTGATGAGACTCTAATATCAAGAATCTATTCATGGTTACTTCTTTGGGAAACCTTTCTGTAAATTCCTTAAAGGAGAGCAATCTTATTGCCAAACAAAAATGAATTTAGCAGTAAACTACTGTTCTGAACCACAACTTAAGTGTTGTGAAAGCACTAGTCTTACATCACGCATTTGGTCAAATGTATTATTTGCCTAAGTTAATGTGTGCCCAAGTAGCAATTTTCTCCTGCATTAACACATCGAATAATTACAAGGTGCAGAGCATCTCATTTCCCAACGTCTTTCTTTCATGTGACTAACACACAACATTTCTTCACTTTTTCAGAACTCTTTCATAGCCTAATTTATTGCAGGTATCTTTTTTATGGATTGCACCGGCATATCTGGGTAACATGCATGGCTCCGCTTTCGGTGCAATGTGGCAGTGACATTTGCACTGCCTGGTATTTGCAAATGCTACATATAGGGAGCAGAAGACCACACGTAGGTGAGAACGCATGCAACGCAGCCAAGCTTGGGACATGGAAGAATGAACAAGAAAGTGGAAGAAACACCAAAGAAACTTTACACCCACAATTCACAATTGGGGCAAATGGATCACGGATCTACGCACTGTCCTCTTGGGGGGAGGCAGAAGGAAAATATGTGAAATGGAAAGGAAACCAGGGTTACATTTGAAATACAAGGAAAACCTAAGGGATTGCACCACAAATTAAGGCGCGTGTAACAAGTTCACCAGAAAGCAGGAACACCTGCTTCAGGGAGAAGGTGGAAAGAATTTAATTTGGACCGCAAACACATCACTTGGAAGCTAATGCAAAAGCATATAGAGGCGGAGACGATTAAAGTCTATCAGCTATCCAAGAGCAATAAACAGAAACAATTCTGAGAATATGTTGCCAGTCTAGGAAATGATAAAACTGACAGGCGTAACTCTGTGGTTAATCCACGTAGCAAATATACACACTAATAATTCAGGTGAGACACAACGAGGTAACAAGAATGGACCATCCATTCACAGAGTAAACAACCATACCGAGCCTTCCATTGACAAACGATGCAAAGCACTGGATAAACCGTCAGTCATAAAAATCATAAAAAAGATAAGAAAGGAAGGGGCTCCTGGACCCAATGAACTCCCTGGTGGTATGCTGGAGTAGGAGCTGGAATACTGTGCAGAGATTCTATCCACCATGTTCACAGAATGCAGGCTGCAAGCAAATGTCCCGGTCACAAGGCAAGGCTCTCTGTTATTTAACCCCTTCGATGCGCATGACGGAGCGGTTCCGTCATGCGCATCGGTTGCGCTGTGCGTATGACGGAACCGCTCCGTCATGGCCCCGCACGCGCAATAGAACCTTCAGCACAGCGCGGTAATCTGCGCCGCGCTGAAGGGGTTAAGAAAGGTGAAAATACAGACCCAAAAAATGATAGATTAATAGCAATGCTGGATATAGAAGGAAAAGCATTCGCCGGTACTCTACTAATATAAGTATCCAATGGATTGAGGAAGAAAATATATTACCCTACCACCACACTGGGTTCCGCAAAGGTAGATCAACAATTGACAACATATCCTACATCGCACAGCAAGCAAACATAAAGAAGCATTGGCATAGTCAGTAGGTCTCGCCTTTGGGACCTTATAAGTGTTTAGCCACGCAGCACATAATTCCCTACTGGGCAAATTTCTGTAATGGAACTGGTGCTTTTATAAAGCGCTTTGATACCTTAATTTGCACTATATAAAAATGCGAAAAATAAAGAGGAATGAAAGAAGAAGTTCTTGTGGGTTCTTGAGGTGGGAGTGCGAAAAGATGCACTCTGCACAGTGATTAAATTATTCATGTTTGGATTTGAGGGCTATCTGGGGTTATAGGGAGAGGGGAAAGAGGCACCGGAGGCATCCATGGCATGATGCTGCACACCCCTGACCTACTGTTTACCATTGGCCTAATGCTGGTATACATGCACTGTTCATGTCTGGTTACTGTTGGCCCTGGCATAATGGTGGTAACTCTTTACTTATTTTTGCCATCCTTACCATAGGGGTGGCCAGCAAGACAATGGTGGATGTGGCATCAGTCATCGTGTTGGTCCTAGCATCACGGTATCATTTCTTCTCATATTGCACATAATATTCATTCAATCAATTAAGCAGCAGTAGGGGTATCTGGGCGCTGCATTGACAGCTACCTACAAGTAAAGCAGCTGCGGTTCATTGGCAAAACTATTTGAGAGTTTGAGGAAGAGATGCACCCTGCACCTTACTTTGTTGAATATGAAGCATTTCCCAGACCATATGAATATTTCAAACAAGTGAGAGAGAGAGAGTGAATGCCTGTAGGAAACTCTCCATCACGACGTATTTCCTCAGCTTCTGCGACTCCTTTGTATCCCTCCCCACCCTCTAGGTTGCAAAGAGCTCTATAAGAGCAGAAGGGCAGCACAGGCGCAAGACAGACAGCAAGACGTCAGTGATTTAAACGCTCGCCGCTGTTATCAGCACATCACGAGTTAGAATCCCAGCAAGGCTATCTCAGTCTACCATCCTTCTGATGTTTATAAACCAACTGGTTAAGAGTAACGGTTGTTACTTACAGCACTTAGAAACTGCAGAAGCGTGGGAGGACATGCTATATATAAAACAGGTTATCAATAGACAATAATGATACATGAAAAAACCTCGCTCCCGTTTGCTTCCTTTCCAAGGAAGGCTGTATAACGACTGCTCTGTAAACTGGATAAGCCACCCCTGTTGTTTAGGTATGGTCACTGGTATGGGATCAAGGGGGCGAGAGGATGCGCTCACAGATCATGCCGGAGTGTGCGCTGTTTGCTTCTTAGCACTGGTTTATGCGAGCTTTTATGGCCCTTCAAATGTTAGAAACAGAAACATTGGCAAAAAATATGGCAACGTTCTTAAAATTCTGTGTGCGACATAGAACTAACCTTTAAACGGAGATTTGCCCCCCCTCCTTGCTTTTAAACATCTAATTGACAGATGGTCTTCACGAGTCATCCAAACATACCCTACGATGAATTGGGATTAGCCCTCCTATGCATCCTAAAATTGCTAGCGGGGGTTTGTTTCTTTCCTGTCCTGTATCGTCTAAACACTTTTATTCTATTTTACTATTTTTAATGATTGTCAAAACATTTCTTTTAACCGCTTTTCTCTTTTTTGCACTTACTGCCATTTAGTCAGGCCAAACTAATTTATCCTGTTAAAATGATATGTGTATAATTGCTAATGTATTTGATATGTAAATGCTTTTATGGTATGTAATTGCCTTACCGAATAAAGTTTTTCAATCAATCACTATGTAGCAGGACCTGGGTAATTGTAAAATTGGCTGGGGATACGGTCACCCGAAAACTCTACACTGACCGGGGACTAAAACAGGGCTGTGTCCTTGCCCCAACACTTTTTATCTTATATACTGCCAACTTGGGCAAGTCCCTGCAAAGTGCAAACTTAGCCACCATGAAAATAGGGCCGCAAAAGGTGCATATTTATTACAGTATGCAACGACCTGGTAATATTTGACCACACAAAAACAGGTCTACAGAAGGGATTCGACGCTCTAAACTTTTACAATGAATGCAACAAACTTAGAGATTGGGAGTCCGGACCATAGCAACTGCAAGAATGTACAACTACCTCAGGCATTGCTCAGTGACACAGGGAAGTCATCTATGCACAAACGTAAGATGAAGTCAAAAGTAAAAACAACAGTGTGCGCTCTATGCAAACTCCACAGGAAGCTATGTAGTCCAACCATGGTACCAATCAGGAGGGTCACAAAAGCCAAACTACTGGGGACAGCAGGGTATGCACAAGTGTTTCCAGGCCAAATGGATGCTATGATGGAGAAAGCCCAGTGCCAGGGCTACAAGCGTATCTTCAGGCGACAAAAATACACACACAACAGTCTGATTCGCCTGGAGTTTGG